>NW_025336346.1:8664992-9264992 GCF_004798865.1 Varanus komodoensis
TCAACTTATGGACTGAACTAAATGGGACCTACTTCTGATAGTGAGTCCCATTGTTAAGAAGTGGCATCAAGACAGTCCTACATAATAAAGTGTCTTACCTGCAGACAAGCTTTTTTAAATCAGATAGTTCCTCAGATTCTATTATAATGCTCAGATCAGTAACAACAGCTGAAACATTTTTGGTACTCTGAAAAAGATAAAGTATGTTATTATTAGATGAGAACATGTAGAAAATATTCATGTTTATATGCAAAATACTTGGAATAAAAAACTTCCATAATAAAAATGTAGAACATTAACAGAGATTGAAAATGAGGGCAAAGATTTGGATGACCCCAACATAATTGTTCAATTGGAAAAGTATAATGCAACAGTGTGTTACTTTCCATTATAGTGGAACATTTATAGGACAAACCTCCAATAACAGAAATGTGGGGTCAGAACAGTGACTCCCAGTTCCCTGTAGTAAGCACAAAGGATTCATTATGCTTTGACAGCTTGTGTTGTGTGTGGCAACTAGTACAGCCATTCAAGCAGTTTTGGATACCAGAAGCACAGCCTAGTACTCTAAAAAGCAATAAGAAATAAATCTACTTTTTCACATGGCCCTAATGAGGGGGAAAGGACAAGAAGCTTCAGCAGAGAGAACAGAAAAGGCCCTTTCTACCAGTCCTGCTGAAAGGCCACTTGCTTCCTTCCCATTCCATTTTCCTTTTCTACCATGCCTTTTAAGATAGAATGCCTGGAGGCAGGGGATTGACTTGTTTTTGTTGATTATCTGTAAGCCACTCCAGATGCATTTTTGGCTAAGAAGTGAGATAAAAATGCTTTAATACAAACAAATAAATATAAAGGGGAAAAAACACTCCCAGGGAACAAAATATTAAACGACAGGTGAATCCCAAACATGAAGGAGCACCATATTGTAAATATGCATAGAGTCCATACATCTTAACTCCCTCACAACAGCTCTGATAAGCACTGGAACCCTGCATGAGTAACAACTACTCCCAGTTCACTTTAACATTAGGAGAACTTCATGGACACCTGCTGATTTGCTATTTTGTGCTTCTACAGCTGCAGATGTTGCACTTGCTCTGTGCTAAATTACTCCTGAAAAATCTAGCAGTGGTTAGGGTTTCTCTTGGGATGCAGGGAGGAGACAGGAAAAGAAAGTAGTTAGTTCTGTCCTCTGGGGTAGTAACTCCATCAACCCATACTTTGCAAAAGACTATGAATAGCTATTTTTCTCCTTTATCTAGAAGTAAAAATGCAACAATAGTTTATTCTCTAAGTAGAAATGAATGTTATTGCCAAGGTAAACTGCTTAAGTTTGTATGCTCTAAACAGCTAGACTTTTATCAGATGAAGACACAGTATCTTACAGTGCAATACTATGCACGTTTAGACAAAAAAGGATCCCACAACAGTTGGATAGAGCATGCTGGGAGTAGTAAAACTTTTTCTCTGTTTTAATTTGCATAGGATCATGCCCTTAGTCTACTTTATCTACATAAACTATTATATTCATGTGCCACCTTGTGGTTGAAAGGGAGATATACAAAACCTCAGTTTTTGAGGAAGAAGAATTTTGTTACAGTCTGAAACATGACTACAAGTGTTCCCTGTGTTTTTTTCTTGTTTGGGCTAAGCAATATTGGCAAATTTATATGTTAAAGAACTTCTAACTTCTAGCAAGAGAATTCTGTGATGCTTAAGTGTTCAACCCCAAGGCACATTAATTAAAATGAAAAAACAACTGCACATCCTCAGCAACTGGTGTATGCAGCACACCACCAATGCTAAAGGAGGTAGCACATAGCTAGCAAGGCTAGTAGCCACTGAGCACCACCTCCCTCACGAATCTGTCCAATCCTCTTTCAGAGCCATCCAGATTGGCAGCCATCACGTCTCACAGCAGCAAATTCCATAATTTAACTATACACTGTGTGAAGAAGTATTTCCTTTTATCAGCTCTGAACTTCCCACCAATCAGCTTCACGGGATGATCCTGGGTTCAAGCGTTATGGACAAGGAAGAAAAATGTCTCGCTGTATAAAAAGTATAATTTTAAACATGTCTCTCATGTCTTTATTTTCCTTTTTTTCTAAGCGAAACAGACTTAGTTGTAATTGCTCCTCACGGGGGAGCTGCTCCAGCCTCCTGATCACTTTTGCTGCCCTTCTCTTTACTTTTTCCAGTTCAATAATGTTCTTGTTCAGGTAAGACAACAAGAACTGAACACAATATTCCAAGTACAGTTGTACCAAAGGGAAGTAAAATTTTGGCAGTTCTGTTTCCTATTCTATTCCTAATTAGGTGTTGCATGGAATATGCCTTTTTCACAGCAGCTGTGCACTGGGATGACATTTCCATTGACCTGTCCACCACTACCCCAAGATTTCTTTCTGGCTCAGTCACTGCCACCCCAGATCCCATCTGCATGTACTTTAAGCTGAGATTTTTCACCCCAACATGCATTACGTTATCCTTGCTAATACTGGACTACATTTGCTATTGTGATGTGCATTCTCCCACTTGGAAAGATCCCTTGGGAGCTCCTCTATATCCCTTACGGTTTTAACCGCCCTAAAAAGGGTAATGTCATCAGCAAACTTGGCCACTTCACAGCTTACTCCTAATCATTTATGAATAGGTTGAAAAGCATTGGTCCTAATACAGAACTCTGTGGTGAGACTACATTGGTGACATCTCTCCACTGGGAGAAACTGCCATTTATTCCCACCCTATATCTTCTGTAAGGGTTGCAGGTGGCGCAGTGGTTTAAATTGCTGTGCTGCTGGGCTGGTTGATAGAAAGATCGCCGGTTCAAATCTGCACAACGGGGTGAGCTCCTGTTGCTCCGTGCCAGCTCCTGCCAACCTTGCAGTTTGAAAGCATGCAAGTGCAAGTAGATAAAAAGGTACCACTTCGGTGGGCAGGTAACAGCGTTCCGTGCACCTTGGTGTTTAGTCATGCCGGCTACATGACCACGGAGACTGTCTGGGACAAACGCTGGCTCCCTCGGCTAGGAAACGGAGATGAGCACCGCCCCCTAGAGTCAGGCATGACTGGACTTAATGTCAAGGGGAAACCTTTACCTTTTTATATCTTCTGTACTTTAACCAGTTAGTAATCCCTAACAGGACACTCCACCCATTGATTCTATGCCTACTTAGTCTGGTCAGGATCCATTACTGAGGAACTTTGTCAAAAGCCTTTCAGAAGTCCAAGTAAACCATGTCTATTGGACTGCCCTGTCTACACGCTTACTGACATACTCAAAAAACTCTAATAGATTAGTGAGACAAGACTTCCCCTTGTAAAGTCATGTGATTCTTTTTCGTTACGGCTTGTCCCTTTATGAGTTTATTGATTCTATATTTAATAATATTTTGAACAATTTATCAGTGCAGGTATTAAGCTAACTGGCCTGTAATTTCCAGAATCCCACTTGGATCCCTTTTTTAAAAAGTGGTATTACATTTGGTACAAGGGCCAATTTTAGGGATATGTTAAATATTTTGATAAGACAGCCAGCAATTTCATGTTTGAGTTCTTCACCAGGTGACTTGTTGACAGATTATCACTAAGGCTGAGAACTTCTTTGGTCACTACTCTCTGCTTTAATTCCTCAGATTTCTTTCCAGAATACATAAACTCAGGCACAGGTATCTGCTCTTCATCCTCTGCTGTGAACACTGATGAAAAGAACTGATTCAGCTTCTCTATAACCTCCTCCCCACACATCCTTCAACCATGCCAGATTGGCAACTTAGCACAATATTTATGGGAAAATGAATTATGGGTGTAATGTGATCTAACTGCACTATTTAATTTTCATAGAAAAAGTGTTTGATGTCTGTTTGATTTAAAATTATGCCAGCAGACAGTAGTTTCACACACTCACAAGGTCCCAGCAATAGTCTGGCAAGAATATCATCCCTGAATGATCTACAATTGGATAGCTAATAACATTGTAAAAGTTCTTAATATGAAAAAGTACTAACAAATGTCAGATTGGAATATGATAGGAGTCTTAGTTTTCCTTATACTGCATTAAACCACTTATCCATTATTTTTTTCAAAGGAGACAGGAGCAAAGTTATCACTGATTCTGTTCAATATATTAATGGAATCTAGATCTAGCCATGAGACCCAGCACTCCCTTCTCCATGGAATCTCTCCTCTTACTGGAGTGCAATTCCCCTTTGCAAGATTAACCACAATTCAGGCATATTTCACCACAACCACAAACTGCAGTCAAAGCTAATCAGGTTCCTTGTGTAATTAGGAATTGAAAAAGGATTAGGAGTTTGTCAACAAACCCTAGTTAAGCAAGGATTGTGAGTCTTAATCAGATTCAGTATCATAACAATGTACCCTCTTAAGTAAAGTTTCAATTTTTGAATGAATACAAGGGATAACGTTTATAACACTAGATGCAAGAAAATGTGTTTTATCATATAATTTTAAATATATTTCAGAACTGGAAAGAATGTAATAGCACAGACTTTAGATCTACAATGTAAGTTAAATATTATGGGGGGAAATTCAAGTCTGAGATTCACTGCAAGCTTACAGAAAAAAAATTGAAAAAAATTTGGTATGTTTCTATTTGAATGGTGTCACATATTTTCATTTTACAAAAGGCAAATCCATTTATATTTTATTCTATATTTTGATAGGCTTCAATTTATGTTCTGGGGATACGACCAAATACTGCCATCTACTGACAGTTTAGAATTCTTTATTTTGTTCCATTCACTCTTCTACCAATCTAGACCAATCTTATACACACTTCCCAGGGAATAAAGTCCCAAACTAGTTGGGACTTGCATCTGAGTATTCAAGAGTAAGATTAAACTACTAAAGTAACACAGTATTAACAAAAAATAATGTTTTTCCAAATGAAATAAACAGAAGACACCATCTAAAACCAAACTAGGCTTTGCCAAAGTTCTATTCACTCTAGTCTGTCAGAATGCAATTTTGCAGCTGACAAACTGGACCACGGTTACACTGTCAGTGCTGCTGAGAGTCCAGCTCCTTTTAGTTCATCTTGAATTATTTCCATCCAAGCTAATCATTATAAATGTTTTAACTTTAAGAACTTTTGCCTAAATTTTCTTCTTCCCATGTTATCCCTCTTTTGTGTTGTAACTTTTGCATTGCAATCTTTAAAGGTTTTCAACTGTAAACATGCAGTAGGGTCTTGTCTTTTTTTAACTGATCTTATGTAGAAAGTTCTGGAGGGCTTTATAGCTGCAGAGTGCAAGGAAATGCTTTAAACAAAGTACTTTTATTTAATCACACACAGAAGCAGTATCATCAGCAAGGAAACATGGTATTGCAGTCACTTCCTTCACCATGAAAACTATTGGGCTTTCTAGAAAAAAGTCATACTATTACATGCATCAAAATGACTATGATAACAAGTATAAATGCTTCGCAAAGACCAGCTTGAAAAATCAGTCCACTTATGTTCATTTTCCAAAACTTAATATAACAGCTTATTTTAAGGCATGGAAATTTTCTCTCTTTACCTGATTTTCTTCCACCAGTTGAAATTCCAGGTGAAACATCACTGACTGACAGTTTCCAGATAACCTATACTTGTGTATATTCTTAGTTTGATCTACAATCAAGGGAAATTAAGATTTACTCTTTAATGTGTACTATCTTTTGTTTCATATTTCTGTCATGAAAAAATCCATAAACAAGAATAACAATTTTAAAAAGTAAAAATATCTAACACATGATATATATATTAACACTCTGATTATTCCTGCAATTAATTATCTGTCTAAAGCAGACTTCCGAATTTGGTGCCTTCTGGATGCATTAGTCCAACACATCTGGAGGGCACCAGATTGAGGAAGTCTAATCTTCCAGTAGGGTACAGTGGTTAAGAGAGAAGGACTGGGACTCAGGTGACCTGGGTTCTAGTCCCTGCTTAGCCATGGAGTCAGCTGGATGACTTTGGGCCAGCCATAGACTCATAGCCCAACCTACTTTACAGGGTTGTTGTTGTGGGGATAAGACTGAGAGCAGCAGGAGAAAGATGTAAGCAGGAAAAGAAAAAGGCAGGATATCAATCAAATAAATAATCTAAACCAGTAACTATCATAAACAGGACTATATAAATGTCTACGGATTAAATGTTAGCATTTCAGCTCAGGTGTTCTTGAATGTGGCCCTGTCACCAGTGTGGTAGCGGGCTAATCTTGGATCAGGACTGAGTGACTTATGTTCAGTTCCCCACTTGGCCATGTAGCTCACCGAGTGGCTATGGGCCAGTCGGTCTCTCAGCCTAGTCTACCTCTCCAGGTTTTTTTGAGAAAAAAATGAAGGGGTGGGTCATGTAAACTCCCTTGGTTTCCTGGCAAGAGGGTAAAGATGGGATGTAAATGCTACATAATAGATCCATATGCTCACAATGCCTCAATTTTTATATAATACAAATATAAATGCTGAAGCAAGAGAAGCCATGTACTGTGGGTAAAGGCCCTCTTAACTGAATAGTTACAGACCAGCAGGGAACTAAAGAGTCTAAATACTTACCCTTTGCCACAGGTTTCCTGGAATACTGTGTGAACCAAATGCCTGTGAGTTTCATCATGAAGGAGAGGTCATGCTCTAACAAGTCAAGCTGTGTTTTCAGGTCTGGAGAAAATTCGCATTGCTCAAGAACTTCTTGATATTTCCTTTTAGATGATTTTCTACAAAAGAAAATCTCCATCAGATGACATCAAGATCATCAGAACTTACTTCCAGCTCTTCCATACTGATACAAGAGCTATATTAGTGTGTACGTAACTGATTTTTTAACATTTATCTCTCTTTTTATGAAATAATAGCCTGTTCAGGCATAATAATCTTAGTCCAATAAATTCTATCTGACTCCTCTTGAATGCTGAGTTTTGATGTTGAACCACAGTTTCCCGTGATATCCTATCTGAGAGGCTGGTTTAAAGGCTCTCAACAAATCATGATAATCTAGATTTATATCCTGGTTTGCTGAGTACCCTCAAAGCCAGCAGTTTTCTAGTTGGCATGTCAAAGGAAATTGTGGTTTAACAGGTTGAATATGACGATTGAAGGGAGATGAAGACAGTTTATTGGACTAACAACTTTAAGTATGATGTAGACCAAGTATGAATGATCTAGTAATTTCAAGTTCCAAATATAATAATCTTCATTACAGTGAGTGCTCAACTTTAAAAACAATAGAAACAAAAGCAAGTTGTATGCAAGAATACTCAAGAAGCTGCTTGCTCTTTACATTAATGTAAGATTTTTTTTCTTCTTTGCTATAGATTTGAAAGCACATCTATTGCTGAATTGACAAGGTATCTTCAGTTCCAAAACACCAACTCCCTAAAAATAGCATGTTCTGGGTACCAGGAAGCTATCTTTTATAGAAGATCTTTAACAGGAAAATCATTCAATTTCATATTATTTGTACATAAGACAGAGACAGTCCCTTGCATTATATCTCCCAGACTTAGCTAATGAGCCCCCAAGGATCCCAAACCCCAATAAACAAACAGGTCTTTCTTCTGAATAAACATGCTTATACTTTTATGAATGCAACAGAAGTTGAAAGGCATTAAATCCCTGCAAACAATACTTAGCTAGTTCAACCCACTGCTTACATCAAGCCTACCTACACCAAAAGGGGGCCTTCAAAACAATCCTTGAAGGGTAAGGTGTAAAAAAAGAAAAATCAGAATGCATTACATAGTCTTCATTATCTCCCCCTCAGAATAAGCCATTGATCCATGCTGTCTGTTTTCCCATTCTTCTGTTAATATCTGTATTTCTTCTTCCAAAGTTTGAATTTCATCTTCATAAACCTGAAGATCATTGTTATCCATTTCTCAGACACCAGATTTCTTAAAGAAAAAAGTACAGAACAGTAGTTATGTAAATAACAATATTCTTCCACAATATCATTTTAACATGAAGTTAAAGATTATGTTTTCATATGTTAAAATGAAGTACCTGGGAATTAGCCCTACTGAAAACAATGGGGCTTACTGGATGGCAGTGCTACAGCATGACCCGGTGTGGCTCTGAACATGGACATGGCCAATTTTAGCCATCCTGGTGTTATATACTGGAATGCAAAGAAAGGAGGCTAGGGCACCACCAGGATTCCTCTTCCCCTCCCTGAACAACAGGCCCCAAGCACCAGCTCTGAAGCAGGCCTTACGACTTCGGAAACACAGTTGGTGTAGAAAGAACTGCACCAGCTAAGGCAGGAGAAGGGTACTCTAAACTTGGGAGTCCCAGCCCTGATTTTTCCTGTGTCACCCCAGCACTGCCTCAGGGGCATAGGATTATTTGACACGCAAGCTCTAAGGTCTTGCAATGCTGGAGTTGGGCTTCTGAACATAGACACTCAGGCTCCCTTGTACCCAGTGTAAAGAGAACTGCACTAGCTACTTTCTTCTACATTTGGCAGTGAAGAGGTCTACATTTTCCAGCATGCCCCAGCCAACTATGCTAGTTGGGACTTGCTGGGTGTTCTGGGCCTATTTTTGTCTAAACATACACCTTAGAAATTCTAAAAGACATTAATTTGGATTAAATAAATTTGTACAGTGATGCATAATATATATAGTTAAAAAGTCAAGATCTAAATAAAATATTTTGAAGTCAGTCATATAATATAGGACATTATAATGACTATTTAGATACCTCTTTTATCATTGATACACGTCTTCATAAACCTAACACAACCTGCTTCCCCAAAAGTAAGACCTAACTGGAAAATAAGCCCTAGCATGATTTTTCAGGATGCTCGTAATATAAGCCCTACCCCAAAAATAAGCCCCAGCTAAGATCATCAGCCAGACGGATGCATTTAGTATGTCCGTTGCAACGCAATTTGGGGTTTGGAGAGTTATGACAATGTTCCAGAAGATGACAGGACTGTATTTGAATAAATGTGGATTTTTGTACATGAACAAATGTAGATTTTTGTACATGAATAAATGAATATAGATTGTTGTACATGAAAAAATAAGACATCACCTGAAAATAAGCCCTAGAGTGTCTTTTGGAGCAAAAATTAATATAAGACCCAGTCTTATTTTCAGGGAAACATGGTAGGTACATGCATACATTTATCATGCATGTGGTCTAGAAAGCTCCATAATTAATGCATATCTATAGACGTGTTTTAGTTAAATTCCACCTTTCCACAGAAAAGAATGTCCAAAGACAATTTGTGGTTCTTGAAAACTAGCTCTGATTGCAAACTACTTTGGCACAAAACAAAAACCACTTGCCATTCTCAGAGGCTTGACTGAAGAGCAGAATAAAAACGCTTTGGATAAATCTTTGGAAAATAAACTTTCAAAAAGCATATGAATGCAGCATACAGATCTGAGTCTCAATGGAAAAGAAACTGCAGTCCCACTGGGCATGCCACGGCTCCTGGGAATACATAAGTAACACTTTAGAACATGGGTCCTCAAACTACAGCCCGTGGGCTGGATCCGGCCCGCCATGACCATTTATTCAGCCCGCCATAGTTCACCATGCGTGCATGTGCGTGTGCATGGCAAGCCGGCGCCTAGCCGTGCGCAGGGCAAGGCGCCGACTTGCTCGCAAGGAAATCATTTTGAACTTGCTTGGAGAAAACGATCTCTGTGCACACACACCCCTGCCTTGCCATGTGCATGCCCCCGTGCCCCGGCCCGCACCACCCCCGCCTGCACCTGGCCCCCTGTTCAAAAAGTTTGAGGACGCCTGCTTTAGAACATACTTCCAAACCAATATGATCAGCAACTCATTGATAAGTGAGTTCAAAATTTTGAGCATTCTGGTTTTAAAAAGGCAATTAAATGGAAACATGGTGTGGTAAAATAACCTTTCTTTATGCAGTCAAAGAATTTTTATCCTGTCTTCAGCCAACACTACCAAAGCAGCTTTTGTGGAAAGAGTACAGACAGACACTGTTCTCCATCTAGAACCCAAGTCATCTAATATATCTGAGGTGTTGGTCTTTTAGGATAGGCAAGCGAATACTTCAGTCACATACCACATGATTAAAAAAGAATAGAATGTTTTAAATAGTTGTGCTAAGAGCACATTTCAGCAGGTATAACTTTCCATGCAAGCAACACCTGCTGAAATCTGCTCTTCTACACCAACTACAGAGGTACCTTGGTTCTCGAACTTAATCCGCTCCAGGACTCTGGTTGTGATCCAGACTGGTCCTGAGCCAAGTCAAATTTCCCCATAAGGGTCAATGAAAATAAGGTTAATCCATTCTGCAACTATTTTTTTTACTCACAAAAATATGAAGCAAAGTTACAAAGAATGACAAAGATCGCAGCCATCTCCCCACCCCACACAGCACTTGTGCGTAGGGGGGGAGATGGGCGTGATTGTGGGAGTGCTGGGGGGGAGGCAGGCACGGGGGAGTGTTGTGCACAGGGGGAGGCGGGCGCGGGTGCATGGGGGAAGGTGGATGCAGGTGCACTCGGGCAGGGAACATGGGTGCAATCGCAGCCATCTCCCCCCTCAGCATGATGCGGCCATTTCATGCAGGGAAGGCGGGCGTGCTTATGATCGTCACCTGATGCAGAGTTTGCAACCTGCAGCAAAATGTTTATGAAATTTCTATTCGCAACCTGATTTGGTCATGAACTGAGGCGTTCGTGAGCCAAGGTACCAGTGTAGTTTAAAACGCCTTCCTTCAGCTTCGGCTGATTAATCAGCTGCGCCCCTACCTGGAGTACGACTGCCTGGCGATGGTGACACACGCGCTGGTGACTTCCCGCCTAGACTTCTGTAACGCGCTTTACGTGGGGCTTCCCCTGAAGACAGTCCAAACACTTCAATTGGTGCAAAATAGAGCTGCCAGGTTGCTGACGGGGACGGGGCATTATGCTCACATGACTCCAGTCCTCCGTCAGCTTCACTGGCTTCCCATTGAAGCCTGGGCCCAATTCAAGGTGTTGGTTATGACCTATAAAGCCCTAAACGGCTTGGGTCCTGGCTACCTGAACGAGCGCTTACGTCCGTATATGCCCGACCGCCCTTTGAGATCTGCGGGAGAGTCCCTTCTCCAGGAACCCTCCATGAAAGAAATTAGGAGAGTAAGTACCCGGAAGAGGGCTTTCTCTGCGGTGGCGCCCAACCTATGGAATTCACTCCCCAAAGAGGTCCGCCTGGCACCGTCGTTACTGGTTTTTCGGCGCCAGGTAAAGACCTTTTTATTTAAACATCATTTCAATTGTTAAAACATATGATCAGGCCATGGCAACTTCTTCTTCCTTCTCTTTCTCCTCCTATATTTTTATTTTATACTGATAATTTTAATTTTATATTTGTAAATCAATGTATTTTTTGTATTTTTATATTTAATGGTACTTTATTATGTACTATTGTATTTCAATGTATTTTATCATGTTGTAAGCCGCCCCGAGGTTTCGGCAAGGGGCGGCATAGAAATGTAATAATAATAATAATAATAATAATAATAATAAAAAGTATAGTGGCTGTGCCCCCTTGTAAATATAGTCACTCTACTGCAAAGAACAGAAAAGCTAGGCAACAGAGAACAGCACATGTTCAGAGGCACTCTTGTCAAAAAGCAGTGGCAGCAACATTCCACATTTCAAAAACAACAACGTGTCTTGAACCACCTAAAAACAGGTGCCACAGCCTTTTGGACCTGTGGGCACATTTAGGAATCTGTCAAACTGCTGTGGGCATCATTGCAAATTGTCTCCCACGGAGGATGCGGCTAGTCATAGACTGGCTGCTGTGGAGACCTGGCTAAGCCAACCCTACATTACAGTGGTGGTAAGAGAAACTATAGCAAGGCTAAAAAGCAGAGAAGGGGAGAAACAGCAAGGCAAAAAGTTGAGGAAAGAAATAGCGGGGCTAGAGAGCGAGGGAAAATAGCAAGTCGAACGAGCAGAAGGGAATAAGAGATTACGACAAAAGGCTCTGCAGGGAGAGAAAACTGCCCTACTTTTCCAAAGATTTTTTTTTTGGGGGGGGGGGAGCTTTGTCGTTGCTGTTGCGGAAGCCGGGGACGGGGGAGGTTTGCGGGCACCGCTGCAGTCCCCGCGGCACCGCCTGTGAAGCGACGCCCGGATCCTCGCCTAAGCCGTTCCGGACCCAGCCCGCCCCGAAAGCGCCCCCGGACAGCCGCCTTAGCCCTGCAAGCCGCGAGGATGCCTCTGCCCCGCAGACTGCCGCGGCTGCGCTTCCCCGAAGCGGCCCCCGCCCCGCCCCAACCTACCAGGGATCGGGCCAGCCTTGGCCGCAGCTGCCGAACGTTTCTCTCCCCTTCTGAACTAACCGCCAAATAAAGCGCCACTGAGGCAGTACCATCGCGTAGACTGCGAGAGGGGGAAAGGGAGGAGAAGATGGCCGGGGAAGTCACAGACCGAGCTTTAGAACCGTCTGCCTCCTTCGAAGCCTGCAGTAAAACCTCTGGGTCCTTGCCGCGAAAAGAAAAAAATCCTGTGGTCGAAGGGGAAGTCTATCGCCTCGTTGCTTGGCATTCTCTCTCCCCCTTCCTAGCAGTCATATAGTTCAGTCCGGAAGTGTCTGCGATATAACTGACCGGCTGGGAAACAGTGGCCCCGGCCGCTTCATAGAGATTAGAAAAAATTAGAGAGCGAAGAACCATCGTTTCGGGGAGGGGGAAGCAAGTGGTCTTCAGTCCAAGTGCCATGAAGCTCGCAGCTGCGATTGCATCCGCCCCACTAGTTTGCCTTGGGAAGTGCGTGCCGACTCCCTTTGGCTGTCCTGTTCGCAGGGGAGAACTTCACGCCCCTTCTTTGCTATGAGTGTCTTCTTTGGGGGGTGGAAATCCACATCAGCCCCTGACTGTTAGTAAGTGACAGCGCCGGCTCTGACCTCTACTACGATATTTGTGTGTGCTCTTCAACAGCTCCAGCGGATGTGTGCTGTGCTTGGTGTTCTTAAGGCTGCAGTCCTGCCCACTCCGGTCTGGGATAGGACCTGTCGCACTGAATGAAGCGCAAAAAATTGCCCGGAGCGCCGGGGCACTGTGGTCCTAAGTGACGGCTGGTGCAGCCAGGGTAGGACCCTGGAGCCAAAGTCCAGGGCCCTGGAGCCGAGGGGGGCCGGTAAAGCGGCAAGCATAAGCAAACCCCGTTTTATTCCTATAAGGATGATGATGCTGTGATTGAAGTGTGTTTAAAGGGGATAGCTGCACATGTTTGGCGTATTTGTTAGGGGTTCGACAAACATACCAAGAAATAGAATTAATTACAAGGCACGGGATGGAGAGTGCTAACGGTCATATTGTGTGCTTGGCAATTAACTAATACAGGTGACCATCTAAAGCCGCCCCTGCCGAGAAACCATTAAATCTGAGGATCAAGTTGCTTTTCTGCACACGAACATCCATACGTTGGGGGGGGGGCAACCTTGAAATCTTTTGCAGGGGAACGAGTCTTTTCAAGCTGGTGCCCTCCAGGCGTCCGAGACTGCAATTCTCTCCTTCCCTGGTAATGATGGGAATTGCAGGCCAGCACCTTTGGAAGGCACCAGGCTGGGCCGCTCTCGCATGCAAATAATTTAACGCTGGAGTACAGTGGAGGGCTGCTGCAACACCATCCCGTCTCCCTCCTCCTCAGCCCTCCTATCCTCGGGGACAGGCAAAAAACGGCGCCGTTGCAGGGGCTGCTTAGGGGCCGCAGTTCCTCCTCTCTCGCGGCGGACGCACGAACTAGGGCTTGCCGGCTGCACGTCCGGCAGTTCCGCGGAACGCGTTGCTCCGGAGTGCGTGGCGGAAGTGGAGCGGGGGGGAAAGCACGCGAGGAGCGCTCTGTTGGGACCACGCCGGGAGGGTCTGCCGGGCAGCGTGGAGGGGCTGAGCCGGTCCTTGCAGTTCCCGGCGGGTCTCCCTTCCTGGGCGCTCGCTCGCTTGCCTGGGCTTGGTGGGGAAAGGAGGAGCGCCGCAGCGCATTCGCGATCTCTTGCGGCGCAGCCGCGAGCATCCTAAGTAAGCCCTCTTGGTTTCGGGGTGGGAGTGTCAGGGACCGACCTGACTTTCTCTTGCGGGCTGATTGCGGGCACGTCATTCAGAAGGAAGCTTCGTCGAGCGAATAAGCTAAGGACTGTAGGAGGAAGTCCGCTTATGAGAGCAGCTTTAATTCGGACCATCCGAGCGCTCAAATGCAGCAACCGCCGCTGTGTCGCGCTTCACTTTTCCCTCCCTGGTCAAAACGTCAGAAGCAGTTGCGAGTTACCATTTCGAAAGCAGACGCTTAGGGCTCGCTCTTCCAAGCTGGGTCAGTACCTTCCATTAGGGATTTTAGACTTCTGGTGTCCTCGCTGTTTTCGAGCTACTTAGGTCGCAATCCTGTGCAAGTTCAGGCGGAAGTTGAAGGCTTTTTTCTGTCTAAAATGGCATAACTTTCTGGCTGAACTCCTAAATGCAAGTTCATAATGATATGGTTGAACTGTGGTAAATTGGAATTAAAGTGATGATAGGTTGGATGGGGTATTCACACTTGGTGGTAAACTGTTGTTTAATGCTACACGCATAAGCAAAAAGGAGTTTGCATACCCCTGACTCCATGCTCTTGCATGACCTGGAGAACTAAACCAGAATTTAGATTAACTTTAGCAGATTCCTGACTTAGTACTACATACACACCAAAACTCTTGCTAAGAAAGTGTTTTTGCTGGATTGGTTAAGGAGCTAAAACTCATTTTAAACTGAAACACCTGATTTGCAACAGATCAGGTATCTAAATTCTGGTAGGCATGATTTATTTATTCTCACAAGAAAAATGAAAGTGTCCACAAACTGAACACAGGCCTTGAGGGTTATTGTCTGTTTCCTGTCCTTGGTTTGGATGATCTAGTCTGCTGTCCTGCTGTCCTATATTTTTGAATTGCTTAAATTTATTTTTGGATGATAATGTGTATAATTTCAGTGTTAAACATTTGCCTTATAGAAAAGCCATACCTGTAAGAGGACATGATAGACTAGCACATTTGCTGAATTTTTTAATATGGAGCAAGCTGCAGTTACAAAGCGACTATATGTTGGAGGACTTGGCCATACCATTTCTGAAGCTGAATTACAGGAAAGATTTGGCAAGTTTGGAACTGTTAAAGAAACAGAAATTGTGACCCGGAAGGATGAACATGGTAATATATTTATACTGTTTAAAAGTACTTGCATTACAAAAATAGCAGCCAGGGTAGTAACCAGTAATATTATTCTAGTAACACAAATTACATTGTGTTACCATAAGCATAAGCAACCTCTAGCTCAACACCAATAGCATTAGTCTTTGTGATGGGTTTTCCAAGAAATCCTGTCACACAAGGTGATGTTATTGGATTTGCACCAGAGGTTCCTTGTACTAATAAAATGGCATTGTCAAATGTTGTAAGACTACAATTCAGTCTACACACATACCTAGGAGTAATGTCTGATCACAGCAGGCCTTGCTTTTGAATAAACATGCATACAATTATACTGATATTTTTCTATTCTAAAATTTTCTTTTTGGTAAGCTGTTTCTTTTTAAAGTCTGTTTTTGGATTAATTAGATTCTCATTCTTGAACAGGAAATCCTACAAAAACCTTTGCATATATCAACATCACCCTGTCAGAAAAAGAACTCAAACAATGTAAGTATGTGAACTTTGTTGGCAGTGTAACTTCTTGTAAGTGTGTCTCAGGTACTGAAACAAAACTGGTTAATAACACTGAAATCTGTAGGTAGGAAAACACTTTTGATTTACACAACTCAAGTGCATATTGATCTAATGTTTTTCTTGCACTTATAGTCTCTATGTTTAATTTTAAGCTGAGCCTCTTGAAGAACTTGAAAATATCTGTGTGTGTATTCTTGTAATAAAAGTAGAATATTCCCAATTTATCCCAACTGCTGTTGGAGAACCTTAAAGAAATCCTTTTATGAAATTACTCTGTGTGGATTTTAATATTTACATGTGAACTACTTAAAGATTTTATATTTCAGAAATGTATCAAAATAAATATATGCCTTCATATAATTTCATGCATGCTCCTATAATCATATTTCTGTTCAACCCTTTACTGATGTGATTTATTTCTGTTAATATCAATCCTACATTCCTGTTTTCTCTAAGACTTATAAAAACCTCTTCTTCCTTGCTTACCAAGCTACCCTTTAACATTCTTTCAAGTGAGAGAAACATGTGCATGTGGCTGAATTAGTATTTGAAGCCCATGTTTCCCAGTTCTCAACCCAATTTACCTATCCACTAGGCTGTATTGTTTTTCTCCTTGATCAGCAGTACTTGAGATAATTTGGTAGTTGTTGAAAACCGCTTAAAGTCCTGTAGGACTATAATAAATTAATAAACAATGGCTTATCAATATATAAGTTAAAACATTGTTTCTGTTTACATTTTCTTTTAAAAGGTATATCTGTTCTAAATAAGACAAAATGGAAAGGGGGGATGCTACAAATAGAATTAGCCAAAGAGAGCTTTTTGCACAGGTAATTCTTGACACTTTACAAACAACTTTTATTGAATTCCATGGGGTGCTTTATCAGAGGGTTTTTATGTTTTTTTGGTATATAAATGAATACATCTATAGGATTTTCACAGACATAATCATTTGGAGTTAAGCCAAACATTTGCTTTTTATTAAGCTTCAGAAAAGTATTTTTCCATGGGTGTTGGTTTTGAGGCATAGGACGTACACTATAACAGATTGCAATAATTGAATTGTGCAGAAAAGAAGAAATCTATACAAATGTTGGATGGACAGAGGTCAAACTTGCAGAACCAGCTTTTTATGTGTACCTCAGTGTCCACCGAAAGTGGGAGGGAAAACTCTACACTTATAATTAAGGAATAAAATGCTTTCTTTTCTTCTCTTTATCAGAACTTGACTTCACCATTCTCACACAAAAAATTTACTTCTCATATTCTTAATTTTAAAAGCATTACAGGGTGGTTGATGACCATTGTTGCCAGTATTGTGAAATGGGAGACAAAAACATGTAAATGTCAGGGATTTGCAGGCTCTGAGCTAGACTCAAGCTGCATGCATGTATACAAGCTCTTGATGCTCTTTTCAATCTCTTTCTCTTGACAAACTGCACTTATGTGCTGCCATACAGACTAGCACAGGAACGTCAAGAGGCAAAGATAAAAAGGGAAAAAGAAGACAGTAATGGTAGGGCCAGCATTACCGAATCGATGAAGAAGTCTGGAGTTGTAGATTTTAATTTGAAAGCAGTACCAGGAACAGAAGTGCCCAACCATAAGGTATGAGAAGTTTATTGGAAGTCATCTAATTGGTAGGCATGATGATGTTAGTCAAATTTTAGATTTAAAGGGTTCCCAGTAAAAGTTGTTTCTTATCATCTGCACTATCACTTATATGCGTCTTTGTTAAAGTTGTTGCATTTGATTTCCAAAAGCCATGATAAATTATGTGGAGGGAGATATCTGAAAGACAAGTTCTTTCCAATTGAATCTTCCTGCAGTTTAAGTTTTGCTTCAGAAGCCCCTCTGTATGTTTCACCACTAAAACAGGCTTGGTTGGTGGGACAAGGTTTTCTCTGTGGTGGCCACGTAATTGTGGAACTCTTTCCCTAAAGATGCTAGACTGGCATCTTCTGTGTTTAGTTTTAGATAGGCTACCACAACCATTTTTCTATGTGACTTTTGAATTATTTTAAATGTGTTAGCTCTGTTTGTCTGTGCGAGATGTTTTAAAGTTACTTAATTGTTTTAAAGTTTCAAATTGTATGGACAAGTAACTCAGAAATAATTCTATAATTTTGTTCTCTTTCATAGAACTGGGTTGTTGGCAAATTCGGCAGAGTTTTACCCATCCTCCACCTGAAAAGTCAACACAAAAACAAAATATCCTTTTCTGAAGACTAGGTAGATGTTAGACACAGGTAGTTATCACTACCCAGTTCCTAATACTGGGTTGAACCCAGATTCTTTCTTCAGTCACTAGAAGGATAAGACTGGCAGACATGCCCTCTCAAGAGAAATATCCTTCTGATGAAGATGCTTAATACAAGCCACCACTTACTATGGGGGGCAGGAACCTGCAGCTTTCATGTGATGTTGGTTTGTGATTCCAGCCATGTCTATTTATTGGCCTGGCTGACTGAGACTGAGAGAGTTCAGCAACATCCAGAGGATTATATGCATAAGTTGCCCCCGCCGGTCCGCAGTGTGATAACTGCAGCTGTACCAACCTGTGGCTGGTCTAAAACAAAAGAAATCAAACAGGGACTATCAGTTGAAATCATTAATCAAGAATAATGAAGAGCCCCAAGAATGCAACAAATACGTTGTGTTAAAAATATTCTGAACTGAATGGTTCTAAAAATGTTTGCTTGTGTGTGATTAGAAGTAGCATGTATGCAGTATCCTTTTAATGTTTGTGTACATTGATGCAGGAGATGAGGTTTCAGTGACTCAGCAATGAGGAATTGGCTTGCTGCCAGCTAGGGTTGTGTGGCTGTGCATATTTTTTTCCCCTACAATGTGGCTTGGCTTGCTGTTCTTCATGTGTGGGTGCAATGCATGCAAACTGTTTGAAGTGTTTTGTTAATGCTGTTTCAGGATGTGTCTGTATTTATGGCACAGCAGCTGTACTGTTAGCAGAGATCTGGCTTTGCATGTGGACACCATGGTCATGTGTTTCCTTTCAGTTCTTTGGTTCCTGGGTGGTGTACTTGAACATCTTCAAAATGCATTACATAAGCAATTTAATAACAACACATAATCCTATATCAGGCGATAACATGATTACACTGTAGCCTAAACCTGCTCAACTATAATTGGACTAGTTTATCATGCAACTACTTTTCTTTTGGAATGCAGGGAGACAGGATTCTCTTTAAAATTAGTGTTTTCTTTTTAAAAGAAGGAAAGCAAGCAAAGCTTTCTCTTAAATTTCTGAATTTTTGCCAGCAGAAGGGTAGTTATTTTCCTTAATTCAAGGGATGACATCATAAAATATGACCCTTCCAGATATTGCCATAATATAAAAAAACTGGATCAAGACCTTCCTGAAACAGTTTCCATTTCCCAGCTTACTTGGCATCTGGAAGAAGGTGATGATATCATAAGTAAGAAACGGCAAGGACAGTTTCCTGTAACCAAGAAGCCACCTAAAAAGAAAATGAAAGTACAAGACAAGGATAGTTTAAGCAGGACAGAACTGAATTCATGTTGTCAGTTTTCATCAGGAGCAACAAACAGAGCCCAAGCAAAAGTGGTTCAAAACCAAACACCTGATACAAAAAAGCAAAGCAAAGAGTGCTTTGTAGCTCAGAGGCTTGGAACTGGTTTAACATCTTACAGGAATATGAATAAATTGTCTGACAATGCTATGGATTCTGAAGAAGAAGAAGAAATCAGAGCCATCATAACACGAGAAAAAGAAGTGCTCAAAGATAATCATGGTACTGAACCTGAAGATAATGTGGAAATTGTCGGAGACGAGTTTGAGCTGAAATATAATACTCATTGGTCTGTACAAAAAGCTTATGATGTCAAGGCAGCATGTAATGGCATGGTAAGGACTGATGAAAATGAATCCAGTTATGATTCAGCTGACACAGATGAAATTATAGCAGTGACTAGAATGCCAAATAGGAAAAATACTGATGCTCTAAAGGGACCTAAGGCAGGCAACAAAGGAATGGATGGCACGTCTGAGAAAGGCATATTAACGCATGGTGCAGGTTCTAGATCTTCTGACTCAAATGGGTTAATACTTGATAAACAAAAAGTGCAAGAAGGATCAGTGCCTGAAAAAGCAAGATATACTACGGCTGCTCAGATTCCTGAACAGAGCAGTGTCAATAATAAATGCAAGTCTGAGGACGGCGAAAGTTCTGATTCATCTGTTGGCACAAGTGAGCCTGATGGTGATTATGAAGCAGTGATGCAGAGCTGCTTCAGACTTGATCTTACATTAGAAGACTTGGAGAGATTAGCCAGTGAAAAGATCGACACTACAGATGAAGATGATACGGGAAGTAACCAAAGCAATATTCAGTGCAGCAACAATGCATCTCCCATTAATAGTACTAGCAGTAATATAAAGAAAAACACAAGTAGCCCTACTCTGAAAAAATACATCTGCCCAGAGGAAATTGTTTCCGCCCTTCTAGAAGAGAGTTCTGATGAAGATAATCCAAAGAAAAAACATGTAAAGCCGAAAGTTCAGCCTTTCAGAGGAATAGGGTCCCTAAATATGAAACTGACTAAGAATGAATTAGGCACACAAAAAGGTATAGCTAATCAGACTACTTCTAACCCTGTTCATCTAGACATTCTGAAAAATGTTACAAGCCCTCGGAGCTCAGACTCTGCAAGTGAAAGGGTTAATCACAAATCACTTTCACTAAAAGAAATTAAATCAGACTCTCACAAAGAAAGTCGTTTATTAAAACCTGACATTTCTGACACTTCCAGTGCAGAAGCTGGCAAAGTGGAAAGCAGTGATGTGAGTGTCACATCTAAAGAAAAGCAATCCAAAAATGTCAAATCACTTTCCAAGAGATCCAGAGTAGAATCTCCCATTGAAGTTTCCAGTCTTGTACAGAGTAAGAATTTAAGTAGTCCTCTGAAAAAGGAAGCAGCCTTTCTGGACTCTGTAAATACTACAAGCAAGTCAGATACAAAGGCAAAACAGCTGCAGGATAATGAAAGACGGCTGACAGCTCTGCAGGAGAGGCAAAAAGAACGAGAACTGCAGAAGAAACTTATCCATGGAGCTTTGACCAGTGTGGTAGCTTTATTTTTATACTTTGTGTTTATTGTGAAAGTTTGTTCATGCAATGGGACTTCCCTATCTTCCTTTCCCCAGATCTGTTCCAAAGGGTCTCCTAAACCTCCAGAGCAGATTTGGGGCATGTGCAACAGCCTGCAGGAAAGGAAGGGGAATTGGTTTTCCACTGGCAGCACACTACCATTAAATACCGACCTAGTAGTTGTATAGAATATTTGAAGATACAGAACTGGAACTTGGGTAAATAGCAGCATTAGATAGCTTTAGTAAATAAAGTATTTGTAATAGTGGCTGATCATAAAACCTTGCATTTCAGAATTATTGTCCCCTGCAGCCATAATATCAATACAATCAATGGGGCAATCTTGTATGTCTTTAAGAAAGAAATCCTGCTATATTCATTTGGACTTGAGTCCAATCATCTTGCAGTCATGAGCATACTTAGGCTGCAAACCTAAGCACATATATGAGGAAGTAAATCTCAATACAGTGGGACTTAATTCTGGCTATACATGGCTAAGATTGTGCTGTAAAGACCAGTTTACAGCACAGTGTTACACATGGTTACTCAAAACTAAGTTGAGGACTTGAACATAGCTTCTAAGTGCTTAAAGCCAGGGCACAGGATTTCACCTTAAAATTGGGAATGTGCTCAGGCAATGCTTTCCCATTATCCTTTGTTTATACTGGAACAGCAGATACTGAGTATAAGTGCTGTGGAGTAGCTTTGTTATGTCTTTTGCCTAAATAAATACATAAATAAAATGGAAAGTGCTCTAATTTTCCATACTCATCGTGATTTACAATCTGATTTTGTAGGAAACGCGATCAACAAATAAGCAGAAACATATAGTATTTGATTCAGACAGTGAAAATGAACAAGTAGTCTCTAAGGAAGGATGTTCAGGAGAGCCGCTGGGAAAAGTAAGTAGATGAAAATGGTTTCTAATAGATCCAAAAAATTGCTCTAGAATCTTGAATACATGTTGGAGAGGCTAATCCAATACATGTGCCTGTTCTTACAGTTACTGGCACTATTTAAAAAAACAAACCTTATTGAAACTTCCAAGATACACAGAATCAACAGCAGCAAACAGGGAACATTTTAAGCAACATTTAATGGAAGATAATATAGAAGAAGAAATACTGTATTACCAAAAAATGTAAAAAAAAAAAAACCTTCCAGGCATTTTCCAACATGCACTCCCAAATGTCACTGTTGGTACTCTTTCTTTACTATCCAGAGAAGGGATAGACAAACTTTTCCAAAACTCTTCTTGTAAAGGAAATTGATGGAAGAGCTGTAGAAATGTTAATCTCGTATTGTTTTCCTGAATCACTCAGGGTTTGGAGCTCATTGCTTGTCCCATATCATCTAATGGAGTGTGTTCTTTCTTACAAATGAACAGAGCTTACAAAAGTATTTGGAATTACTTTTAGAATTAACTGATTATTAAAGTTCTGTGCTTATTTCTTACTTATTTCTTACTCTGCCCAAGGGATTCACCACTAAAACATCTGGGAAGTTGTTTGAGAGCAGTGAGGAAGACTCAGATACTGCCGATGAAGAAGACAGATTCAGAATCAAACCTCAATTTGAGGGTAAAACTGGTGAGAAGGTTAGTAAATCTCCTTACTCTTGCATTTCTGTAGATGAATTTTCCCTAACCATGTTAGGAAAAACAGTTCCAAATACATGTTCCCATGTTTACAGCTCAGCTTGTAGACCTTGTTAGTTTCATCATTTTTTACCCTAAGTCATGGCAAAATTTCTCTTTCTGACAACAAATAGCTTTTCTGTCCTTTGATTTCTTCACCTGCCTCCCCTGTAGGTGAAGCAGCATTACATAAAGTTGAGTATCAGACCAGTTATGCTTGCACAGAGGTACCTTTTCTCCTCCTCCTCCATTCTAACTGCATCCTGTATGGTCAGCTTATTTTCACCATAAAAGCTCTCTGTGCAGGAACCATACCTTTCCAGTGTTTGAGTATGTGGGACTACATCATGGAAATCATGTTTATAAATGTTACACTTCCAAAGGCTTTCTATCTCTATATGTTTGCACATAATGTCACTTTTAGCACATGGCAATTACTAAAGACTGAATATCTGGCATGAACCATGAAAGAGGGAATACTAACCATCTATTTTTTGTTGTTGAAGCTTTTGCATTTGCAGTCACGATTTGGCACAGATGAAAGGTTCCGTATGGATGCTCGCTTCCTGGAAAGTGACAGTGAACAAGAAGGTTAGGTGTTGATTGCTTTGGAGAGCACTTTACAAACCTTTATTAGAAACAGAACCTTATGCTGTAATCATCTTAAATATTTCATATTGCATGTTACCCACTACTTTTCCAAAACGTGTCAAAAGCCTATTAACAGATATTGTCCCCATTTTCATAAGTGATGTAGAAAGTGGGAAAAGAGGAATCACGCACCATAACTGCTCTCTGCTAGAATAATCGTATGAATTACTCTGCACGTTTAAGGAGAAGCAAGGTCACCTTTCAAAATACTCTTTTTTGCAGTTTTGAGTAACTTATATAGATTTGTCAGTTCCTATTCAATATAAAATATTATCTTACAAAACCTTCCTGAAGCCATTACCGCTGTGAACTGAGAATCAACAAAATAGTCTTGAAAGCATTTTGCTTTAAATGTGCATTAGGGTTGTTAGGCTATATACATAATTGTGCATCTACTCAGCCTAGTAAGATTCTACATCATCACAGTACAGCAAATTCTCGAGGGTGGACTATGGTCATTAATGTGGTTTGTCAGTGGCTTGTAAAGTAGCATGTAATGTCAAACCATAATTGGATTAAACAGTGCATTATAAACAGTTTCAAACTGTTTGATGTCCTGGTTAGGCAACCCCTGAATACAGAATGTTCTACCATTGAAAGCAAATCATGTTTAGGCATGATGTCTGTATGCAGCCAATATGACAATGTGGTGCTGAAAATTGAGCCTGTTGAAACCCTTCTTTAACACTAATGAACTTTTCTCCTGCTAGATGAATCAAATAAATTGGAAATGGATAAAGAGGAAGAACTCACTTTAGAAAAAAAGAAAAATCTTGAGATCTTGCAAAGTCTTCTGCATATTGGTGTAGAACCTCCCAAACCTAGCAAGCTAACTGCAAATACCAGAAAATTCAAGTATGATCGTTTTCTTATTGGGGGAATTCTGGCGTGCTCTAAACATTCAGATGAATGAAGTGATAGAATGTATCATACTTCTTACCACTAATTTATTTAGTATATGTACTTTCCTATAGTAAATTGTACTCAGTGTCTCACAACAGATTTTAACTGATCAAAGAACAATTTTTAAAGAAAAAGTGTTTGCATGTTTGTTGCAGAATAACTATTTAAAAAATCAAAAACAATTGAAAATATAACTGACTGTTGGTGAGGGAATATTAGTATTCAGTGCTTTCTTTGTTAAAAACTCTAGTTTTTTGTTTATGTTTCCTGGAATACTATCATGTGTTATGAGTAGTAGAATAGCAAGAGCTCATGGTCGTTGCAACAGAACTTGTTGATGGCAATGCTGAAACTAAGGAGTTCAATTATTACCACTCCTAAGGTTTTGTATCCTCTTTGGCTTCAGGCTTAACATTTCCCCACAGCACATGGTCCTTTAGACTTGAGCAAATCAAGCTTCAGTCTCCTTCCCAGCTCTACTATCTGTGCCCTATCATCCCCACAGTAGGTTTTATCATTTGTTTATGACAAATTTGGCACAGGAGTTTTAGCAAGACCAAGTAAGGATTCTAAACCAGCATATACTGGACTGTCTTCAGCCCAAGCACCATGCAATCTTAGAGCATGCCTTCCTTCATCGTCTCTTATATAGCTTAGTGCTATTGATGCTGGTCCTGTTTTGATACCATGGCACTGAGTAAGTGAAATTTTCATGCAAATCTTACGGAAGGAGCAACTGATGAAATCTCTCTTGTATTCTATGTATCTTGAATAGATATCAACACAAATGCATTATTTGAGTATCAGGACATACAAATACAGCAACATGATTTTGAGTATATAGATCTTTTTACTACTAAGTATAGTATTTGTTTATAAAGTAATGCTTGAGTCTCTAGTTGGTATGATATGTTTGAATGAGAAAGCTCGTTCATTCCCTGCACTTACAAAAGATAAACTAATTTGTATCTGACAAGCTGAATGTTAATAAGGATGCTATGATATGAACCATTAGGGCAATTCTATACCCCATTTCTGGGAGCAGGCCCTACTGAACTCAATGGGACTTATTTCTGAATAAATATGCATAGAGTAGCACTATAAACAATTTATTTGCCTTGCATCCTATTTGTCTGCAGTCAAGGAGGATATGAACACAATGTATATATTTTTAATGTAGGGATTCTAGTCCCAGTTTGGTGTCCCAATTCTGACCTTGGAAACATGCTGTGAGGTTAGAGGTGGGATAGTGATTTCAGGGCACCCCGCCCCTCTCCCCCTCACAGCTGGTGTGGAAAGAACTGTGCTGGTTGCTGCACCAAGGCGAGAAGGCCAACCTCGGAGACAACATTGGGAGGGGGGTTTGCAGAGAAGTCGTGAAGCTCTGTCAGGATATGGTATATTCTGGCAGCATTGCAGCCTGTCGTCCTTCTGGGCAAAAGACTTAGATGGCTGATATTGGGAGTAAGTGTCTAGTAGCATGGGAGAGCATGGAGGCAGCTTTTGCCTCTGTGCCCTTCTCCCCTCCTTTGGATGCTGGTACTTCTTCAAGTTCAGAAACGTGTGGCAACCACATTAGATTGTGTTGTTATAAATGTTGCCATGGTCTTCATTGGAGGAATGTTTGGAGGAACTTTGCCCATGACACCTAGCTTTAATTAAAAGTACTCAACTCATTCTCTCTCTCCATTTTCAGAGATATGAATACTGTACGCTATGACCCTACCAGGCAAGAACATGCAGTGTTTGAACGAAAGCCAGAAAAAACTGAAAAAGAGAGGTAATTCTTCCCTCAACCTTGTATGGCTAGAGTTAATCTGCCATTTGCTTGGATGGTTTTCTGTTTCAACTCTCTATGACATTCTTTATCCACATATCTGTTTTATGCAATAGTGACTGTGATTAGTGTGAGGTTTCTTCTAATTATAACAGTAACAGGGAAGGGAGAAAAGGTGCTTGCCTTTCTTTAGAAAAGACAAGGGGTACACACATTCATAACTGTTTCTTGCTAGTGAATTAGGCTTCACAGAAGTGATGGGTTTCTCTTATGGAGGAGGTAAGATTGCTAAGCCATCGGATGCTGAAATTAAACATGGTGTTGTTTCTGAAGTGTAGGTACCTTATTATGCAAAAAAGCAAGTAAAATCAGTAAAGCAATGCAGTCACCCTTCAGCTTTTTACACACTGAAGTCACTATGGAAAATAGAGTGTGCAAGACTGTGCGTTCATATATCTCTGTCATAAGATCCTGATACAAATAATCAGCATAAGGTAGTGGACAACATTCAAAATTGCACTGACAGAGAGGAGTTCCAGAAAACTAATTTCCCTACCACACTTTTTCTGTGGAAGCACCCACAGATGCCTGGAAATGCTTCTCTAAGGTCTGGACAGCGAGGAATTGCCAAATTCAAAGGACTGGGTTTGGCAGGGGGACTGAAGGGGAAAGTAGGATCCCCAGAAATAGGATGGAGGTGCCTTCTGTAAGCAGAACTTCTGCTCTTAAGAGTGCCTCCTCCTGACTTTTGGGGTAGCCCCATACCATACCTCACCCCTTTCAGGAAAGCCTCCCAACCTCCTTGCAATGTTTTTGGAGGGCTGTAGGGAACATACTTGGTACCTTCTTCTTTCTTGGTACCCAAGGGAAAAGGGGGCCAGGAAAGCTAGTTTCCTGGCATGTCCTTCTGCCAACACCATGTTGGATGTTTCCCTGTAAAATAAAACCTGCAGAATGTAAGCCTATATATAACATATAAAGTATAAGAAATTCAGACTAATTTGCATTTTATTCCTACAGCAAAGCTAAAACAAAGAAGAAGAAGGAGGAAGTTCAAAAACTGCCTGAAGTGTCTGGAGAAATATTTTACAGTGTTGCTGTGGATTTGAAAGAGGTATTTGGATCTAAAAAATGTGATGGAAAAACAGCATACATACCATGGGACAAGCATGAAGATGTGAAACAAGCAAATCCAGCTGATGCAGAGGCGTTAACATTCAGTGCTGGTGGAAATGACAAAGAAGAAGAAAATAGTGGCTTTGCTTTCTCTTTTTTTGGTGCTGAAGAGGAAAGTTCACCTATGAAAGAAGGTACCAGTATATATGCTAAGGTTATAGTTTCAGTTTGTAGACAGGAGCTTTACTGAATGCTCTCATAATTTCTGAATTTGACATTTGTAGGTTGCTTTGTGCAGGGCAGCTCCAAACACTGTCACTCAAATTTTCAGTGGGAATTGATCATTAGGATTATATTATACCATTACTGAAGTATTTTTGCTAGCTTCTTGTTGCCTTTCAGGCTGAATGCAAAGGATGGTGGTGACCTATGAAGCTCTAAAATGCAAGAGTGTGGCATATCTAAGACACCATCTCTGCCCCATGTTCCATTAAGATCTTTAAAACTGCCTGGAAATGCTCTCCTTTGAGTAAACCATCTGTGAATTAAATCATGTCCACAGGATTGTTCAGAGATACATTCTCAGTCTGGCTCTCTGCTTTGAAAAAAACCTTCACTGAAGACCATGAAAGTCAAAGCCCAAACTTCTTTCAAAAGTGGTGTCAGATGTTTTTATTAGAACTGTGTGTTTTGGCCACCTGTAGCATAGAACATTAGAAAGTTATTTGTCACTCTTAAGCCTTCAAGTGGGAGACATCCAATTAAATACACTCATGGAACACAAGAGAAGCTTTGCTCATCTAGAATCCCGCTAGTGTATTATCATTTCCACTGCAACCATGATCAATCTTTGTGCCTAATGTAGGGAGACACTGTTATAACCTCAGAGTGAATTATTTCAAAAGTTTGTGTGTTGGATTTCTTTGTCCTTAAAATCTCTCATCTTTGAAAGCAAGGATGGTTTATGCCTTTTTTCCCTTTTGCAGAACCCTATGTGATTGAAACAATAAAGCCTTCAAGAGTCACATGGCAAGAAGATCCACGTTTTCAGGATAGTAGTTCAGAAGATGATCCAGATGATCCAGAAGTAGTTGAAAGCAAAGATGTTACGGAAATGTAATTACATGAATAAAGGGGTATTGATGAAGAATTCATAAGGGGAGGTTGAATAAACTCCAAATATCATGCTGTGATCTAAGGATGCATTCCCTAAGACAGGGGTGGGCAACTTGTGGTCCTCTAGATATTTTGGCAAAAGCTTGCAGCATACCTCATCGTTGGCTATGCTGGTAGGGTTGAGTGCAGTCATAAGTGTCCACTTCTGAAAGGCCACAAGTTGTCAGTGCCAATCAAGACCAAAGTTGGGGAATCTGTTCCTTCAGAAGTTGTTGGACTCTAATTATCATCAACCCTCACCAGCATGGCCAGTGATGAAGGGAGTTGTAGTCCAACATCCAGAGGACCATCAAAACAACAGTCTTGTGCACCATAAGGACCACAAAATCATTTCTGACCCAAGTCCCACACTTGCCCTAGATGAAACTCCGTATGTTCCTTTCCAATGCCTTGGAACGACTGTGGTGATTTACCCCACTGCTATATTTGCTCATGTCACATCCCAAGCCCTTTCTGAGGTTCCCAAACATTCAGAGGGCCTTAGGGGGCTGGCATGGGACTGCAGTTACGAGGAGGACAGGAAGCCCCATTATGCAGGTGGGCTTAAAAGGTTTGGATACAGCCCTAAATGTGCACTTCATAAACACTGAATACAAACTATTTTCAGTATTAAATAATATTCCTCAATCTTGAAGAACATAGGTTATTATCTAATTTCTAAGATCCTGATCTCTGATAAGTTCATCTCTCAAAACCATCCTTCAGATTCTAATTTTAAAAAATATAACACATGAAGAGCACAATCCATGCTGGCTGGGTGTCATGGGACTTCTTTCTAGCTAAACATGCATAGATTTGTATCTTAAATAATGTGTATTTAAAATTATTCAAAGTTGAACTTTTCATTGTTTAAAAATACATGTTCATTCTTTGGGTTGATTGTACGATTAATTTGTTTTGGACACTGGTAATGTCCTTGCTTGCTTTTCAGGTCTTCAGCTGTACCACACTCAAACATTAGATTTTTCTTCTTCTCCAAAGATGATATTAGATTAAAAGGTAAAAACCAGAAATGTTCTGCTAAATGTTGGATTTCATTTATAACAAATAAACATTTAATTATCAGATTTGTTCCTAGTTGTTACTATGAAAGTTGCTTAAGCACAGTAATATGATAAGTCATTTTATTATTCAAAGAAGTTTAGCTTGATTATCTTTAACTCAGAAAAGTAATGATTTACCCTGGGAATTAGTTGGGTATGAGTTACTATTTCTGTCACTCTTGCTCTGCCTGTTGGATACATGTTATGTTGTAATATTTCCCCCCTTATGTTTTAATAGATTTCTTTACTGACAACCAGTAATTTGAATAGAACAACTACAATATTGGGAATGCCATATGTCAAAGTATAGCTTAAGATTCTGACACTATTAATTTTTGTCCCTTTGAGTAATCTTTGTCCCTGCCAGTTTGTAAGTGATGATTAATCTAGCAGGCAGCTCAACAGAAGGGTGAGAATGGACCACAGGGGCACCAAATCAGTGAGCCCTCCTGTGTATTCAGCTATTAAAGCATCAAGTATTTCATCTAGGACAGGACTTGGGTTCTCTCCCTAGCAGTGATAACATCCTTCTTCTGTACTTGCAGTAGCAGCAAGATTTAACAGTTATGTTTGAAATATTTATCTCCTTTCTAGAGGGCCCAAAGCTCTTCTGCAAATCCTCCAACACTGATGAAGATGCAGAAGACTGGGAAAGCAGGCGCCAAATGTTACTTGAGGTATGTGAATGAGAGAATTATTGGTATGATTCATTGGTGTTCTAGGTAATCTTTTGGCTTAGAAGTTATTCTTAAAATTGCAACACTCCTAAACCTTTAAAACTAAGAGGGAAAAGCACATAATATTTGCCACCCTGCTCATGCAGATCATGTGAATTGCATGTAACTAAAATATACAGTTTACCTGTAATTCTTTAGTTTGTTGTACGTATTAAATTAAAAGCATTTTTTGCCTTTGGTTGTTTTTTAAAAGAAACATGACCCTTAATAAAATATGCACATTATAAAATTATACCTTGGACAGAGCAGTCCTGCCTACCAAGAGGCACAGGAAAATCTGAAGGTGGATTAACTTTTTTATTCAAAGCTCTGCTAGGTCTGTGCTAGCAAGACATCTCCCCCCCCCCCACACACACACACACTTTGGAATACAATTTTCCCTCCAATTAGTTGCAGTGCTCTGAGGTTCATGTACATTACTTCATCTGTCCTAATTCAACCAATAGGGTAACTTGAAAAATTTCAGTCTACACCTTTCAAAGAATTGCCTCTTCCTCTGATGTGGAGTTGGTTAATTCATGAGTCTGAAAACATTTGAACTAGTAACTTAAAGTGTCGAACTTCTAGTAATTACATTAAATTTGCAACATTTCCAGGATTGTCGGAAGAAACATAAAGATGCAAGAAGGAAAGTTAAAGCAAAATAATGAAAACAATGATTCTGCTCTTCAGCAGGAACGGTGGACACGCTTGCATTCAACAGTGGGAAAATGGAAGGTGTGGCAGGAAACGCACTTACAGATGATTAAAAATATAAATTGATGCTGTTTATGCAAAATGTTGTGAAATCAGAATAGGCTCTAACTGTGCAGTATCTGTATTGTACCATATGGACAATTTCCATTTCCTTCCAACCCTTGTTCATAGGTTTTTTGTTTGAGGAAGATTCTTAAGCTACAGGAAAACCTGCTATGAGTGTTGAGTGTAGTCCTTCGCTTAGCTAGTGGCAATAATAAATTAAACAATCCTGCAGAAAACTTGAAAAGGACTAAGGTTAGATTATGTATGTATTTACGTATGTTTATTATTACTCTTACAATGCTTTGAGCCTTTATGCTACACTTGGAAAGGGAAGCATTTCTGGCAAAACACATACAGGTTTCACACCCCCTTCAAGGGCAGATCAAAGAACAGATAGATATTGTAAATTAATACTTATTTCTAAGAAGTAGCTGTAGAACAGTTTGGCTGAGGAGCAATGACAACAAAAGTCAAAAACTTGGATAATGTAAGATCTTACAATAGAACAAGTGCAATTACACCGATGGAGGAAAGAGGTAATGTTTATGTTTGTATTTGATAGATTAGATGTATTTGTACAGTTATATACAATCAGTCATATTGTACTGGGGTGTTATTTCGGGATGCTTCATATTATTATTAAATTTATTTTTGTATCTTGAAAGACTTGGTCCATATTAAAACTAAACTTTTTGTTAATGCAGTCCTGCTACTGTAGAAAAAAGGCCCACACACCTCAGTTTCACTTGTTTAGCATAAATATATTTTGTTGGACTACTATACAGCAATTCAAAGCCATCAGTATGTGAGCATGTTCATTGACATCAGTGGGATGAATCACACTTTTTGGTGAGATTCAATCTTCTGGAGTAGATTAGAGTCACCCAATTTTGAGAGACTAATTTTCTCACTGACTAAATGTGCTATTTTAATAAAGCAAAATAGCTGGTTTTTTTATAAAATAAAACTGTATTTTGTATTTGTTCAAGGTGAAAAGAAACAACACTATATAAATCATCACTTAAATATCACAGTGGAAGTTTTTTATAACTAATACTCTTAGTGAATGTGTGTTTTACTATTGAGTAATGACTGATCATGCACAGGATTTTTTTTCTAACAGTTGTCACTGGCACAATTATAAATTGCAAAGGCTAAATAAGATGCATGGTATACAAGATACTGTGTTTGCAGTTAAATCAAACATCTTTTTTTTACCTGTAATACTGACAAGCATTTGGCTGGATGCTTGCAGTTCATGTAAAGGGCAACTACTTAGCCATCCATCAATCTAAATATGTGAATAAGATGACTTGGACAGAGAGAGCAGAATTCTTAAAATGGTAAGTGATTTTGGAAAGGGTAGATTTGCTAATAGTGAACATCCACAGAAAGGAAGTAAAATCCACTGGAAAGTGAGCCAGCTTGGGAACACAGTGTTGTATGCTGATTCCTCAGAAACCAAAATTGGTTACATGATCTTTAAAGGGTGACTTATATTAAGTGCAGCATTTCTCCCATGCAAATTACATGTTATTAAATGGTACAAGCACGAAAACAAAACATGCATGTGTAAGAACACAGTGAGGGGCAGGACATATTTGACATTGCAGCCTAGGCTAGGCACTGTTGTAGGCTTGTCAAGCCATAACAATTTCCAAATATAGAGATAAAGCAATGTCAGCATGAATCTGAAAAAAGTCAAAAATAGGGAAGTTAAAGTCTACTTGGTCTCACTTGGAACAAATGGTATTACTGATTTGTTTTTAATAATGTTTATTTATTTCAATGTGTTATGCTTTTATGGGAAACACTTTATGATGATGCTGGTATTACAGAAGGAACAGAAAGAGAACTTCTTTTGGTACAAGAATGTGGGGAAAAGCTCCTTGAACTGTCATCAATATAGTCTTAATTAAAAATTCATGAAGGTTTTTTTTAATATCTCCAGAACATTTGTTACAGGATCAGTGATAAATTTTGTCACCTTAGTAGCATGTGGAAAAGTGTATTTCATTTCACAATATTTGGAAATAACCTTTTCCCCAGAATTTATGGTATGGAAATGCCTACATATGCTGGCTGTTGATCTCACCATTTAGGGACGAGAGAGAAAGAAATAATTTAGTGGCTAGTTTTCCAGTTAAAATTAAGCTATGATGTATGGGGATGTTTGCAAAAGCATCAGATTAGTAGGAATTAAATAACGATTTACATAAAGAAAAACTAATACAGTTAAAATATGGTTCAAATTTTAATTTAAGGACAGGCAGTTCCTGAGTTATGAACAGGTTTGGTTCCTGAGAAAAAGGAAATTCATCTTTAAGACAAATTTGTAAGTCAGATCGTATCCAGTCAGCCCTCAACATTTGTCAGGGATAGGGGTACAGGACCCCTGCAAAAGTGAAAAAATGTGGATTGCTCACCCCCACCCAGCCTCCTCTTTGCAACAAGGAAATGCAAGAGAGATTTCCCTGCAGATCAGCAGGGCAAGAAGACATGCCTTGGAGGCCCCCTTACTCTGCTTTTGCTTCCTCTCTCTATGGTGATGACAATCTTCTGCAGTAGGTCTTCAACTCACATTTTAAAATTTATGCTTTAGGGCAGTTTGTAAGTGCAGATTGTTTGAAACTTGGATGTTTGTAACCTGGGGATTGCCTGTATACTTTGAGCTCCTTTTTGTTGCTCTGTATTTTACTCCAGTTCTTTGAGGCGTAGCCAAAAGAGCAGGAACAGTTCTGCAAGACTGTTCCTTAGCTGCAGCCCAGGCTGCCCAGGGACTCTCTTCCCTGGGCAGGTCATTGTTTTTATTTTTGTTTGTTTGTTTAATATCTCCCTCGAGGGAGGCAGGGATACACTTGCCCCAAGTGCAAGCTGGGGTCCCTCCTAGAAGAGGAGGTGAGGTGTCTGAGGGCCAAGAGGGCTCTTCAGCCCCAACCCCCGGGAGCAGCCCCCTTCCAGACAGAAGGTTAAGGGAGGGGCTGAGGAAGAAACAGCCAAGGAGACATGTCACCCACTGGAGGAGGAGGCTGACACAGCTGCCTTTGTCTCCTGGCACCAACCTGGAGCTAGGAAACAGGTTTTTTCCACTTGGGGAGGCTGGGGATAATGAAGAGTTGGGGGGCCAACTTGTCTGGGATCTCTGGCCTGGGACCAGTTGTGGCTAGGGGCCACTGCAGGAGAGGCAAGGCCAAGGCACAGCCATCTACTGCCACCAGGAAGAGGTGGTTGATTGTCACTGGGGACTCCCTGCTAAGGGGCACTGAGGCCACAGTGTGCTGCCCTGATCTTGAGGTGAGGGAGGTCTGTTGCCTGCTGGGTGCACGCAACCAACATGTGACAGAGTAGAGTGTCTTCTTTCCCCTGGGGGTCACCAGCCACTTCTGGTGATCCACCAGGGGATGAATGACATGGCCAGGCAGGGAGTGGGCAGGATCGCTAGGGACCTTGAAGCTCTGGGCAAGAAACTCAGGACCTAAAGGGCCGACTGGCCTTTTCCTCCATCTTGCCAGTCCAGGAATTCAGGTTATCCAGGGAAAGAAGGGTTGACAAGGTGAACAATTGGCTCAGGGTGTGGTGCCAGAAGTAATGCTTCAGGTTTCTCAACCACAGCACCCAGTTTCTTGCCAATGGACTTCTGGTGAGGGATGGGATGCACCTCATGAGGATGAGGAAAAGATCCTTTGGAAAAGTTCTAGCAAGCTTTGTCGAGAAAACTTTAAACTGAGCTGGGGTGGAGAGTGGATTCAGGTCCCCAAGAAACTTGGACAAGTGAGGGGGGAGGACCAGGGTTTTGTAACCAGGATGTTAAAGGTACTGCAGGGGCTGGCAGGACTCCTATGAAGAGGGGGTTGTCATCAGGGAAGATGGGAGGAAGGAGCAGGCTAGGGGACCCAAAGAAAGGGATATGTGGGGAGGAGCTGAAATGCATGTATATCAATGCTAGGAGCATGGGTAATAAGCAGGAAGAGCTTGAGGCTTTCCTGGAAATAGGAGGGTATGACCTGGTGGGGATCATGGAAACTTGGTGAGATGAATGGCAAGATTGGAATGTAAACATGGAGGGGTATGTCCTGTTTAGAAAGGGCAGGAAGGGAAAGGGGAGCGGGCATAGCGTTATATGTCAGGGAAGGGATAGGATGCAATGAGATAGAAGGTGACAAGATAGTGAAGGGAAGTTGGTGACTATGTAACACAGCATCCATAAAAACAGGTCCTGCCAGATGAGCCCTGTGGAATTCTATGACAAGGTTTTGAGGTGGCTAGATGGAGGGGACACAGTCAATGTGGTTTACCTGGGTTTCATTAAGGCCTTTGACAAAGTGCCACATGGTATCCTGGTTGAGAAATTGAGGAATTTTGGGATAGACCAATGCACTGTCCAATGGATTAGGGCATGGTCGACAGACCGAAAGCAGACAGTAACTATTAGTGGGGGTTCATCAGGATAGCGGCCAGTGACAAGCGGGGTGCCCCAGGGCTCTGCCCTGGGACCAATCCTGTTCAATCTTTTCATGAATGACTTGGAAGAGGGGGTGACCAGTCTGCTGATCAGATTTGCAGATGATACTAAAATGGAGGCAGTGGCCACAACTGAGGAGCAGGTACTCCAGATCCAGAATGATCTGAATAGACTATGGAGGTGGGCAGGGGTCAACAGGATGGTGTTCAATGCAGATAAGTGCAAGGTCTTGCACTTGAAGCATAGGAATGGGTGTCATAAGTACAGGTTAGGGGACAAGTGGCTTGACAGCGGCACTTGTGAAAGGGATCTCGGGGGACTGGTTGACTGCAGGCTAAATATGAGTCAGCAGCAGTAGTTAAGAGGGCAAATGCCATGTCTGGTTGCATAGCCTGAAGCGTGGCTTCTAGATCAAGGTATCACTGTCACTCTATAGGACTGGTGTGCCTACAACTGGAGTATTGTATTACAGGAAGGATATAGCCAGGTTGGAATCAGTGCAGCGTAGGGCCACAGGGATGGTGGCCGGATTGCAGGGAAAGCTATATGAGGCAAGATGGAGGGAGCTGGGTCTTTTCATGCTAGAAAAGATGAGACTTCAAGGGGATCTGTTAGCGACATATAGGTACATGAGAGATCGCCACACAGAGGTGGGTAGAGACCTGTTTTCCCCTGCAGAGGAGGCCAGATATGTTCCAATGGAGCAAAGCTCAGGGAACCAAGGTTCAATTTGGATGCCAGGAAGTACTTCCTGACAGTTAGGACCCCGAGGGTGTGGAATGGGCTTGCACAGGAGGTGGTTGGTTGAAGCCCCATCGGTGAGGGTGTTCAAGGATAGGCTGGGCATGCACACGGTTGGCATGTTGTGAGCAGAGCCGGCTGGAGCTGGGGGTCTGACTAACTGACCCAGGAAGACCCTTCTGACTCACACAGTTTCTATGTTTCTAAGAGGAAGTCCACAAGGAAAGCAGGAACTGAAACGTTCTTCCTTCTCATGGGACAGTGCCCCTAGAGGTAGAAACAGACTTTCTTTTTCTTTGGAGAATAGTTTTCTCAGTTTACACCACAGGGATTGCTTGTCCTCAGTGCACACGAACTGTAATAATCTGATATTGTACATAGCCTTACATCGGGTCTCAAACTCGCGGCCCAATTGCCGGGCCGGGCAGGGCAGGGGGGAGGGGCCCTGCGGCCTTCAAAGCGCCGGCCTCCGGGAGCCACGCGGGATGAGCGGCCCACCACCGCCGCTTGATGCGGCCCAGCCTCACCCAGACTCTACTTCCAGCGGCCCCCAGGGAAGTTGAGTTTGAGACCCCTGCCTTACCTGAACATCTAATATCTAGATTTTAGAGAACATTTTGAAGAAAATGTATGTGCACTTGTGTGAAACATTCATCACTGGAAAAAGTATTCCATAATTCATTGTTTTAATTTTGCAGGAAAAATATTTTTAAAAGAAAAATCTGTCTTTTCTGGATTTTTCCTGAAGGTGTTTATTATATTCTGCATCTTCATCTCTTTCAGTCAGTCTCTCTCTCTCTCTCTCTGGCTATTCTTAATGGCTGCAACAACAGATCATTCTCCAACTATACAAAGATTACAGAAACATATCCACAGTTCTCACAAAACCTGCACGGTTGTAATTTGAGAAAGTACTGAATTGGTTCAGATCCAGCAATCTGATTTGTCATCAACTGCCATCATTGTCCACTGTCCCTTCTCTGGCGCACTGTGGGCATGGCTTCTTTTAAAAAAGCTTCTGTTGGATTGAACCACAAAAGCTTGACTGCAATGGAAAATAAATTTCATCCCCACTTAGGGGAGTAGCTAGCATGCAGACACCCTTCTTGTTGTTCACTTAATAAATTGTGGTTTACTGAGCCGCGATTGCAATATTCAGTACCAAAAATGGCTTACTTGACCTGATTCATTTTAGAGATTTTTAAAATCTTTGTTCTTAATGACAGTAGCTATTAGATAAGACGAATAGAAGGACTCTGCATGCAGCTAATAGTTGTCATGCAATTTTCCATTGAAGGATCAATACTTATTTCATGTACCCTCCAGAATATGTACAAGCCTGTTGTGGTAAAATATGAACTAATTGGCTTATCTTACAAGCTTTAAACTGCCCTAAAGCTATATGGAAAGAATTCTGATGCATGTCCAGATGGTAAATGCACCAAGTAGATTACAGCCTTATTCAGGAAGTCACTTTATATCAACTGGCATTAGATATCATAGAAGTTGGAAAAGAAGAGCTTTGTATTGCATAAAGCTATTTTTCACCAGGTGAGAAATATTCTAAATGGATTGCAAAATCATATGCTCATTTCATCCTTGCATCAGGGCTATTAGGTAAGCTAGGACACAAGAATGTGGGTTATGCAAGGTCCCTTAACAAGGTGCTTGCCTTTAGAGAAGATCTGAATATGGGAGATTTCACTGCAGCCATTATCTTTGCCCTTCTACCACTACAAGGAGGAAATACAAGAATGTACAGTACAAGAATGAATGAGGTGTCTTTGCTGCCTATTACTTGCAATAGGTACGATCTTTCCAGCATTTGTGGATCCACTGAGAAAATGAAAACGAATAAATGGAAGGTCCTTCATTAAACACACAAGCTCATCCTATATAAATAACAAAAGCATCTCTTTCTGTTAATGGACATAAGGCAGAACCTTTGCATGTTGATGTAACAGCCTATTAAATAGAACTCCATTTTAATGTACAGATGGTTGAGTGAGTCATGCTTATTTCTTTCCTGCAGATGGGGCCATAGAGCAGGGTTCAGCAGAGGCTGCCAGAAGCAAACAGCTGACTGGTAGGAACCAGACTGAAATAGAATTTAAAAAAAAGAAAAGTACAGCAGTGATCTTAGCATCATACAACATACCCTGAGCATTCACTGCCATAAACCTAACACCCTTCAGGCATTCTCGTTTGAGTGTGTGTGTGGAGAAGGGGGCAGAGAGGCGGAGGGGGGGTACTTTTTAGATATCTCTGGCTCCTGAGGAGATTGTTCAAGCGTTAAAAGCTTTGGCAGATGCTGGTATGTATAAGTCAGTTCCTCACTGGAGCATTGCACTGTAGAATTTGCAACAGTTCAATTTTGAATTCTCAGTGGATATAATTCCAAAGGAGCTATATGATCCAAGAAAGTCATGCCAGTTTTGGTTGGGGAAAAAAAATACTTTGCTCCCATAATCACCAATATTTTCTTTCTGTCTGCTCTTCTAAAATGTCATGTCACTTCCCTTTTTCACCACATGTAGCTGTTTGCTCTCCGTTGTGTAATAGTAGCACAGTTTTCTCAAAGGCCCCATCATATGGACAACAGTCTTTTCCAGAGCAATCATAGAATCATATAGTTGGGAGGGGCCTAGAAGGCTCCCTGCTCAATCAATGTAGGATTCCATGACCTGCCCCTTTCCATTAGTCTTTCCTGTGATCAGAATTCTGTTAATAGGATCAAGGGATCCAGCCATGACCTTTTAATCTCTTAATTGCAACCTAAGTTTTAAACTCTGGGTTATGAGTTCAAATATTAAGTCACATTAGTGTATTACAATGCCATTAAAAAAACAAATATTATATACCTGTCTTCTGTTTTCCTAATAAACCTTTCTAACTGAATAGACCTTGTTATGGCTGTGAATACTTCAGTATTCATGACATTTTTTCTCTGCAGCCTTTTGAGTGTTGTGATCTGGGAAGAAGGGTTCTTCTGTCCTTCATCCAGGGACAGCAGCTGAATGAGGACAGCACTGGCAGCTCTCACGGGACATTGAGAGACAATACAGGAGAAGATGGCCCTCTTGCTGCATCCTACTAACTGATGGCTTTGTTAATAGGAACGAACAGTCTGAATTGTGTGCCGAGTCTAAGTCATCCAATGCAAACCATGACGTGTATGCACCACGCTCCAAGCTTCCAGCCCACAGAAATTGTCAGATTTTCTTCTTTCTTACCAGGATGGTCTTAACTGGATCAGACCTCAGAAAGGGGCTCCAGCTAGTCCAGTCCTCTGCTAGGGCAACCCTTTGCAATGGCCCCTCCAAGTGCTTTGGATTACAACTCCAAGCAGCCTCAGCCATTTTGGACAGTGGTCAGGGATGAAGGTAGCTGTGCTCCAATATATCTAAGGGCCACAAAGTGGGCCAGGCTGCTCTAAGAAGGCCACAAGGGAAGTACTGATTGTTAGTAACTTGCACTGAGGAAGATTCCGCTGATAAAAGGCACTTGTGGCGACTGAGGATCCAGCAGGGGCTGGTTTCAGGATCTGCTTTCTACAAATGGAAGGACTTTGCTTGCAGAAGATCCTGCTTGAGTCTGGGGATCTCTTTCTGCTCAGCACAGAACAGCGTGTTCAGCAGAATGTTCTAACTGTGCAGCATTTTCAGGGGACTGAAGGAGTTGCTCTGGGAAGGAGGGGGCAAGGAAGTCCATTTCCACAACCATGGTTAAGCCAGCTTAAATTTGGATCTAACTGTATTGGCAAGCTTGCAAAAGCTAGAAATAAGCGTTCCAAACTGCGGGCATGTTTTTAATTACCAGGTTTAGACATATGGAGTACATTTAACTTGTATATTTTCTCTGCTATATTTTAAGGGATTTTCGGCTAGCATTTATTTATTTTTAAGTGTGTAGAAGAGGGGAAGCATTCACTTCCTGTTAAAATGTACCTGTGAAATAACTTTGCTTGCAGTGTTTCCATTCGGTTATGATTTAAGACGCGTTTGCTCGCCAAAGTCCTTGAAAAGAGCCAAAACTTGCTTCCACCTCCTCTGTTCCTTCCTCCTCCCACTTCTCACAGAACCACCACCCTGTCCCAGGAGTTTCAAGCGCAGCTTATAGTAACAGGGTTCGCCGGCCGCTAAAAGAGGGAAGACAGACGGATCGAACTACCTCTGTTTGTGGTCAGCAGTTTCCTGCCCTGTGCGTGTCATTGGGTCAGGCACTACACGCCTCCTTCCCTCATCCAATGGGCTCTAGGCAACTTACTGCCTGGACTTGGGCCAGCTGGAACGCGTCCCTTTCCTTCCACATCCCCAGACCCACAGGCCTGCTTCTAGCCTATCGGGGAAAGTAGGTGTTCTCGTCACTGCAGCCAGAACCTGACTTGTTGAGGCTGGAATAGAGAGAAAGGAGCACGCAGAGGTTTGCACTGTGCCGTGTGCAGGATTGTTTTTGAGACAACCAATACTGGACTCTCTCTGTCTGGTTAATTGATAAAAAAGAAATTACACTGTGTTTAAAACTGGCCTGTTCCTCTTACATTGCTCTTATCGAGTGGCAGGAAGCCTAATGTAAACATGACATTTAGGTCATGGTTACTTAATAGCAAGGGCAGCCAATTTTAATGCTTCTCTTCCTAGCCTTGACAGTGTCATGCCCCAGCACAAATCATGTGCCTCTCCTGTATTCTTAGGGACCACCATTTTCCTAGGCATTCAGGCACTTGAGACAGCTTACCTCCTCAAAAACTATACAAGTGCCAGTAATGCTTTATCAGATGTTTACACAATAAATTTATGTAAGAAACAATATAGGAAAACTAAAGAAATTAAAGTTACAATTTCTAAAATATAAAATTGCAAGAATGTAATGCACAGAGATTTGTCAAGAAGTATTTGTTCCAACAATATCTGAGTAGCTGAGTAGCATCTCTTTATACTCTATCCACTTCATGGGAATTATGTTGGCTTTATGAATAAGCTTTGAATTTGGCCAAATCTGAAACTGAATTGGGCTGATATGTAAACAGTTGGGAAATGTCCAAATCAAAGTGGAGTTCCTCTAAAATGGAACAAAGTAGACTCTGACTGCTCCTTATTATTTTTATTGTTATTGATTCAGATTTGGAGGGATACAGAGACCTAGTGAGACTACAAAGGCTGATACATTTCTTCCCACATTCTCCAAATAGGAAAAATATCATGTTGAAGGGGAGGAGAAATGTAATTCTATCCCTGACAGCTCCACCTTCTAATTGCAGCATGGTTTTTATTGGGGTGCTCCCATCCTTGTGACTTGGGGCAGAGACGTCAGCACTGCAGAACCATGTCAGTGCTTTTTGCTAGTTCTCTCTCCCAAGAACAGAAGAGTAGTCCATGCAAACTGAAAGGCTATAGCACTGGGTCCTTCCATTAGAAAAGCTATATGTTCAAGCCCTTCTGCCACCCATATCCATCCCTGTCCAGTTGCACTTTGTGACTCTGATTCTAGTTGAGCAAAAAACAAATGTCTTTTCACTATTCCCATTCATCATAACTCTCCATAGTCCCTGCACCTAAACTTCTGAAGGCCCAACTAAACATGCTTTCCAAGATCAGGACCATGTTTCTGGGGCTGGGGATATGCCTGCTAAAGTTTCACCTGTTTTTAGCTCTCAAAATATGCACACAGTATTTAAGTGTGCATGTCTGCATGGGTGTTCCAACGGATGCCAATTAAGTTGTGTCTCTTAAGTGCCCCCAGTGTGTAGAATTTGGAGATAAAAACAGGTGTAGGATAAGCGTTTAAAAAAAAGAGAGAAAACAAACCATCTCCCCAAAGCACATTCCTGATCTGAGTTAGGGCAGATGCAATTACCTTGAAGCAAAGAAAGCAATGACACATAGCTCTGCTACAAGTGATTAGAAGAATGTTTTGTTTGGCCCTGAGATACTGCAGGTTTCCTGCCTAGGGAACTTCTATGATGTTTGCCATTTTCATACAAACTATCCATGGACAAAACACTAAAGTGGAAACAATCACCTTCCCTTCCCTCACCAGAATCTAAAACTTCTTCCACATTTAAAATGCCATAGCTAATCCTCTGGCATTTTTCAGGCTTCTTACCCAGGGCAACCTCTTTACTCCATGCCATTTTTGTAAAAATTAAAATTATGAGGAGGGGGGGAGACCTCCAACTGGAAAAGGTGAAAGAAAACAACAGGTATATCTGAAACTTGGCAGACTGTATCCTATTAGAAGTCACACCTTTGTCTGCAATTTTCCTTCATAAGAACACAACACCACAAGAACACCCACACTGGATCAGAATAAAGGTCCGTCCAGTTGGTTCACACAGTGGCACCCCAGCTGCCCACAGGATTCCCCAAGCAGGATGGGTGCAAAATCTTCTCCTGCCCAAGCTCCTCAGCAACTGGCGCATGCAGACATGCCACCTCTGGGTGAAGGAGGAAATGCATAGCGCACAAGCCATTAAGAGCCTCCTCCCTCTTGGATCTGCCTCATCCTTTTTTAAAGCCATCATCACTTCCAGTGGCAGTTTATTCCATAGTAAGTATACACTGTGTGAAGTAGTTTATCTGTCCTAAATCTCCCACCAATCAGCTTCATGTGAAGATCCCTCTCCACTTTCTCTACACCATGCAATATTTTAAACCCTCCTATCATTTCTCCCCTTATTTGCCTTTTTTCTAAGCTAAACAGTTCCAGTTATTGTAGTTGCTCCTCATAGAGGAGCTGTTCCCACTCCCTAATCACTTTCATTGTCCTTCACTGTACTTCAGATCTCCTGAAAATTGCAGAAGCAGTTGGCATTTTAAAATTTCCACTTAAAGAGATGGGGGAATGCAAAGGCATGTAGTGCAAACCTCCTGCACCTGTTTACCTAAAATTTTGCAGGTTTCATCCCCTTAGAAAAAGATGCCCTGCCTGCAAATGTCATTGAATCCTGTCAAATTGCAAAATGGTGAGAAAATTCATTCATCCTCAGTGAACATCAATGAGATGCACAACATTTCAGATCTCCAAATCAGGGTTTGGATTCCACCCTGAGTTGAACTGAATGCAAACTCTGAGGTGAATTTGTTCGAGGTGAATTGGGCTGTTTTCCAAGTCACCCAAACAGAATGAAAACTGAACTTTGTTGCTGCTGCATGACCCTGATTAGTTGCACCGACCTGTTGTTCACACCTTTAACAAATTTGCACTTATTTCCAGTGGAAAGCAATGCTGATGGTAAAGGGTTTGCTACTAAGCCCTACACCCTTCACTAGTTATGAACTAGCAGTGAGGTTTTGTGGCTTGAAAATCTTGGCACCTTTGTATTTGGGAGCCTGTGCTGCACGCACCCCTATAATTTCATGTAGCATGTTTGCAATGATGGCCTGGTGAGATATTTTGCAAGTCCCTAATTCCTTTAGCTGGTTTTGTCAGTGTTTCTCCTCGGGGGTGCACAAAAAAAGCCTTCCAGTGGAGGGAGCCACATTCTAACCATGCCCCCTTGATGCTTCACCTCCCCTCCCCATGTTGACAGGGAAAGCCTCTGAGGAGATAAAGCAGTGTTCCCAGCTGCACAGAGCAATGTAAACGTGTTGACTCAAACGTGCTTAAAGTCCTCTCCCAGACCTTGCCTGTCAACAGAGGGAGGCTGGGATGTGCGTCCCCAGCTCTCTCCAGGCTTACAGCAAAGCCCTCTTTGCTGACTGCCTGGGGAGAGCTATTCTCATGATCTCGTGGTATATTCAAACAATTTGTACCCGTCTAAGGGGCTTCGTGTAGAGGGAAAGAAATAATAGTTTTGCTGTACTTGGTTTAAAATTAATTGGGAAGCTTGTTTCAAACACAATGACCAGACTTCCAAAAAGGAAAAAAAAACCCCTCTTTTTGAGCTTGCATTTCTCAGCAAACAGCCCTTCAGGCTGCATGCCAGGTCAAGTTTTAACATGCCAAAAAGTTCCAAAAGAAGATTGGGATATGTCAATCTGCTTTTTGGAAGGGAGAAAAACAGAACTGGGCACAGGTGCACACTTTGGATATAGAAGGTCCCAGGCTCAATCCTAGACAGGTCCAATTAAAAATAAATTAGGGGCAGGAGATGGCCTGAAACCCTGAAGAACCATGGCCAGTTAAAGCAGGCTACAGGGCTAGGTGGTCAAGCCATCTGATACCTTTGGGGTACCCACAGGAGGACTGAGGAGGCAACAACTCACAGAGAGCCAGATCATCTGCTGTACACAACTAAATCACTGTGACTTATTGCCAAGGTGTGAGCCTGATATCCAAACATGCCTAGAGGTACATAAGACCAGGCTTATGGCCATCTACCACTGAGCCATGCACTTAGAGGACTACAGATTTTTGGTGAAAACACCTTGACAGAGGAATATATATGCATTGATTCTTATGCAGGACTTGAATGCAAATTATCACAGTAAGTTGTTGACACTACATAGTGCTCATTCACATATAACAGAGAAAGGAGCATATTTTTAGTCTATTGGCATTTATAAATTTAAATAATTATAAATTATCATCTTTGTTATTTAAAGTAAATGGAATCTGCAAGACACTTTTGCAGGTGGCCGTGTTTTCTTTACTGTGAGTTTGGGCTCTCAATCTCTTGATTTGGGGATAGTGTAGGAATTAGAAATACATGTAGTGACTTTACACTAAGTCTGATTCTTGGCCTGCCTAGCCCAGAATGGTCAGCCCTGACTTGCAATGGTTAACCAGGTTCCAGACAGCAGTTTCTCCAGCTCTACCTGCAGATGCTGGGGATTTAACCTTTTGCATTTAAAGCATGCACTGTACTGCTGAGCCATGATCTCTTCCACAGAGCCTCAAATGACTTTGATTTACAGGAGAAATTAGTCTATCTGCAGGTTGCAAATTAAACTGCATATTGTTCTACAACAAAGCTGTCATTTTAAAATTTTCTGGCATTTCCCTCCTCTAGTTTACAAACATTGTGTGCTTTTGTTTTTATTCCTCATATTTGATTGTAAGCCTATTTGTACAGGGCTTGTAAATTTCCTAGAGTCTAAGCCGTAGATTTTAGGGCCTAGAGGCAAAATTATGAGGCAAATGTCATTCTTTCCAATAGCCCTGGAGCAGATGCAATATACTAAGAAATACCAACAATTCCACTTTAAATAATTACATTTCTCCCTGAACAGACCAAAATAGACAATCCCCACTGGCACTGCCTGGAGGTGGCTGGGATAAGGTTCTGCCGGCTGGTGAAGAGGGTGGACTGACTCACCTAATTTCAAGCTACTGGACAGTGGCCAGATCTTCTCTTTAGCAAAGGCCAGCCTAAAACACAGAAGCAAAATTGGTAACTTCCAAGGGTGCCAAGATTGCAGGAATGGCTGCCTCAGCTGTATAAATACCTTTGAGATAAATGCAACATCTCTTCATTTGCTGGGCCTACACAGAGGCCCCTTATTTGTTTGGGTAAATGTCCACTGCATGCCAGGAAAACAATGGAAAGCCTGTAATTTGCACTGTCCTACTCAAAGTAGCCAAGTCTCCTATGTGACCCCAGACTGCCCTCTAGTTCTAAGAGCTACTGGTAGATAGTCCTCTGTTTCATGTATCTTCCATTTCAAGGTCCAGTCCAAGTCCAGCTGCAAGTTAAGCAGCCATAAGAAGAATGAGCAGGGGGCCTTGAAGCCCACCAGTGGACTACGATGATGCACAGGTCACAGATCACCTTCCCTTATGGAGAGATCTGTAGTATTTCTACCTAAATTATACTTGCTTCTAGATTAGTATCTATGCATCTAAATTACTCTTGCATGTGTTATGAAAATCCCTTTCTTGTGTCAAGCTGGGAGGTGATGCCTATGCGGCCACCCTACTGAGACACAGACACAGTTAGAAAGCAAAGAAAAGATGAGAACTTGAGAATGGAAACACTTGCCAAAACAACTTGCTATCACTGAGTACTTATTATGCTGCTAAACATGCAACAAGTCATCAAGGCAACAGGGATGTGATTTCAACTTGTATAGATCAGTCACCCTAAAAACTTGGGCTGGCCTTGCCTTGCAGCCTTTGGGCTTAGCTGTTCAGGAGGTGCACTTGATCCATTGTGGAGGGGGAAATAAGCCCCAGTGGCGTATTTCTTGCATTGGGCATGCCAGGGGGTTGCATGATTACATTGTCTAGTACGGATTGTCACATTGCATGGGGCTGATGGGTTATTGCTGTGGTTAGCAAGCCCCCACAGAATCCTAGAAGAACCCAAGGAGTCTGGCTGATATGCTAACCGTAGCAGCGAGCCACCCTCAGAGGCCCTGCTTGAAAAAACGTGTCCCCCAAGCACGAGCACACACAGCAGGAGACATGGACTATCTCAGCTCATTAAGCCCTCCCTGATTGTGCAAACAAGCCCATTGCCCTGGCTTATTCAAAATTATCATGTTTATGAATTCAACATCCCTTCCCTTTTCTTGTAGGTAGCCATAAATCCCTGTGCAAACTTTGGTCATATAGACTTTTAATCTTTTTTTTAACTCCTTTAATCTAAGATCATTCTAATAAGTGAGATGTCTACAGAAAGAGAGCATGTGGCTAGCAAAACTGTAGTGTGATATTAATATACAAGGGGGCATCTGCAGTGCAAGTTAAAGGGATCAAAAAAGATGCTAAGCAAAGTTACAGGTTTTACATGTCTGAAGTTGCTAAAGTATCTGTTAATGTTGTAAGAATTATATTTGGAGATTCTTGTATAGATTGTAAAGTTATTTCTGCTGAAGTAAACCATGTTCTGTTAAAAACACTAAGATGTACAAAGGCTAGCAACAAAATTTGCGGTAGACAATTAAGATGTAATTCTGTTCATGTTTACCCAGAAAAAATCCTACAACTCCCAGTCAGGCATGCCCCTGGTACATAATCTGGAAGCTTTTTATGAAATAAAAGATAAAATGAATGGTTTATATATACTGCTGAATATATACACACCTTTAAAGAATAGTCTCAAATACCAGTAATCATGAATGGCAGTTGGTTATGTTGAGCCAACCAGGGTGATGTCCAACATGCTGACAAAAGGGAATCCCAGGACGCTAACTTTCCTAACCTTTTCTTCCCTAGGCAGCCCACCAAGCCCCCAGAAATGCCACACAGAAGGTTTGGGAGCCTCCTGAGTTGTTTGGGGTATAGCTCATGGGACTGAGGAAGAAGACGGATCACCCACATCAGAAACTAGCACCTTGCACCAGCCCGTCCATTCCCAGCTGGTTTTTTTAAAGAATGCATTTACACATTGGGGCTGTCTCTGTTTTCATGCAAAATAATGGCTGACCCCAGCCACCCGCATTTCACATTCCAGACACTTTCTCTGGAAATGAGTTCAGTAGAGGACTGAAGGCTCTCTTAGTGTACTCTAAGAAAAAGGATTCCCACACTGCTATGTTCTTTTGGGAGGATGATCCCGAGAGTTTGGTCAGGGGAGAGGAATGGGTGCTTCCAGGGAAGGGTTGTCCTTTTCCCATTGTCAAGACAAGGCCATCCAGGACCTGAGTAGACATTAGGTGATGATTCTCCTTTGTTGGAGGGAAGAAGCCATCCCCTGCTGGGATAGTAAGAAAAGTTTGTTATACTATGTAATGTCTATAAGAGCATTTTGTTGAGAAGCAGGTATAAGTACTGCTCATGCAAATGCTCCATTCATTGCATCCCATTCATGCACACTCTAGGTGGTTTTTCCCTTTAGCTGCCAGCAATACTTGCACACATTAAACAGAAATAAATGGAGGGGAATTTGCTCGACTCCCAGGCTTAGATGGCATGTTGCAGAAATTCGCACAGCTGCAATAACTGCTCTGAAAAGGAGCCATAGAAAGCCCAGAGAGTTCCTATCTCCAATTTATGGACTTGTTGGAGATTTGGAAGTGTTGAATGAGAGGGAAGACTGCCACCCTTAGGAGTAAGAATATTCTATTCTCACGTGGGATATATTGCCCCTCACCTTCACTGCACTTGCTCCATTCACCTTTCTCCCAGTTTTCTGTGCTTCCAACTTGTGCTACTGGACTACACTTAATAATATTTCTCCCACAGGTTGCACCACTGTTAGCCTATATACTGCCTCATCTTGTTGGTTTCCATATATGTTACTTCATTCCAGTGCACTGCTTGACAGCCAAATAATACAAGATCATTGAGCAGGCAAAGCTACACATCAGAAAGATGCAAGCATGCTCTTGCCCATTTCCAGAAGGATAGGAAACAACAACAGAGTGCAAACATATTTGCATGCTCCCAAAACACTGGGGGTGGCTGAGAGAAAGATGGCACACAAAAGGTCATGGTGGGGAAGAGACCAAAGAGACCAGACAGGTTCTGAAAAGATACCTAGGATATATCTTGAAGTCAACTGGAGAACTGAGGGGGAAGAAGTGGAAAGGACAAGCCACAGCAAGCCTGATCATCTGGCAGGCATTCTTGACCTGCTATGAGTAAATCATATGAAGCATTAGAAGACATTGTGGGACAGTCCATTAGACAAGGTAACAAAACAGTTCAATGGTAGAAAACAAAGTATTTAGTCCAATGGAGGAACAGGAAAATGCATGAGTGGTCAAGATGCAAGCAAAGGTCAAAGCAAAAGTTGAGTGTTCAGATACATTAGACAGTGCAGAAGCAGAATCAAGTAGGAATCCAACAGTCAATAGCACAAAAAGTCACTCAGAAGGCAAAGCCCAGAAAATATAACACTAGAAGTGAAACAGTTCTATATAACAGTTGCTGAGGCTTCTGTTTGCTCGCCTTTCAGGCTTCTCGGATTTATATAGCTGAGGCTTCCAGCACCTACCCAGAGTTCCACTGCAGTGAATTACAGGCCTTTTGGCCAAGGTCCTATTTGAGAGGAGGGCCTTGCTTCTGAGGAGCCACTTCCTCTTGAAAAATTCTCCTTTCCTACTGAGCACCTCTTTTCAAGAGTCCTATTGCCCTGCCCCTTGACATAGTAAAACCCTTGGAAGCTAGGTGGCCATCCACCCTCTATCTTCAAGATGAGAGTCCTCTCCTCCTGTGGGGAGGGTCTAGTAGTGACCTCCCTTGAGCATGCCAGTTCCCCCAAATCTCCTGACATAGGTAGCTCCTCTAACTTCTCCTTAGGGAAGGATTTCTCCAGTGGAAGATTCCCTCAGTACTATAGGGTTACTGAGCAAACAACCATGGTTTATCTGCAGGGCATCTTAACATGCGTGTTGGAGAAGTCCCCACTTGGATATGAAGTTCACTGGGTGGCTCTAACCTACCTCACAGGACTGTTGTGAGAATAAAATAATGAAAGGGAGGAGGATCATATAAGCTATTTTGGATTCCTTGCAAGAAAAAAGTTGTGATATAAATGTGAATAAGAGAGAAAGAAATGTGAAACTGCATCTGCTTCCAAGCAAAAAAATGTTAGTCCACCAAAAAGCAATCTCATTTGTTTCTGTGCATTATCTCATATCAATTTCAATATAATGTTTCCAGTAAAAAGGAACCTTCTAAAAGGCTAAATAAGACATGGATTTGTAAGATTTCCTTACATTTTAAGATTTCCTTACTCTGAGGTTGATTATCTTTTTCCTGGTGGAAGCCTTCATTTCTTTAATTAGCCTTTTAAATGTTTCCTTTTTGACTGGATTACAGTTATGGATTATGCAGAATCCTCTTTTGCAGCAGCTTGCCTAGACAAAATATAGCTTACTTTTTCATGAGCTGCCTTCACACAGGTAGTAATGTTTACCCAATCCCTTACAGCACAGCCTGAATAATTAGGATGGTGGGAGTGGAGGGGGAGAGAGCAGAATACATGAAGTAACATTGCTTAAAGCCATTTAGAATTTTTTGGAGCCCAGTGTGGCACCGGTGGCCTCACGGAACATAAGAGGAGGAAAGTGCTCCCGAATGAGGCTTTCCTTGTGTGACCTCCTTGCCTCAATCATGGAACTGGGTGGGGGCAGAGTCGGGTGATGTCTTTCATTTACAGCCTTCCAGAGCTTTCATACCATTTTCTCCACTGTTTTTCTTACCAGGAAAAACAAACAAACACTAACGGGGAAAAACACAATGGCCTTTTGATTGTGAGTGAAAGGCATCCTCCATCCAAAGCATCCTCTCACCAGATATCTGATGAGTAAGTGAGAGGCTGATAAATGAATAGCTGGTATGGGAAGAAATTCAGGGAGCAAAACAGTGAGCCAATTTGAGACAGCGACAGTTGTTCAGGACAAGAAAGGCTTTCCTGCAGAAATGGGTGGACATTGTGGAAAATGCATTTTGGGGGAAGGCTTTATGACAGAAGTGAAGAAGACAAGCAGTGTGAGGAAGGGATGTAGGTGAGGAGAGAGGAGAGGAAAAGAGATGTAGGAAAAGGGCTGTCAATCAGTGGTAGAGCACCTGCTTGGCATGCAAAAAGTTCAGGTTCAATCTCAGGGATTGCTTATGAAAAATCCCTGATTTTTCATAAATCTCTGACATGGAGAGCTGCTGCCAGTCAGTGCAGACAATGCTGGGATAGATGGGCCAGTCATCTGATACAGTATAAGGCAGCTTCCTATGTTCCTAGAAGATACTGATTGATTTTGAGGACCAAACCAGGTGTGTTGCCAATCTGTGATATTATCATGGATCATTCATTCATTCATAGACTGCCTATAACTGCCGAGGCCTTCCTAGGCAGGTTACAATACATCTTTTCTTTTAACAGACTTTAAAGTACATGTAATCCCTGGTCTTTCACATCTGGTTGGCCTCCAGCTGTTAAGACAGGAAAGAAGAGAGATGTGCATTCAAATAACAAAACTTTTGCATGGATCCTAGAGAAATATGTATGCACTATTTTATCGTTTGGAGAAAGAGACATCTATTCAAATGCACATCAGTCTCCCCAGCCTAGCACTCACCAACTGTTTTGGACTACAATTTCCATAATCTCTAGCCAATGGCAACAGTGGCTAAGAATGATGAGAGCAGTAGTCCAACATATCTGGAGAACACTGGGTTGGACTACATTGCTAAATCATGGAAAGCGGCAACATCTCCCCTTTTCTCTTCCCATCTTCTCCCACATCTGTAGTATGAGGACAGTAATCCCAGCATACTTTTTCAGATGCAGTGTGTGAAGCTGCTTGATCAGTTAGAAGGACTTTGTAAGTGCTCACCATTGTCCTTACTATTAAGCAGTCTGAATATACGGCATTGGAACCAGCAGAAGAGTTGCACAGAGCAGCCAAACCAATTAGAATTGCATGTGTTCAGGGGCGGGTTTTGCACTTTTGTAGAGCTCTTACTTATATGGTACAAAAGGGCAATGGTACTTCTGTAGCAAGCAAAGGTACCTGATCATCTGTACACTTAATTTGTACATATTCTAGGATTCTGCAGCAGCTTATTCAGGGCATGATCCGAGACAGAAAATGAAATAATTCCCAGCAATGCCTACCAACACATTACAGACTTTTTCTGTATAAACATGGATTTCATTGTGTCCTTGGAGGAGCAATCCTGTGGCCTCAGGATATTGCCTGGGGGGCCAGAGGACAGTGGGCATTCCCTGCTCCAAGCTCAGAGGATGAGCTCTGACCTCGGAAGGGGAAGTCTGAGTTCCATCTTCCCTCTGCTGCCCCCTTGCAGCTGACATGCCAAGAACGGCTCCAGCTGCTCTCCAAAATGAGAAAATCAACCTCAGAGATGAGGCAAAGGGGGCATTTTGGTGGTTGTGGGTAGATGAAATTGGAGTGGGCAGGATATGAGCTATCTTAAGAATCTTCTGCACTCTATTCCTCCAAGACTGCAGTGTCATCACTAGAAAGGTTAAAACCCCATGAAATGTGCAGGGTGGGAGAACAGGGAGGTGAAGATGGCTGCAGCCTCTTCTCTCTCCCTGTGTGGGATGATTGGAAACATCTGAGTTAGGGACTTCCAATCTTCAAGGCACAATTGATAGGACTGCACCATAAGGATATTTCTCGAACCCCTCCCCCCACACACATTTCTTGTTCATATTGTCTGATCTTCAGCACATGCTCTATAAAAAGGGAATACAGGAAGTTCAGTTCCTGAAAAAGTTAAAAATTAAACTAAGTACATGCTGTAGTTTGTAGCTACACAATAAACAGTACAAATGTGCTTGTCTTCAGGATTAAAAATATTTTCTGCTAATGTATGCCTTTTTTTAAACTATAACTGTTGAGAAATGGGGTTCAGTATTTGCATGATAGTTATACTGAATTTGTTTGTTAAATGGGAAAGAAATTGAATATTTGGAGGGGAAAATGTGCAAAAACTGAAATGCTCATTTAAAAATCACTCCTGCCACATGTTTCATATGCTGATTTTCCCTACATCCATGTAAGAAAGAAGCCACATGCAAATCAGTCAATTGTCTCTGTGTTCTTAAATACATTATGTTGAGCACTATCCAGTCAAAACTGTTTGCCCAGGTGGCTTCAGTTCAAAAGATCTGCTGATAACTTCACTTTCCCAATTAAATCAATGAGAATTTTAAAAACTCAAATGTTTCTGATGACCACTGATTTCAAAGGAATGTTGGCAACACTTTAGAATCAAGGTGTAAAAGGAACATAGTTGGTTATATAATGGCTTTCAGTTTCAGCGACTGTTGTATCCTTCTGGTTTTAGGATTAGAGATAGCATGGTCTAGTGGTTCTGATCCTACATGGGCAGCTGATTTCAAAAGACATCACTGGGGGACCACTGTTTAGCTCTGCCTCTGTTAGGGGTTCCTACCTAGTCCATTTTTCAACAGCCTCATCAGACTACTGAGTGAGTTCATCCAGAGTTTTGGGGTGAGGCGTCATCCACATGCTGGTAACATCCAATACTATTTCATGCTTTCTTCCAATTTGGCTAAGGTAGTGATGGTGCCAGGGGAAGCCAGGGCCAGGGTGTGTTACTGGACTGGATGAAGGCCAATAAACTGAAGCTCCAGCCAAACAAAACAAAGCTGAGCTCCTTTTGGCAGATGGTTCATCTGCCTATGTAAGTAGTGTACCAGACAGGGTTGCTTTCTCCTGAAGAAACATGTTTGCAGTTGGGGGTGCAACTGATCCTGCTTTGTCACTGAAGGAACAGTTTGCCTCTGCGAGTTGGAGCTTAGTCTGGTGCACTAGCCAGAGGCACGGTGCTGAGGAACTGAATTCAGCAACCTGGACCTTAGTGTGCATGGCATGCAAACTCAAGTGAAAATGCTGGTGCTGGCTTTTAGTGATGAAAAATAAGCTTTACTAAAAGTAATCCTAATATTTCTGGTAGCCATGCCAGATGTCTGACTCTGATGCAAAAGTATTTTGGCAACTGGCTCCAGAAGTTCAAAAACAAACAGAGATAGGCTCATCTTTTCCTGATTGGATACTGAGCAACCTTTTGAAGAATATGCAGAACAGCCTCTGTGTGATCCATGCTCATTATGCTGAAGTTCACTGAATGCTCTATTCCTGGGCTGGTACAAGTTTGTGGAATATTTACTGAATATATGTTGTCTGCCTCTTATAAAAACATTTGCCTTTTAAAACTATCCAGTACAAAGGAAACAGCGGGAATGTGTTCAGGCCTTCAGAATTCAATAGCAGTTCTCCCACGTATGTGTCATTCAGAAAAGGCAGCGTGGATTTTAAAACACACAACCCCCTCTATTTTCAAGCGTACTGCTGGGCAACATGCTGCTTGTGCTAAGCCTGCTTGCTGATTTTAGCTGAGTACATTCTTTGATGGAAGCAGTCTTCCCTTGGTCTCTTTTCCTGTTTTTTTTTTTTTTTAAATCACAATCACACAATCTTTCTTCCTTTTCAAAAGGCGTTTGATCTGATAAATACATGAGCCACATTTGTCGGTTGCTTTAGAAACAAGCAAAGCAAGAGAACATTATACGGTTTAACATAAAAGCATTGTAGCTTCAAGGCTTTACCTCCCACCACTAGGGACCTGAATCTATGGAACCACTTTCTGGCAAATGTGTAAAGCAAATATTAAAACCTTTAAGGAAATAGCAAATTGCAACTGGTTTAAAATTATGTCGAAAGCAGCACCATACAAGATGCAGAACGGGTGGCAGAAAGTAAATCTATGCATTAGCCTGTGCTGGAAGTTTTGTTATAATTACATCCTGCAGTCAGCGTCTAAACTTGCCCTATACTGTAACAACCTTCCCAGCTTATTACATAAAAAAAGAAAGTGGAAATATCTGAAGCACTAATTTCCTTTCTTCATTCTTAGTCATCTCAGTTGTAAGCACACCCAAAGGCTGTGTGCAACATATTCCATAAATCCCTTTTCAGCCCTAAGAAAAGGGGGAAGCTAAGAACATCACGGGTGGGGGCTGGAATGGAATCTTCTGAACACATGCCTGGATTTTGGGGCCACAGGGGCGGGGTGCAGCTTGAAATGGGTGTTTTTTAATGGGTGAGGCCAGCCAGAGAAAGGATTAAGGTAAGCACCTCACTTCTACTGCATCTCCCCAGAATAAAGCAGCAGTAGGGGCTGGTTATATTCACAAGCATGACACATGTAGTTCCATGCAATATCCACACTGAGTATGTTTTGTCTGTTGGTTTCTTTGCAGCCCTTTTGAGTCTCAGTATGTGCTCCTCTGGAGGGGAGGGGAGGTGGGGGAGTTGTCATTATTCTCTCAATATGTGTCTGAATAAGACATTTCCAAAATTCCCGTTCCACAAGAATTCTTCTGGAACTATATCCAGGCACTTGTGGCTGAGTATAAAATTAAATCGATGCCAAACAAATGAACTTACCAAACAAATGAAACTGACTAAACAGATTTTTTTTGAAAATGCTAATAAACCAGGGAGATGGTTAGCTTATAAAGTAAAGAAGGAAAGAGAGAAGAGATTAATATATAAACTGAAGGATGGAGAAGGACGACTGCAAGTACAAAGCACACAAATTAAGAAAATAGTGGAAGATTTCTTTGCAAAGCTGTACCAGAATGAAGAGACCTCAACTGAGAAAGTTAATGAGTATATCTGAAAGGGAAATAAGGTAGCTTCTCCCAAAGATACCAGAGAAATACCAAGAAGCATTAAATGAAGAAGTAACAATGACAGAAGTAACTGAGGCAATCAAGAGACAAAAGAATGACAAAACCCCAGGCCCAGATGGGTTACCAGCAGAGTTCTATCAAACTTTTGAAGGAATCCTATCTATGCCTCTGAAGGACATATGTAATGCAGCATTGCTAGATGCTAAAATACCAAATACTTGGACAGAGGCAAACATTACCTTAATACCGAAAGAAGATAGGGACTTGACACAGATCCAGAACTATAGACCTATATCACTATTGAATGTGGATTACAACATTTTTTCCTCTGTAATGGCAGAAAGACTAAAGAAGTACTTAACAGACTTCATATATCCAGACCAAAATGATTTTTTTCCTAAAAGACAAATGAGGAATAATATAAGAATCATCTTGGACATTTTAGAGTATTATGAGGTACATTCTGAAAAATCAATGGCGTTATTATTCATGGACACACAGAAGGCCTTTGACAACGTCAATTGGCAATTTATGAAACAACAACTAGTTCAAATGGAGTTTGGTGAAAAATTTATTAATGTGATATTAAACATCTATCAAAAACAGTCTGCCAGGATTATAATTAATGGAGAATTTACAAACACTATAGACATACAAAAGGGCACAAGACAAGGATGCCCTTTATCACCACTGCTGTTTATATTGATTTTAGAAGTGTTAAATAGAAACATTAGAGATGATATGGATATTAAAGGCACTAGAATTAGAGATGAAAGCTACGAATTGCAAGCATTCGCAGACAACTTAGTTTTTATAATTGAGGAACCCTTGGTAACAATGTCTAAACTTCTACAAAGGATTGAAGAATATGGCGATGTTACTGGGATGAAAATAAACAGAGACAAGACAAAATTGTTAGTAAAAAATCTTACACTGGAGTAGAGAGAAACTCTGGCGGAACAAGTAGTTCTTAAAATTGTTAAAAAGGTTGAATATTTGGGAATTTTACTTACAGCTAAGTGTACTACATTGAAAGAAGATAATTATGATAAACTATTTAAGGAAATTAAGAGTGACTTGGAAAAATGGGCTAATTTGCAATTATCTTTGTTGGGAAGAATAGCACTGGTTAAAATGAATATATTACCAAAGCTTTTGTTTTTATTCCAAATGATTCCCATAAAAATTGATAAAAAATTCTTTGATGATTTAAATACTCAAATCTCGAGATTTATATGGAAAAAGAAGAAACCAAGGATTAAATTAAAAATGCTTCAGGAGGCTAAAGGGAATGGGGGTTTTGGTCTTCCCGATTGGATGTTGTATTATCAAGCCTCTGTTTTAATGTGGCTAAAAGAATGGATAACTTTAAGAAATAAGAGAATCTTGTATCTTGAAGGGCATGATTTGCAAATGGGTTGGCACGCTTATATGTGGTATGAAAAGTGTAAGGTACATGGTTGTTTCTTAAATCATTATATTAGGAAATCATTAATGTCAGTGTGGGAAAAGTTAAAGACAAAACTGTATACTAAATTACCAAGATAGCTTTTGCCTATGGAAGCTCTTGTATATCCAAATGCATTAAATGTTGATACGATCGTGAGGTATGATGATATTTTGGATAATGATGGAGGATTAAAATTGAATCAAGAAATACAAGAACAAGGAATTAATATTTCTTGGTGGCACAAGGTCCAAATGCAATCAAGATATGTTAAAGACTATAGAATGTGGGACTTTTATAAGGAGTCAACAGCATGTGATCATGTGATTCTTAAATCAGATGAGAAAATGATTAAACGATTGTATAATTTCCCATTGAATAGGAGAATGGAAGATGAACAGGTTAAGGAAACTATGTGGGCACAAAACTTTGGATATAATATTGAGTTAGAGAAATGGCAAAAGCTGTGGGAAAGAAATATTAAAGTAACATTAGCAACCCCATACAAAGAAAACCTGTATAAAATGTTTTATAAATGGTATTTGTTGCCAAATAGATTAGCTAAGATGTTTCCAAATATGTCAAATGGATGTTGGAAATGTAAACATAAATCGGGTACTTTTTACCATATGCGGTGGACCTATGATAAGGCAAAAAAAGTATTGGATTAAAATACACAAATGGCTTGAGGAAATATTACAAAAACATCTAACATTTAAACCTGAAGTTCTCTTATTAGGCATTGCATCTGATGATCTTAGTAAACAAGCAATGTATTTGACTCTACATGTAACTACTGCGGTGAGGATTCCATTTGCCCAACACTGAAAGAGTGAAGGCCATGTACCGATGAACTGATTCTAAAAAGATCTTGGACTGTGCAAAAATGGACAGATTGACTTTGTCTCTGAGGGAGAAAGAAGATACAGACTTCTATCAAACCTGGGACTCTTTTTTTCATTGGCTAGAGAAATGGGACTATGCATAGACTTAAATATGTGTATAGTTTAACATAAAAAGAAAAAATGTGGGGGGCTGACCCAGTAGGTCTGATGTTTTTGATGATTGATGCTTTTTAGTTTCTTTTTGTTAGATATATAAAGAATAAAACTTATCCAAAAAAAAAATAAATTCCTTCCTTAGAAGGGCCAGTGGCATGCCAGTCAAGGCTCTTCTGGTTTGGAAACAATGAGCTTTAACTCCTATTTCCTCAATGTAACTTCCTTTGGGAACCAGTTTGGCAAGGATCCCATTAATTTTAAATTGTTGGTTAGTACTTAATATATCCTTCAGCACTTGATAGGTTACAAATAATATTCATATTAATAACAACAGTAATGCTGCACTGCATATCAGAAAAGGGAACATGAGCAGAATGCTTTATGGTATCCCTTGCTGACTTATTTTTAAGTGCCCAGATCACTCTCTTTCTTTTTCCTGCTAACCAATAACATGTCATGAGTGGAACCAGCTGGAGCCAGGAGTCAGGCTAGATTGCCTGGGAGACCCCTTCTGACTTGTTCTGTCTCTGTGAACAGCATTGCTGTGGCAAACAGTCCACACATACATTTTCTCTGCATTACGTGGCAAGATGTCTCAAGCTATTCTGTCCACATCCCATGATTTAAGAGACTGTACAGGTTCAGCATATTCTGTGACCATTTGGATGACCTGTCAGTCACCCTTCCCTTCTGCCCAGTTCTATGGCCACTGCATAAGGAAGCTGTCAGTGCAGGGCAGCCCTTTCTGTGTGCTTAGTCTTACCATAAGATTTGGACAGTTTTTTTCAGGCTGTCACAAATCAGCCTGTCCTCTGCTGCAGCTGAAGCTAATTTTTAAGGAAACCATTTGTTGTTTGTTCCACCAACAGCTTCCTTTGCCTAGTCAGGCAAGGTATGAGCTGGAGCTGGAAAAAATGAAGAGCAGATCCTTTAAAAAGAAAGTTTTAGCTACCAAGGGACAGCAAAGTTATGTGATACAGCAAAAGCAGCTCCCTCTTCCTCCTCTCTCCTCTCTTTCAGAGAGGGTGGGAAACTTTGCCTGCCAGCTTCCCAACCCCAGTCTTCTGTCAGGGCATGGGCCTCACAAGGATGTAACTCTGGCAAGTTAGGTGAAGACCAAATGAGCCAGACACCTCAGGCACTCGATCAGGCAAACAAGGTCCAGGACCTGGAGGCACAAGACGGGCAGATGAGAACCAAATAGTCCAGGGCAGGAACACAGGCAGAAGCGCAGCAAGGCTGCAGCTGGGTTTGCATTGAAACAACAAGCAGCCAACAATAGAGCTCCACAGTTTCTCGTCGTGTTGTTTGAACCCAGTTGAGGTGATCAGCTATGGGAATTTATCATGGTTGTCAAGCAGGATAAAACACAGGAGTCTGTTCTATGGTTTCCCCACCACACTGGCTTGCTGGGTCATTCAACTCAGACAGCACAACTTATCAAGGCCAAAAGTCCAGAGCAGCTGAGCTGCTTGGCAAGGGTGGCAGTTACCACTTTTGTGAAGTGGCTAACCAGAGAGCATGGCTGACAGCTGTCCCAGTTCGGATCAGCTGTCAGAGGCGTCCTGGCTCTCCTGTCCCCTGCACTAGAGAACTGGCGGGGGGGGGGGGGGAGCTGGACCAACCTGCTGGGTGGGGCTGCGCTCTTACATGTGAATAGGAGGAGGGAATAATCTGGGTGGTGCGGCCCCCAATCAGAACGGCACTGCCTGAGAAGAAGGGGGCAAAGGTTCCCCCCTCTCCACTTTTGCTCAAGAGAAAGCCACTTTGGCATGCACTGGGCTCCCCAAACTGGTGCCCACTAGAGCAGCTTTCTCCTAAGCAAAAGCAAAGCAGGGGCAAGGCAGCCCCCTCCTTATTCCTGCTTGACAGAAAGGTGCAGTGGCAGAAGCCAGGCTATGGAGCCTGGTGTCTGCCAGAGGTGGGTGCCTTTCTCCCAGCTGCTTCTGCCTGGGCCAGAGGGAGAGGCAGGTGAACAAGCAGGATACAATGTGAGGAATAACTCCAAGGGGCTCCTTTGATGGGGTATAGGCGCTTAGCAGGTGCCTTCCCTGAGTAATTGGTTCTGGTCCCCTGCTGCCTTACCTTTAAAGTTTGCAATGTTAGTAGCTATAGGTAGCATCCAAGGCTGCTGTTCACACCTGGGACATTTGAGAAATGTTTGGGGTCGCCCATGGAAGCACTGCATATCTGTTGCACAAACAGAGGCTGCGACTAGTACAACAGAATCAACAGGGCTGGCCACTCACAGGTGGTCACTGCTGGATTCTGACCATAGGTAGCCACCAGCCACTGGATTTTAGAAGCACAAGATCACTTCAAAAATCTGAAGCTGTTGAAGACACAAAATTTGGAGAGAGGCCATTCCACAAAAATTTACTTGTCAAATAACTAAGTTAATTCCATGAATTTTGGCTCCCTTCACTGTTTCTTATCCCCCTAACCCAATTAGAGTAAAAGAGAGACCTTGGCCCTAAGGTAAAGTTACTGCATATCAATATTTGTAGGATATAAAGGACTGGAGAAGTCTTTATTTCATCTGTCTAGCTACTGCTAGAAAGGAAGGTTTCAGTGGATGGACCTTTAATCCAATCCCACAGAGGTCTTCTTTTCATACTTCCCTAGTTAATTTGTTGTTTAACAAGAGAGCAAAAGAGAGAAGAACAAAGACAGAGAATCTTACAGTTTTTCCCTTCAGTTGAAGAGTCTAGCCCAGAAGCAGCAAAACTGGACTTTTTTTTTTTTTTTTGTGTAACTGTTCCTTGAAACAGGCAAGTTGTTAAACAAAGCTGCAAAACCTGCTGTTTTTTCTCCCAAGGTTAAAAAACCTCCTACCTGATTGGTCTGATTCCATTTGTTTAAAGAAAGTCACTTGGCCCAGAAATTAAAGTGACAGCATGCTGCTCGAGGATAGCATATTTGAGAAACTAGGATCTGCTGTCTTGTATTAATCAAAACCTTTGAATTAATACATCCAGCCATTTCTTGAACACTATGTCCATTACGGCTACAGAATTCTGTTCACCTACAGGGCATTTGAGAGTTGTTTCTTACAATGCTAAATACTTTGTAACCTCATGTTTTATATTTCCAGTTGCCATCACTCTAGTAAGCAGATGACAAGTATAGTTTGAGCCGATTCTGATATTTTTTAGTAATGTTTACATATCTCTCACACAAGCGAGGCCAGTAATATGCTGTTTCATTTTATTAGTATGTACTATCTATTCTCTTGTGTGCTGTGTTGGAATAAAGCAATTTTGCAAGGACTGTGAAACTGGGATGCCTATATATTCAAATACTGATTTGTTTAGAATAATGAGATAAGTCTGAAAAATCAGACAGGTTTTTTTTTCTAATCTGCTAGAGAATATGGCAACCATATGTTTCATGCAAGCATTTGTCATTACATGATCAAACAGAATGCTTGGTGGTAGGTTTAAGACGTAACTGATACAGCAAAAGCATATGCATTTATTTTCTGATGTTGTGTGCAAATTATATTTACATACCTACAAGCATGTGCAATGCAGGCTCCAGGTCTGTGAGGGCTCTTTTGCAAGGCATCCTCATGGCTCACTTCCCAGAGTGAGTTTACCTACTTGCCACCATTGTCACTAACCTCATCACTGTGGTAATTCAAGAGCCAGGGTGGTGTCATGGGCAAATGTTGGACTGGGACTTGGGACACTCCATTTCTAGTCCCCACTTGGCCACAAAGCTCACTGGGTGATTTGGGGCCAATTGCTGACTCTCAGTCTAACCTACCTCACAGGGTTGTTGTGAGGAGAGGAGGAGGAAGTTTCTGTACTGCCTTGGGTTCCTTGCAAGAAAAAAGACAAGATGGAAATTAAATAAACAAGTAAATAAATAAAGAACTGCATTTGCTTCTCTTTGTCTTTTGCATCATTATTGCCACTTGCTTGCTTAGGAAGCAAACAGTCAAGAGCACTGCTTCTCCTCCTTCTCAGCACCTCCATTATCCGGTCTGGGGCGAGAGGCAGGTGAACAAGCAAGTTGCCATGCTGGGGAGAAGGAACCATCCCAGGGGCCTCTTGTTGGCAGGTTCCAGCTCAAGCGTGGTCTCTTGGCTGATGCCCAATCATTCTTCTGATGCCAGTCCCCAGCTAGTCTGTGGCGGTAAGTATAGTTTAACTCCCAAACAACATGTTTGGATCATGATGTGAGAGCCTATTAACTCAACAAATTGTAATGCAGCCTTTACCCAAAGCTCAGAAATCAGAATCATCCAGTCTGTCAAGTGAATGGTCAACACAGTAAGTGAAGCCAGGACATCTTTTAGGAACAGATTGCTTAATGCAAATTATAGGGGGGAAGGGAAAAGAATGTCTACACCTACTAACATTATAAAATATGAAATACTTATACATATATAATAAAGAATTATAATAATTTGCTGATAGCACATCTTTACATAATTCCCTTGGCTTAAATGAGGCTTATTCCCAGGAAAGTGAGTATAAGATCGCAACTTGAATGTAGGACTGCATGATTTAAAAATCCTTAAATATTTATCCTAGGTAAAAATGATACCTTCTGTCTTCCTCAGGAATTATTCCACCACAGTTCCTGTGCTTACTGGTTGATGCAATTCTGCCTTTCCTCACAATGCAACCGGGGCAGCTGCAAAATTTTTAAAAAGTCAGCAAAGCTCACAAGTTCATTTCTAAAGCAGGTTTATTTAAAAATAGCAATTTACAGCTGCCACAATGTTGATACGTATTTTACAAATGTATTAGATATATACTGGTGCCTAGGTGCACAATTCATTATGTCGTTTAGAAGTTAACAAACACTTTATAAAATATGACCCCATCGAATAAAGCACATGGATCTAAACTAGGCCCATAAAACTGCACGTGCTCATTGCCCTCATGCTTTACGGAGATAGTTGGTTGTTTATTTAGGGCTCTCAAGAGCTTTTTGTGGGTGCGTGTGTGAGTGTCTAGGACACTCGTCCACTTTTTCAAACTTATAAGACTATAAAGAAGGTAATAAGCTATCTAGTAATGAATCTAATTTTCTTCCATGTAGCATTCTACTTCTGTCTGGGAAAAGCATCCCAAACCAATGTTGATGCATCAGCTTTGTAACTGCTATTTACAACTCTCTGAAGCTATGGTCCACACACACATGCACACACACACTTTATCCAACAATTTAACTAGCTACTATTTATAGCAATGAGGTTATTTCTATGACAGCAGCCATAACATTCTACAATTCATTTGCACATCTTTAAAGTGCCCTCCATTCATTTGCCTCAATGTGCTAATAAGGAAGATGAGTACTACATGCTCAGCATGCTCTGATTTCAGAATGGACAGCACAAAGGCAAACAAAAGCAGAGGCCAGTGCGGTTAGGAACAGAGACCATTTCTGCTTTGCAGCAGTAGCTATGCAACTTTCACAGACGAAGCTGCTGGTCTCCTTTCCAGCTGAACACGAGATGCAAAGCAATCCTGTACTGTACACATCTATTGAGAAGGAAATCCCATGGTATTTAGTAGGACTCACTCCTTAGTAGATGCATATAGGATTGTAGCTGTAAAGACTTGCAGACTTTATTGATCATGGGGAGTATGAATAAGGAATAAGGACCCTCCCCTCACCATTTCTGCTTGAAAGGATATTGAAGAGGTGGTGTGCAGGCCTTATGAGCAAATAGGGTTTCAGGGTTGCACAACCCATTGCTCTAACGCTGGATATGTGTGTGAAGCACAGTTACACAACAAAGAATGCCACAAATTACCCAAAGAGGAGGTGAAAGCAATCCTTTTAAAAACACCCCAAACTTAACAGGCCTTCGTTGCACTATATAAAGCAGGGGTCTCAAACTCAACTTCCCTGGGGGCCGCTGGAAGTAGAGTCTGGGTGAGGCTGGGCCACATCAAGTATCCCACCACCGCGTGGCTCCTGGAGGCCGGCGCTTTGAAGGCCGCAGGGCCCCTCCCTCGTGCCCGGCCCGGCAATTGGCCCGCGGGCCGCGAGTTTCAGACCCCTGATATAAAGTGTGCTACAGCGCACATCAAATGTTTTCTCAATCATGAATCGCCCACTCACTCCATCAAATTTGAAGCACTTGCCATTTGTGTCCTTGGTGCTGTCAGTGGAGCAAAAGCAAAACACAACGAAACAGAACACCCAAACAAACAAAAGCCTGCAAGGGTGTTTTGGCATTGTCATAACTCTCTCACTCTGTGCTTTCAAAATGGCAGATTGTGGCAGAGTGCTTGAGGCAGGCTCCAGTGAATGAAAAGTTAATTGTTACAAGAAGAGCCCCTGGTTGCAAGCTGCTGTTGCTATGGGGGATGGTTCCAGTCAGAGGTTCTAGGCCAGGGTGTTGCAGTGGCTCAAGTGCTGGGCTGGCACTCAGGAGATCCCGGTTCTAGTCCCCAATCAACCATGATGCTGACTCTCAGCCCAACCCACCTCACAGGGTTGTTGTAGTGAGGATAAAAAGGACAAGAGAAGAGCCTTTTCAACTGCCTTCGGCTGCTTGAACGGAGAAGAAAAGCAGGGCATGAATCATAAGGTCATGCTCAAATAGCTTCAGATAATTCCTAAGACACTTTGACTGTTCTGAGAGGATCTGCATTAGAAGTGGCAATGAGGCAACAAGAACACTGTGTGCCCTTCTTGGGAGAAGTCAGTGTGCAGTGGCAGAGGGCAAGGGTGGCTGCTGCAACATGGAGTCCCTGCCTCAGGACATTCTAGAACATTCTGAGACATTCTCCTCCTGTTATACTCAGTGATTCATTGGCAGCTGGAGGTGTGCAGGTGGAGACGAAACAGAGAACTCCAGTGGGGAAGCAGCATTCTCCATTGCTGAATTTCAAGGCCTTGATTTGCCTGGGGACAACCCATTAAACACCACACACAAGTTCCCTATGTAGGGGCTTCTTCTAAGGCTTCCCTCCTGCAGGAGTAATTTATGGTGTGCTTGCAATTCCTGAACTCAGAGCAGTTCATGGGTGCTTTACATGGCAGTACTACCCTCCAGGGCCTTTTCTGTGTTTTGCAAGCATTTGTGTGGCATGATGAACTGTTGAATGACAGTCCTGCCCTGAAATGGTCTGGGGGTTTTTTGTAATTCTGCTGTAGCATAGAACCACCTTATGGCTGTGTAATGGAACATATAGAAAGATGAAGAAAGAAAATATGTGTGAAGGAGCGGATCTCAATGCTGCAAAAAAATCCCCAAGTAGAAAACTCAAGTGATGGGTTAAAAGTTCACGTGGAGAAACCATATGATGTATGCAAACATTTTGCCCCCAAAACCAGGGCAGAGGGAAGGTAATCCTTTTATAGTTGTCCACCAACTAAACTTCAAAATACCTAGCACATAACCCTCTTGAACCTATCTTTCTGAAATTCTGTAAGTTTTCTCTTTTTATTTATTTATTTATTTATTTATTTTCCGATTTATATCCTGCCTTTTTCCTACAAAGGGCTCAAGGCAGCATGCATTGTTCTCCTCCGTCTTATCCCCACAACAACAACCCTGTGGGGTAGGTTGGGCTGAGAGTCTGTGACTGGCCCAAAGCCACCCAGTTGGCTCCATGGCCGAGCGGGGACTCGAACCCGGATCGCCTGAGTCCCAGTCCTGTGCTCTTAACCACTGTGCCACACTGGCCCTCTTTAAAGATATTTCCATGATTCCTGTTGTTTTTATACAGATTGCCTCTCAACAACCCTCCCCACAGCCATTGGAATAGGTTAAGAAAATTCCTCTTTAAAACCTTAGAAATAAAAGGCCACTATTGAATAAAACACACTGACTCTATCACTCCAAAATTTGTTAGGCTTTATCTCCACAGAAGGGGCAACTGTTTCTGAAAGTTTCATCTAATTATACCAAGAATTAAACAAGTTATTGGCAGTTCCCCTTTTAGATAACAATAACAACAGCAAAATGTAGAGGCAAGTAACACAGTATCTCTCTTATATATTTGTCTAAAATTTGGCAGGAGTTACATGAATTTTGCCTCCTTAGAAGAGACTCAGTTTAGTCAAAAATAAAACATATATGTTTATTTCACAATGGTTGATAGTGAATTTCTGAAGTCATATTCTGATTTGTTCCTGAGTTAAACTTGGCAGCTTCTATAGCAGACTTTTAAATTGTTGATAAGGGTTTGAACTTAATCTTTTGATCAGTGCACACAACACTACTAATTCAGAAGCTACCATCTCAGCATAGTAGCTGGACCAATAAAACAACATGAACAGCTTATTAATGTTTACTTTTAAGTAAGTAGCCCGAACAGTGTGTTCCTCATCATCTCCATACACCCCAGCCTATTTCCCCAATATGCTGTAAATCCACAAAAATGAGACACATTTATAGAATATAAACAACGAAGCAACTCGTGACACCATTAAGACTTATATATTTAGTGTGACATATTCTTTTGGGTGGTAGAGCCCACTTCATCTTTCTGGAACAGCACAACTGGGATTGTGCAAGTTCGGTAACACCTCCTTCTTCCTGAATCTTGCTCCCCAAAATAATGGATGTGCTAGTTTAAAAAGAAAAGAGAAGAAAAGGTAAACATTTGTATAGAGGAACAGGAACTGCTGTGCAATTGCTAGGTGGAGAACATAATGGACTATTTGTCCAGACCGAGATGAAGACATTAGCTCGCCCCAAAGATGCCAGCAAGTAGGACTCAGCTGCAGAACACCAAATGAGTTGCTTGTTCCAGTGGCATCAGTCCAGCAGAATGCACAAAGAACAGCAGCTAGAGCAAAATCTTGCCACGCAGTGGTAAATTTAGAACTGCAGGCACTCACTATGACAGTCCCAAAGCCATGCCCCCAAGGGAGGTCCAATAATTCAGGCTGCTGAGCTTATCTACAAACCAGTACTAGCAGTTTTCCTCTCCACCAGTAGCAAGATTTTTGTAAAGCTAGTGTATTTTATATACCTTGACTTGATTATCAATTCAAACAGAGACAGCAGCTGAGAAATTCAAATTCCAATTCAAGACTTGGAAGGGCAATAGGGCAGGAACTCAAAAAGATCATCAAGTGTAAGGATTTTTCACTGGAGGCCAAGGCCAAGGCCAAGGCCATCCACACCATTGTATTCCTGATCACTATGTGTGTGTGTGGAAGCTGGACAGTGAAGAAAGCTGACCAGAAGAAAACCGGTACGTTCAAAACATGGTGCTGGAGGACAGCTTTGTGAATAGCCTGGGCTGAAAGAAAGAGGGGCAGGTGGGTCCTAGAACAAATCAAGCCAGAACTTTCCCTCATAGTTAAAATGATGCGACTGCTCTCATACTTTGGGCACACCGTGTGATGGCAAGATCCACTGGAGAAAGTCAAAGGTGGAAGAAAAAGTGGAAGACCAACTAAGAAATGAATTGATTCCATAAAGGAAGCTACAGCATTGAATTTGCAAGAGCAGGGCTGTGAGAGAAAGGACATTTTGGATGATATTCTTTCATAGGCTCACCGTAAGTTGGAGAATGCACGTGACAACAACAATGTGCTTTTACTGTATGATTAAATGTTTTAATTGTATGTATGATTTAATTGGCTGATGATTCCAGTGTCCTTGCTCATAAAAGCAGGGGTCTCCAACTCAACTTCCCTGGGGGCCGCTGGAAGTAGAGTCTGGGCGAGGCTGGGCCGCATCAAGTATCCCACCACCGCGGTGGTGGTGGGCCGCTCATCCCGCATCACTCCCAGAGGCTGGCGCTTTGAAGGCCGCAGGACCCCTCCCCCGTGCCCTGTCTGGCCCGGCAATTGGCCCGCGGGCCGCGAGTTTGAGACCCCTGCATAAAAGGGTATTGGAGCTGTGTCATTCTGAGCCCTGACTCCACTGTGCCACTGCAGCTGTTTGGCAGTGAAAGGGAAATTGTGAACATACCGCTGGATTAAACATATAGGACTGAACATCTTTCATGTATATGTGTCCTTGCACATGCTACGCATGTACACATACACATCCTTCCCACGTTCACAGTGAAAGCTGTGCTTCAGTGGTTAGATGACCTAGACATTGACGTTTGAATAGATATCTTTTTAACATTTATATTTTAAATGGGTTTTTAGCTTATTTTAAATGCTAATATATATCATAAGTCCATGCATAACAAGCCATAGGCTAAATAAATAAATGTTGCTTGATCCCAGAGTCTACCATTTCTGAGTAATGATTATGAGGACAGTGGCAATAGCAGTCAGGAGAGAAAAGTATCATGCAAAAGGCAATAGCAATGTTTTGTGGACTGGTCACATAGAGAGGCAACATGCATTGGACTTCTGCTCCTGTTGGCATGCATAAGCTGCTGCCAACAGTAGTCTGACTACAGGGAAAATATATTGCTCACTTGCCTAACTATTGGTGCAAAGATGCATAAATAAACACCTTGTCATGGGACATCTTCTGACAATGGGTGCTTTCTCTGGTTTGTTCTCGTTCCCCTTTGAAAAGGTGAAATGCACATTTGTAGAACTTGATGCAGGAGCTGCCAGAAATGAAACAAAGTACTCCATTATTTCTAACTTCCCATTTCCACATGCTGTTAGAAATTGCCCCAAGGAGACTGGCTTCCTGGCAGGATGAAGAGGTGGGGAATCTTCTTTCCCTATTACTTGAATGTGGGCGGGTGGAGAGGATTATGTGACACTTGTCTGCCCCACCATTTTCAGTTTGGGAAACTGGCAAGAAGCCTTTCTTCCTCTGGATGCAGCCATGATCAGTGGTGCAGTTGCATCATTTTAGATCCGGGACTTAATGGTCTTACAGGGCATGGGACGGGGCTTTAGCTAGAGCATCTGGTCAGTTGTGAAGTGTGCAATTAGCATGCTTCTTCTCTTTCTAACATTTTCCCCCAGCACCCCAGTTCCTCATCTCACAGAACAAGGCTTGCATTTGAAGGGGAGCCAGGGAAACATTTGTAGGGAACACACATTCACACAATACTGGTACCTTATTATAATGGCCCAGAAGACTGGTTAAAGCAGTTAAAGAATAGACTCATGAAGAGAGCTTTTATACATGGAGTTTTATTATGGAGATAATGGGCCTATGTTGTGCTTACAGTTGTGTGCTTATTAAACATTCATGACACATACTGGCTGCATTCACATGTAACACTAAGGTGAAAATCCTGGTTTATCAAGCCACATCACCAAAAGCACTGAACTAATGCCCACCATCTGGTTCACACCCTCTTTACTCTGCCTATTGTACGAGTGAGTAAAGAGCTAGGAAAGAATGGCTTTGCATGAAGTACAAACCCGTGGTTAAGCTTAACTGTGCACAAACAAGCCAAGATCTGAAACCAGCTTTAAACCAGGGTTTGTTGGCTTATAGATCTAAGTTTGTCTGAATGCAACAGACCATCATTCTGGGTTCAGATAGCATGGCTAAGCTATTACTTGCTTTGTTTACAAAGGGAAGCCTGGTGCAGGAATGAACAGGTTGTTGCTCATTCACATTGTATTTTCATAAGCTGGAATGCTTGGCCTACCATTATATGCAAATAGGGCAAATAGTTTTTATCATGAATTAACAGGAAAAAGGGCCTGCCTTTTTTTTACATGAAAAATGGCCAGCTGCTTATCATTACCAACTGGTATGACAAGTCACAAAACTGGTTTGAGCAGGTCTAGGATTGAGCAGATTTTGCCTTTGTTAATGTATCCATTACTGTGACCTTGGGCAATCAAACTGTAGCCAGAAAGGTAGCTTTAGGATTTGTGGAGGCCAGTCCAAGGGGAAAGAAGACTTTCAGTAGCCTAGGTGACAGTAACCTAGGCTACCCAAAGCAGGCTGCCTGCCTATATACCGATCTGCTAGAAGGAGATGTGAAAGTGGCAGGCCAGAGTTTGATTAGTTATTATTATATTTAGTGAATGCAGCCAACTCCCGGGCTTTACTGTGGTTCAGTTAGCTGGCCTTTCATCTATATCAGGGGGAAACAATTTCTTTTTTTATCCATTTCCATCTCCCGGAACCCACAGGGAGCACACAATTGACCTGCTCCTGAAATGGCCCCTACTTACTTTAAGCTGCACACAGCAGCATCGGCGGCAGCGAGATTTTCACTTCAAACAAGGCATGCACTGAGGGTGCACCTTTTGGCAAAACTGTGCCCCTAGAAGCCTTGGGGTCATATTAAAACAGAGTACAAATCCCTACACATCTGCATTTAAACAAAAAATGCTGTTTTGGGTCATTTTTGTCATTCGCAACTACCCTTCAACAGCAATTGTGATGTGGTAGCAATTTGGAGCTGGTGTGGGCTTCAAAAAAGGACAAGGGGCATACACAGCCAATCAGTCACATGTGCTTACATTTGCCCTATATGACATTGTTGATTTTGTTCTCTGTTCGGGATTTTCCCTAAATTAACCTGCAATTTCAATGAAAACTTCAGTTCCTTCATCATAAAACACAGAGGTACCTTCCATTCTTTTCCCAGTTTAAAAGACTCATGGCAGCTCACAATGCTAGAGAAAAGAGTATTCCCAGGACTGTTGACAATGATAGGAGCACAGCAGGGTGGAACACATAAATCAGAGAAAGACAGTATTTCTAGATGCATGAACTGTGCCAACTTTTGAATATCAATGTTGCTAGATGAGAAAGTGAAGCGTTTGTGTTGGGTTGTACAGATCACAGCTCCAGAGCTCAGAGCGGCTGCTAGTTCAGGCACTGGGGAAGCTGGTAAATTGGATCTGCTGGGGCCTGTGTGTGTGCATCCTTGCCAGTCCATTCAAATGCAGTCATTTTCTTCTGGTACAGAGGCAGTGCTGGTACTATTAGCATACAGATGCTGACCAGGTGGAAACATGTTGTTTCTTGCAAGAATGGTAGCAGCAGCATGCTTCCTACCCCAGAGCTAAGAAGATTTTGTTTGAGAGCGATGAAAACATAATTAACAGTGCATTCCTATTCCTGTCTACTCAGAAGTAGATCTCAGTGAGTTCAATATAACTAACTGGTAAGTAGGAATAGAGCAGCTGCCTTACCACTAATACTTTGAATAATATTCTCTCAGAGGACACCAGGTGTATATGGAGTTTGTACTTGCGGAAGCATGTACTCATAATTATTGAAACTGACTACTTATGAGGTGCTTGAGTCCATTGGATGGGGTAGGTTTTCAACCAAATCAATAAACTACAGTCTTTAGCATCACATATCTAGAGTTAAGGAGCTTATACATTTCTGCATTTCCTAATTAACCCTCTAGCTCAAAGTAAAATAATGAATTCCTTTCATTCAGACCACCAGCATTTTTGACAATGTCAGTTTTGGCATCATCAATACATCTTGGCCTAACATGTTCAATCATTTCCTCAAAGAATAAACTTTGCCACTAGGCACAGAGTATATGAAAGCAGGCTCCTCTCTGCCTGCATGTTGATGAACTATAGCTTGTTCTGCATTGTAATTTAAGGCGGGAATGAGGGAGTGAATTTTCCCTGCTGGATGTAGGGACTGATGTCAATGGGCACTTTTATATTTGGGCCCATTGCACTCCCCACCTCCCTGCCTATATCTTTCTTCCAGCCATTTCTAATCCCGTCTAATAAATCTGTAGGTTCTACAATTAATAAGCATCATTTTCTAGATTCAACTCTTTTTATTAACTTTGATTCACTTCAAGACTAAGCATGCTCATGGTTTGTTTTTTCAATGATCTGACTCATCATGAAATACCTGACTACTTGTAAGTGCATCCAGTTACTCTGAACAGCTTGTCACTCCAAGTTCTGTTGGACTTCTCTTAGAGTTGCACCATTAGTATTTTTAATCAATCTATACAAGCTGCATACCCACCAGTTTTTGAACTGCAGATATTTATCAACATAATGAAACAATGGGTGCTCCTTTATGGGTATCAGCAGAGATATCTATGACTTGATTCTACTGCCAGCTCTTCCACGACTTAGAAATGGACAGGGCTTTTTTTGTCATAGAACGCACCGGAACAGCGTTCCGGCACCTTTTTTTCCAATGGATTTTACAAAGTGATTTTGAATCGCCTGTCGGCGTAGCAGGTCAGCAGCGAACATCATGAACATAGTGCCTGCGGGCTGCTCCTGTGTCCGCACCGCCCGGCTTGGGATGCTGCTCTGCTTGGGATTGGCGTGTGTGGTCGCGCGCTGAGTGCTTACTGCCGGCAGCGACGTGAGTTCTGGCACCTTTTTTTTATTGTTTTTTTTACAAAAAAAGCACTGGAAATGGATAAGTTACTCCTGTAGCTGTTTAAGGGCATCATCCTATGAAAGTTGAGACAGAATAAAAGGCCTATAACTCCCAGCATGCCCAGCCATTTGTGGGCCTTTTTCTTTCTAATTTTTCATAGGATTGTACTATAAGTGTACTTGGCAAGAATGAAAGAGCCCAACTTGAGTGTTTTTCATCCATTAGGGATTCTATTGTGTCCTATGTACATGGGTTATCTGTATCCCCAGTTATTATTCAGATTAGATGCCTTGATGATTAGCCATATGTTAGGAGACCTCTGTCCTTCTTGCTCCAATTTTTAATGTGGATATAGCAGTGCACAGTGCAATCTCTTGCAGATCCTAGGCTTTTTATTCAGCTAAAAATTCTTAAATCTTTGCTGCCAATTCATCTTCAGGGTCAAAATTTAATTTCATAGGCAGCATCAGAAACCAGAACACTGAAGACAACTGAATAATAGAGGGAAGTGGAATATAGCCAGTGTGGCTTAAAAGGATTTTAAGAATCTGTAATGAGTGAACATATTGTGGTATAAAATAAACATAAACTAAGAACCAAGTTCATCAGATTTTGTTAGTGCTTAATTGCCACTTAAACACATCTGCTACTGTAATGAGAAACTATTAAAGAAAGCAGCTATGGTTAATGAAGATGAAGCAATTAGATAAATGGAATATACCCCTTACCTTTATGGCAAACATGAAAGCATTACACAGACATTTGTTTGCGACTTATATGGCAAAAGCAGTAATGGATTATACAGAAGAACAATTCAATGATACGAATCCTTGGCTGGAATTATTAGGGTTGATTCCATTCCTCTTAAAAAGCCCCTATACATCTTTATGGCTATCACATAGCAGTGTGCCAAATTCTCTGAACACAACTTGTTGGCTGCTAAAAAGATTTCTCAGACAATGAGATGCCTAAATTATTATTAGAAAGAGGAGCATTTCCCTTTAACAATCCACTAGGTTGGGTAGATTTCTTCCCTCCATAAAGTTCCATGTATATCCAGAGGTTGCAGCCTGATCAGTTTCTTCTGGGTACTCATATTTTGACAAGCCTGTGTTGAAACAACTCCTAGTGAATTACAGTAATCTGGCTCAACATAAACTTGATTTGGGCTGAGGTTCAGCCTGAAGGAGAGTTTTAAAAATTGTGCAATAAAAATTCTTGTGGCTTATTTTCAGTTAACTTATTATGTCTATGGAATGACATTTCTTTCCTGTAATAAAGAATTATTATGAATTACAAATATAAAATATTTTTGGAGTTGTAATGTGTGTGGCACAGGTTGTTGTGATCTGGTAGGAGTAAATATTCTGACAGGGTAGAGAACAAAAAAGGGATTCTACCAAGAACTTTTAAAAGAGTACCAAACTTTGCGGACAATCATTCACCATGTTTTACACTCAGTGTAAAGATCTGTGTCTCAAAAAATAGCATGCTTCATTGAGTTCAGCTGTCTATGCCCTGACTGCACTAAGTCCTGCAAAGTCATGGATTTCTAAAAATAGATATGAAGAGCTCTGTCCTAGATGACAAAAGCATTATACTATGTACAGGTCATAACTGCTTATGGACATTGCAAAGTTTTGTCTACTGTTTCTACACAAAACAGAGGCATTGGTATTGGATGTGGTATTAAAGTTTAATTTTTCTGGGCCTTAAGTCAAAGCAGAATTGGACATTTAAAGGGTCCAGTGTATAGCTTTAAGAAGTTTTTTCAGTATACATTGCTGCAACCTCCCCCAGCTTGATAACATCTACATGTTATGGCCTTCAACTCCCACCAGCCCTGGCTAGCAATGATCAGTGATAATGGGAGTTGTAATTCAAAACATCTGGAGAATACCAGGTTATGGAAAGCTACTGCAATGCTTCAACACATGCTAAAGCACTGAAGACTCTCTCTCTCTCTCTACATTTCTATGTATCTATCTATCTATCTATCTATCTATCTATCTATTTAAAACATTTCTATGCTGGCCCCATCACAACAGAGCCTCGGGGCGGCTCACAAAGAATACATAAAAACATACATAAATAATAATAATATAACAATTAAAACAAAATTTAAAAACCCCGGTGCATTCTCGGCTAAAAATTTTAAAATCCTAATTAATTCAATAATTTAACAATTAAAATAAGTTTTAAATAAAAAGGTCTTAGCCTGGCGCCGAAAAACAAATGACGGCGGTGCCAGTCGGACCTCTCTGGGGAGTGCATTCCATAGATGGGGTGTCACCGCAGAGAAAGCCCTCCTCCGAGTACCTACCCTCCTAATTTCCTTCACGGAGGGTTCCCGGAGAAGGGCATCCGCTGCCGATTGTAGGGGGCGGGAGGGCATATATGGACGCAGATGTTCCTTTAGCTAACCAGGTCCCAAGCCGTTAAGGGCTTTATAAGTCATAACCAACACCTTGAATTGGACCCAGACTTTAATCGGGAGCCAGTGGAGCTGACGGACAACTGGGGTTATATGAGAACAACGCCCAGTCCCCATCAGCAACCTGGCAGCTCTATTCTACACCAATTGAAGTATCCGGACCATCTTCTATTTATTGTGTGTCATGCATTTCTGCAAAATAAATTACCATGTAGGTTACAATGGAATTAAAAGAATAACACATACAAAATGAGACCAAAAGCAGTTGCCAACATCCATAGAAACATCAGATTTATTTTACATAAAAAGTTATTTTCAAATTAAGGTGGAATGCTATAGTTGCTAGGCAAAGTCTCCATTCCATCCTCAGAAACCTGCTCTGAGAAACAAGCTGATACCTCCAACTTGGAGCACCCTCTCCCTACTTTTGCAGCCGATGAAGAAAGGACTGAATCAGAGACTGGCTTTGGGGCGGGGGGCGGGGTGTAGGTGCCACCAGCATACACCATGTCCTGGTGGCACCTCAGCTTCTTCTTCTTGTGCTCTAAGGCCAAACACTTTGATGTCCAGGATCAGCCAAGTGTTTTGTGACAAGGAAAACAAAAAACAAAGAGCAGATATGCTGGAGATGTATGATCAAAAGAATATTTACAGCTTATTCAGACATCCAGGAAATACATGCAGCATGTAGGCAGCCCCCGCAAAGGGATTACAAAGATGGAGTCTGTACAAGATGCTTTTATAACCTATCAGTTACAGATTTTGGAGGAGGGGTGGGGAATGAGGTGGGGAATCACTGCACAGTTTGCCTGAGGCACAATAGGGTTGAACACAATCCAAAAGAATAACTTTCAGAACAGGTAAACATTAGCAAGTCTCAGGTGTGCCCCCAAAGGACCGGCCCAATAGCGTCTCTAAGATGTAGGCGGGAAGCAAGACCTGCAATATGGATTCCTGATCAGGTCAAGAAATCCCACCTTAAGTCTAAAGCTGCTAATAGCAGCCATATTATGGCAGGGCTTCTGCTCTTTTTGTCCTGACATTTGCATAACAGAAAATCATGGGGATGAATTTCACCTTGGTGCTCTTCCTGCCATGCAGGGGATGCCCATCCTCTTCCAAGGGCAAAGAGTTATGGGCATTGCCACTGGATTGCACTGCCCAGCAGTTTTAACCCGATGTGTAAGGGGCAAACGTGATGATACATTAAGTGTCCAAGCCAGCCCTGGCTTAGGCTACCTCACTACCAGAGCTGGAGGGAACCTGTGCTTCCAACACAGCATCACCCCCCACCTTACCTTTGTTGCTACCAGTGCCTGCCTTTGGTTTGCCTCATTTTGCAGAGAGGCACAATGGCCAGAAGAAGTTTAGTCTTGAAACAAACCAGAGTGTGCTTTGGGACATTATTGCAGGGTAAAGTATTCCAGAGCTGGGAGGCCACTACAGCTAGCCCTAATGGATGGGCACATTCCTGTTGCAAAGGGCACTATGGTTGGGCTGGTACAACACATTAATGCCTGGAAATGATGCCTGTGACAGCCCATCAGGAATACGGGTGGGTTGCTCGTGTCCCTCCTCTTCCCCTTTTTCCTGCCCATCTGGACCCTCCGAAGTATCCCGTAGCATTGCAAGAGCACTGAGAGGAACAGGATGACAGTGCCTGAAAGGGGGCACTTTTACGCTGTCTTGCCTGCTTTCCCTCCCAGCAATCCTGCCAGTGCAAGGGAGAAGGGGCAGCAGGGCTGGGCATGCAGAGCTGCTCTGCTTGTCTTTCTCTTGAGGAAGGGAAGCAGAGTGGCTTGTTCCCACTCACCCACCGCTGCTGTGGCAGGCAGGGTCCAGCTCTGTGTCCCTCCCCAAGCCACAACAGCAGGCTTGGACAGGTGGCGTGGGGCTTGTGACGAGGCCTCCTGCCTTGTAAACGTCCTTGGAAAGTAAGAGGGTGCAGGGCAGGTGACCGGAAGGGAGGAGAGGGACTGTGGGTGGGATGCTTTTTATTCAAACGTTATTTTAATTATTTATTTATTTTATTTTAATTAACATTATTTATTTTATTCTTTGGCCAGGGCGACTTAAATTATACTGTTAAATTATATTGTTTTATACTATGTTACTTATTTATGATTGTGAGCCGCCCCGAGGCTTCGGCGAATGGGGTGGCATAGAAGTTCTCTAAATAAATAAATGAATGCTGAGTAGTTCTGAGTAAGACAAGCAGAGCAGCTCATTCCCACCTGTTGCCATGAGCAATCCCCCTCTCCTGCCCACATCAGTTGGGCCCATGAGAAAGCGATGGCTGCAGCACTTTGCTGAGGGTCTCCAGCTGAAGCCCCTTGGCCAGGACAGCAGTTGCTTCCTGGCTTCTCTGTCCAAGGGGCTCTTAACTTATGGTTTGACCAGGGCTTAAAATGTCATTTGGGTTTGGACAACTTGTTAAACCACGCTGGGTTAAGTAAACCCTGCAACAAGGCATGGATAACTGGGGTGGTTTATAAGTCACCCTGGGGTAGCTCATAAACCACCCCACAGGACTAGGGCTGGAGTAACCCGCTATAACCAATGATCAGTTATCATGTCATCTGAACACAGGTTTGTATTATGAGGAAAGCTTCTACCTTTTTGTGTTGGTTTCACCAGTTGTTTAATTTGCTCACTTTTATATTACCTCAAAAATTGTGGGAGCTGTTTTTCCTTCCAAAACTACACAACAGAGACACAAAAACTGCAAATTCCTTTTCATGGCAAGAGATAAATTTTCCTCACAAATTCTGCTGTTGTATAATACCAAGTAAGGGTTGCTGGCAAGAACTATGGACTACAAGGAGAAAGGAAATATATCTTTTCATAGGCATGCATCCTACAGATTGAACTAACTGCTCCTTCCTTCCTCTCTTTCTTCCTTCCTTTCTCAATTCTAAATTGAGAATTTAGATAATATTCTACTGCCATAAGTCATCATTTGCAAACAAAAGCTGAAATATGAGCAGCAGAAACAGAGAAGATGGATAAAATCAAAGGGTTATGGGCATCACCAAGAGGTGATAGAACAGTTCTATACTTGCATTATGCTGGGGCTGGAGAAACACCACTGCTGTTCTGGTGGAACAGCTATTGCATCCACTGCATTCTTATCCTGGAAGCAGGGAGGAAAACACATGACATGGAAAAGGCAAAAGTGGCATAAAAGCAGTCCGGGCATACCTCAGGGTTATTGCGGGTTCAGTTCCAGAGCACCACAATAAAGCGAATATTGCAATAAAATGAGTCACATGAATTTTTTGGTTTCCCAGTGCATATAAAAGTTATGTTTATACTATGCTGTAGTCTATGAAGCATACAATGGCATTATGTCTAAACATGAATATACCTTAATTTAAACTACTTCATTTCTAAAAAATGCTGTCACCTGAGTCTTCAGCAAGTCGTAATCTCTTTGCTGGTGGGGGGTCTTGCCACTACATTGATGGCTGTTGACAGGGTGGTGGTCGCTGAAGGTTGGGATGGTTGCGGCAATTTCTTATAATCTGACAATAATGAAGTTTGCCACATCGACCGGCTCTTCCTTTCACAGAAGATGTCTCTAGCATGCAATGCTGTTTGATGGCATTTTGACAGTAGAGCTTCTTTCAAAATTGGAGTCAAGCTTCTTGAACCCTGCCGCTGCTTCTTTGCCCCACCACACAGAGGACTCCAAAGCTGGCCAGAGGTGGCATGTCTCAGTGCTGTCTCAGCACTAACTCCCTGCCAGATGTTATTCCCACCTCCTGTGGTTATATCTGGCCTGTCTTCAGAACAAGCCTCATGGGACATTTTTAGTTCTGGCATCATAAGCCTCGGCAGTCTTGTCTTGCTGAATCTGTTGGAACTGCTCGTCATTTTTTACATGGTGAACCCTGGATTTCTTTGGACTAATCCACAGTTTCTGGCAGGCAGGGGATTCAGAGGTTCCTGTGTGGGGCTCTATGAAACCCTCTCTGGACACTGGTGCTGCTGAACATCTGAACACAACCATCGACACAGAGATTTTTTTGGTCTCTTGGACAGGAGTGTCACCAATCTTAAAAAGTGACTGAAAGGCATGAAATTGGTACATTCTGCCAATAATCCTCTCTGTATGGAGGAGGGATACACCCACACTGCCTAGGAGCTGTTGCTGCAGTCAACAAGCTGGGGGTGCATTATGAATCTCGACGGTTGTAATATGGCACTCGTGGGCTCTGGGCCAGGCCTCTTAACCTGTTTGCGAATCCTCTGCTGGTAAATGCAACTTCTATCTCCACTGTCAGGAAATGTCACCCAGGGCAAGGCCAAGCTTGTGAGGAACCTCTTGCTGCCAGTGAATGGGAGAAGTAAACACAGCTTGGTGAGCTGCCATCGTCTGGCCCCTCCCAGCCCAGCTGCCAGCAGAAGGGCCTCTGAAGAAACATCTTGCCCTGAGGCAATGCAAGAAGAACCAGAGTGGCTTCAACTCAAAATAAGATGAATTGTAGGAAAGAAAAAAGCAAAAAGAAAAGGCCTGCAAAGAGCAGGCCAGGGCAAGAAACGTGGTGCAAACCTGAGCTCAGTTCATAATATTCTCATCCATCTGGGCAGCTGAATCAGGTCATTCCATCATAGTCCCTCCACTCCATCTCTCTCCCTGTATCTCACATCTTTTTGGACTGAATCCAAAGGTAAAGACAGTCTGAGCAATGGTTGTAGGCTGCTCTGGAAGCATTTTTTTTCTGAAGAGTGAGATATAGATGCCTTGAATGCATGCATGCCTGCACACAGATTCGTAGAAACATTCTCAAATGTTCTCCAGAACACAGTTTGAGAAACTTGGCTTTATTTATTTCCAGCAATGCATTAAGGCTTTTATTGTGTATGTTTACTTCCTTTTTCGTAAGGGTCAAGAAGTTCAGAACAGTTTTTTCACCTGCAGTTCCTTCCTATGTGGCTTGTTCTACACATACTTCTAAGAAATGCAAGGCTGGCCCAAGGCATGCCTCTTCATCTGCACTGGCAATTGTGGTGGTCCTGCTCCCAGGACGATGATGGTGCCCGGTGTCACCACCCACTTCTCCCTTCATCTTACCTTTGCCCTCTATTTTCCCGCACTTTCTCAGCAATTGTGATTATGGCCCAGCCTAGCTGCCCTCTATTTCCTTGCCCTCCTCCTTCAATGGTGGCTTAAGCACTCCTTCCTTAGTGTGAGGAAGGGAAGGTGGTCCTGGCAATCTCCATACCGACATCTGGTCTAAGAATGAACCCCTCACAGTAAGACATTCAGACCAGGCTCTCTGGAGAGGCACACTGGGTGTTTCTCTTCTGGGTGGCTATCGGGGTTTTCCATATAGTCTACCTGCCTGATCAGAGGAGTCCTCAACATCAGAGACTGGGGCAGTGGAGTCCAGAGGCCTGTGCCAGTAGCTCTTGCTGCAACAGAAGAGTGGCATCATGCATTTGGGGACCTCTGGCTGGGCCATGCTGATGGTGGAAACTGCCACTCTTCCCTCCTGAAGCAGAGGATTCATCTGACCTCATGAAAGGGCCAGCCCTGATAAAATAATGTACTACATTTCTTTTTAAATCTTCCTGATTTGTTTCCACAGTTCAAAGAATTCCCTGCCTAGATCAGTTGAATCAGTCCATAAAATCATATTGACACATTGAACTTTAGCATATCTAGAGCTGAACTGTTACCAGTTACCATGTTCTGTATTGGGAATGGTGATGGTCAGGGCATTTGTAGGCCACCATAAAACTGAAGTATTAAAATACATTACTTTATATGAAAGTTGACGTAATTAGTAGAAAAAATAATAACAGCCTTAATCGCACTTGATGGATACAGCAGAGGCTGTCTGATTATTTTATTTGGTGTTAACTTTTATAGCAACTAGGAAAAGGTTTCAAATTCTACTTCTAATAAACTTTTGGATTCAAACCAAAGGCAACTGCATTTCTTATGTTTTCCATTAGGCAATACTCAGGTGCAGCCAGGGGTAGATTTTGTAATAGGTGGTACTTTTGCCATTGTGAATCTTTCTGTTGCATCAGACTGTAATTTTGCCAATACGCTGAAAAGAATGGGCAGCAACAGACAATGGCTACATTCTGAGAAGAAGTGTGAAGAAAGAGTACATCAGCTTATGCAATATGTTGAGTTGCTATTTTTTCCAGCAGGCTTCCTATGCCTGAGTAAGGAGAACATCACATCAATTTTTACAGCAAATGAGTGAGCCAGTGACAAGTAAAGTTGTACGTAGCTGTGTGGATCCACTAGAAAAGAAAGAAACTCCAAAACTGTGGGATGGAACCCCTCCGAATGCCGGTGGAACACTCCACGGGTGCAGCTAAGATATGCTAGCTCGCGTGGGGTGGAGTCATGGACAGGATGTGAGCAGCAGTGGGGAGGAGCAAATTCACCCCACGTCCCATAATCCTTCAGACCACAACCAAGCTCCCATTGATGGCTCCCGTGGAACTGTTTACCTCAGTGGTTTCAACCATTCCACAGCTGGGGACCAGCAAAAACAGGCAAACCACCTCAGGGACTGCTGAGGCAGAAACAGAACGCACTGTACACATAATATAGTATTCTGTGTGTTACTTTCCAAACACAATACCCCCCCACACACACACACACAAGAATAAAAGAAAGAAAAGGGAAAAAAAGAAAGAAATTTCTCCAAAACAACCAGAAACTGAGCAACGAAAAATGCCAACAAAAGAACAAAATACCAAAATCAGTGCAGCGTGGCTTCCGCCAAACTGTCCATCCCCTCCCTAGTGACCCTAGCGGCACCGGTACACCTGCTACAAACGTGATGCCAACTGAGGAAGAGGTGGTGGAGCACAGACAGCCCCCAAGCCAGTCCATGGTGAGCAGGATGCAGCCCCTCCGTGGACCAGCAGGAAATCTCCCACGGACCGGCACCAGTCCGCAGACCGGTGGTTGAAAGCCACTGGTTTACATCACCATGGACCACAGAGAATAGTCCCATGGTTTATGGCCTTTCATCTACCTCATGGCTTTATTAATCTATATATTTACAGTATTTTTATCTCACTCCTCAGCAAAAAAGGCTTCAGGAAGGGCTTAGGGCCAATTAGGAAACCAAGATGGATGCTGCCCTCAGTCTTACAGTCTAAAAATATATGACCTACAAGGAAGGAGGAAAGTCAGGGGGAAAAGGAGTCTTCCAGCAGGGTTAGTGGGATGGCCCCGCTTCGCCTATCTATTTCTCTCAATACAGCTTGCTGGCATGGCTACATTTTTCATGCCATTGGCAGAGCATATGTCTAAAATCAATTTCCATTGCTCCTACTGAATTTCTGTGGCTAAAACCTGTTTTGAACAGTGGAAGAAGCATATCGATAGGAGTATTGCATCACATGGAGAGTACTTTCAAGGTGACTGAAGTCTGGACATGTAAAAATAAATACACAATTTTTAACAAATAAATTCCTGATTTTTTTATCTCTCCTCATAGAGTCTGAAGGACGGAAGAAAATAGTAGAGAAAAATATGATGCACCAGGATATATTGATGAACTGAAAATTAACCTTAACCCGATGGTATACATCCTAGAACTCTTAAAGAACACAAATATGAAGTTGCTGATCTAACAAAAATAGGTAAGATATCCCTAAGATCAATTTCTGTACCAGAAGAAAAGAGATCAGGCAATATCTTTTTTTTTCTTTTACAGGATGATTCAGCTGTGGAAAGGGTCTGTGTAGTTGCACACCAGTTGCCTTAGCACCTGTCCTGGGTAAATTGGTAGAAAGCAGAATCAATGATAAAACAAGCATTGTTGTTGTTGGTGTTGTTAGTCGCGAAGTCGTGTCTGACCCATCGCGACCCCATGGACAACATTCCTCCAGGCCTTCCTGCCCTCCACCATCCCCCGGAGTCCGCTCAAGCTCACGTCAACTGCTTCAGTGACTCCATCCAGCCACCTCATTCTCTGCCGTCCCCTTCTTCTTTTGCCATTTATTGTTCCCAGCATTAAAACAAGCATACAGAAGGACAAATTCTGCTGAAAAAAATAAACTTGGTTCTCTAAAGATATATTCTGTCTCACTCACCACTGAGCATTCTTCAAGAGTGTCAGTAAATATGTGGACAGCAGTGGCCCGGTAGCCATGGTTTACTTGGATTTCCGAAAGGCTTTTGGCAGAGTGAAAGACTCTTGAGCAAGCTTAGCAGTCATGGAATAAGAGCAGATGTCCTCTCATGGATTAGTAACTGGTGAAAGGACAGAAAGTAGAGAGTAGGGATAAAGGGTTGATTTTCACCATGAAAGGATATAGACAGGATCTGTATTGTGCATTTTAACTTCATCATAATTGATATGAAATTAAAAGTTAACAGTAAGGTAGTCAAGTTGAGAAGGGGCCTTAACATGGCAAATGCAATTTAATGTAAGCAAATGTGAGGTGATGCCTGGTGCGGCAAAAAATTCTAACTCCACATATGTGCTGCTGAGATCTGAGCAAGTGGTGACTGACAAAATAGTGGAACTTAGGATTGTGGTGATCAGAATGATAAAAAAGTTGATACAATGTGCAGCTGCTGTGCAAAAGTGCAAATCAGGCACAACTAGAAAAGAAATTGAAAATGACACCACCAAGTCTATCCTTTGGCACCTATGGTGCATCTGCACTTGGAACACCGTGTACGACCAGGAGAGTGCGACCTCTTTTGATCAGGGGGCCAAGGGATCAGCTGGTGGGATGGATGACATCAAGAGATAGGACCTCACCCTGAAGCCCAACCCTTCCCATGACATCAGCTGCCCTGCCTTGCCCATGCTTTTCTTTTTAAAGCTCCCATGCAGAAAAAGGCATGTTCCTCTCTCGACACAGAAAAAGGAACTCAAATGGCTCCTGCAAGCTTCGTCAAGGTCAGGCTGCTTCTTCCTGCATTGCATGCATTTCCTGCACAAACAGCATGGGAACTGCTGAAGGGAATCCCCAGTTTATCTCTGATCCCTGAGATCAAAGATGATCTCAGGATTCCTCTTTGTGCTGTGGCTTTGGGAGATTGCAGAGCTTGGGGAATGCTGGCAGGGCGGGGCGGGGGGCAGGGCCTGCAGATGGTACTTAATCCTCTGCAAGTCAAATTGTGCCCCAGTACCAACTGGTTTGCAGCCTTGGGGTTGAGCTTGCTCTCCCTTGTTGTGCTTTCTTGTCATTGCACTTAAAAATGATGCTATAAAGCTGGAACTGGGCTGGAGCAAATTCTCTGTGAGGAAAGGTTGCAACATAAGACTGTTTAGCTTAGGAAAAAAGGTGTGTAAGGAGAGACATAACAGGTGTACGAAATTATGCATACTATGGAGAAAGGGAGACCCTTTTCTTTCTCCCCAGTAATGCTAAAACCTGGAGTTATTCCACAAAGCTGAGATTCACCAAAGAAGCATGTCTTCAGCCTGCATATAGTTAAACTATAGAATTTGCTACCACAAGCTGGATTGATGGACGCTAGCATGGATAACTTTAAAAGGAGGCTAATGGCTAATAATGCTACCAATGGCTAGTAGTCATGATAACTCTCTGTATTACTTTCAGTATGTCTTTGCACTTATGTCCTGCTGTACTTCCTTCCTGCTTCAACTTCAAAAGGCAGGGGGTTGGTTACTATGTGAACAGAATGCTCGGCTAAATATGCATTTGCTCTCAGTCAGTATGGCCATCCTTATGTATGGGGAATTCACTTTAGTTCATTTTTTACCAGAATTGCCCAATTCATACTTCCAGGAACTGGACCTAAGCACAGTCTGCAGTTGAACTCAACCCATTTCCATGTGACTTTGCACCACAAACCAAAAAGTGTGAGGAAAATGTGTACATTTCAATAATGTATGTGACACATTTTTTAAAAATGCACACACTTTAATCAACAGGAGTAAAACACTCTACTTCAAAAATGCACATGATAGATGAATACATTTGGAAAAATGTGTATGAATGTGTGGATACAGACATATATATGTTTGTATGTAGAAAGAAAAAAGGGAGTCTTACAATCTGGTATGGACACCTGTGGGAACACATTTCAAAGTGGAAATCTTAGCACCTTAAGAAGCTCAATAGATTTTTCTTACTTGCAAGCCATATCAGTTTAAACAGAAAGCAGTGACTATGTTTAAGTTGGATTGATGTTTTAAAAGCATTGTATGGTGCTGGAAATGACAACATGGCATATGTATAGATAGTTGCTAAATCTGTTTTCCCCAATTTAAACTAGTCGCTTTATTCATTTAACTATTTTCTCCCTTGATGCTGTTCTTTAAAGCTTAGGTTTGGCATCAGCTCTTGAAAAATAATAACAGGTATGGGCATGTACAAGCAAAGTTCCTGCCCACACGAGGCTTCCCAAGCTCCTATCTCCTATCTAAACCTTTTTATTTCTCCATTATTTTAAATGTTAGTACTGTTTTAAGATAGATTTTATATATTATTTTTGGATGCTGTATCTTATTTATTTTACTGTATTACTGTCCTGAGACTGTGAAGGGTGGGATATAAAAGCTTTAAATAAATAAATAAAATATATCAAATGTTTTAAAGGGATATATTGCATGGAATGTTTGTTCTTTTTTGAGTGATCAAAATGCAGGGCCATCCACAGAAACAGACGGTCACTTCCTTTCTTCTGGTAGGGAATAGATAAAACAGGACTATTAATTTAAATCCATTACCAGCTTTGCATTTCTATGGTTGTATAATATGGCATGCCTTCCAAGCACTTTCCTTTGATCTTTCACGGCCCCATCCATGTGGGAAGAGAGGAATGCCTGTGGCCAACAAACATGTCCAGCATCCCAGGCAAACATTACCTTGTGAAGCACCTATGAATTGGCCTGTGCCCTTATTAGCTTGCAAGCAAGCACATTTTCTGATATTGCACAACCTCATTACTGATCACAAGGCATGTCTGCTGAGGTATGACCCTATGCTTCCAATTTTCTGGCTTGTGGAGTTGAGCAAACATGAGATAGCCTTAACTCTGGTCTTAAATTGGCAGTTTTTAGATAATTGAAATTCCCTGACTTTTTAAACTGTATTATTACAGCATTCTAAAAAGGGGGGGGAAAAAACCCCTACAGATTAATCATTTACTGGGTGGCTGTGTACAAATGAATAGCTATGTCCTGTTCCGTTCAGAAAGGAGTATTTATAAGAAGGCTTGGCAGCATTTTCTTTTTACTTCCTTTCTTCAGCAACAATTACCAGACAGAATGACTCCCTCAGCCCTCAAAACTGTCTCACTTCTGTCTCAGGTGACAGTTTCCTTCTACTCCTTTGCATTGTCAGAATTTTGATGCACATGCTTGACTTGTGTAAAGAATTGGGGTTATCAGTCCCGGGGACTATTACCTTTGATAGAAGAGACAGTTGCTCTCCACATAAGGAGGACAACGGCAGGAGCAAAGTATGGGGACTGGAATTAGCAGCCTCATTCCTTCTCGTCTCCTTGCATATAGCACTTGCACATGACCAAAATGACTGAAGAGGGCTACATTCTCCCAGCCGTCTTAATAAGTGCACCTAGAGTGTGAATGTTTATTCACGGTGCAAGTAGCCCTGCATGATATAGTCCTTGCTCATCTTCTTCCTAGCAAACATTAAAGAGCATCCAAGACTGGGGCCTACACACTGTCTTTTTGCCTTAGGAAAGCCAGCGTATGTCCTCAGATGCTGCATTTCCTTCATCTGTCATGTGGAACAGAAGAATGTTGTGCTGTATTTCTGCTCCAGGAAGGTGATATGAGGCCCTAAGTCTTCTGCTTCACTCACCTGGGCATTCCACTGCCTCCCCACCACCAAAATAAGTAGATAACTTTGAGGATCAAACCAAATATTATCAGGTGTAATAAGCTGTTGTAATAAAGCAAAGCAGTACATGAAACTTCAGACTCAACAACTTTACCATTTCCTTGATGCTGCCTGACATTCATGCTTGCCCACATGGCAAATCCAGGAAGTCATGCAATGCCAGAGACCCTACAGAGAACCTCTGCACCATGTGTGAGTGAAGTGTGGCGGGCATCTTAATCTTTAGCAACATTTAGTAGGGCCTTTTAATTTTCCACTTCCTTCAGAACTGACAGTTGGGACCCCAAGGGTATGGAATGGGCTTCCACAGGAGGTGGTTGAAGCCCCATCAGTGCGGTTGTTCAAGGATAGGATAGACATGCACATGGTAGGCACATCATAAGCAGAACCGGCTAGAGCTGGGGGTCAGACTAGATGGCCTGGGTGGCCCCTTCTGACTCTCTTAGTTTCTGTTTCTATGCTAAACACCTTCTCTTGCATGGTTTGGCAACCAGTGGCCACTATTTTTTTTTTCATTTCCTCAACATCAACTCCGGCAGATTCTTGGTGTCTCTAACCAAGAAATGGACAAGTTAAAAAAAAGGCAACCAAAACATGTACATTTCCTGGGATAGTGCTCCCCTCTGTGCCTGCAGCTGCTACTGTCTGAAAGAACTGTTTGTGGCCTGCAAGACCAAGTCTCTGTGATATATTTATTCCTCTGCAACATGTCCAAGGATCCTCTAGTGTAGTATTACATGATTATTTGCTGATCATGTGTGAACTGCTGCAGAAGAGTTCAGGGAGATTTTGTTTCCCCCTCTAGTGTTCAAAGCTGGATTTCAGAAAAGAGCGTATTTTTGTCCCCTCCATTTTATCAACAGTGCTTAGCCTAAATCATGGCTTTAAAAATGGCTGAATGTATTACTATTCTGAATTATATTGCTTCTCCCATTGAGCATATGCCCAATGGGTAACTTCATACATGTTCTTTAGAGGCTACTGTGCTTCTGACTTTTCTTATCCCTCTTCCAGTCCATTGTCTTAAGAGTCAAATGCAGCACCTTCCTTATGGTTCTTCATCTTTAGAACACTCCTTTCCTACACTAGTCTGTTGTAGCTTTCACACTGTAAGAGGCAGATACTTGGTTTGCCTTGGCTACATTTTATTGTTATGTACACAGATATTCTAGCATAGTGCTGTCTAGTATTAAAAGAGCTGATCCTCATGGATGGACCTAAGTCTGGAATACCCCCTCCCTCCTCCCAGTTCCACAGACTGAGCTTTGCAAGCTTAGCCATCCCTTTCCTTAAGTTCTTTCCACAGGACTGGTTGTCTCTTATCTCCCCCTAGTAACACACGCAATCTTTTTACATCCCCACCATGGATTTTCCCCACAGAGACAGAAACAAATCACAAAAATAACATAGCTGATTTGCTTTTATTTAAAAAATGTACTTCTTTTACACTCATCATAATAGTATTTGCATATTAAATGGCCTGGCCCCATTTGACAAAAATGCAAAGGGGTAACAGGGATTTTTTTCAAGTGCCCCAATACAGAGCCTTTTCCTCTCATCACTTTCCTTTCCCCCATTAAGAGGGAGTTGAAAGTAAGTGGGATGTAGCTGTATCCTTTGTGATTATGTCACCTTTCAACTCCCCTACTATGAGGAATCTGAACACTATTATTTCTTTTGATTGCACACATTTTGCTGCTTGAATAGAAAATATGGGCAGCTGCTCCAAGTGTACCATAAGAATTACGAATGTGGTGTATCAGAACCAGAAGGATAAACCAAATCTGGGCTTAATGTTCATCTCTCTCTCTCCCCTCACCTCCTTATTCAACATGTAAATAAACATTCTGCTTCCGCTTGTTTCCTGCAAAGTGGCATTGGCTCTGTTCCAATGCAAACTATAACAATACAATAACCTTGATTTATTGTTGCAGAATTAATTCTACTTAACCATTTTAAGAAGTGTATCCCAACAGGTACTAATATCACTGCTCAGAGTTCTTGCTCTTTCTCTTGGGCATCAAAACAAGGATGGATCCAACAGGATCCATGAAATACAGGACTGCCACCAAGCTGTGGACAGAGTCTACACGTAAGGTTCAAATGTGTGATAAAACGACTAAGCACTCAGTGGGATTGAATGGGCAATCACCTTGCCAAGTGTTGAAAAACACATCTGTGGTTAGTAACCACTTGAACATTGTGTGTGGGGCACACATGTTTAATAATCTGAAGCATACATTCATATAAAACCCCATTCCAGCTGCTCAAATGGAGTTCTGTCCCCGAGATCCACTCGGACAATAAGGGAAAAGTAACATGATCACCGCCATCCCAAGCCTCCCTACTCCCCAAATTGAAAATACAGTTTGGTCAGGCAATGCTGCTACAAAACTCGTGGAAGTCCCTCTCCATGAAGATTTCGCTCTCGATGACATCGTCCTCCGAGGGGAAATACTGCAGGCTCTCCTCTTGGAGCACGCCCTCCAAGCAGCCTCCAAAAAATCGCAGTCCGGGCGCCTGCGAAGGGGCATTTCCAGGGGCCGGCGAGAGGGGCACGGCGGCCAACGAGCCTTCGGCGGCCGGGCAGTCCATGAGCGCCCCTCGCGCGTTCTCCAACACGCCCAGGTACGAGTCCATGTCGAGCGGATCCATCTCGCAGTCCGAGCCGCCGCTCTCCTCGGTGCCCACCGAGTCCGACCGGAGATGCATCAGCTGGTACTTCTCGTGCATCAGGAACTGGTTGGTGTTGCGAGGGGCCCGCATGCCCGGCGCCCGCTTGCCCATCATGTTGACCGGGCGGAGAGAGAGCAGCACCCGCGGCCGCGTGGGCCGGTAGCAGCGGGGCCAAGCCTTCGCCTGCTGCTGGTGCTGGTAGTAGTGGTGGCGGCCGTGCGCCCGGGAGAAGCTGGGGTTCCTGCCCCGCCTCCGCTGCTGCCAGCCGGGCCTGCCGCCGCCGCCGCAGACCCTCCGGGGCAGCTGCTGCCTCTCCTTCAGCTGTTGCACCCGATGGAACGCCCCTTCCGGCACCTCCTCGTCTCTGCCCTCCAAGGGGGGCTCCCAGCAGCGGGCGCGCAGGGCTCCTTTGCCACACATGAGCAGCTCTTCCCGTCTCAGCATAGCAAGGGCGCTCTTCTCACATGCTCTTGGCAGCTCGGGACCGCTTCCAGGAACCCGCCGAAGCGCAGCAAACCCGACGTGCCTCCTCTCTGTGCGCGCTCCGCGTGCCCACCTTCCTTGCAGGGGACCTTCCCTTTCCTTCCTCCTTGGTTCGGTTCCTTGAGAGCCCAAAAAGCCCTCCGGCCAGATTCCCACCGCCGCAACCGGGCTTTGCGCGTCTCGTTCTACCTTTTCACAATCCGCTCCGTTTTTTTCTTGACCAGAGCCTTTTTACAGCGCATAGCCTGCCTGAGAGGCTGCAGGCTGAGGGGCAGCTTGACCAGCTTCAGCCTGCCTGCCGCTCACAAGAAATAGTCCCTTGCTGGTATATCACACAGCTCCCGAACCCTCTTTGCAAGAACTGGTTTAAGAAAACAGCTTTGCGCCGGAGACACTTGCAGGGGGGGAGGAGGGAAAGCCCACAACGTCACTGGGCCGTGCCTACAGGTTGCACTTAGACCACTCTTGCGGCGCCTTCGATTTCTGAGTGTTCCGTACTTTGCCTCGCCCACGTATATATACAATTTGGAATGATCCACTTTCGGCCATTTTAGAGGGGCGCACAGCTTCCCATTAAATTAGCTCTTTCCAAATTCCTTAAGCTGATGGAAAGACAGACGCTCAGAATCAGACGCAATGAAAAACACGGGTGCTGCTGTGCGCTCCGTTTTTCTCCCTCTCTCTCTTTTTCAGAGGGGTTCGTATACATTGGTTTGGACCAAATCTCCAGGAGAGTAATTTTTTCCGGAGCTCCTATGCACAAAGCATACTTACGTCTGCTTCTCTTCCTAGAAGTGGCTCTTCCAGATCTTTTCCGCAAAGTACTTAACGGACGGTGAAAGCACAAACAAGTGGGTAAAATGGCTCGAAGGGGAGTGTTATACCTGACGGAGGCAAAGGGAGCATGGCGGTCTGACGAAGTTTGTAGATATATACATCTGGCAGCGGAGAGAGAGCAGGCAGTATTGGCAATCTGTGGGTCCTCTCCTGGCTGAAGGCTGCTGTTTTGCAAAATGAGATTTCATTGACCTTAATGATATCTTTTCTAGCCGTCTTGCTTCTTACTCACTTCGTTTACCTCCCTTCGCAGTTTAACTCGTCCTTGCCCCTTAGTCTAATGTGATCGCACCCCAAGGAAACAGCTGGGAAAGGGTTCCGCCATCCTGTCTCCCTGCTATGAAAAGAAAATGGTGGACTGTGCTTTTTATGATGGACGTGTTTTTCTTTTTGTCTGCACCTCCATCTCGAGCCTGAGTATTTTGATTTAGAAGCAAGGCCCATCTATTTCAACCTCCCTGGCATGTAAATACACTCAGGATCGCATCCTCCTCGCTTTGTACGGAGGCACGCGCGATGACCTTCCTTCTTTCCCAGACAGAACCATACCTAGAGATGCAGCTCCCCCATATGTTTACTGAACGATTTCGTTCTACAACACAATGAAACAGACTTGCAATGCTATGCCCCGTTCTGCCTAGGCGCAGGCTCCCTTGAATTCAGCTGCACTTCGAGGTATATTATAGGATCGCGCCTTTATTGTCTTAAAGCCGTCAAAATAAGGCTGCGGCACTGAGAGCGCTGATTGGAGAGCGAGCAGAGAGGGAACGTCTGCTGAGACGCTGATCTAAAAGCGTAGATTGCGCTGCTCAAGGAGAAATGTCAGAGGTGGTCCAGTTTAAAAAGCTGTCTAGTTAGCTCTTTCGTCGGTAGGAAAGTGTGTGTGTGTGTACAGACAGGGTGCGTATTTGCAGAGACTAGGCTAGCCACTCGAAGGGAGCCAGGCAATGGCCGCCAAAAGCCCTGGAAGGTGGAGGAAGAGGCGGGGGAAACGCGTTCCGATGTGGCTGCTTTGCGGAGACGGGGCCGCCTGGAAGGGACGTGCGCGCCGCAGCCTGTTCTGCAACTCTTGTTTATAATCGTCACGTGGAGCACTCTTTGCACACACCCACCCGAAAAGATGAGTAAACAAACCCGACCGTCTTGCTCAGATTTCAAGGATACGAGCGTCAAGCCCTGATGTCCCTTAGGTGTTGGCCGCCTCGTTCAGTTGGGTCAGTGGATTTTTCAGTATGGATGTTTTGGTTTAGGAGAACTGCACAGCTACGTTTGCCCCAGTTTTAGGCAGGCTCTTCAGAGTTCTTGAAAATTATTTCTTAGGATCGCAGTAATTTTGCTCTATTGAATGTACTGATAAAAGCTCAAGCACTTATCCAGGAGTTTAGACAAATCCACACCGCGTTGCTTAATGGAAAATATCCAGATTAAAAAATCTTAGAGGGCTGCCGCCCTTCCTTGAGTGTTCAGGCGTATTTATTTATGAAAGGAAAACGCTAGCCTTTGGCTTATGGGGAGAAAAAAAGGGGGAGACAGCATTTGGACTGGTAACAGAGTGGGAGGGGAGATGCGCGCCCCGTTGTTATTTGCATCTTCTATCATGAGGTACATGGGGCAACGCACTTTTGTTGGAGCCAGTGCTTTGTGTTTGTATATGAGATGAATATCTCCTTCCCGCTGCTTCTCGGTCCTGATTTTGGATTATTGCCCTTCCCCCACCATGCCATTAAAAATGCCAGCCCTGGCTGCTGTTAAGGACCTCCCCCCGCCCCCCATCTTATCTGCCATAAAAAGAGGAAACAGAGACATGAGCGGTTGAACCATTAATGTAACATGGCCCTCAGGAAGAAGTAAACTTGCCCATGCCTATGGTGTTCTGGGCAGTGGGGCAGCTACGCAATTATAGACCCTGGCTTAATGGTCTTACAGGGTGCGGGAGGAGTTTTACACAGCCCTGTATGTTTTGCATCCTGCTTCCCATAAATGCACACCAACAATTCATCCTCCCCACCAGTCCACACTTTACCACATCCTCAATATGAGAAAGTTTGACAACCCTGTTTAAAAAGCAAAAGACACAGTTCCAAGTGTGTGAAGCTTTGCTTTCTAAGCCTACTGAAATGATACCATTATCACGACTACAGGAATAAAAAGGGGTGTGCCCTGACACCCTCATTGCCTGCTATTTTCTGAGTGGTTATTTGGGCTCCTGAACCCTGTACTTAAGCCTCAAGCTAGCTGCATTCCTGTTCTGGCCAATAAATAAGATCACCAAGCATGGTGGACCCTTATTTTTAAATCTGATGGAGCTAGATCTTTATGGGATTTATTTATTTATTTAAAACATTTCTATGCTGCCCCCATCGCAACAAAGCCTCGGAGTGGCTCACAACATTCATAAAAAGATACAATTAATAATTTAAAAACTGGTACCATCTCGGCTATATATATTAAAATCTATAAATACAATAATAATAAACTAACAGTTTAAACAACTTTAAAAAAAGGTCTTCGTCTGGCACCAAAAAGCAAATAATGACGGCGCCAGGCAGACCTCTCTGGGGAGCGCATTCCATAGGTGGGGCACCACCGCAGAGAAGGCCCTCCTCCGGGTACTCACCCTCCTAATATCATTCACAGAGGGTTCCCGGAGAAGGGCATCCGCTGCCGATCGTAGGGGGTGGGAGGGCATATATGGACGCAGATGTTCCTTTAGCTAACCAGGTCCCAAGCCGTTAAGGGCTTTATAGGTCATAACCAACACCTTGAATTGGGCCCGGACTTCAATCGGGAGCCAGTGGAGCTGACGGACAACTGGGGTTATATGAGAACAACGCCCAGTCCCCGTCAGCAACCTGGCAGCTCTATTTTGCACCAATTGAAGTATCCGGACCGTCTTCAAGGGTAGCCTCACGTAGAGCACGTTACAGATGTCTAGTGGGGAAGTTACCAACGCATGCGTCACTGTCGCCAGGCAGTCGTTCTCCAGGAAGGGATGCAGCTGATGGATCAGCCGAAGCTGAAGGAAGGCGCTCCTCGCCACCGCCATCACCTGAGCTTCTAGAGACAGCTCAGGGTCGAGGAGCACTCCCAAGCTGCAAACCCTGTCCCTCAGAGGGAGTTCAACCCCATTTAGGACAAGGCCCAAGTCCCCCACCCTGAAGCCTGAGCCACCCACCAACAGGACCTCCATTTTGTCTGGATTGAGCTTCAGTTTATTGGCCCTCATCCAGCCCATTACCTCAGCCAGGTACCCCTGCCTTTAAGCTTGGAGTGCTCAGACACTGAAGCTTATGTCCTACAGGGTCATCCTTACAGGGCAGTACAGAGTGGGAGCAGCCTTCCTTTCTTGCAGTTTCCCTCCTGTTTCAGAGCCTCACAACTATCCCACTTGTTCATCCAGTGTCCCTAAGACTCATTTCCATGTGAAGGGAATGTGCCGGGTGTGTCCCAGTCCAGAAATACCTTCACACCAGAGGATAGAAGCATTTTCATAAAGGCATGTAGGTGCATGAAAAGCAGAAGGATCTTGTTCAGAAACTCAGCTGTCACTGCAGAGGCCATAAACTCCACTTAATCCTCAGTCAATCGCTTGAGGAGCTTCCCTAAAAAAACAGCACTGCAAAATCACAGCTGTCTTTGGTGGGAATGCTTGAGCAGAGCGGGATTCAGCTCTGTTGTGGAGGCAGCCAAAACACATCATCTCACAGGTAAACCCTGCTCTCCAATGACACGTCCCACTTGTCCATTCACAAACTGACTATACTGGCTAGGGCTGATGGGAGGTATAGACCAAACCACCTGGAATAGGGGTATAGTGGAGCTGGGGGTTCACAGGGATGCACCACCAGCACTTTCTGATTAGCAGGGATGTGGGCCTCATGTGCTATCACCCCTTCAGAATGTCCTGTTTCTTCTGAACAATCCTCACAGCAGCTGGAAGGAAATGAATTTTCCAGCCACAGTATCTTGTTTCCTGTTCTAATGCCAGGTATTTTAGGCTGGCTTGCTCTGGAATGGGGAATTAAGTCCCCTTTATAGAACACCTGCGCCTGGTGGTGGGAGCTGATAGACCTGGCTGGTTGATGTGGATCAACACAGCAGCCTGAATGTTTCAGCGCTCCTTGGAGGTGCTGCTATTGGGACTGTTATGATGAACACCTGCACTATACCGCTGATCTGGAGCACCACAAGTTGCCCTCTGCTCTGGATATATGCTTTGTAATTAAAAGCATTTATCCATAACCAATTATCTAAGAGCTGTGCTGATACAGTAATTCTTGGAGGCTTAAGTGCATCCACTGTGGAGCAGAAGGAGCAGTGGAGGCAACCTCTGCTTCTCTGTTCCTCCGGAATGCATTCCAGCTGGCCAGCTGTTTTTGGCTGTCTAGCTGAGGCACTTCAGGAGGGGACTAAAGGAGGCTGAAGTGCCACCAGGATAGCTCATACCTTGGTGGCCCCAGTTTCTCTCCCCCCCCCCCCGGTTCAATTCCTCAAGCTTGGAAAGGCAGCCAGAAGAGTTCTTTTCACACCTGCAAGGAGGTTCAGAGCACAGATCCAAGCTCCTACCTCCAATTTGGAGATCCAAATTATCATATGGCCACCTGGATCCTGTCTGGAGGGCAAAAGATTTCTCTCCCTATTGATTTTGTATATGATAGCAAGTCTCGGCTGCTTTTTGTCTTTGGAATACAGCGCATTAGGAACAACAATTCATTTTCTGTAGGATTCTCATACTGTTACTTACCTAACTTTTTATTCTGGAATACAAAGAAGAAGAGAAGAGAAACTGAAAAGCTCCATATATTTGTTCTGTGACATTAATCTGAATTTTAATATGTTAATATTTACATTTCTTGTAATTATTCCCCACCCTGTCTTCAATCATTCTGGCCCATAGGAAGCTAATAGGTACTTCCCAAGTTGAATTTGTACACTGCGCTATGCACTGAGTTGTTTCACATCCAATACAAGAGGGGAGATGCATCTGGAAGTGGGTGATGGAAAAGACCCAATACAAACATTTTATTTTATTCATTTTTATACTATTTCTGTATAAATAAAAAGCAACAAATATTTCTGAATCACTCTTCTCAATGAGTGCTCTGAGCAATTTACAATAAAAGTGTAAGTGCCATAAAATTTAACAATTCCAAACAAAACTGATAAAACAGATAACTGTAACACAGAGGAAACTCCTAAACTCGAAGAACAGTCTTACTCAGTAGAAGCTAAGCAGATTTTCCCAGAGCTCTAATGGCCAACTGGGCATCCTCCAAGTGGAGTTCCACAGCAGGAATGCTGCTCTGCAGCAGAACCTGTTTTGGGTCGCTCCCCATCTTTCCCTGGGAGGTGGGACACGTAACAGGGCTTCCAGTGAAGAATGCAATCACTAAGCAGGTTCATATGGGTGGACACATTCACTCTTGGCCTCAAGCTTCTGCGGACTTTACAGGTAAGAAATAGGCTCCGTCGTTGCAACATCTATCCTCAGGCTTGATTCACATGTTATTTTAAGACATATTTTGATGGAGATCCACTTATGCTCTACTCCTGCACAAAGAGAATAGGCCCAGTGCATATTTACTTGGCAGTCAACCCATTTGACTGCACTGAAATGGACTTCCCAGCCTTGATTACAGTGTCTCAGGGAAGCATACTTCAAAACCCATTTGAAGGCTTTCACAGCTAAGCCTGATTCGCAACCCATACTTACAAATACCTATTTGTATTCTTTAAGATGATTCAGGTGAGAAATAGGCTGGTTTACCTCTTGCAAAATTTAAATACATCCCAGCCATTATCTCTTACTTGCACATACAGATATGCATTAATATGTGCAGATTTTGTGTAGATTTGTGTCCTGTGGATCTGACTGCAGGGCTAGGGTGTTATTTTGTGAAGCTGACATGTCATGTGGAGGATCTTGCTGTAGGATATGGGCTGGACTAGATGACTTTCAGATTCTTTGCTGCTCTTTCATCCCAATAATTCAAATGAAGTCAGAGTGTTGATTTGCATCACCAGACAGTGTACTTTGAAGGCACAAGCCACAGTCCTGTAGAGTCATCAGCAATGCAATTTTCGAAGGCTGAGCTTGAGACAGCGACTGTGAATATACTTGAAGTAGATTTACCTATGAGGAAGCAACATTTTGCCAAAGGCAAATGCATCAGGACAGAATTAGAACTTAGTAACTTTGACTCACCGCACACACTGGTTCTTATCATGACTTCACTATGTTTTTCAGCCAATGGACAAATATGACGTACAACACCACATGTCTCTTGCTGGGCAAAACACAACCGAATCCCTGAAATTGCTGAATACTGTCTACTGTAGTTATACTTTAGTTTTGTACATCACTAAAACAGGTGTAAGCAAGTGTAAAGTACTGCGTGTTGGAGCAAACTTCCTACCACCAGCAGCTTCAAGGATAGGATCGATAGGATCTGTGATAGTGGCAACTGAACAAGAAAGGGATTTTGGGATTGTGGTGGACAGCTTGATGAAAATGTTGACCGGTGCACAGCTACTGTGAAAAGACAAATTCTAGGTTGGCATAATTAGGAAAGAAATGAAAAATAGAACTGCCGAGAGCTTACTTCCCTTATACAAATCTTTGTTGCTCCCACCCTTAGAATATTAATTTTATTTATTTATTTATTTAGGGAACTTCTATGCCGCCCCATTTGCCGAAGCCTCGGGGCGGCTCACAATCATAAATAAATAACATAATATAAAACAATATAATTTAACTGTATAAATTAAGTCACCCTGGCCAAAGAATAAAATAAATAAATAATATTAGCAATTAAAATAACATTTGAATAAAAAGGTCTTTGCCTGGTGCCGAAAAACAAATAACGACGGTGCCAGGTGGACCTCTCTGGGGAGCGCATTCCATAACTTAGGTGCCACCGCAGAGAAAGCCCTCCTCTGAGTACTTACCCTCCTAGTTTCCTTCACGGAGGGTTCCCGGAGAAGGGCCTCTCCTGCTGATCTCAAGGGGCGGGCGGGCATATATGGACGTAAGCGCTCCTTCAGGTAACCAGGACCCAAGCCGTTTAGGGCTTTATAGGTCATCACCAACACCTTGAATTGGGCCCGGACTTCAATGGGAAGCCAGTGAAGCTGACGGAGAACTGGAGTCATGTGAACATAACGGTCACCTTACCTGAAAAAGGACATTAATGAGTTGAAAAAAGTACAGAGAATGGCAACTACAATGGAGAAGGGGTTGGAGCAACTCCCCTATGAGGAAGAGGTACAACAACTGGGATGGTTTAGCATAGAAATAAGATCAGTATGTGGAGACATGATAGAAGTGTTTAAAATTATGCATGACATGGAGAAAGTGGAAAGGAAGACATTTTTCTCCCTCTTTCATAACACTAGAATCCAGGGTCATCCCACGTAGCTGATGGGTGGGAGATTCAGGAAAGAGTAAAGAAAGTACTTCTGTGCACAGTGCACAGTTAACCTATGGAACTCCTTGCCACTGGGAGTACTGATGGATGCCAGTGAGGATGACTTTGAAAGCTGATTGGACAAATTCATGGAGAAGGCTATCAATGGCCACTAGCCTTGCTGGCTGCATACTATCTCCATTGTCAAAGATGCCATGCCTGCATTTAGTGGTTGCTGATATGCTTGGGCAGCTGGAACTCTTGTCGCCATCCTCCTTGAGGGATCCTGTGGGCGGCTGGTTTACCACCAGGTGAACAGAGTTCTGAACAGGATGGAACATTGGTCAGACTCACCATGGCTCTTTTTAATGTTCTTATGTGTTGTTCCACTTTGTCCAAGAGAAAAGAACAATTTCAGAGAAAAGGATGACCTACTGTGAATGACCTATCCGTTGTTTAAGGTGCAATCCTATGAATGTTTAGATGGGAAAAAGTTGTACAATTCCCAGCATTCCCCCTGTCTAATATGTTTTTCCTGTCTAAACATGCAAAGGATTGCACCCCAAAATATTCATTTAAGGAGCATGACAGAATGCGAATCAAAAATACTGAATGGTGGCAGCAGATCAGACCAGCCATGAAAAATGTGCACATTGTGATCAATATATTTAATATGCATGAGACAAGGGTATATTTCCTACTGCAAAGGCTGCATATCCTCAGTGGGAAGTGTCTGGGAACCCATTCAGCAGGTGGGTAATGCTGAAGTACACAGCCCTAATATACACAGGGATACGGGCAGCAAGCCAGTTCGGTTTACTGACAGCGCATGCTAATGTAGCAGCTCCATTCATGAATAAGTGGGCAGCATTAGCAGGCTGCGGTAACGCTAAGGTTTGCTGAAGTGCACATGTTTTAGAAGGAAAAAAACCCCTAAATAGGTTGGGGCCCAGACATGAGCCCCATAAGAACTTGGTGGCATCAAATGCTGAGCAAATGAGCTGGTAATGGGGGAGGGGGAACCCATCAATTGGATGGAAGAGGTATGGAACCGAGCAACTTGAAAGAGAAACACGGATAGAGATCGAATAAAGCATCTCTGCCCCAATAGACTATTTCCTATTTCACACTGAGAAACTACTTTAAAATATCCCCAGGGAGAAAGGTAGAGTTGGCACTAGATGTCAGTGGAAAAATCCAAAATTCGAGTGCTCCTGGGACTAGGCAAGTGTGCTCATGGAATGCAGAGTGACTGGGTGGGCAGAGAGGAGAGATTGGGGTGGGGGGGGGAAGGGAAGGGGGAGCAGAATGGAGTGACCCCAAACCTGAGCAGAGGCATTCCACATTGCACCCTTTTGTTGTGGGGATACAGACAGCAAGCACGTCCTCCAAGTGCCCTTCTTTATGTATCCAAAACAACACCTTCCATGCTCATTTGGGAGGTTGGGGGAACCTTAAGATTTACAGAAGTACTAAGAATATTTAGGAGGAAAACCCTAAAGGGGAGAAAACTTCAAAAACTGCTTGACAAAGACTTGGTGGGCCCAGAAATGGAATGGAATAGCACATTCTGGAAGAAGACATGGCGTAAGCAGTGTCTCACTGGAGCCCCCATTTGATAGCTCTGTACAGGGTTAACCACATCAGGCTAGTTAGACCCATCTGTCCCCAGCTGCCTGGTTGCATGGGGCAAGCCAGGAGGTCCACTCTGTGCTTTGTTTGCTTAGAGGCAGTGCTACCCTGTGTTCGGCCTGGATTCATTTACTGTGACTTATTCCTGCCACAGTATTATATATCCTGATACCTGTCACAAAATGGGGACAACTGAGAGGCAACTGGCAGGGGGAATAAGTGGCAATGGAAACAATTGGAGGTGCAGCGGGCTAGAATGGGCGCAGGCAAATAAATCAGAGTTCGGTTCTCTACCTATTCCCTGAACAATTATTTGCATGGATGAATTATGTTATGAGATTCCAGTATAACTCATGGCCAGCTTCAATATAATTAGACGTCACTCCTGACTGTGGTGGCTAAGGGGTGGTTTGTATGAGGACACAAGTCTTGGTGACAGTAGCACTGTGTGATGCTTTGTGCATGTGAATTAGCCATTCTGAAAACTGAACTTTGGTGTCACTGCAACTGCAGTCTTAGTCAACCCAGTTAGTTCACACATTCAGCTACCAGTAAATGGAGCACGGAAAAGTCAAGTAATACACATACCTGTGTAAAGCAGAGAGAAAGACACCCCATCTGTGCATACTGAACGCCAAGCTCATGTTAACCATGCCAGCACTAAGACTGAGTCGTGGCATCTGGTAAATGTTCCAAGGTTAAGCCTCAGTGTCAGGCCTAGATACTGCAGTGTGTGACCCCCCCCCCCCCAATGTAAGATGGTGGTGTGAGCAATAGGTGATGTCACCACTTGCTTTCCATATGTACTGAAATCTCACCTCCATTTTCTAAGGAGTGCCTGTATTAGAAGTGCTGTTTAAACAAGCTGAGGAAAACCTGACTCTGATTACACTCTTGGATCCTGGTTATTTCATGTACTGTTATAAATTTCAAATAAGCCACTTTCTCTGTTTTCAGTTATCCACTCTGAGAGAAAATGCATTTGGAGAACAATTAGTGTTCCTTTAGGAAAAAAGAATAGCTTAATTGTGTGACAAAGCACCATCAAGAACATGGTATAATTAGATTCTTGTTCCCCAGTAGTAAAGTAAGAAATGAGAGTACATCTGCACATGTTCAGACTGCCTTTCCCTTACCACTGAGTGATCCCGCATTTACATTCCCTGGGTTAAGGAGCAGGTCTTTCAAGAGGAATAGTATGGCTTCAAGAAGGTACAGGGTACATTATTTATTTATTTGGAAACTAAGTACAGGATGTTTATTTTTCCATGAGATTTTCCTCTTTTCCAAACATAGCAAAGAACAGAGTATATAGTTGTAACACTTATCATGTTTGCTCACACCTCTTTGACTTTTAATAAAGGATGTAGAATCAATTACTCAGAGGATTTTGGAAAATAACCCTAGTGCACCTTATTGTAGAACTTCAGGCAAATTTAGCTGGCTGGAGAATACTGGGCATTAAAGGAGATTTTCCTGTCCAAGCAATCATAAGATTACACCCTTATTTGCCCACATTAGGACTGATCTATATACTATACACAGGCCCATATGAAGCAGTACACATGCACTAAGCCCTCCGGGTGCTGATCCTTGCAGTAAAAGCAGCATGGTTTTTCCTGCCAGCGTATCAGGAAGCAGGAGCTGTATCAACTAACACCGATGTGCAATATGAATGTCTCTATGGGGAGAGACAGCCATTTCACATGGAATATTTCGCAGAGCTGAGTTGGTTCTCGGTCCTTAGAATGCTCAAGCTGCAGTGCACTGCTCCGAATATCACACAAAGCATTTTATGTTGGAAAAAGCGTGAATGACTGTCCTGGTATATTACCACTTGTGACTACTTATATCGTTGAACCTGCACACAGCAGATTAATTTATGGCTTCCTAGCACATGTATATGCAATAAAACCAATATTTGTTTGAAATATTAGAATGATGGTATTGAAAAACTTCCCTTGCTATTATCGTGGATGACTTTGCAGACTATTTTTCCTCTTCATTAACTTGACTGTTGTGGGCAGTCTTTCTTGCCACCACTCTCACCTCACCCTTTGGGGCCTGCTTTCCCTTTAATATAATGGTGGATGCCTGGTTCAGCTATAGAAAACGATGAAACCCATTGTTCGGTATTTATAATTTGCCGAGAATGGCAAACTATGATTATGAACTGGCTAATCTTAGGTTGACGTTTATAATTGTTTGTAGTCTTGATAACTTCAGAGTTTTTAAAAGACTTTCAACGTTTAACTGTTGGATATATTTGAGCAAAGAAGAATTCACACCAATAGCTTGAAAATATTATGAAAGATGTTTAAATAAGTGAATTCAGAAGCAACTAGCCTGAAGTGCCTGAACCTGCCTAATCTTGGAAGCTAAACAGGGTGAGGCCTGGTTGATATCTGGATGGGTGACTTAATGTTGTGAACTGCCCAGAGAGATTCAGCTATGGGCAGTATACAAATGTAATTAGTGACAACAATGATATTAATAATAATATGAAAAAAACTCTTAAGCAAATACACACAGAGCAGAAAGCTTATACATCTCCACACCAAGACTTTGCAATAATGGCTCTAACCTTGACTGCACTGAGGAACCAGAGCCCTCTACTGGCCTTTCACTGGAAGCACAGGGAAGTGGCTCTAAAAATGCAATGCGAAATGCTTTCAGGTTTAGTAAGGTTTTGTTACTTAATGTTGAAATTCTTCTGAAAGTGTTACATTGTTTAACAGAAACACTCCTATTATAAGAGACTTGTGTGCACATCTTCTGTGCAGGCGCAGCTTTAGAACTTTGGTTCTGGGCCATTTTGGTAGTGTGACTTGGCAAGAGCTGCAACGGGCTGCTCTTGCCAGCAGCTCTATGGCTCTGGCCTGAGTACCACAAAGAGTTGTGTTTTCTGGTTTGGACAACACAAAAAGCAACCATGATATGGAGAAACACTAGAAACAGACTGTTACTTCTGTTCATGGTTTTCCAAAAGCAAATGTATCATGCTGAAATTCCACCACATGGGTTTGGATGTCAAGACAGACCAGAAAAGGTGAAAAACTGCCATTGCTTCTTGTCTTGTGCAAACCTGCCACTGTGTCTCACTGTGTTGCGTGAAGCCACTCACTGTCTTTTGTCCCCTACCCAATTTCTAAGCTAATTTTTAAAACTACATGGTACATTTGCCCTGAGGTATTTCAGTGCCAAGAGTCAGGTTCTTCAAGCAGACATCCAGAAAGTATAACCTCTTTTTCATAAAATGTTGCCTTATGAAGAAATCTGGAGGCCTTGAAATCTTGCACAGAGTTGACCTAATGAAGGGGTTACTCAACATGAATTATGGATAATTGTTCATTGGCCAATGCGATTTTTGTTTCCATTTTAATGAGGAAATTATATTTGCACTTGTCACTGTAGTGAGCACTGCTGCTTCAGCAGAGAGCAAAACAGCCAATGTAATTTAGAGGGCAAAATGTTGGATCTGAGCCAAGGTTATCTGTGCACCTGAGCTGAGAAGGTCACTATTTTGGCCTAATCTATCTGACAGGGCTGTTTGAAATAGAAAATGTAAAAGCTGCATCTGGCAAGGAGCATCAGCTTATTTTCTTTTAAATTAGATAATTCCCTTGGAGGAAGGGCACAAAGGTGAAAAGAATAGCTGCATTCTATTTCTAAGCTGCTTGTACTCTTTAGGCAATCTAGGGAAAACAGCAGCAAGCTCCTAATAAATCTTCTAGAAGTAAATGAACATTGAACCACAGATGATAAAGTATGAACCATTGTGCCGGAGAAGCACACTGCATTTGTCCCAGAGCAAACACACCACAAGCTACTCTAAGCCTGTGCTGATTTTACATAAAGGATAAAGTAATAATTGAAAAACACCTTATAAATCAGTTATAAAATTATGGCTGTACTTTTGCCCATCTTTGTCCCAAACATAGAATCTGCTCTTGTATATGAGCCTTCTGCAGAGTGTGTCCCCCCCACGCCCCCAAGCAACCCCAGAATTACAAAGCAGGCACCCGTGAGCCATTAATCTCACTCTGCCACTCTCTGCTAGCACCAAATATAGTTAGCGACACATAGAACTGAGCAAAGAATGGGTGTAGTTAATATGTTACCAGGCAAATTCTTTCCCAGTTCTTACATGCCCTGCCCTACTTCACAGCTCCCATCTCTTCCTAGGCCAGCCCTTTTGACCTCCCTTGCAGCAGCCCTGGCCCTTGCTGTCCATCCCAATTTCTGAAGTCCTGGAGAGGTTCTATACAGAGGGCTTAGCAAGCACAGCAGGTCTATCATGGTGAGCAGGAAAAGCTTTCAAGGGTGACCTTTCAGAAAGAGCAAGGTTCCCAGCCAGGGTTACAGACTTGCTCTTGGAGATTTGTGCAGTACTGTTATAGAAGAACAAATTACAAAACGTCCCTGTGCAATATGAGCATTTATTGTAGGTAAATATTACAATACTACGTATAACTCATAGTTAGTAAGCCATTCTTTACTGCAGTCTTGGGATTGCATTTCCATGGTGGCTTATCTTCCTTTTCTGCTTTCAGTAGGGAAAAAAATAGGAACCCAGCATCCTGACAGCAGAAATGAATCCCCTCCTTCAAGAGCAGGAGCCACAGGGCACCCCCAGAAAAAGAGGCGCAACTCCACACTTGAGGAAATGAGCTGTGGCTTTGGAAGGCCTGGGATTCTTTATCATAATTGCTGGTTCAAACAGATAGGCATTCCATCAATGGGTAGTGATTACTGCATGCAATGGCTGGCGTACGGAAGGAAAAGGAATCAAGGCAACTGTGGGTTGCTGTTTGCCATCATGCACGATACATACATTGTTTGTACCTTGTTACATATGTTATTAAGCAGGCATAAATATGTTGTAAAACTAGAGGAGTTGCTTACAAATTGCTGTAAGAGGGAACTAGTGTGGTGTAGTGGTTAAGAGTGTGGGAACAGGACTCAGGAGATCTGGGTTCTAGTCTCCATTCAGCCGTGGAGCTCACTGGGTGACTTTGGGCCAGTCGTAGCCCAACCTACATCACAGGGTTGATCTTGGGTTAAAATCAGGATCAAGATTATATTTATTTATTCGGCTTATTATCCCCTGAATCAGCCCAAAGGCCGTCTTACAATTCATATAAATGCTGCATCAAGTTCCTTGCAAGGAAAAAAGATGGGACATAATATAATAAATGAATAAAATCCAACACAGTCCCTTTTATAGCATCACTGACATGCATACAACATCTCCAGAGGAAATCAATTGCAATAGTTACCTGGTTACCTCCAAAGATGTCCTATGATCAGTAATAGTGCAGTCTTAATTGTGTCAGCTCAGAGAGAAGTCCTAATTAGTGCAATAGGACTTCTCATAGGAAAATATGGATAGGATTGATGCATAAGTGGATTGTATTTCAAAGCCTGGTGGGAGAGGTCACAAACCACAGGGCTGGTGCTTAGTTTCTAAAAGCAAAGGTGTTGGAGTTTGAACCTGGCTAGAATCAGGCTTTCTGATTCTACTTGTCATCCCAGATGGGTGGGGTAAAGATTTAGATAAACACTAGGAACTCTTTTTTAATTTAATATTTTAAAATTGTTTTCTTACAAGAAATAGAGTACAGAAAGAGAAAAAAATGTAAAGCAGAAATAAGAATGTCAAGGAATCTTACACAATTATAGAAATTCTGTCTTTCTGTTTATCAATAGTTTGTTGGAGCTTGCAAAAAAAAAATTCTTTAAACCAGTACATTTTCCAATTGCTTCCAGTAAATTATGAATGATCAATATTTTATGAGCTTAATTTTGTTCTGTATTGATTCAACTGCATATAGGAAAATTTCCATTTATCCTTAAATTCTTTGATTGGTCTTCTGTTCACAAAATTAGTTTTGCCATTACTGCATAGACAGTCAACTTATTTTTCAAATCTTCAATTGTTGGGCATTCTGCTGTTTTCCATTTCAAAGCAAGTATAATTCTTGCTGCAGTTATCATATATTTAAATAACTCTGACATAGTCTTTAAGAAAGTCTCTGGCATAATATTCAAAAGCATATTTTTAGCATTCATAGAAAAGTTAATTTTAAAAGTTTTTTGTATTTGCACATGTATCAGCTTCCAAAATCTTTTAATTCTCTCACAAGTCTACCATATATGGTAGCAAGTCCCATGTACTTTACATTTCCAACATCTTCCATTATAATTCTGTCCATTTTTTCTATATCTTTTGGGGTAATGTAGCACTGAAAAAACATCTTATACCAATTTTCTCTTCATGCTTGACTGGCTCTAAATTTAATGTCCTTCTTCCATAAAGTTTCCCATTGGTGGAGCATATTTTCTCTCTCAGGTTGTGTGTCCAAATTATCATACATTTCTTAGCTTCTTGTGTGGGAATGGCACTTGCTGACATTTCAAATGCTTCCAGGCTAAATCTTGGCACTTAAGTGTTAGGCACTGGAATCTGTTTTAAAAACTCTGGTTTAAATTAAACACTGCATATTGTATTCCACAACTACCATTCAAGACAATTGGACCAAGTAGCAAAACAAGAACTATTTTTTCTTATTTTACCACATACAGTGAAATATACTTTTCTGTAGTTCTGGAGATTACATTTCAATTAACAATTACATTTTCTAGAAACAGATGCTTTTGTTTATTTTCCATATCTTATATAATCGTATTCTTTTGCCCAGGCGTAGAACTGACAGTCACCCATAAGAAACTATGCAAGCATCCAAGACTGTTGTTTCACTGTGAGTGTGAAGCAAAGATCCCCGTCACGCAAAAATTCATGATCTTTTCAGTTCAGGCCTTCTTTTGTTTGGGAAAAAAGTATATCCTTTGTGAACAGTGAAACATTTAAAAAACAAGTTTTACTGCAAAGGCAAAACACAGTTCATAGTTATTATCTGCACACTGCAAGTAGGTGTGTCTAAATGCAAAGGCTGCAGGGAGGAAGTGCTCAATGGTTTGTGCATTCTTTCCACAGAATAATTATGCAGCACAGGTTGTTTGTAGAATCAACAGTGCACCAAACATCAGTCAGACTAATTGTTGTAAGCCGCCCCAGGCTTTTTGCGAATGGGGCGGCATAAAAATGGTTTAAATAAATAAATAAATAAATGTCCCAGAGTATCCCAGGGGACTCTGCTGCAGGGTTTGTCTTGTCTCCTCTCCCCAATGTGATTGCTCCCCTTTTATAGTCACTGTGGCTTTATTGCCCTGTTACTTTTTTGATATAACTTTTCACAATCTGTATTGATAGGCCCTTTGAAGTGCCCAAGTAGCACACTGCAGTGACAATCATGGGTTTGCCACCTAGGTTTTTTTTAAATTGTGGCCAAAATTTGCACAAATTTTAATTATTTTTCCCAATGCTAGTTTGAAGTTTCGCAAGCTTGCGACCCTATCACGAATGTGCAGCCTTGTGTCACCAATGCTCTGGATGGTGCTGCCTGTCAAAATACTATCTATGGACTTAGACAAAACAAGGCTGCAAATAGGATTTTGTTACTTTGCTTCTCATTTGCTTTGCCTCTAATTTTATCTATGTTATATTTTATTGTATTTTATCTGTGTGAGCCATCCTGAAGCTTTCATGACAGGATGGCATATAAATACTTTAAATAAATAAATAAAATAAATTTGACAGCAGTCAAGAGAAGAGACACTGTAAAGGAGAGTGAAAGGAACACGGTAAAGGGTGGTAAAAGGAGGTTGGACCTTCCCAATATGTTCCTCTAGTTTTTCTTTGGATCTGATTGCTCTCACTTTCATTTCCTGAAACCTTAGGTGCTCCAGAAAGTGGAAAAGCACAAAATACTCCATTTATGGGAGCATGAAGTTTTGACAGATGTTAAAATCCAAGCCTCTTTTTAAAGCAGGGTGTTCAACATGAATATTCATTTTTTTGTTTTTGTTTTTGGACACGCATCTATGCAGCCATAGGTTAAGAGGGTCTTGTTCCCCATACACAAACCACCCTGCAGGTTTGTATGACACAGCCACCCACCATTGCTCATAACAACCCATTATGGTTAGTTAGCCACAATGTGTTGCTGCGTCATGCAGCTCTGTCAGAGTCAGAGTCTTGCTGCTCTTTAAGGTAACATAAAATTCTTTGCTGGCTTGAGTTATGACAGTTTTGTCCTATGTAGTGCTGTTCACTGTTAATATGTCAGGGCAGAATTGGAGCTTGGGCTTAGAAAGGGTGGTTCACAACTACTCTACAGCATAGCCATTGTTATTATTCCTACATTTGTACATGTTGGAAAGAGCACTAAACCCAGCCATGTCGTTTCAAACAAACCTACAATGCAGTCCACTTTTAAATACAGTGTTATTTTATTATGTACATAGAAACACCTGCTTCACTTGGAATTTCTTCTAATATAGCACCCACAGACATTTCCTTTGATGACAGGTCTGCCTGCCTCTCCTAATTTTTCATTTTAAAAAACCTGGTCTGTATTAACATGAAGGAGTGTTTTCCAGTACCATATTTTTGGGGGTTCAAAAGAATGACTTTGTGCTTGGAAGCTTAGCCGCCCCCCCCATCCCAAATCTGGCTCTTCCACTGAGAATCTTACTTTTCAAGTTACTTTTCAATCTTACTGGTTTGCCTTCTAGGAAATAAGTGTTTTGTTTGGTAACTGGCCATGCCCATGTCAATAATGGGTCAGTCCACACACTCCATGGCACCCATTTTATTTATCAGAATTTTATCCTGCCCCATTAGCCATAAGGTTAATTTTGAGAACACATCCATGAATCCTTCTCAAGATGCTAAACATCCAGGAAGACCGAGGGTCTCATATACCCTGGGCCAATTTGTGTCTATCAACAGCTATTTAGTGAAGGGTGAACACACAGAGCAACAGTGATCAGACATCAGAGGAACTGTCAGACTCATTGTTCTAATATGAGCCAGTGTGGTGCGGTGGTTAAGAGCATGGGACTGGGACTCAGACAATCTGGGTTCGAGTCCCTGCTCAGCCATGGAGCCAACTGGGTGACTTTGGGCCAGTCACAGATGCTCAGCCCAACCTACCTCACAGGGTTGTTGTGAGGATAAGATGGAGGAGGAGATGTAAGCTGCCTTTGTAGGAAAAAGGCAGGATATAAATTGAAAAATAAATAAAATGTGAATTATGTAATGACAGTATCAAAATTTGAAGGATTTATTATTTATATTCCACTTCCCCCTTTTGTATGGAACCCAAGGCAAGCAGTCTTCTCTACATCTTTATCCACACAACAACCCTGTGAAGTAGGTTAGGCTGAGTCTACTGGCCCAAAGTAACCCCTTGAGCTGCATGGCTGAGGAGGGACAAAAACCCAAGTCCCAGCACAGCACGCTAATCAATGTCCAACAGTGAAGAACCTACTTTCCTTTGACAGGATGTTGCTATGCTCCATTTGCACTTAAAACTGGCAAGACCCTCTTGTTAGACCATTTGCATTTCTAATCTGAAGTCCAGGATTGTATGTCAGCTGCCTCTAAAGCTCGATCTGTTTTTAAAAGTTGAATTCTATGCAGCCGGCAGCGAGCTGACTTCAGAGCTTACTCCCAGGTAATTATGTGCAGGCCTGAACTCAGACGTCCCTCAAAACTCAATTGAGCGAGTTTATTAAAGATTTGTCTTCTTTCATTTTAAAGGTGGCGCGCCTAAGCAGTCTGTTAGCACCTCTAAATACAAATCATAAACGGGATCTCTTCACTGGGGGCTGGCTATTCTCCTAAGGATTTGCCTCGATGAACTCCTGCACTTAAAACTGAAGTGCCCCGACCATCAGGATTGCCAAGAATCCTGCAGAAGGCTCTCCGCCCCGCCCGTCGGGAGCGGCTCCGGGCGCCCAGCAAACCGACGGGGCCACGCCCGCGCCGAAGCCCTCTGCAGCTGCGACCGGGCGGCCTAGTTGTGAACTGAATAATAATGCCTCGCGCCACTCCGGCTTTCGCAACCCGAATGCAACGCTACGCCGCACTCCCCCCTGGCGAGGCCTTCTCCCTCATTCCAGAGCACAATGGAGATTGAGCCGGTGGGCGGGACTATCTAGGTTGCCTGCCTGTCTCCATCCTTCAGCCATTCATTCGCTTTCCAGTAGCCCTTGCCCGCCCTTGCACGATTTATGGTTGCTGGGAGACCCTCCTGCCCAATGGGAGGCCGCCTTATTTGCGACCTTTGTGTGGAGTGATCTGACCGGCTGCGGCGAGTGGGCGGAGTTTGCGCTTTCGCTCTTGCTGCTTAAACTTCCTGTCATGCTGTCTCTTGCTCTCGGGTTGCATCATTTCTAGCCGGTCGGCTCCCGCGGTTGTCGGGCCTACAGGCGGGTGAGTAGGTCGCCGTGTCCTGGAATGTCAGGTGTGTTGGGGATCGGGCCCCGGAGCAGCAGGGCTTGCTCTCTTCCGCCCCGATTATTAATGCTAGAAATGTTGGTCCTACGGCCCCTTCTAGTTCTCTGGCTGAATTGCTGTCGTTGAGGGGCTGGGTTGAAAGCGGCCAGTGAATTTCTTAAAAAGTCTCAGGACCTTCTCCAATATTTGAGGATGGGTTTATGTATTGGTAACCAGTGTAATAACCTATAATCGTCTCCTTTCAATGGCATTGATCCCATCTTATAGTTGAAGAAGATGCTTACTCCCCTCCTCCCTCCATACTATTATTGCATGGTAAAAGGCACACTAGCTTGTGCTTCTCAAGCTTGTACTCCACTTTGGTGATACGTTTGGTATCTGTCAAGTGTGGTGCGCTACATCCCATGTCATTCCCCAGATCCATATGGGGATCTGTTTTGCATCACATTTGGAGGGTACCAGATTGGGTTAGGCTGTTATATTATTTAAAAGATAATTGTTTAATTGTTTCAAATATCTTGATTTATGAGGTCTGAGCAACTTGTAGGCCAAGATTTCTGAAGGGCCACAATTCCCATTGCCCCATAAGTGTGGTTATACTAGCTAGAGGTGATGGGAGCTGTAGACCAAAACAGCTGGAGGACCACAAGGTGCCCACTGTTGCTTCATAGCTGTTTCTGTAGAAGCTGATTCAGTGGGGTATATGGTAGAGGGCATATTTTGACTGTTATGCTGCTTTTATCTGCATAAAAGCAAAAAGATTATCAGAAAGACACCCTTTTTGACTCTGATTGGCAAAAGCTTACCTAGACCTTACAAACTCCTACACAAGTTTCACTTTTGGATGTAGCAACAGCAGTATCACAATCAGGGATCTAGAAGACTGGTGCATCCTAGTGTAATATCAGAAGGTGTTTTTAGATGCATTGGATCAAATCAAGGGCCATCAGGCTTGCAAGTTCTCCTTTAAAAAAAAATCCTGTGATATACCAGTCAAAGCCTCATACAAAGGGCATGCAGTTACAATTAAGAGAGCTCCGAGTCCTCAGCCACACAAAAAATTCAGTTTGGGTTATCGCACACTTATTTCAGTGCTTTAATTTAGTGTAGGAAATGACATTTTCTTGCTGTCATTGTTAAATGGTTGGGAGTCGGAAATCTATGCTGATCTACTGCAATCGCTTAGAGAGCTACCAGGAAATCCCGATTTGGCTTCAGTTTGTCCCAGGATTATATATGCTATAGCATCAGTCATCCTCCCCTTTCCCAACTTTTAGTGCATTTCAGCGTATTGATCAGAGAGTTTTAGTTACTGAGTATAAAGAAATGAAATAAATGCATAATTGGAAAATGGCTGTAGTTTATCTCCTGTGCTTCGCATGGTACCTCTACCCCATAGAATTCTCTGCAAGCCATGCTCTAAGAAAGGGGATATTTTCCTTGGACTTCAGAAGAGCAAAACGGCTGCTAGGGATAATTGGTATTTGTGGAGCTGTGGTAGTGCAGCAGGAGCAAGCTTGTTCCGTTTCTATACTGCCCAAGGACTGAAGATCTCTGGACAGCTTGCATCCATTTAAACCTTAAAATACAGCATGATAAAAATGTTTAAAATGATAATATAAAACCCAAAATCAAACTTAACTGCAGTGTGAAAATTTAAAATACAGTAACTGATATTAAAATGAACCTTGGTATCCATATTAGGCAGTTATGTTCCTCATTCTTCTCTATCTGTTCCTGTATCAGCATGGAGGTGGTAGCCTTATACAAATAGTAATGGCCTTTATGCTCAGTTGTACTAAAGAGCCACACCCATAGCATAGGAATTGCCTCTTGTGACTCCCTTGCTATTCATACAGCTGGAGTACTGAACAGTGCCATTGCTTTGGCTTTTGCTGGATCCCCACATGTGCGCTTCTCCACCTCTACAATCCAGATCTATTAGCAGAAACCTTCAAAACTTCTTTTGCTGCAGCTGTTGCACGCATTTGCTGCTTCTATTGATTTTTCTTTTGTATTTATTTGTACCATCCTCTGACTGTCCATTCTCCTCACAAAAGGGCCAAGAAGGTGACTATCAACTTAAAGCAATGTAAAAATGTGAATATGCATTCTGTTGTCACTGCTGTGACCACTTATGCTATTGTAATCTTAGTTACTTCTACAGAAAATCATTTATCCTTATGACTTTCTCATTAAGGGCAAATAAAATTATGTAGAAGTTTGGAATCCCCTGAACTCTGAGGTGTCTGATCATTCAGTACAGAACAGGAAGACTAGTGGAAGTGATCTTTACCTCTGTCCTCCAGCCCTGTAGATTTCACTAGATGGGCTTTTTACCCCATTTAGTGAGGGTGTTTGAGAGATGCTAGAAGGAGGTTCAGGATATCCTGGTGTCTGCACTCCCTTCCCTTTTCTCCTGAGGTGAATTTTCTGAAGCTGGATGTGAGGGGGTGAGTGAGAGGACTGGATTCCCAACTGTTCCAGGGTTGGAGCACTGCCACCAGCCTCAGACACATTTTATGAGGAATCCTGTGGTCCCAGGGATCATTGCATCACTCTCTTACAGGCTCAGTGGCCCCGTTTGCATGTAATGACAACTCATGGATGGCTCACTACTTCAGCTTTGAATAAGTTTTCATCAGCAGCTTGGGAATACCATGTTATCATGGGTATTATGTCTGAAGTTAGAACCCTGTTTTTTGAGAGCTAAAAACAATCTGGTGTCTGAACCCATGGTTTGTAGTTGGGTTAACATTTTGGATTGTTTGCCCCTCAGCATTCCAGAGTTCAGGGCTCACATATTGCATCCAACAGCCCAGGGATTAAGGAATAAGTGAATACTTAAGGTGCAATCCTATGCAAATTTGACAGAAAAAAGGTATTCAATTCCCAGCATGCTCCAGCCAGCTACACTAGCTGGGATATTCTGGGAGTTGCATGTTCGGGCAGAAAAAAGTCCTACATCACATTGCATCCTTAGTCATTTTTCCAGCACCTTGGTCTATGAAATTGTATCTCTGTGCACAAAAGAAGCCGGTCAGGGTGTGTGTGTGAGAGAGCGAGCGAGGGCATGTTTATTCATCAGCTGGAGCAGGGATAGGTAGCTTGTGACCCATGAGTTGTTTTGTTTTACAGTTATCATCAGCTGTGGCCAGTGTAGCCAGTGCTGAGGGACTATGGGAATTGTAGGGCAGAAGAGCTGGAGGGCCGCAAGTAGCACACTGCTGGCGTTCGGTTTGTGGGAGAACACGCCTTTGAATTCAGTTAAGGTTGAACTCATTTATCTCAGCTGTGAAATTACGCACTGTAATATGTATTGGTCAGTATAATACTTAATATAGAAATGGTTTCAACATTCATTAATATTGTCTTTGTTTTTTGTAGGTTGGAAGATCACTGTTCTGTTGATAGAAACTGTGATACAACATCGATTTCCTCTGGATGTTCTTTTCTTTTAAAAGGAGTGAGTGACATAGCATTCATTAATGAATTGCAGGATACATGATTAATTACAACAAAATTCATATGCAAAGAGAACAAAAGGAATGTAATCTTATGGTACTCTTTCACTGATAAGCAAGATGACAAGTATAAGTTAGAAATGCAATTTAGAGCTGCCATCCTTTCATGCTAAAAGATTACTTGAATTTTAGACTTTTCTTTTGCATTAGAAGAAGCAATTAATTATATAACTTGGCCTTGGTTCCTATCATATATCCAGGAAGTAGCTTCACAATAATGTTTACCTTCTCTGATGTCGATTATCTAACCATCTATTAATGATGGAAAGGTATTCAAGCAATATTAAACTCTGCCTTGGCTTTAGTTTTCCTACCCCTTTAACAGTACAAATCTTTACCAAATGAGAATAGTGAAAGTCTGTCCTATGCACCTATACCAGAGAGTAATTTGTTGCGTATGTGTATCCTTTCTTCCGTCTGAAAATTTTCAAAGTACATCAGTATTAAAAACAATCATCAGTAATATAGGACTGTACTTTTTAAAAACTAACTTTAAAAATTTGAGCAATAAAACATATCTAAAAAAATCAGTGTGGAAAAGTCCAAGCGTATCAGTCGTCATCAAAAGACATTAGTCTGCACTAAACAAGCTTACCTGGGGAGATCAGTGCACACTTGGGTGCCATAAAATTCTTTTTCTGGCCACCACCCACACCTCTTCCAAAGTTCTAAACATAGGAAATACTGATGTTGAGTTACAGCTTGGGCTAGTTCATGTAGGATTCAGTGGAACTCCAGAAATACGCACAGGATTTTCTTGTAATGCTGTGCTAAGTATATAACTGTCTTTCATTGTCATTTCTCATTGTCAATTCATTATTTGTCTGCTGTATACTTATATATGTGCCCTGTGGTTACTGGAGACTGTTTGTTCAGTGCAGTGTTCCAGTTAGAAAAATGGGCCTAAAACAATACTCTGACTTATGCATGGAGCCTGATATTTTAGCAGCCTCCATAGCCCGGTCATTGTTACACTTTCTGGTTGCCCATATGCACAATTCTTTCTGGTGATAAGAATGTTTAGTATTTATTAGTGTACCTCATTGCCTATGTGTATATAAAGGGTCTTCTGAAGGAAGTAAACATTTGACTAGTTCCAATAAGTAGCATAAAATATGCACTTGGTAAAGACATGGGTAGTTGGATTTTAAACCTGGCCTTTACTTTCCAGTATCTACAGCATGCACAAACCAACGAAGCTAAGATAGCATCTGTATCATACTGTTCTTTCAAGCTCTCAAAGTTCTTTTGCTTACACATTTTAGTCAGAGCCTTATTAACAGCTGGGCATATTTTATTTTGCCCTTTCTGCTTAATGGGGTCGTCATGTTAAATACACTAAGGAATGAATGAACAAAGGTGCACATTTAAGGTATACGTTTAGACAGGAAAAGGTCTACAAATCCCAGCATGCTGGAAATAAGCCCATTTCTGTTTAAATGTACACATTCTAAATGTTGTGGTACAGTAATTAAAAGTGCTGGATTATAACACACTGGCTCACAATTCATACAAATGTACCTGCTGGGCTGTAACGATTAGAGACTGTGACTGCTAGATCAGTCTATATCAGTGGTGGAGAAGTTATGGCATGCATGCCACAGAGCCTTCTCTGTTGGCACGTGAGCCAAGTCACCCCAGAAGCTGAGCATCGGATAACAGCGCACATAGAGGCCATGCGCATGCTCTTAAAGGAGTAGCGGTGCCAGGCGATGATGTCACAAGCTGCGACTCATTATCCGCGACTTGTCCAAGCTTTCACATGGCTGGTCAGTGCACTGCCAAGGATCTATATATGTTTGTATCATTGAAAGCTCTGTTACTGTGTTTTTCTTTTAAGACAAAAGATGTTAATGTATGAGTTGTTTTTTCAGTATCAGGTTTTATTGTAGTGTTGACACTTTATGATAAATGAGTGGGTTTTGGGTTGCAATTTAGGCACTCTGTCTCTAGAAGGTTCACCATCACTGGTCTATATTATACTAAGTGATCTATTTTACAGAAGACATTGCTATATAATGCATACTGTTTAAGGGGAAGATGGGTCTTAACTGTCCATCTATTGCTTTATTTCACATAGGAAAATGATAGTTCAACAAGTTCCTGAGAACATAAACTTTCCACAAGAGGAAGAGAAAATATTGCAAATTTGGAACAAACTTAATTGTTTTCAAGAATGCCTGAAACAGTCAAAAAATAGACCTAGGTAAGATAAGCTTTTAGTTTTGTTCTGCAAAGTAACAATAAATAGGCAACAGCTGCCGTTACTCACAGTTCCCTTCAAATTTGAGGTGGTTGCTTCTCATATAGACATAATCAACATTTGATCATTTTGAATATTTGCAAAAGCAGCATTGAAAGGATCTTTGGTAGTACTACACGAAGTTGGGAAGCCGTTATAAATATGACATTCACTAATACCTTCACTTATGGGATACAGATAGTAAATAAAGTATTAAAATCCTTTTTCTGGTTTCAGAGATGATTTTTTTCAAAATGTGTATCACTTGATCTCTTATATAGGTTTACATTCTATGATGGACCTCCGTTTGCCACAGGACTTCCACATTATGGGCACATACTTGCAGGAACCATTAAAGACATAGTAACTAGATTTGCTCACCAGAGTGGATTTCATGTGGATAGAAGGTTTGGTTGGGATTGTCATGGTTTACCAGTGGTATGTTGAATGCTTTCTTTTGTGCATATAGTTCCTGGTTGTCTGTCAAGTCAGATTTCTGCTAAACTGATGTAGCACTCCATTTTAATCTTTTTTACATCACAGAAAGGCTGGTGTTATATTGTTTTGATAGCAATTTAGTCATGGAGGTGAAATGCATTATTTGGATCATTATTTTATTGGCTTGAAAAAATAAACTTAATCTCTTTGAATTTGGTCATGAGTGGTGCTCCTCAGTTATTTGTTTCTTGATAAAAGATACTTTCTTGAATATGGCTTGTTCCACTAGTTCAGGAATCAGGACTCCTTACTGTGATCCTGGAATCCTAAGAGATCATGTGTTTGTAAATAGTGTATCCAAATTTCAGACTAACTTATCTTGTCAATAAATCACTATGACCTGGCTCTTCTTCAAACAACCAATGGTATGCCCAACTTATGATAGGACTTTCTGTTGGTTGTTTCCACATCCCTTCCTCTCCTTTCTTCTGAGTTGTCTTGTGGTTGTTCCAAGGGATCCCACAGCAGCACTGACTTGTCTGCCTGTCCCTGATGGAATTGGAAGCATCTGTTTTCAGCCCACTGCCACTTTTTTTATAATTGCATCCTCCTTTCTCCCCACCCCTAGAGATTGTAATCTCCACCTTGATATCTGAGTTTTTGATCCCCATTTTGACAACCCCTTCAAGTCCCCAAGTGGCAACTTCAAGGGGTGGGCTGTAGTTGCAAACCAATTTTGAATTTTTTTTTTTTGCACCTCCTAACGTGCATAGATATTTGCTCTTCATTCCAGACTTTTGCAAGTGCATACTTGCAAATGCAATGCAATGTCCATTTGTCAAAGTGCTGTTGTCAAAGTGCTGTCAAAAGACAAGCTGTCAAGCCAAACTTAAAGGTGTGAGAGCTCTGCACTTCTGAAAAGGTCAAGACAGGAGGTTACCTATTTTCAGACCTCCCTAAGTGTGCAGGTGAATACTGCAAAAGATTTAAGAAGTGCACAAAAACCCATGCACAATAGTGGGTGCATATTTTTTTTGAAAAAAATCATTTGCATCAATGCATAGGTCCTTAAATGCCGTGGCTTTTAAAACAGAGATTGCCAAACAAGGCATGCTACAGGAATTGGTCTGTGTTTGCATGACATGACAACTTAGCATTGCTGACCACCCATGATGGGTGGTTGTGCCATGCAAACCCAGTCAGTGTTATAAACTTCAAAGTGGTAATTCTAAATGGGCAGGCTTCTGTTTGATAAATCTAGGTATTGTTAAATGATTTATAAGTAGTTATTTGTAAAACAAGAATGGCAGGATATTGCTGCTTTTTTTAAAGGGAACTTGCAATTCAGTATCATGTGGCTGAGAAATCAAATTTCTCACTCAGTGGGAATGACTTTGCAGTGAATGGCAACATATTCTTTGGCTGAGAAGGTATGAACCAGGCATTCTGGTTTGTTGTAGTCTTCTCTTTTTGAATAGTGAGTTTCAAAAAAGAGCTATGGAAGCTTTAGTGCTACGTTGCTAAATTATTACTGAGCTTTCTTTTGCTTTTTGTTTCTTCAGGAATATGAAATTGACAAAGCACTAGGCATCAAAGGACCAGAAGATGTTGCAAAAATGGGAATCGCAGAATATAACAAAAATTGTAGAGGAATTGTCATGAGATACTCACAGGAATGGAAGGTAAGTAAATGTATCATTTTTGAGCCTCAGCCTCCAGAATTCTTCAAGCATTAAACATATTGCTGTGCAGGTTTCTTTCTTCATACCTGATCCATATACATATGCTAGTGTTGAAAAAGCTACTTGTGTCATGTGTATGACTTGGATGTGCCCAGTGGGATACTTGATATTGAACAGCAGACCTCTCCACCCCATGTTATAGTACAAATTATGTTAGAAATTCTTCCATTTCAAATGTCTCTTCCCTTGCGAGGTAGTGTCATGTTAAACAAATAGAAGGCAACCACCCAAAGACCCACTGGGCTCCCAGAACCAGTTGAGTGATTTGGGGAGTCCCAGCTGATAAGTACTAGCTGGCTAATAATATAACCTAGTGCCTTTTGGGATCTCCTCACAACACTGAGAGTTGATGCCATATTACCTTGAATTTTGCCCTAGGGAAGTCCAGGGAAAATTGTATGAAGTCAAAAGATTAACTGCATGAGGTGTAATATAATCATGGCTTGTGGGACTTTCCTTAGTCATTGCAAAACAAAGGCAATTCCTAAAGTACTGACTTTTTTTCTGGAGCAGAAATCCTTTTCCCAATTACTAGAAATAAAAATAATTGGGTTTTTTTTTTCTGTTGCTGGGTTGTTGTTTGAGTTGTATTTAATTTCTTTACAGGCCAGTGTTATTAGGCTCGGACGATGGATTGACTTCGACCATGACTATAAAACTCTCTATCCAGAGTTTATGGAGTCTGTGTGGTAAATATCTTTATCAGACATTTCTAGTAAGCTTAATCAGCAGAAAGAAAGGATGGGGAACTTGTCTTCCTTGTGTTGTTGAGCCAAACTGTATGACTGTTGGCCGTAGTGTCCCAGACTCATGTGAGCTGAAATTCAACAATGTCAGGAAAGCTGCATGTTCCCACCTGTGTCACAAAGGAAAAAAAAAAGGCAAATGAGAGTCTCCCTTCCCCAATACAAGTCTCACCTGTCTGTCCTTTCAGAAAGGATTTCTTAGGCTCTTTGACCAGGTTGCTGATACTAATACTTTTTTTAAACATGGTGGCATGGAAATGAAAAGCATAGCATATGCTAGCTGAAATGTTCTGAGTTGTATTAGATCATATGCAAGTTATTAATTTACATTTAGTTTCTATCTAAAAGATAAACACCTTTTAAGTTCAGCAGGTACTTTTCCTGTACATGCAAAGCTGGACTCCTTCTGTTGCAGGGGTATTAGTAAGCTGTTCTAAAAAGATGAAAATAATCATGGAGAGAAAGCAACCACCCTGACCTCTTTCTCTGCACTTGGAGAAAATTCCACAAGGGGGTATAGTTGACTTCGCTTTGACTTAGCAGCTTCGCTTATTTACTGGCATAGCCTGTGTGGTGTCTATTAAATTTATGTCTCCTCTTTCATAGTGTTTCAGAAGTCCTCTGTCCACCTGCCCTCTAGTAACAATGTATTATTCTTTGGAAAACAGACATAAACTGAAACAACTTAATGTCTTGTACATGTGTAGAGTATCCATTCTAAACCTTAGGGCAGCATCTAATAGGGCTCAACCGCTAACCCGGTTATGATTGATGTTACACTAGTGCAATATATAACTTGCTATAATGTTAGTGGTTGAGCCTCATTGGATGTGATCTTTAGTGTGTAGAGACCTTAGCCTCTGGAAGGAGTTTCCAACAACCTTCAATCTCTTCCAAGGATTTCACACTGTTCTGTACTTGCCATTAAACTTGCAGGTTTTACAAAATACAAATAGCTTGAGCTGGTGGGGGTTGATAATTATCAGTGTTGCAGTGGGCATGGAGGGGAGAAATATAATCTTTTCCTCATATTTTGAGGTCTTTAAGAAAATCTCTTCCCTGAAGCTGCTACTTTGAATTTGAATTTGAATACAATCCCTTCCTGGTTTCAGAAGAAAGCTTTTTCCCCTGGACCTGAGGGCAGAGAAGGAAACAATCAGCCTTTCCTTCTACCCCTGTGCAGTTCTGATAATAATTGGTTCCCCTACAACAGTTGCTGTTTGCATTTTTCCAAGACCTGCACATTATATGTAAAGATGAATTTAATGTCATACTTAGTTTGATTCTGAATTATTCATTTTGTGCTTTGTTTTTGTTTGTTTTGTGCATGCCAACAATGAAAGCTGTTCTGGTATGTGCTTAGGAAGAGCAGGGCTTCTAGAAAAGTCAGTAGGCATGGGTGCATGCAGAACCCAGAGGGCCAGGGCTGAGGTATAGATGGAAAAGCAGCAACTGTTGCTCTGTTGAGATGCTTAAAGTGTGCTTAAATGTGCCAGGACTCACTGAGAAGTGTGAAGAAAAATTGGTAAGCTACAGAGGTAGCCAGGCTGAATAATAAGGCCAGAGAGTGGCATTTTATTGCTTGCGTAGTAGGGAGGAGACTATTGAGGAACCCACAACATTCAGCCTTCTCATGAGGAAGGGAAAGCACAACTGGCTATCTAAAGATGTTGGAGGTGCAAGGAAAGTGTGACAGCTATCTTAGCTTCCATTCTTCTCCTGTCTTCCACTGATGTCTGTAATCCAAGTTCAGAGAATAATGGGTAGTCATGCTGAATGGTGCCTTTAAGGGCGCTAAAATACCCTCCAAACCGATTTCATAAGTTTAAAACACTTATGAAGTATTTATGAGAAGACTTTCTCCAAGCATTCCTGTACCTGTATTCTATGATGTTCGAAAAACTTCTTAAGATGGAAAAACTGAGTTTTCTTTACCTTTTTAACTGTGCTTTAACAATTTTTGTTCTGTGTAGTGTACTCTGGGTTTGGAAGATGCCTCTTTCAGGATAAAATACTAAAGTTAATGTTTTATTTATTATATTTCTACCCTGCTCATCAGTCCATAGGCTCCCTGGACAGTTTACAGATCAAAATTACAGTAATTAGATAAAACATGTATGATAAAATCACAACAATGCAATCAATAAATACTTTTATATAATCAATCAACAATACAATAATCAACCTTCCACAACTATAGCTAAAACAATCTTGGAGGTACAATGTTGTAGAGTTGCAAGAAAATATTTACAGTGAGTATTGAGGGACCAAAAAAAAAGCACTGAACAGAGTTTTTAGTTTTTAGTTTGCATGCTACATGTGCTTTATTGGCTTGACTCTCTGCCAACTGACAACTCTTTTCTGTTTGAATATTATTTGCATTTTTTCCAGGTGGGTTTTCAAACAGCTGTATGACAAAGGACTAGTATACCGAGGAGTTAAAGTCATGCCTTTTTCAACTGCATGTAACACACCCCTTTCTAACTTTGAAGCTCATCAGAACTATAAGGTATGTAGCCTGGTATATTAAAGAAATGTGTGTAGTTGCTGTACTGCTTGTGGCTTTAGAAATAACTTGATGATGTCAGAGTGTGGCTTTATCAGTATTCAGTGATCTTGTAAGAACATATTTGTAGTATTCAGGTCTAAGTTGATGGTTGACGTACTTACCATCTGGTATATATACTTTGTCAGACCACTAAGAGCAAGTGTAGATGTATGATCTGGGCTTGCCTACCACAGAGAAGCCAATTGAAGCAAAAGGAAATATTTCAGCACCTCTATTCTGTATGAAATATACTTACAGATTATATTTTGAATCCTCCATTTTTGATATATTGATATAGGTGAGGAGCTAACATAGATCCAGAGTGTTGGACTTAGGAGATCCAAGTTCTAGTCCCTGCTCAGCTGTGAAGCTCATTGGGTGATTTTGGGCCAGTCACTATTTGGGTTTGCTTGTTGCAAGAAGCTATGGTCATTTTTTACCCCTGTCAATCTATTGTGTTGTCTGGATCCAGTCATGGCAGTTCTACATGGCACCTTTTAGTGTCCTGAAACTATGGAGTGGATCAACAATCTGTTCCAAGGTTTTCATGCTTCTCTTCTTAGTCTGACTGCCTAGACCTGGGATCTCCATTTTACCATAGTTGGCATGGAAACACCATAGAGTCCTGTGGAGCAGCCATCTCTACTATTTGCTCCCTAGCAACACTTGCTTGCTTCCTATTGGTCAAGCAAAGTCCCCATTTCCCTGTTTACTTTTGGGAATAGGGAGAAAGCAGATGAATGCACAGAGGGAAAGGAATCAGCTTTTAAAATCAGAAGTGAATTTCAGCACCTCTATATGATGGCTGTACAGTTTCTACATAGCCATGACGGCTTATATTTTAGAATTACTAAGCTTACAATCTTATATATTACCTAGGAGTAAGTCCCATTAAACTCAGTGGTGCTTACTTATTAGTACACAAACTATACTGAAATCTAGGTAAACATGATACTTTGCTCTCAGCTTGGAATTTTTAAAATTGTAAACCTTACTTTATTTAACATGATCTGGTAGTCTGTGTGGACAATGGTGTTAGCTCAGTACTTTTTTATGTCATCCTTTCCCAGCTTGGTGCCTCCAAATGTTTTGGCTTACAACTCTTAGTGTTCCTGACTATTGGCCATTCTGGCTAGGAGTAATAAGAGTTAAAAAGATTTGGAGGATACCAGGTAACGAAAGTTGGTTTATACATTTGTTTCCACGTTTGATGCATGATTCATTTGTTGTGCTAAGTGATGAGAATATTGATGCCCATAGTCCTTGCATTCAGTATTTACTCAGTGATGCTTAAAATAAGTTAATTTTCACTGTTCAGCTTCATTTTTTTTTAATTTAAGGATGTGCAAGATCCTTCAGTCATTGTTAACTTCCCATTAGAAGAAGATGAAAGCATATCTCTAGTTGCTTGGACAACAACACCTTGGACTTTGCCTAGCAACCTGTCCCTCTGTGTTAATCCAGACTTGCAATATGTGAAGGTGAAAGGCAAGTGCAAAACATGACAAGACATTCATGCTTTTTCTGGTGGGTGCAAATGGCATCTTGGAAGTATGCTGCAGTTCATTCAATGGGGCTTGGCCCCAGGAAAGAATCCATAGCATTGCAGCATCTTATACCAATCCATATAGTGTATTTACTATTGTGTTCATCTGCACATAACATTTTATTCCAAGACTGTTTGAATGACTGATTTACTTGCCTGACAAGTGGAAGAGGAGTTTGTGGCAGGCAAATGGCTATGCAGCACTGATCCTAAGTTTGCATGCGTGTTCTGTCATCTCTATTTGTTAAAACAGAAAGAATCTGAAGGTAGTGTCCTGCTGTTGTCATAATAAATCTCAGAAAGGCTGTCTAATGGAGAGAATACAGTGGTTACATAAAGTGTTTTCCTTCCAACTCTTGTAGCTTTTTAAAAAACCCTTTGATGGTTTATCAAATTACTGTGCCCTCTGATTTAGTTTGCCTTCTAAATATTAATCGGAAAATGTCCTTATAAGGGAATATTTATCTCTCAAAACATTGTTTGCTATACTCTGCCCTTCAGGCTAAGCCTATCTACTGACTAAAGACAGATTTTCCACCCTGAGGTCCAGCTGTGGGAAACTTGTTGGGGACAACAAGGGTGATGTAACTTGCTGTTAAGCATAGTCCATTTGGTTCTCCTAAATTACCCATAAAACATTTGCCGAGTACACACTTTCCCTTATCCCTAGGGCAGAGGTGGGCAGCATGCAGTCTAGTGAGCTGAATCTTGCAGTCTATTCCCAGTCGCCAGCCCCTGTCTTGGGAAACTTGAATTAAGCATTTGTTAGATGCCCTTCAGCCAGTGCAGAGTGCATTTCTCCAACCAGTTAGTTACTGTTGCTTTTATAGGTGCTGTCCTACAGAGCATGGGTTCTGAGAAGTTTCCAGTACAAAGACTGAATTTGACTTCAGAGGAGGGCTTGGGGCTTCATTCCCAGCAGTAAGGGGGGAACAGTCATGTTCTTTATGCCTTACAATAGGAAGCACTGTGTGCTGGATCAGGTCTGCTTGCCACAGGTCAGTCTACAGAGCAGAAGCAAGCCGTTACAACCACAGCTTAGTCTTAGGCATGCAATCAGCCTGAGTGAGTGCAGATTGGTGGAGTGCACTTTTATTCAGAAGTAAATCACATTACACCGCACCCTTATCAGGTTTAAGAAGCAGGAAAGCACACAAAGTGGAGCGTTTTGCCTCTTACAAGTCAAAGCAGCTCAGAGCCATGCATGCTCCCTCAAAACTGAGCACAAGCCTAAGGCAGGGGCAACAAAGGGGAGTGCTTCAAAGTACATCAGTCACTGATGTTCACTAAAAAGTCAAAACTTTCTAGTTTTGGAGGCTTCTTCTCTACTTCATGTATTTAGAAGGAAAAATGACACTTGCCAGGAAAATGGATTTTCCCTTCTCCCTGTCAATCACTGTAACTTAAAGAAGCAAAGCAGTACTTTTTAAAAGGTCTTCCGTGTTTACATCATATTAATGAAGTCATTTTCTTTAAAGCCTAATAGGCAGGCACAAGAGAGAATGTTGAACCCCGCAAGCTGCGGAGTGCTGACCATGAAATCCCAGTGGAACAGACTTGGTTCATGGGTTGGAGCTCTTAACACCCCTCATAGTGAGACTCCTCCAACTTCAGCAATTAGGAAAGGGTCTCTTAGGATGATGGTTCCGGGGACACTTCTGTAAAAAAGAGATACTGCCCAGACAAACATGTGTATGGGATGATCTCAGTCCTTTGAACATTGTTTTGTGAACTGCTCTGAGGAGTCTGTGCTGTTGTTCTCTGAAATCCAATTGACCAGTTAACTTACCTGGGTTTTTATGAAGGAAGCACCAGTACGAGCTTGGTTCTGACCAGGTCTGCCATCAAGGGAAGGCAAGGTCAGGATCTTGTCAAGGGCTCACAGCCCTCCAAGGGCCAGCTGTCAAGAACCACTGGCGTTGTTCCTTCTCTTCACCATTTCCTTATACTTGTTCACTGGCCCAGATGATGGTGGTGAGAAGGAAAAGCAGTAGATGTCACTGTTTACTTGCTCACTGGTTCTTTGCCTCTTGAGCAAGCAAGCAAGTGGTAACAATAACCAAGAGGGTGAGGAGCAGTAACATCTGTTGCTAAGGAGATGAAGGAGAAAGGGGATCACTAAAGGAGAATGCCTTCCCAAGGGGGCACAAAAATCTAGAGCTGGGACTTGTGCTGGACAGGAACTGTTGGCTGGCAAGAAATATGAAGAGAGCCATCAGCAAGAGCAGTTTGTCTGCTCCTACTTTTCATCCATTCAGCATTTGTGGTGTGGTGACTTTTGGACATCTCGTGACACCCATAACTATGTCAAGTCAGAGGTTATGTCTGATCTGTAAATCTGTTTCTTTTAGTAACAAGTTTGTCAATTTGGACATCAGACCTCATCATGGTTAAGCTTCCTATACTCAAGTTTTGTGTGATGTCTGTGTTGGGCCCAAAAGTCTGTGCCAATATGTATTTCAAAATTGATTTCTTTATTGTAGAAGAGCACTATATTTGCACTGTGCAGGCAAACTGGTCAAAAAATACTGAGTACTTATATTTTGGTTAAAAGAATTGAGTCTACTCTCTTTTGTTCTTTTCTATTTCTATAAGATTGCAACAAAATATTAACTTCTGTGATTTTTCTCTAGATAAAGATACAGGAAAAATTTTCATTTTGATGGAAGCTAGGCTGGTATCCCTCTACAAATCTGAGAGTGACTATTCAGTACTCGATAGGCAAGTAACAGTATTGTCAAATGGGTGCTTTTAAACAAAACAAATAATACACACATTTCCAATTCAAAATCTTTATAAATAACTCTGTAACTCTGTAAAAAGTAGGAGAACTGAAGAATTGTTAGTTTTTCTTAATTTTGTAATTTAACCTATGGAAGTTCCTGTGTGTGGTACAGTCTCGCAAGGGGTTTGGTGTCTGCATTGGATTTGAATTTTATGCAGTTGCTGCTGATAAAGTACTGAAATTGCTTTGGAAATCAGGTTAGCAAAGTAGGGATTTGCAATTCAAAATTTAACTTGGATATTAGCATTCTGATTTGCCTTGTACTCTTATAGGCATCATCGTTTCTATCACATTAAGATGCCTTCCATAAAACCATAGAAATAACCCACAAAGATCCTGATTGTGTTAGAGGAGCAGGGTTTCCATCTTTTTTTGTTTGCCCCAACAATTATTAAGGCTATTGATAATATAACAAACTGCACCCAAATAAATAAATAAATCACCTAAACGGTTTGTTAAGAGTCACAAATGTTTCCTAGGCATTGCAGTGTATCATCCTAAAAGCATGGTGTAGCCATTCACTGGCCTTTGCAGCTGCTTTTTTTTCTTTGCCAACATCTTCCTAGCTGATCTCATTTTACAGAAAGTTAGGTAAAAACCAGACAGTGAATTGCTGTAAGTTATCGTGAGGTCAGGCAAACATTAGGTGTATAATGTAGAAGCATATACCTTTGGTTCTGCTGTTCTATTCTTAACTGCTCCTTTGCTTTGGTAAAAAAGAAATATAACTTTTACATTGTACACCTACTGTTAGCTTGTTATGTCACTTCATTTATCTCTACAAAACATAATCTACTCTGGTTATTCACTTGGCTCTACTTGCAGTGTTTGTAAAAGTGCAAGCAGGTAAATGATTATCTCTGATTATCTCTTTAAAGTTTGTAAGAATGCAAGATGTTGTAGATTTAATGGATTCATGGACTCCAAAGAATTTTTGTGGACTATGAACTTACTGGTGATCTTTCTATTTACTGCATTAGCAGTAGTGTAATGCTTTAGGTGTATCTTAAATGTCTGTTAATTATGGCTGTTCCTGGCAGAAAAACAGTTTAAAAATAAATAAATAAACTTAGTAACTACTGATAACTTAAAATTATATTTCAGGTTTCCTGGTGTTACATTAAAGGGGAAGAAATACAAACCTCTTTTCAATTATTTTATCAAGGTATACAATGTTTATACTTCCTTGATGTTCTGTTTACTATATTTTAATGTCATAATTTTGATTCATTGTTAGTTGGAAGAATCTCAACACTATAAAGTTCAGAAATATGCAGGTATTTGTAATTTGAAAATAAGAGAACATTTTGATCTGCAAAGGGCCAATGTAGTGAGTGGGTTGGCTTTGTATTTTATTTGTGGAAAATATAGCGTGTTGCAGTTCTCCCTGTAATCTTTTTGAGATCCAACTGCATTCTGGCAGAGTATTTCTTTGTTATTCCAGGACTAATTTCTCAGGAATCCTCCCATGGTTTGTATGAGGTAGAATACTAGGAAAACTGGAGATACCTCATGTGTAATTGTGTATGTAGCAGTGGCATGTGTGTTTGTGGAGATTCCCATGCTACCATCGTTAGACAATAACTATATTTGTCCTGAATTGTCCGTCAGTTCTGGAAGTGTGGCAGGGAGGAGTATTTTTTAAATATTATAGCACCAATTTCCCTCGATTCCTTATTTCTATGTCTGGTTTGCCTGACTTACATTGATAACAATGATTTGAAAATCTGCATATCCTTTGTTCCAGTGCAAAGAAAATGGTGCTTTTACTGTAGTGACAGACAACTATGTGAAAGAAGAAGAAGGTACAGGGGTTGTACATCAAGCTCCATACTTCGGTGCGGTAAGTTTAAAGCTGTTTATGCTCTTTCATGTAGAACATTTTTTCATCTTGATTTTTTTCTTTTTGAGATTCAGAATCTTTTTTGATCTAAAAATTGTTCAAAAGTGCATTGTACAAAAAGCCTTAACAAGGGATATGTCTGTTCCACTCCCATTTTAATACTTATAATAATGAAGCTGCACCAGTATTGCATGTTTGCTTTATGTCAAAAACTACTTTGGCAACTCCTAAGGGACTGCTACCTTGGTTAGGCTATTATGTGTTAAAACAGCATATTGGAACACAGTGATTATCTTGTGAAAAACCGTTAGACCGTAAAGTCCCTGAGAACCAATCGTAAAAACTTAAAGGGAGGAGGGAGCGTGCAAGCCAGAGGCTCATTCACACAATACCAGGCCATCATTTTCTGTTTTCATGGAAATAGATGCACCTGTCCTGGATCTTGAACTGAGCAAGATCCAGATTGTGTTATGGTGCTTTGGCCTACTAGAGAACCTTAAGAGTTTGCGGGTGCTTTTGCAGGGCCAGATGATTGTCTCCAAGAATGGCAAAAGATTTGGGCGTACTTTGAAGTGATGTTCCATGTTTCAGTAGATAAGTGTTGCCATAAACCAAATCAGAGTGTCCGCTCCAGTACTGTTGGTAGTGACTGGCACTGAGTTTTTCCAGCCTCACCTGGAAAACCTGGAGTTGAACCTGGGTCCTTTGGTATGCAGGACAGGTGCTATGCCGCTATGGCCATGTCTCTAAAATAGAAAAAGGCCAAGTGCCAGCTCCATTTACCATTGACCCACAGAGCCATTCTGATGCAAATTAAGGCAGCAAAATCTTGGAAGTCTTAGAATTGGTTCTTATGTCAATCTTTGATTACTCAGGGTGTGATTTGCAGCTGAATGTGGAATGGTTAGAAAGCATTTGTCTCTAGTGATAATGTGCAGAACTAGTGATCCATAACAAAAAAGCATGCAAGTTGCCAGTGGTTATTGCTTCATGAAGTGGTGAATATGTTGTATAAATTAGTCTTCTGTTGAAAGATATTTGAGAGTGAGTTTTTAATAACAAAAATATATTTTTGTTCTACTTGTTTGAAGAAGCAAAACATTTTGGAGTATGGAGGAACCATTTACTAGGGGATGTAGAAAAACTGTAAAATCTAGAAGCCAGTTTGAATAACAGAAGACTAGGATTCAGATGATGTCAGATTGTTTTTCTGTCACAGGATGACTACAGAGTCTGCATGGATTTCAATATTATTCAGAAAGATGCAGCACCGGTTTGTCCTGTTGATGCATCCGGCTGTTTCACTGCAGAAGTCACAGACTTTGCTGGACAATATGTGAAGGTTGGTTGTCCTGGGGTTGCTAGAGAAATTACGCTTGAAATAGTACTTGGAAATGGATGAAACATGTGTGTCTTGTCCCCCACCAATTCCCTCCTCAGTATTCTTTGTGAAAATGGTGGAAACTTTGTAACTGAAAATTTATGGCATCTTTACATGGGTTAACTTCCACTGGAGAATGCATACTATTCTTATTGCTATCATGACATCACATATTATGAACTGGAAAACCATATATGCAGTCATCTTAGGGGAGTACCTGACTCCATACACAAAGGTAAAGGTTTCCCCATGACATTAAAGTCCCGTCATATCTGACTCTAAGGGAGGGAGCCAGCATTTGTCCGCAGACAGTTTCCGTGGTCATGTGACCAATGGAACGCTGTTACCTGCCCACCGAAGTGGTACCTTTTCCTCTACTTGCATTTGCATGCTTTCAAACTGCAAGGTTGGCAGGAGCTGGGACGGAGCATGGGAGCTCACCCCGTTGTGCACATTCGAACCAGCGACCTTTCAATCAACCAGCCCAGCAGCTCAGTAGTTTAAACCACTGTGCCACCTGCAGTCCCTTTACTCCATACATACCTGCCTGTTGTTTAAAATCTTCAATTGAGGCCTTTGTACAAGTTCTTCTTCCTAGGGAGGTTAAGGGGGAAGTGGTGAGAAGAAGAGCATTTTTCTGTGGTGGCACCCCAATTATGAAAGTCTTGCCATTGTGGATTTGTCAGGAACCCACTTTATTCAGTTTAGGGGTCTGATGAAAATGTTCCTTTTGCAGCATGCCTATGGCACTACTTAAGCTATTTATATGACAGCACTGGTTTTAATTTTATTTTAAATGTTTTGTTGGTATATTATATATTGTGTTTTGTCTTGTCTATTTATTACAATATTTAATTGTATTTTAGTAATATTACAAATATTTTATTGTAATGGCTGCCCAGAGAGTATTATGCTAATGAGTGGCCTTTATACAAATTAAATAAATAAATCTATTTGTGCCATGCACATACGTGTGTGTACGAGAACACACACAAAACATCGGCTTGGTTCACTTGGGCAAGAGGAGGGCTGTGCCTTAATATTCATAACATTTTTCTGCTTTGTGCCACAGCTGCTCCTGCCGCACACCGTGCTGCGGTAGGGAGCTCCATCATATGAGTGGAATTGCAGTCTTTATGGCGCCAAACTGTAATATTCAATCTAAATTGGCTAAGCTTTGAATCCTCTCCTTCTGAGGGGATCCTTCTGCCTCCCAAGGGTATCTTTAGAAATACTTTTTGATGTTGCTTGAGGAATTGAAGTGGAGCAACATCTAGTGTGTGCTTCTTCAAGGACTCTGGATTACAGCTGTAAAGTGGCATTGTGCTTGGTCTTTATTATGTATTACTACTTTTTTGGTAATTGAGAATACCTGCTAAAGCATTCCTGCAGTTAATTCATGGCACTTCATGCATTGTCTGGCTTTTTTAAAATGCTGGCTATAAGCTTGGAAGTTGCTTTCTTTTTCAGAAGATACCCACCAGCAGATATGATGTTGGCTTAACTGTGTCTTGCTTTGCTTTCCTTAGGATGCTGATAAGAACATCATCAGGGCCCTGAAAGAGCAAGGAAGATTGATCCACACTAGCACTTTCAAGCACAGCTATCCTTTTTGCTGGAGGTAAGAAGAGTTAATACAATTCACATTTAAAGAGTGCACCCTGGTACCAGTAACTGATTCCTGAAAAAGATATCCTGCTTTATTCTTATCTAGAAAGTTAAAAGCAAGTTGCAAACCAAACCCTATTTGCTCCAGAAAATAAAGTGTACCTCTGTCAGCCTGGATGTACAGCATTGCTCACACTGTTAGCAAACAAACAGCATGATGCCAAATTGGACAGAGCAAATTGCAGGAAGGCAAGCTAGCTCCTGCCAATTTTTCCCCGATTCACCCATTCCATTGCACCTTCCTTTGCTATGATGCTATTATCACTGTACCACTGTGCTGCTCTCTGGGGTGGTTTAGCTTGGGGGCAGCCCTGGGGACCTTCCACAGCACCAGAGAGGTGATGGCAGCTGTGCACAAGGAAGCAAAGTGCTGCCTTGGCTACTGAAGCAGCACATTTTAAAAAAAAAAATCCAAACCAAGAATGACAGTGGCCTCAACCTGCCAGATGCAACCTTGAAGGAGTGACCACTGAAGACACTAGAGGAGCAAGTTTATGGGCCTAGTCATCTCATTCTTTCGATACTCTTATCGGCCTAGTGCCTGAAAAGTTTGCATCTGATTGGCTGAGCTCCCTGCATCTCTTGCTCTGAGGGAAAATTATTTAAATTAAAATGGCATGTCATTGTAGCTTGAGTTGGTTGATGTAGCACTCTGTGTATAGAAGTACCTGCTGGTAGGCAACAGCTTTACCTTTTTACCAACCAAAAGAAGGAAGGAAGCCACCAGCACCACTGTGGCCCAAAGATTTTAAAAACTGGGCCATAGGAACCAAAGAAAGAGGAAAGCACTATCATCACCACCTAAAGGTTAAGAAAACTCAAACCAGTAGCAAGGAGTGAGTGAGAAGAGTAGGCCTGCTACCCAGGAGAAGTTTTGTCTTTTTAAGGGTGGGTAGAGTAGCAAGGGTGTGTGTACTTTTTTGTCATGGGAAACCTCACTGGGGCAATGTCCTGGGAGGTGTCTGTGTCCAAAGTCCAACAGGCACCAACCATGGACATAGACCCAGAGAGGCTGCAAATAGGTTGTTGTTGTTGTTGTTTACTTTTAAATTCTAAGGCTGTCAAGGGCAAGCAAAGCCATGAAAGATGTTTGGCTTGTGAAACTTTTCCACCTTCACAAGATTATAAGTGCTTGGAAAAATGAAAAGTACATTCCACCCCATTTTTACAGATGCTGTCTTCTGATGGCTGTCAAAAATAAGACTTCCTTGTAAAAGAGGAATTTAGGCTGGGCTAATAGGGCAGTTTTGACAGGGAAATCTGTATATACAATCGGTATATTTCTCTCTCAAATTTGCAACAGTGGGAACCTTGGTGGGGCTGTCCTTGACTGTCAGCTTAGAGGCTGAAAAAGCAATATCCAAAAGAGAGAAGGGAGTTGGTAGGCACTGCAGTGAATACAGAAGAACTCATGATTGACCCAGGAGACACTGAGCCAGATATGGTTGCTCTACCTTGTTGCTTGAGCGTTGGTAGGGCAGCTGTTACTGAGAGTGGCCTGGACAAGCTTGGCAAGAGCACTGGGGTGCTTTGCTGCTTTTATGACTGACTTAGCTGCTGCTTTGCCAGCCCAAGGTGGATTGTTGTGGCATCTGAACCCAGGTGACTGACCCTCATCTAGGGGTTGCTGCACCCATGACAAGTCATTGGGTTGACTTGTGACCCACAAAGAAGCTGCCCTGCAGGTTCACATGAGTTGCTGTGGCTGGTCACCAGTAAAGGGTCGCTGTGCCATGCAAGCCCAGTCCTTAGTTATATCAGTAAGTTCTGGGAGAAAATGATGGCTAGTGTGCTGAGTCCTAATGCGTGAATATTGCTGGCTTTCTGCAAACTTATAATTTGTACATTAGAAATGGGTTTCATTAGTACATTATTATGCTTGCTTCCCCTTCCTTGCTTCTTTTGTATCTAGCACAAATTCTTCCATTGTCAGTCCTGAGCACAGTTTAGTGTCAACTCTGCTTTGACAGACTAATCATGCTCCCACTTAATCAGGATATGCAAATCTCCTTCACATCCTGATTTCAGATCCTAGTTGGCCCCTTGCAAATGCTGGTATTCTGCTTATAGTAGCCATGGGTTAAATTGTGAAACGCATGCCTTGGGCACCTGATTCTATCTATCTATCTATCTATCTATCTATCTATCTATCTATCTATTAAAAGCTTTTGTATGCCATCATATATTAAATATCTCAGGACGGCTTACAGCAATTTAAAAACAATTTAAAACATCTAGTGATTAAAACAGTGATACTGTATAAAACAATACATAAACTTCAAATAAATCAAATTAAATCAAAATAGACAAAGCAAAAGTGACTGGAATCATTAAAACTATTAACTTTTAAAATAGCACTTAAATATAAAGGTTTCTAAGCTTTCTTTAGATTTCCAATGTGTTCACATTGCTAGCCATCTTGAAATCATTTGCTTTAGGTTATATAGAATTCCACGTTGGAATGAAATTGTTTCCAGATAATTTACTATGGTTGTAAACATGTAGTATTTCAAAGGAAAGCTTTAAAAGCAAACAGTCTTAAACTGTATTCTGTAAAATGAGTTTTTAATTCTCATTTCATATTGGAAAGTTTGTGTTATAGCTCTTCAGTGATTTTAATCTGCAAAGCTTAGTAAACTTACTTATACTACATGCTAATATGCACTTGAGAGCCCTTGAGCAGACAGAGAATTTAAAGCAAAGGGCTGCTCATAAAAGCTCAGCTTTTTCATCTCATATCAAATCTTTTAATTTAGTATTTGTTATGGGGCAAAGTAAACATTCAAGTAGACTTTTAAGAAGCACAAATTAGGCTCACATGAAGTGGCTTGTATGGGTCTTGTGTATTCAGTAAGATTATTTTAATGGTTGAGTGCCTTTTCAATAAAAAGTTTTCCCACTTTAAAGATTAAATGAGGAGCTTCATGTATCCTGATATATTCTGTCTCCCTCTGTCCTGAGGCATGTGATTTAGGATGCCAGCAATAATACTTGAAGGGGCTCTTGTCCACTCTTGCAGGCCAATTTCTATCTGGTAGTGTTACTCTGGCTTGGAGAGCAAGTTCAAAACTTCACTAACTTATTCAGATAGAATACGTAACTATGGTCTGTACTAAACTATAATAAGGAAGTTGCTAACTTGTAACCAATTGAATCAAAGGTGTACGAGTCAGGCCCATGGCTCATTTTAGGATTGTTTTTATGGTGCCAGACTATGGTTTGTTGTCTTTGGACTGAGCCTTGAGCCTGAAGTTATGAAACCAGATGAATGAGGCTTGCATGTCTCATTCCATCATCTGCAAAATTAGCTGCTTGGTTCCAAATTGTGTAATGCTGGTTCATTAATAAAAGGTAAAGAGATACAAAAGCTTTCCTATGAGCAGGTTAAGAGTTTCTGAGCTTTTTTTCATTCCATGTCCTCCCTTTTCATGTTGTAATGTAGATGCTGCCTCTCCATAATACGACAATATGAATGAGAATTGCTGCAGACAACACTGAAAGATAGAGATGGAAACATGTTGGAATATGCCTGCCTGAACTTTTTCTTTATATAGTAACAGTTAGATTAGGTGAGCCATAGGTAAATAGAGCGGTCTGTAAAGTAAGACACATGGGTGAGACTTGGAGGGATATTTGACATGTTTTGGCAGTGTGGAAACTAATAGGATTTTTAAAATAAATTTTGTATTACAAATAGTAGCTGTTCAACAGATTTGGGTGAAAAATTATCTGATATTCTGCAGTTGTGTACGAATGTTGAACTCTGGGGTCAACGATACAGACCTCTCTATTTCAAATTATGGTAATCGATTTTTAGAGAGGTGCACTTGGTTCTTCAGGATAGCTAAAGAACATGTTTGATTTTCTTTATACTATTTCTTTTAGGTCAGATACTCCTCTAATATACAAAGCAGTGCCGAGCTGGTTCGTTCGTGTGGAGCACATGGTGGAGCAACTGTTGGGAAACAATGCTCAGTGCTACTGGTAATCCATTTTCCTTAGTTTTATAGCTGCAAGTCAGTCGTTTTAAAATGCCTTTTTTACACCTAATTTAATAAAGAACCCTACAGATATGTAGCTACACCTTTACTCTGATAATCCAAAGAAGTGATTGACTAGTGGCATGTTGTTGTTCTGATAATGAACACTTACATATGGGGTTTGTCTTATATTAAAACTGAGAATGAGAGCTATTCTACTTGAGCAATCAAGAGGGATTTCTGAAGCATAAGGTAATGTCAGAGTGGGAGTTATTTGGGTTTTCTCAGAGTACCTTGAATGGTAGCAATCCTTTTTAAATGTAGTCCTTTCAGTAGGAGAATTAATGGGTTTTCACTGTACTTAGACTGTACAAAGGTGCTATCTTCTAGTTTTCTGAGACTACAGTTCTGGTATGCTTGCTTTTAAATCCATTATCTAATGCTGCAAAGCTAATAGAATACTTGCATAAGTAGACATGAAGGGACAGTTTCCTCTGAATTTCTTTCAGGACCAATGCCAGAAGTTGCTGTTGTATCACAGCCCTTTTATTTGGGGTATAATATTGTTGATTTTTGGAGCAGGGATTATTCCTATTTCAATTACTTGTACAACTTCTCCAAAATGTTGTTCTCAGAGTGTGTTTATCTAACATGGGCTGGGTTGAAAAGAGTGTAAAGGGTAGGGTTATGCAGAGATACCTTGCTTCCAATATTCCTGGACTCATAGGCTCCACTGTAGACTTCTGTGGGGGGCAGGATATGATTAGAAAAGGTCATAGAGTTCATAGATCGTAGGTACCATAGGTCGTAGATACCTTGGACAGGGGCAGGGCTAGTGCATTTGTTTGTTTATTTACATATTCAATTTATATTCTGCATTAAATTAGTCTGAGGACTCTCTAAATGTATTTATGCAGTTTATGCCCGATGTTCTTTTAGCCAGTCCATGTTCAGGCAAATACCTCAACTGGGTTTAGTATGCTCTAAATATTCCTAAAGAGGTGTACATTTGCCAGTAGTTTTGTGCTCTTTTCTAATTTTCTTCTTGGTTAGACAGTGATGTAATGCATGTGTTTAGGCACATGCATGGGAGGCTACCCATTCTGGCAGGGCTGACAATTCAGATTCCAGCGATGAGACTGTTTTTGAAATGGTTCAAACTCCAGCTTCAGTTCAAGGTCCGGAGACTCCAGAGGAATTAGCTGTGGAGGGGATTAGACCAAGGGCGGACAAAGGAACCAGTCAACCTGGTGGTGGGAATAGGGATGGGTTGCAGGCTGAGACTTTGAAATGGGTAGTTTTTCCAATGGGGAACTCCCGTCTCTTGATGTTGCCATTGGACAGAGGTCTAACTAGGAGCACAACAGGAGCAACAAAGGCATGCCCACTTTCAGAGTATTCCTTCCCTGGGGTGAGATGCAGAAAGGATTATAAAGAGTTTTGGGTAATGAACAGCAGAAAGAGTTCAGCACTTTGCTTTGTATGTACTCAGAGACTCAGATGTAAAAATAAAGATGATTAATAAAGAGATGGTGGTGAGACTGATATTGCTGGAGGGAGAAGTCCAGCTCATGACAGGTGAGTTGGCATTCCAACTCCTGTGTTGAAAGGTGCAGGTCCAAGGGGTTGTGCTCTGCCTCCTTACCACATGCTGGGGTGCCACTCTCCCCTCCTCTTTTGCCTGACAGCAAACATGCATGTGTACTGCTTGATAAGTTTGATCTTCATGTTCAGTGAAGTCCATGATGCTGAAAAAGCCCAGTGAGAACATTTTTGGCAATTTTTGTGTGTTGGAATAAGCTTTACCACCTCTTTACAATTAATGATACAACAGAAAGAAAAGCACGTACCATTTATCAAGGCTAACAGAAAGAAATGTATACAATAGAGCGTGTTGACAGATCTCTTTGCTGTCTACCACTTGAGTCATGTGATAAACATCTCAGAGCGCCAGAGCTCCCTTTCAGTCTGATTTGGGATGCTGATAAATGCAGGGTATTTCAGGGGCAAGTTGCTTCTGTTGTTCATATTTCATGGAGCTGGGAATGGGAAAAAAATTTCCAAGCATTTCTGCATTACTGTTACCGAGGATGGTTTTCCATGGCGATGGAATTGGTGCATATATTATACTATATTTAAGCTGATACTTTGTGTAAATTTCCATAATTGCTTCCAGTGTGAGTTGCTGGCTTGTAATAAAGAAATGAACAGTTCATATTTTAGAAGGGCTACATAGTAAGTGAAATCTAACAGAAAAAAATCATTTTCTTCTGCTCCATGCTTTTACTGTCTCGAAAGTGCACACACTGAAATTATGCAAATGACAATTTGATTATTCTGTCAGAGAGAATGATGTCCCTGCAGAAAAGGTGGTAATCAAACATTTAATTAACTGGCTTTTACTTTCTTCCTTATGGAATGTTATTTGCAGATAAACATTTATAGCTTAACTTTTCATTTATTTTGGCTGTCTTTTGAATTCTGCTCATTCTTCTTAATTCTAGTTTTAAATAGTACTTAAGGCAGGGTGCACAGTGCTGACAATTGTACTAGAAATAGGTCAGCTAGAGGGCTACAGAAGCTTTTGTTGTGTGTAATTGCATATTATGAAGAAAATAGGACTACCAACCTCCTATGTCTTATTAGTAAGGCAAATGCATTGACATTTCTATGCGTACCAATAAGGATGGAGTGTTTAATCCCTCTCCCTAGTAATTCTTCCTTCCAAATTATCCCTTCAGTCAATTTCAATCTTTTCCTTTCATCTGGGCTCCAAAACCAGTCCAGCTGAGGGGAAAAATGTCATAGGACTGCATTTGCAGTGGTAAATTGGTAGCAGGAAGGGTCAAGCACATACTTGCTAGAATAATATGTAATTATAGTCTAAATTTGATGAATAGACAAATGTTATTCTTGAACAGTTTTGCACTTACTCTATTCCCAGAGAGTTACATTCAAATATGAAAAACGTGAGGCTGTCTTTGTAGTGTTGGTATGACCTTTGAAATAAGGATTGTACCTTGTAAAAGCTTATGTACTTTTATCTCAATATTTTCACCTGTAAAGTTTAGGATCTTGATTTTTTTAAAAAAATGAAACATAGCATCTGGAAATACCAATAGGCCTGCTTATAATATATATTCATGGGACCGTATCTTACCACTGCCCATATGAATAGTCTGGTGTGTCACCGTCTCTGTGTTTAGGGATTCAGCAACCCAGAATTAATCCATGGTTTATTGTTGTGTAACATTGAGTTTTTTAATCTCTAAGCTACTCAGACTGCTTGGGCTTCAGACATCATGATAACAACCTACACGTGGTATGATAGTAAGTCAGTAACTGAGATGGAAACAATAAACATGTTTGAGGCACAGTTGTTGCTTTCACCTGTTTTTGACAGACTTGTGGGTAATTAACTCAAGATTGTTACATAAGAAACTATGCTGAATCAGGCCAATGGTCCATCTAGTCTAGCACTCTGTACACATAAAGGCAAACCTGCTGTCCACAGCATCCTCCAAACGGAATGGGTGAAAGACTTCCATCTGCCCAAGCTCCTTAGCAACTGGAGTCTGTAGGCATGCTGCCTATGGTCAAGGAATTAGCACACAGCCAGCAAGACTAGTAGCTACTGATAGCCTCCTTCATGGATCTGTTCAGACCCTTTTTAAAGCCATCCACACTGGGGGCCATCACTACTTCCCATGGCAGCAAATTTCAGTTTAATTATACACTTTGTGAAGAATTACTTCCATTCTGTTTGCTCTAAACCTCCCACCAGTCAGCTTCATGGGATGACAATGGGTTTGTGTGTTATGGGTGAGAGAAAAAAAAACTTTCCCTCCACTTTCTCCGCATCGTGCATTATTTTAAACACCTCTATCATGTTTCCCTTAGTTGCCTTTTTCTAAGCTGAACAGTCTAAGTTGTTGTAACTACTCCTCATAGGGGAGCTGCTCTAGCCTCCTCATTTTTGTTGCCCTTCTCTGTACTTCGCCACTTCAAAGTCCTTTTTCAGTCAAGGCAACCAGAACTGAACACAATATTCTTAGTGTAGTCATAGCAAAGATTTGTATAAAGGAAGTAAGATATTGGCAGGTCTATTTTCTGTTCTGTTCTTAATTGTGCCAAGTGAAGAGTTTGCCTTTTTCATAGCAGCTGTGCACTGGATCAGTTATTTTCATTGATCTGTCCACTACTACCCCAAGATTCCTTTCTTCCTCAATCACTGCTAGTTTAGATGATGTCAGTGTATACTTCAAGTTTTTACCCCAATATGCATTACTTTACACTTATATTGAACAGCATTTGCCATTTTGATGCCCATTCTCCCAGCTTGGAGAAATTTCCTTGGAACTTCTCACAGTCCTCTTTTTGGTTTTAACTGCCCTAAAAAGTTTTGTGTCATCAGCAAACCTGGCCACTTCATTACCCACTCCTAATTCCAGATCATTTATGGACAGGTTGAAAAGCATTGGTCCCAGTACAGAAAATTGTAGGACTCCACTTGCAACATCTCTCCATTTATTCCCACCCTCTTTCTTCTGCTCTTTAACCAGTTAATAATCCATAAGAAGACCCTCTCCCTTTATTCCATGACTGCTTAGTTTGCTCAGGAGGCATTGGTGAAGGCCTTTGTCATAATCCTTTTGGAAGTCCAAGTCAACAATGTCTGCTGGATTGCCCCTGTCTACATGCTCATTGCCACTCTCAACTCCAAGCCATGCTGATTTTTTTCCAGCAGGGCTTGTCCTTCTGTGTGCTTACGGATTCTGTTTTTAATAACACTTCAAGCAATTTACTCAGAACGGATGTTAAGCTAACAGGACTGTAATTTCCCAGATCCCACTTGGATCCCTTTTAAGATATTGAGGTTCTAGTGGCCATTGTCCAGTCCTTTGGCACAAGAACTTATTTTAGGGACATGTTAAATATTTTGGTAAGAAGTGCTTGAGTTCTTTAATCATTCTCAGATGGATACCATTTGGACAGAGTAACTTTCTGACTTTCAGTTTGTCAATAAGGTTGAGAATTTTCATCTGTTGTCACTATTATTTGCCCTAATGCCTGACTTCCAGAATACATAGCTTCAGGGACAGGTATCTGCTCTGTTTCTGCTGCTGTGAAGACTGATGAAAAAATTCATTCAGCTTTTCTGCAATTTCCTCATCTCCCCCTTGGTGCTCCTTTAATCCCAATATTATCCAGTGGCCCAACTGCTTTCTTAGCTGCTGTCTTTCTTTTGATATATTTAAATAATTCTTTACTGTTATTACATGAAACTAAAGCTGCAGTGGTGGGGACTTGGAGTGTCTACTCCACAATTAACTCATTAAGTCCATACACGTCAGGAAGAGAGTGAATTTTTCCTGGATGTCATCAGATATATTGGATTTGACATCATTTGTAGCAAAGAGTTTGTCCTTGGGGAAGTTTTTTTATATATTCATATACCAGCCACCAAAGGAAGGAGATTTCTCATTTTTCTAATGCAGGACAATTTTGGAATTTAGCTGCTGCTGTTAGAATGTCTATCAAATCTCATCTAATTGGTGGGATGTCTTCAGCTGAATAACATCTTTGAGTTTAAGTGTATCCTGATTTAATTCAAAATCTAAGTTGAATATCTTATTGATGATTTTGTTCATCTCGGGGGGGGGGATAGCTTATTTGCCCAGTATTAATTGTCTGAAGCAGCTAACTTGAGAAGATTCATCCCATGTGTGCTTTTATTGATAGATTGATTGATTTATATCCTGCCTTTTTCCTACAAAGGGCTCAAGGCAGCTTACTTCTCCTCCTCCATCTTATCCCCACAACAACAACCCTGTGAGGTAGGTTGGGCTGAGAGTCTGTGTCTGGCCCAAAGTCACCCAGTTGGCTCCATGGCCGAGCGGGGACTTGAACCCGGATCGTCTGGGTCCCAGTCCCATGCTCTTAACCACTACACCACACTGGCTCTCATTTTGTCAGTTTGTACCAATGTTTTTGTTGAATGTCATGAATACTCGTTGAAAGTGTTCAGAAAGCTGCAAATTTATCTGCATTAGCACCATGTTAAGGGCCAAGAGTGCTGAATGAAGTTTTGGTGAAGGATGCTGAAGAATCTTTACTGTTCTAAATATAGGAATGCTTGAGCAGAAAATGCCTTTCAGGCAGAAGCAACCTTTGGAATTTGGTATGATATACACATTGTCTGTAGAATCATTGCTTATTGCTTGGAGTAGATTCCTCCTGGGAATACTCTTTCTCTCCTTATAGGCATTGCTTCTGATGCATTGCTTCTGATGAACTAGATTAAACATGGCTTGAAAAATTTGATAACCTAATTGAATTTCTAATGAGTTTTTAATGAGAGAGCTTAATACTAATGTATTTTTGAACTGGCATATTTTAAGACCTAGCAGCCATTTATTGTAATTGTGACAAATGGTCCTGCTGATTCCTCAAAGAATGAATAAACAAATGGAAGCACTGGTTACTGACTACTGGTACACTGTGAAATGGCATTCTCCATTTTAGTTTCCCCTCAGTGAGAGTTTGAAATCTGCAACTCAGATGGAGTTGAAGATGGAAGAAGTGGGGCAAAAGAGGATATAAGAGAAAAGACCCCAATTCTGTTAACTGTATGCAAGTACAAACATAATCAGTTCTTTTTGTTTTATATGCTTAATAGAACACATCCTGGCTTTTCTGAGTAGTGTACTATAACTCCAAACCAGCAGACTATGCTTTGAACAATTACTTGAGACCAGGATTGCAGACAAGGCATAATCTCAGGCAGTATTTTATTCTCTGAAGAGATCAGTTGAGGTGGGTTCAGCAGTAGAAAACTTGCATCCACTGCATGTCACATACATGCAGGTTGCATTAAAAACCCTGACTATTGATGGTTCAGAGCTGGCTTATGTACTTCCTAGAATCATGTAGTGGGTCACTGTGTGTTGATTTTGAGATGATTGGACAAGGCACATTAACATGTCATGCTGAGCCACTCTGAGAAGAAGCTGCAGTGTGTAGCTAGCTTCTCCGTCACTCTCAACAAATGACTCCCTGCATAGCAGCATCCTGCAGCTTGTTTCTTCCCGAGTCCCTTGCAGTCTTCCAGTTCACTGCTGGGAGCCCATGCAGCACAAATCCTTGTTTCCTTGCTCTGCATATTTGCATCCTTTCTGCAGTTGGTGTGCTGTTGCTACAAGGGAGCCCTTCCACTCTAGCATCAGATTGCAAACAGGAAGTGCACAGTTTCTTCCAGTGTTGGGTGTCAGATATATATGAGGGTTACAGAGCATTGAGTGGAATGGCGTAAATGATTCAAATATCATGGCATAGCAGGAGAGCAGAAGGGGAAAAATTCATAGCTGTCATCATTTGCTCCTGCGCAGGCCCAAAATAATTTGTAAAAACCCCTTGAGTCTCCTATCCTTTTTTCATAATTCAATAAAAGATTAAAAAAATCTATCCTGAGACTGCAAACTCTTGGGGGGGAAATGGTGCTGCTAGTAAAATCAAATGAATTGACAAGAGGTTTTGTTACTCTTGCTAGCCAGTACTCTAGCTGATCCTGACATCCCGGGGCAAGATCACTCTGCCAGTTTTGGATGTCATGCCTCCTCAACAAGCCAGCCATTACAAGAATATTACCACAAACCATGTGGCCTCCAGGTGATCTTTTTGTACAGAAATATGTATGACAGAAAAACCTCTTGTGGTTCATTCAGCACATTAAGTCCCTTTGCAACTATGCATGATGGCAGCCCACTGTGACCTAGTATGACATGAAAACCCAGTCACAGGATTAACTGTCCATGAATTCACCAGATTTATGCAATCTCTTTTCTACCTTCCGATTTGAGGGGAATGGCAAATCTGCAGTGCACCACTTCCATCTTCTGTATGTGTGCAGTTCTACTCTGTATATGCATTTGAGGGCACAGGGCTGTCTATATATGATACTTGTTCTTCGTCGTGGCCTCTGTGCATCACACATATGGGTACTGCGCCTGTGCAGTGCCTGTGGCTGGAAGATTGATAGCTAACGGTTTTTGGCGGGAAGCTCCGCTCCCCTCCCCACTGTGGCCTATAAAGAGCGGAGCGTCCACCATTTTGTTCAGTCTTTGCAACCGCCGTTCGCTGTGCCTCGTGCCGCTTTCGACTTTTGCTTCGACTATTACCTTGTGTTGAATTGTCCTCTTATCCTAGTTTTTTCCTCTCCTTGTTCCCAGCTTATTCTTCTGTGTAGCTTTTCTCTCATTATTTCTTCTTTCGATCTATCAAAAAAAAACAAAAACCCAAAAATATATACTTACCCTCTTCACTATCTCTCTTTCTTCCTCTTCTTCTGCGATGGCACAGCGAGCAGCTTTCCACAAATGCGCAGATTGTGGGTCAAAAATGGCACCAACTGACCCACATGATCTATGCCTCCTCTGCCTGGGAGAGGGGCATAGGACAGATAAATGCGCACATTGCCTGGCCTTCTCCAAGCAGGCCAGGAAGAACTGCGAAAACCAGCTTTGGAGGCTCCTATGGGATCGGGCTCTGATGCAGTCAGACCCGCTCGTCCCCGTCCCAAAACCTGGCTCCGCTTCTGTGGCCCCACCCTCATGGCCTTCGGACGAAGGTGCGTCTGCTTTGGTGGCACCCTCTGCTTCACCTAAAAAGAAGCATGAAAAGCGGAAGCACGCCAAAGAGAAGTTGGCAGGCCATAAGAAGGCCAGAAAGGAGAAGGTCTCCAAGCCTCCAAAAAAGTCCAAGACCTTGGACTGTCCGGACCGTCCCCGACATCGGAATTCGGAACCGATGGGACCCTCGGCACCGGTGGCGGTTACGGTACCGACCCCGCCCGAACCGGTCCTCCAGAAGGCTATGCAGGTTACCCTTCAAGGGTCTCCCTGCCGTTCGGTTGACCTCCCGCCTGCACCCCTTCCAACTCTACGGGGTTCAATTTCCGATGGGGAAATCCAAGACTCCCCTCCTAGGGTGAGGTCACCGACACCCATGCCCGCGGTGACGATGGAAACGGACATTGGCCTGTCCCTACCAGGGAGCTGGAGGAGCCGCTCGGTAGAGAAATGCCCGGAGAGTTGGCGTCGCCCTTACTACCATACTTGGGGCGATCCGCTCTCTGTAGGGTACTACCCTGCTCCCAGGGCATGATCATCTCCACCCCACGACCAACCACGATCAGTGGATTCGATGCGGGTGCCACCTCAATCCCCACAAAGTGGAAGCAGCCGCTCCTTCTCGCCGGCAGAGTCATCATCTTCGGCCCCACCCTACTGCGGTGCCGATTCGGCTGACTCGGAGGTCGACTCAACCTCCCCGGACGTCGCTGTGACATTCCAGGGTCCTGCATCACCCGACGAGTCCCATGTCTCCTTTGCGGAGCTGATGTCGAGACTTGTCCAGTCCCTGGACATCGACGCTGCCCAGCACCCGGGACCATCGACGGACAAGTTTTACGACGTCGTCTGCGAGGAGCAATTGACATCTATCGTTCTGCCGCTCATAACCACCTTGTGGCAGGCGATGACGCAGCCCTGGGACCTGCCATCACATCCTCAGTCGACGTCCAGGAGGTATGAGTCAATGTACAGGGTTCGGGAAGAGGATATTCCCTTCCTCCTCAAACACCCGAAACCGAACTCTGCGGTCGTCGAATCCTCGCAGGGCAGAGAGGCGAGAGGACACACGGCACCGAGAGATAAAGAGGGCCGAAAAATAGACTCCCTGGCCAGGTGAGTCTATGCTGCTTTGGGCTTGGGGCTTCGCATATCAAATTATGAGGCGACGTTGGCGAGATATCAATATTTTATTATGCAGCGCCTCCACAACGTCGTCTCCACCCTCCCAGACCACCAGGCTGATCTCGCGAAGGTCCTGATCAAGGAAGCCATTCAGGTCATGGTGCAGCAGTTATCCACGGCAAGGTACCACGTGGATACTGACTCCTGGGCCTTGGTCGGTACCCTTTCCCTTCAGAGGCATGCATGGCTCCAGAATTGTAATTTCCTGGAAGAAACCAAGTGGCGGATAGAGGAAATGCCTTTCAATGGATCCGGGCTTTTCCATTCTCGAACCGACCATAAGCTCAAGAAGCTCCATGAAATGAGGATGACGGCACGCAGGATGGAGATCCAGTCTCACGCTAGACGTAAGTGGTCCTGGAATCGTCCATCGTACAGGTAATCCTATCAACCGAGACAGCAGCCTCAACACTGCCAGCAACAACAGCAGCAGCGCCGCCGTCCTCAGCCCCAACAGCGTTTTCAGCAGGGCCGCCATCGTTTTGACGATCAGAGGCAACGCTGAAGGGACTGGCGAACCATTCCTCGCACTCCTTCAATACCCACCCCCCTCTCATTTGGGGATCGGCTTCAAAGCCGACTCCCCATTTGGGAGTCCATCACATCTGACCGGTGGGTATTATCCATTGTTCAACACGGCTGTCGAATAGAATTCGACATCGTTCCTCTATCGAGTCCGATCCGGTCTACTGTATGCTCACTGGTACTCCTCGACGAAATACGTCAACTTCTCTGTAAAGGAGCGATTCATCAAGTATTTCCATCTGACGGACTTCACGGATTCTATTCCAGATACTTCACGGTCCCTAAGTGGGATGGTGGTCTACGTCCGATTTTGGATCTACGGAACTTAAATACGTGTATTGTACCGAGAAAGTTTTGTATGACTACCCTTCAAAACATTTTGCCATTGTTAAGGAGAGAGGATTAGTTCACCTCACTGGACTTGAAGGACGCCTACTTCCACATTTCAATTCACCCAAATTACAGGCATTTCCTTCGTTTTGCCATTGCAAGCCAACTTTATGAGTTCACAGTTTTACCTTTTGGACTGGCTATGGCTCCGAGAGTTTTTACCAAGTGCATGGCTCCTGTCTGTGCCTTCCTACGCCTTCAGGGCATGCAAATTTATCCGTACCTCGATAACTCACTGTTGGTCTCACAGTCCAGAGGAGGACTCTTGGCGGCCATCCATAAGACCTGTGCCTTACTAGATGACCTAGGCCTACATATTAATACAGAGAAGTCTTCTCTTTTCCCGACACAGACGCTCACCTTCATTGGAGCCCGCTTGGATTCGACGTTGGAGAAAGCTTTCCTCCCACAAGACAGACAGCAGACTCTTGCTCGCCTTATCCATCGAATCCGACGAGAGGGAACGGTCACGGCGAGGTCTATCCAGAGGGTCCTGGGACATATGGCGTCCTCAGTTGCTGTGGTTCCACATGCCAGACTTCGGCTTCACCCACTACAACTATTTTTCAACAGGGTGTATCACCCTCAAAGAGAGCCACAGTCCATACTGATTTGGATCCCATCTTCCATGCTCCACTCTCTGCGCTGGTGGCTGAAACCGACCAATCTTATGATAGGAGTTCCCTTCAGGCGCGACCTCCTACGATAACCCTCAGCACCAACGCATCTCTCCTAGGATGGGGAGCGATATGCTGTGGCCTATCTACCCAGGGTACGTGGAATCATCTAGAATCCACTAATCATATCAACTTCCTGGAGCTACTGGCAGTCTTCAAGGCCCTTCGTTCTTTCGAGGACCGCCTTCATCATCAGATTGTTCAGATAACCTCGGACAATATAGCGACCGTTTTTTATCTGAACAAACAAGGAGGGACGAAGTCACCAACTCTAGCCAGACTCTCGATGGAAATTTGGGACTGGTGCATTCAGAGACACATCGCGCTGATGGCTGTTCATGTGGCTGGCATAGACAACGTGCACGCGGACCTTCTCAGCAGGCACATGTTCACCTCTCACAAGTGGAAACTGGACCCTTGTACGTGCAACCACCTTTTCAGGAGCTGGGGATTCCCCGATGTGGACTTATTCGCTACCCAACAGAACAGGGTGTGCGAGGCTTACTGCTCGAGAGCGGGAATTGGACACGCGTCCCTAGGGGACGCATTCATGATCCCTTGGAACAACATGCATTTCTATGCCTTCCCTCCGATCCCTCTTCTGATGAAGGTTATAGCAAAGATCGTGCACGACCGGGCATCGGGGATATTAGTTGCCCCTTGGTAGCCACGACAAGCGTGGTTTGCGAAACTACTCGACATCTCTCGCGGGGAATTTCTTCATCTTCCATCGCTCCCGTATCTTATAACACAGGTGGACGGCACACTTTGCCACCCGGACTTGCTCTCATTGAACCTAACAGCATGGCGAATTCGATGATTGACGTTCCATCGATACCGACGATGGTTTCGAGAGTTATGAATCTGACAGCTTCTATTAATCTATCGGTACCGACGATGACTTCGACCACCTCGGATCCAATTGTCGAATCCAATCACTCGGGTGCTTCCCCTTTCTCTGATCTCTCTGCACCATTCGGTTCAAGACAAGACCTGTCAAATTCGAATCCAACGTTTTTGCACCCTGATATTCAGCATATCATTGACTCTGCCTTAAAGCCGTCCACAAGGAAGTCATATAAGGCTAAATGGAAACATTTTTCCACCTTTGCCAAGTCGCGTTCGTTCTCCCCATTCCTCTCATCTATTGAACAAATTCTTCAGTTCCTTCTGGAATTGCACCATTCCGGATTGAAGCTGTCGTCCATTAAAGTTTATACAGCCGCGATAGCCTACCACCGTGGATTAGTCGACGGATCACCTCTTTTCTCATCCTATCCTCAAGAGATTCTTGAGGGGACTATATAATCTTAACCCATCAATTAGACCGGTTATGCCCACATGGAGCCTTTCTGTAGTTCTGCAGGCCCTTATGAAGGCCCCCTTTGAACCTTTAGCGACGGTGGATCTGCAATTGGTTTCTTGGAAGACGGCGTTTCTTGTAGCTGTCACTTCAACCCGGAGGGCCGGTGAACTTTGTGCTCTTCGAATAGACCCTCCTTATCTAAACTTTCACAGAGAGAAGGTCATTTTACGCCTCGACCCGTCTTTTTTACCCAAAGTGTCTACACCTTTCCATACAGGACAAGACATTGTACTGTCTGCTTTTTTCCCGTCACCGTCGACCCCTTTGGAAAGATCGTTGCACTCACTTGATGTTCGCCGTTGCTTAGCCTTCTACCGATCGTGGACGGAGTCTATTCGACGACCCAATAAGCTATTCATCAAATATTCTACTAGGGATCAGGGCGATCCAGTCACTCCATAAAGACTTTCTAAGTGGCTAGTCCACACTATTGTCTTGTGCTATCAGTTGGCTAAGCTCGAACTGCCTTCAGTTCCCCGAGGCCATTCTACTAGAGCTGTTGCAACCTTGTCTGCGTTCACAGCGGGGGTCCCGATCGATGACGTCTGCCGAGCCGCTACTTGGGCGAACCCTTGCACCTTTGCCAGGCACTACCGTCTCGATGTTCAAGCTCGACGGGACTGCTCCTTCAGTAGAGCTGTACTCTCCTCCGTCCTTCGATGAGGACACCTTCCCTCCTCCTTGATGGTAAGCTTGTTAATCTACCCATATGTGTGATGCACAGAGGCCATGACGAAGAAAAGCAGGTTGCTTACCTGTAACTGATGTTCTTCAAGTGGCCATCTGTGCAGTCACACAACCCACCCACCGGCCCCGCTCGGTGTCGGTGAGTGGACGCATCGACAGCTCGGTGTCGATGAGAAAGGCATCTTCGGTACCGACCATCCCCTTTTTTACAGTACCAACACATAAAAAAAAAGAAAAAAGATTTTAAATTATTAAGATATCGTACGTTTGGTCGCAAAGACTGAACAAAATGGCGGACGCTCCGCTCTTTATAGGCCACAGGGGGGAGGGGAGTGGAGCTTCCCGCCAAAAACCGTTAGCTATCAATCTTCCGGCCACAGGCACTGCGCAGGCACAGTCCCCATATGTGTGACTGCACAGATGGCCACTCGAAGAACATCAGTTACAGGTAAGCAACCTGCTTTTCTTGGGTGTGAACCAGTCCCACATGTTGATACTTGGTGTAATCCACAGAGGTTATCTCCCATCAGAAGTTCAGAAAGCTTATATTGCATGTGTGTCCATGAGAGGGATGGGAGCTAGGGTTAGGGACTTTGTATGCCCCTGTAGAATGTGTGCATAGTCAACAGAACAGTGGAGGTGGATGGTAAGGAAAGATTGTAGCTACCCTGTGAAACTTCTACTCCAAACAAGTGACTAGTGTTGTCAGGTGATAACAGTCATTTTTAAATGATGGACAGTATAAAACCAACTACTATCTGCAGATCTGTGTGGATCAGCATCTTTATTTTGCTATCCTCTTTATTCCAGGGAACAAGTATGTTCAGAGGTCTAGAATTTGTCTGAAGTTAGTTGTGTGACTGGTAGGATACTTGACTAGCTTAACAGGGACTTCTTTGTGAGCTGTGTACTTCTGAATTTAAGAGTGAAGCTTTGTAAACTCCTATAGTCTGGTTTGGATTACTTTTCAAGTCACCTTTTTGTAAACAAGTTCATAAAGAGATTCCAAAGCTAGATGGCAGCATATAATGGAATAAACAATAGCTGTGTTTTTTAAATGTCCCTGTTGGGATATGAAAGCAGAGAAGCACATTAATTCCCCGTATGTGTCCCTACAGGGCAGTATAACTCAGGAGGTTTGTATACTGAGTAGAAGTTATTTTTCTTTTCTCTCCGTAGTTCACTTTCTTGTTTTTGTTGAATTACTGTTACGATTAATGTATGCAGTAATAGCAGTTCTTTCGTATTGGAGTTACTGCTTCCCACAGTAATGAGGGCACATTTCCATAAATACCATGTATCAAGATGCAAGCAAACGTAAAATGAGAGAGAAAGGTGTACTCTACAAGATGGCAGAAATTCCAACATGGTTTTGCTACACTCATGTCTCACAGGATACCCTTGTTTGGAGTCTAACCTGGAAAATTCATTGTAATGAAGAACTGTGGAGTAGCCTGGCTACTCAGAGGCTGTCATTGGCCAGAGAGGCCCCTCCACAGAAATAATTAAATGAAGAGGAACTCTTGAAAGTCTGGGTGGATGGGATAGGTATGGGTGACTGTAGCAGAAGAAATTATACAAGTCCTGTAGTGGGCTAGGTGGCGAAGCTCATATGCCAATAGCTTTTGTTGTGTCCATTATCAAGGCCTTAATTATTTTGGGTTGCACAATCCTCTTTGCCTTTTCTTTTGGAAAAAATGAAAAGTGTGTTCATCAAAAATGACAGAGTAGGATGGCTTGGAACTTGAATTGGCTTCCTGCTTCGGAGCTGTATTGTATGGTTCTGAACATCTAAAATGGCATTCCAGTTTAATTCTACAATATTGGGTGGCTTATTTTTAATGGTACCTTGCTATAGTCAAGGGGTGAAAAATATTGTAATAAAAATTCTAATTAGTGTAACTGAACCACTGACCACATTATCTGCACCCAATATATTTGTTCATGCTCTTTGCTATAGAAGCAGAAAAAAATTGCATAGTACGGTATTGCAAATAATCAGTAGAATCCCTTCTCTGATTTTGAATGGGAGTGTTGTTACTGGGGGAAGTATCCCAAGACCATTGTGCTGCTTAATCTAATGTTGTATTGCTAGCATAAGCAATCTGTAGTAGTACACCAGTAGAATAAGCAGGCAAACAGATTTTCCAGGGAAAACAGCCTGCTCTGCGGGGATACTGCTAGAGGTCACTTATGCTAGTGATGAATGAAGAATGTTAGTGGACGAACAATGTCAGATACTGGCCAGGGTGTTGGAGTATAACTTTATCTTTAAAGTTTATCTGCAACAATTTTTGCAGCGTGCTGATTTCTACAATTTTAGCATAACTATTGTGTTCAAAATTTGGGGCATACATTTTAATGGGACAATTTTTGCATGGTAAAATCATAAACTGACTATACCAGGTTCTGTCCAACAACGTACTAGCACCTGGAGTTCAGGGACTTCCTGCTTTCCTCAGAGACTCCTGAAAACTCTCTTGATGGTTGGCATTTTTCTCAGGGGGTATGTTGTGGCACAGGGCACTGGGCAGTGATGGGGACTTAAATCCCTGACAATCCACTGGCGGCACCTTCCATAAACTGTAGAGCTTGCTGTGTAAAGTACTTTTCCCCTGATTTTTCAGGGAGTTACTCTCATTCTCCCATGTAAAAGCCCACCTCTTTCAGTAGGGTGCTCTTAGTGATCCTCTTCCCCCTGTGGGACATTTGAAACAAACCTTTGGCTTGCTCCAAGAAATACCTTGTTGATTCTCTTAAAGACTCATATGTTTCTTGAAAGAATCTTCGCCATGCCATTTAATGTTGAGCTTTGTGTGAAAGTCAGCATTTGCACTGAAGCTCCAGATACAAAAGTGTAGTTGGAAAATGTCACACTATTTTAAATAGAGTGAAGAGAAAAATCTGCTCATCTCTTTTTAACCAAAGGTGTGACTGACCAAGTTCTGAAATGACAGCCTTCTTAAATATTAGCACCATCTTTTCAGTGCAACATTGGCTTGGTTTCTATGTTGCCACAGGAATGTTGGAAGATGTTAATGGAAAGGCCTACCCATTACTTTTTCTGTAATGGCCTTTATTCCTTCTGTAATTGCAAAATTGTTGGGGACAAGAATTGCTTCAGTGACACACTGCTAACACTGCAAAACATGTAGGACAGGCAAATTGAGAAAGTTCAGGAAAAGCACATGCCTAGTCAGCTGCACCAGCTCCTACTTGTAGTGGCATGTGATCAAGCAGTGATTAGATTGTGTGTGTGTGTGTATCTGCACACAAGTAGGACACTTATCTATCTTGGGGACAATTTCAGGTAGGTCTGTCCGATACCATTCTATATATGCAAAATGGAACAAGCACAGGAAAAAATGCATGCACACATATACCTGACATGCTTATCTTAAAATGCATACAAAGCAACATTCCTCCTAAATGGGAACATTCCCTCCCTGTTTGTGAGACACTAGAAGAATGGGTTAGTTGGCGGACAGTTCTGGCAGTCTCTTGACGATACATCTACACACAGTTTGAAGTTTCCCAGAGTCATGAGTTGTAATCCCATTGGAATTACCAAAAAGGAAGGGGTTGTAAGGGAGTGTTGCGGACCCTGTTACAATCAGATCCAAGATTGGAGTTTGGTATTCAGGCACCAGAGGGGCTGGTGATGTGAGTGTGAGAGAGCCAGGTGTTTATCAAAGGAAGTTCAGGAAGGAGAAATGTAGGTACTGGACTGATTTACTCAGTGAGGCTTCTGAGTGGAGATGTTTTGGTATTATACAAGAACATCTAGTAGTTTGGAAGAAAGATGATGACATGAAGTCTGAAAGATCAAATAGAGATTGTACACTGCCATATAAGGCCTGATATACAAGCTGTGATATCAATGCAGTAACCCATCTGGGGATGTATACTGAGGCGTCACCTTTTCACATACTGCCTCTAGAAGGGATTTCTATGAGTTGAACACACTGAATTGTAGTGTGTGCCGTTGTGACTGCATCAGGAGGGGACTGCAAAGCCAAAGACCCCCTTTCCTGGCTTCTCCATGAAGAGCAAAACAAGAAAGATGGTGCACTCACCAGACCTTTATTCTTCTGTTACACTTCCACCGCTTGTTTTCCACAGCGCCTTGGCCCTTGCCTGCTCTGGCTCCCTTCCCTCCTGTCGCTATGGCAATGAACTGCGCCGTCCTGCAGTAACGCTCCCCAGCTCTGCTCGCGGTTTGCCCTGGCCTGCCTGCCAGCGGCAACTGCACCGGCTCTTCCTCAAACACATGTGCGTTTCCGCGCCCTTTCCTCTCTCCCGTCTCTCTCTCCTCCTGTCTCTCCTTCCTCTGCCTCCTCTTTATCTTCCCTCTTTGCGCACCACTCCACCCAACCCAGCTGTTCCTGCCTCGGTCCGCAGTCCCGTACAGCTGCGTGCTCGCTCGTATACCCTGGTCGCTGCCTCCTTGTGAGTTGCTCTGCCCACATGGATTCCCAGCCTCACCCTGTTGTCTTCAGCCCTGCTCTGTGGAAGGCCCCAGGAAGAGGGGTGAGCCCCTCTGCCTCCTCACAGCCGTAGTGTCTAACTCTGGGATTTCCTGAGCTTCTTGTATCAACTCTGCAAACCAGCCAAGTCAGGGTTTTGCAGGGATGGTGTGTATATTCCTGCACACAGTTTCCCACAAAACATTTTGTGCTGCAGTTGCCAAGAGTTTTCCTTTCTATGAGTAAGGCACTATGTAAGTCTGGCTGTGTAGATTCTACAGATCTTGCTTTCTAGTGTTTTTGCACTATAGTTGGATCTTTTGATAACAGTTCTCAAATTCTCAATTTATGAATTAAATAAAAAATGGTATAAGCTTGTACATGAAAGGTGATATAACCATTGCTTCCATTGCTTTATTTCTGGATCTCTAGTTTGCTACTTAAACAATGAATGAATGCATTTTATCCACTTCATGCTATAGGTGCTGTCTATCGAAATGTTGAAGTAGAAAGTTATTGCATCAAACAGCAAGATTACAAACTGCATTTTTCACATTAGTGAATTGCTCAGATGCTCTTTCTATCTTAATTCAGTTTTCTCCTTGTTAGAGTGGGTCTCTCAGGGTCAACACAAACAGTGTAATTGTAATGAGTTCAGACTCTAAAATGTTTAAAGGCAGTTACATTTTTTTCAAAGCAAAAAAACTAATGCTACCCGAAAACTAGACTGCTGGGCTTTTCTAAATTATTTCAGCAGTTCTTATACTAGGAATTCGACTTAGCATTATATATACTTCACACAAACTAAAAATAACTTACAGCTGTGTCGAGAACTCAAGAAAAAATGTATTGTGCTTAAGTCAATGTGTGAAGTGAAATTTGCAATGCATTCTGTTTTGACTGACTTTATTAAAGAGACGTCTGTTGCTACTTAATATTACTTTGGGGTAAATCTACAATGACACTTGGAAAAGTATAGGAATTCAGGGGGTAACAATAAACCGACAGAACAACACTGGCAACCTTAACCAGCATTATTTCATGGAGTGAGGAGATGAATGTAGGCAAGAATGTGGGCTGCCGGAAGAGGGTGCTGCACTCCACTCCTCCTCTGCACCCGGCATAACAATTGAGTGGGCTGCCCCAGCAAAGACAGCCCTCTCCTCCTCACCCAGCAACTGCTTCATCACTTCATCATTGGGAACGAGGAATGGCGTTCCCTGGTCCTCTTCTGCCTTACTGCAGTAGACAAGGACAGGCAGTCCCCAGGTCACAAATTAGTTCTGTTCCTGAGAAAATGGTGATTTGTCTTTAAGTTGAATTTGTATGTAAGTCGGATCACTTATAGTTGTTTCTCCACGTGCATGGGGGTTAGGGGCACTTGGCCCATGAAAGTGGCAAAAGCATGACTATCTCTAGCACTCATCCCTCCAAAACTCACCAGTACCAGCTATTTACCACAAGGAAATACTAGAGAGATTTCCCTCCTGATGGATGGAGCAGGAAGGCATGCTTCAGAGGCTCCCCTCTCTCCCTTTATACTTCCTTTCTCTCTATGGTGAAGCTTTGGCGGTCCTCCCTCTCTCCCCTTTTGCTGTCTCTCTCTCTGGTGAGAGAGATCCCACTCAGCCATGAAGCCAGCTGGGTAATTTTGGGCCAGTCACAGATTCTAAGCCCAACCTACCTCACAGGGTACTTGGGATAAGATTGAGAGCAGGAGGAGGGGAGTTGCTTTGAGTTCTTAAAAAAGGCAGGATATAAATTTAACAATAGTAATGTCTTTGGAGGCTCTGCTTGCATACCCAAGTTGTGGAATAAGTAATAAGTTGTGGAAATACAGAACTCTCCTCATTTCAGAAACTTGCTCACTACAGAAAGAAACATTCCCTTCTCTTTGCTTTCAGGTGGGCTTTGAATACATTTTTGTTTCAATCCACTCTGAATACATTTTGGTTTCAGTCTGCTTAGGGGTGGTTTAATTACTGCTTATGCTTAAAATTTGGGAACTTCTTAATTTGCTGTTGAGGTTTTTTATTATGCCTTTCTTCTAGCTCAGTAGAGTTGTAGATAATTTTAATTAATTGTTCTAATTTGACTGATATTTATGCAATTGATTTTTTGTGGTACTTCTTTCTTTTTTGTAATCTACTTTGAGAGAACCCCATCCTGAAAACCAACACAGAAATATTTTAAATGAATAAACATGGAAGTGGTAAAATTGTAACATAGCTATAAAAAGATCCCAAACAAAGCATACTTGTCTGAGTGGATATATGATGTCCATCAGCAGAATTTACTTAGACTGCCTCTCTGCAGGAATCCCATTGATTGTGAGTCTCTAAATTACATAAGAGAAGATTGAAAGCTGTGCTGATGGGCCTGCAATTTCACAATAATATTAGTTACTCCTGGAATTGTTATAACTGTTCTTTTTATTTCCTCACAAAATCTGTTTCAGAAAACCTTGTAATGTCCTTGCAACATAGTCTAATAGAGTTTTCGTAGTGTCTAACACTGAACTTCCTTGCTCCAACCCTTTCCCTCTACCATGAACTCACCCAATGGTTCTCTCTTGATTGCCATACTTTATTGCTTATTGTAGGGCCCTTGTGCCACGAGGTGGAATAGAAGTACAAAAATTAAAATAAGAGCTACAATAATATAGAAATAAAGCGAGTCAGAAGGGGTCTCCTGGGCCATCTAGTCTAACCCCCAGCTCCAGCCAGCTCCACTCATGGCATGCCTACCATGTGCATGTCCATATAATGCATGTAAAGTGCTTGAACATCTAAAGCCATATTATAATTAAAGATGCATGGGTGAAAGCAAGAATAAAGTGCTTAAAGCTTCTCACTAGCTACGTTGGAAACAACACTAAACCAAGGATGGGGAACTGTGGCCCCTAGATGTTGGGTTAGAGCAGAGGTGTCAAACTCAACTTCCCTGGGGGCCGCTGGAAGTAGAGTCTGGGTGAGGCTGGGCCGCATCAAGCGGTGGTGGTGGGCTGCTCCTCCCACGTGGCTCCCGGAGGCCGGCGCTTGAAGGCCGCAGGGCCCCTCCCCCGTGCCCCTCCCGGCCCGGCAATTGGCCCACAGGCTGCGAGTTTGAGACCCCTGGGTTAGAGCATCTATTATTCTTGACCAATGGCCAGGCTATGCAAAACCACACCTTAGCATTATAAGAAGTCTTAATGCTTACACGCACACTCTTTTCTAGTGTGATCACATATGCGTTGACTGAATCATAAACCATGCCTACCATAAGATTTTCACTAACCATATGCTTATTGGGTTTGAATAGCACAGCAGGTAAATAGAAAACTAAAGCTTCTGAACTATGCCTCACAGCTGTGCTAGAGAGGGGGAAAGCCCAAATCCAAGACTAAACTAGTGTGAAGCATTGTGTCTGAGCCAACCTGTGGTTAAACTGCTGTGCTAAACTGAGACTTGAAACGAAGATTTTCGTTTCATATGTTGTAGTCTTGCTGGCTACATGGTCTCTTGCTGTTAGAATATCTGTTTCTTAGGCACTTCATCCTTAAGAACCCTGCACTCTTTATTTATTCCAATATTTTAGACTGTCCTTTATGATAGGAGAGCAGTATATAGTAAAATCAGAAGAACAAAATAAGTTAAAGCAATAAGAGGCAGAAAATACATAAAAAGACGAATTAACTGGTTAAAATAAATCAGTTTAAAGTCTCTGGGAAAACGAATTGGTTTTGGCCTAGCACCAAAAGGAGCCTGATACCAGGTCCAGTTGTACCTTGATGTGAAGGATGTTCAGTAGTCATGGTGCCACAATAGAGAAGTGTGTTGAGAGTGGGCCCAACTCTCAAGTAACTGCCTTCTCAGATGGATTCTTCAGATTCAGAGGAGGAGGCAGAGGGGAGCACATGATTTTGCCATTTCAAGATTGCAAATTGAAGATACTCAGTGTGAGAATTAACCCACCATGGAAAAGGAGGAAGGCATTTCAGAACTGGGTGGGAAGGAAACTGAAGGGGAGTTCCTTGACCCTGTCAGGAGATGGCTGGCTAAGTGAATGGACCAATTAAGAAGCATTCACTGTCCCATTACTAAGCCCCCAAACAGCAGGAACCACCTGACTCAGAGTCAGACTCTTTCTGGGAACTAGGGGGTATTTCAGTTTGGATTTAGCTCTTTACATGGAAAGATGCTACTCAAAAAGAACATCTGAGAGAGATCATTAATTTATGCTGTTCTGCCACCTGCAAAGCTGTTGTAAAGAAGAGTGCTTCTGTGTGTTTTGTCTAAGTCTGCTGGAGAGGAAAAAGGGCAGCTAGAGAGACCTGTTCTCCAGCATGTTTTCTCTGCTGATTGTTGAGATATTTGAGACTTAAGCTAGGTCAACAGCATCTTGAATTGGACTCAGAAGCAGATGGGCAGCCAGTGTAGATCGCCTAAAACTGGTGCAGTATGATTCTAACTGGCTGCTGAATTCTGCACTAGCTGAAACTTCAACGGCAAGCCTATTTTGTACAATACACTCACATTAAAGTATAATAGGGTAAACATGCAATATGGTCAGATTAAGGTGCTCAGGTTAAAGTGCAGCACAATTAAAGTGCCATCAGATATAGTCAACTCAAAACTTCCTATAAACTATCAAGTGCTAAGAGCTCATACAAAAGCAGGTGAAAATAATTACTTTTAGGCACTGGACTTAATTATCACATAAAAGACATTGGGAACATCCACATTCATGTTCTTGTGCCTTCTTATGCAACATTTCTTCAAAAAAAAAAAACTTCTGGCTTTCATTCAGAAACCCTCTAAGACTTCTTACCAGTTTAACCCATGGAGCCTAGATAGCATAAGAAACATAAATCTTTCAGTCAAGGTTAAGGTTTAAACAAATGTATGCATTTTGCATGAAAGTAGAAAAGTGTTTTATTTTGCTGACCAAAGAGTTAAATAACTAGAAAAATAAACTGATTGCATTTACTGTTATACAGAAAATGCATAATAGTTTATCCTGATTTTGCTGATTGCAAATAAGAATTCTTTCAAAAAATTAGGGTTCCTGACTTCGTGAAAGAAAAGCGGTTTGGAAACTGGTTGAGAGATGCACGCGATTGGGCTATTTCACGAAACCGATACTGGGGGACACCCATCCCATTGTGGGTCAGTGATGATTTTGAAGAGGTATGTCAGAAACAAGTACGAATAAGTGAAGATTGGTTTAATACAATAATCTGATTGTCCTTAGAATGTAACAGTACAGATCAAGTTATCTAGACAAAAGACGTTCTTGATTCCTGATTCCTGATAACTGAGGTATCCATTGCCAGCTGTGGCAGATGAACAATCATTCACTGATGACCTCATACATCAATATTTGTAGTTAAATTTCTGAAAAACTTTTCTAAATTCAGTTTTAGAATTTAAGCCCACATTTTTAAATTTGCTACTTAAATGTAATTGATTCTGCAATTACATGTTTCTCCTATAGATTGTGTTTAATTTTATAGTAATGTTTGATTTTTCATTTCTAATATGTTGAACTTCACCAGGTGCTCTGTATTGGATCAGTGGCAGAACTGGAAGAATTTTCAGGAGTGAAAGTCACCGATCTCCATAGAGAAAGGTTAGTGATTCTGGCAAAAGTAAGCCAAAATCTTTTGTAGCTTATTCAAATCTTTGCTAACGTCATTGCTGAACCCTTTTTTAAAATGCAACCTTCATTTAAGTGGTTAAAAATAAGCTGGCAGATGACTTTGTGGAGATTGCTCAGCTGCTGCACAGCCCGTGTGCATTGCTCCAACCAAAGTCTGTTATCAGCTCTCAAGTCTCCCTGACTGCAAGAATTGCAGATTGATTTTCAACCTGGGAGGAATCAACTATCAGCTAAATTCCCAGTCCCCACTGTCCCTTCTCTTATTTCCTCATGCTCAAAGCATGTAGCATAAGATTATAGTCTGACACAGATCCTTGAGTTGTCAAAAGTATACATTAAACACTTTTAACATTAAGGAGATATTAAGATGGGTGGAGGGAGAAAATAAGATATTATTTTAAAATAATATTATATTATTTTAAACATATTATTCTGTGAAGCAGGGTGGGCAAGTTGTGGCCCTTAGACATTTTGGCCTACAGCTCCCATCAGGCTTAACAAGCATAGCAGAGTTTTCATAGGGAATGATCTCCCCCACTCCTTTTGACCCAGTGGAAGGAGGTTGATCTTTTAGGCAGGTATAGACATGAGGTTAAGGTAAGGCTCATGGGGCGGAATTGTGTGGGTTTGGGCATGGCATATCTAGCATGTATACAACGACATTTTGGACATTAATACCTTTTATCAGCCCAGAAAGGTAGAACTAAAGGTGAGACCTTTGGAATTTCCTTCCAATCCTGGTAGAGAGAACTGACAAGGGGGATTCCCAGCCTAATTGTATGGTGGATGCTTGAAACATGGAAGGCAGGATGTTAGGTAATGGGAAACTAGGCCATTTTGCTAGGTAACCTGGATTTTTACAAAGGGACAAGTACTTTGTTCCTCAGGCCTTTCTCTTTAAACATACTTTCAGTACATTTGAGACAAGGCTTCCATTCTTTTATTCTTTATTAGGAGAAAATGGGATGAGAAGAGCTAGATGTTGTTGCAAAAAAAGTATTTCCTTCTGTGCAGCTGTAGGAGAGGAGGGGAAGTACACAAATCCCAGGCTTACCTAGGCTCATTCCCATAATGTAAAAACATCGTTTATTGTTGTGTCTGAATGAGGTTTTTGTCTGTTGGAAGTTAGTAGCTATATTAGCTATTATTTGCAAAATAGCTATTTTAGCTAACTTTTCAAATAATATGTGGAGACGTCACCAAGCCCTTCTCCATTGGTTGGCTAACAATTTTAGGTTAAAATGAGTAACTTGAGCAGTACACAATTCGTAGTGTTGAGTGCATGCTTGCCTGAGAACAAGCCATAAGGACTACCCTTATGTAATTCTAATATAATCTAGAATCTGTATATGTATTACAGTGCTAATATAATATAGATCATATAGATATATATGATTCTAAAACAGCTTTCTTTTAGATTCTCATTCAGCAATGTGTCCCTGGGTAGGTGGTAAATTACAAAGTTTATACAGGGTTTGTCCTAGGACCAAATGACCTAGTTGGTCCTAGGACAAAGCAAGAGAAAACTTCATTTGGAAGCAACAATCACAAAACTGAAGCTATTTTTTGGGGGGACATCATGAGAAGGCAAAACTCATTGGAGAAAACAGTGATGCTAGGGAATGTTGAAGGCAGGTAGAGAAGAGACAGACCAGATGGATTGATTCCATGAAGGAAGCCACAGTCTCGAGTTTGTAAGAGCTGAACAGGGCTGTCAAGGACCAGACATTTTGGAGGACTTTCAATCATAGGGGTGCCATAAGTCAGAGAGAACTGGACAGCATATAATAAAGACAACAACAGCATATTTTATGTAGTCAGATTAATATTGGAAGAAAATGCATATTGCATAAAGGAATGTTTTGATATAATTGCTTATCATAATTATTGATCTAGTTATACCAGATTCATATTGTAAATGGTCTTGAATTGTCTAAGATTATTTACAAGAACGATGTCCATGTGCTTAACAAGACACTGGTTCTTAGGCAATCAACTTATTTCTGGCATTAGCTAGCTGGCTATCGGTTGATCATCATCCTCTTGAAAAGTGAAAGTGACCTGGAAAGGTATCTGGTACATTAGGGTATCTTTGAGCAATTTTTCAATATAATAATTTGACTGTAAGTATACAACTTGTCAATTTTGCAAAACTGGTGAAATCTTTTTCATTCTGACTTTTCTAATGGAATGCTGATTTGGAAAATCTATGAAAGCGTTTTGAATATCCTGTTTAGAATTCCTAATTGCCTCTGTGATTGGTTACTTAAGTCCAGTGTCCTACTTCTGGGATGAAAATGCAGAACTTAAACTATTGCTGGAATATTTTTTTTCTTTGTAGTGTTGATCATATAACCATCCCTTCACGTTGTGGCAAAGGTACACTACATCGTGTTTCAGAAGTGTTTGACTGCTGGTTTGAAAGTGGAAGTATGCCCTATGCCCAAGTCCATTATCCATTTGAGAACAAAAGAGAATTTGAAGATGCTTTTCCTGCTGACTTCATTGCTGAAGGAATTGACCAAACCAGAGGATGGTAATATTTTTGTCCTTTATCTGTATGGAATTTTACAGATGTGTAGGATTTAATCATGATTTTAAAATAATAGTTTAAATAGCATTTGGCTTACATTTTTATAATTTAGATTGCACACTCAACTAGTAAAGAATGCAGGCCATGCATTACTCTTTATTTGAGCACTTCCTATTTAAAAAATCCAAAGTGTTTCACAATACAACAGCATTTAGATAAGTTCATGTATCCAGATTTCAAGGAAGGTGGCCTCTGTGCCATGCCACAGTGTCACATGTTACCCCCAAATCCATTGAGATTCAAGGCATTTTCAAGCATGATGCTTTGGTGCCAATTCTACAAAATGTATGTAGAAATGAATGTGGAAGTAGAGGTGTTGATATTTATCCATATAATAAGGACAAATCCATGATCATATTTGTATCCCATACAATATTAATTTGTACACATAAAATATCTTCAACTTTATTTTTTGGTTTTGAACATCTGTTATTAAGACTAGGAGAATGGTGGATTTTTTAGGGTTGGCATCTTGCATTGTTCAGTGCTACTTTCTAGTAAAAACTTTGCTATGTATATTTTTCTGAAAATATGTTATAGGCTTCCATATTCTATTGTTTACATGTATGCTGCTTTTTATGTTTCATCTGTGTAAGTTCAATTGATGTTTATCATCTAATTCTATTAATATCCCACAATCATTGTTGGGGACATTTTCTTGATTTAGAGAACACTCCTTTATGAGCAAGAAGTATTTTTTCTTTATTGAACTTATATCCCTCCTTCCCACAAGAGATGGCACTGAAGGTGGCTAATAAGAATAAAATATAGATTTCAGCAGAATCTTAGTTTAAAAATAACATGAAATCAATTAAAACAGAATTTTAAAAACGGAATAGTAAAGGAAATAAACAGCACCCAGTTAGAAATTTCTTTAGCAGTAAGCCAGTTTATATACCCAAAGCCACCTTAAAATCATCTTTGCTTGATGGTGGAAGGATGTCTAAAAGAAAGCAGCTGAGCCTCCCCTGGCAAGAGTTCTGGAGCCTAAGAGGTTCCACTAAGAGGAGTCTTTCTTTTGTCCCCACCAAACATGCCTTGCATGGTGAAGGAACTGAGAAAGAGACTCTCCCTGGTGGTACCTTAAACGCCAGGTGAAATTATATGGAAGAATGCAGTCTTTCATGAACGTTAATGTCCATTTATATAACAGCTGGTAGATGGAAGGGAGGGAACATAAAAAGATGTCTTAGCATGATTCATGTCATGTTTGGTGTTTTTACCCCAAAGTGCACAGTGTAATTAAAAAATTCTGGCTTACCGGTTTCACTTTAAGACTAGAAGCCAGTGATTGGAAGATGGTAATACACAAGATCCTGTACAATAAGAATTTAGTTTTGGACAATGAATGTGTTGGTGGTTCTTAATGTCCTTGGGCTTTTAAATGGGGTGGAAAGAAACAATTCAGCTTAATTAAAAATTTGGAAGCAGAGAAGGTTTGAAAGTATGCAATCTTAGCATTTGCCAGTCTAGAATCAGTCCCTGTACATTTTGTTTTTCAGGTTTTACACTTTGTTAGTGTTGTCCTCAGCTCTTTTTGGGAAGCCTCCTTTCAAGAATGTAATTGTAAATGGCCTAGTTCTTGCCAGGCAAGTATATTATGAATATTTCCCTCTTTGCTGGGTTTCTGCTTCAATAGAAAACCAAGCTTCAAGTGTTAAGAGTTTCCATGTTGTGTTATTTTATTATAAAAAGCCCACTCTGCTTCAGAAAGCATCCAGGTTTAAATGTCCACAGTCATGGACATAATCATTAGGTTAAATGTGGGTCGGAAAAATGATAGTCATCTTTCCATCTGTAATTTGCAGGGGGGGGGTTCTGTTGTAAAAATAGATGTAATACATTTTCAGACGGGCTAGTACTTTCTGTTTTGAAAAAGTTGGGTTGATTTCTTTGCCAGGATTAGATGAATTATCTGTGAGAACACTACCAACAAGTGCAAACTTTGTCACTCTCTCTGTGTTTAACTTGTTCCAGTGATGGGCAAAAGATGAGCAAGCGAAAGAAGAATTATCCAGACCCAACACACATTGTAAATTCTTATGGGGCAGATGCACTGAGGTAGGAACCTGTTGGTGTTCCCTTTCCTTTCCTTAAGGTTTGCAGATCTTTTGCATTTGTAGCTAGCATTTGTAGTTTGCTGTGCTGTGCTTTATCCATGTGCAACCATTTGGCAATGCATGCATATTTCCTCCTTTGGAATGGTGGGTAACTTAAAAAGAAACTCAAGAAAAGAAACTAGGTGCCTGCAGAGCAATTGGGTGCTGCTCAAATGCAAATAACTTGCACCATGGCAGCTTTTAGTGTTTCAGTATGAATAATGCAAACCTGGGCATATCCTTAATACTTTCTATAAATACTTGTGTCAGAAAGTACATTGGGAATTTTGGTTTCCCACTGTTGATTTAGAAAAGTGATAACCAGTGTCTTTAGTGGAACTAGTTGAACTGAAGACTGTCTACACTTGTGGGTGAAATAGGACAATTTACTAGAAATTATCATGTAATTCAGCCTTTTATAGATCAAAGATATATGAATTCTATTTGAGTAGTCTTAAATAATTTTGAGCAGGTGAAGAACTTGAAATATTATCAGCATTTTTTCACTTTAAAGAATATGCTCTTTAAAATATATATCCCAAACTCTCAGGAATATTCATTATTTTCACTTTTCCAATAGGATAAACATGCATTTGCTTGCTGCCTGCCTGAATTGTGTATACCAACATCTATTTATACATACTCCATCACAGAATACAAACAGTGTTTACTGGACTGATTTAAGAAGAGAGCTCGAGATCGGTTGTTTGAGTTCTGAAATGCTTGTTTGGTGTTTGAGTTCTCAAAAGTCAAACATTAGCATTGGAGGGCTATTCATTGGCCTAGAAGTTTGAAAATAAATAATGAATCAATGAATAACTTACTTGTAAATTTTTGCTTTCTGTATTGAGCTTCTGTGGAAAAGCTTTTTACTTCCATGTGCAAATTTTGAAGAGAATTTCAGATCAGAGTAGGGGCAGCAAGTATTGAATGTGTATACTAAAGTAGACTTTCCAATCATTAGTCATATATTCAGTGTGTCTCCAAATGCTACTTCTAGGTTGCTTGGGCAGTAGCCAGTACTGCTCATACTCTGTTGGGACCAACTCTAGTGCTATGGGTAGTTGGCAGTTGCTTAAGCAACCAGAAACTAATGGGAATGTCAATTTCTGTAACAGGACAGTTCCGTTCACCTCCACCAGGGAGCTCCGCTGACCTGTCCCATTCCAGAAATTGACATTTTGGCTAGTTTGCCGGGTTGCTTGAGGAAGTACTTCTGTTACACTACCAGTTGGTCCTGTGGGTGCAACAGAACTAATGGGAGGTGCACTTAGCAGTATTGGGTGCTACCCATTGACCAAAATGTTGTCTCTGTGCTGGTCTTGCATCTTTACATCACATGAAAATGTGGATATTGGGTCTTATTCCTATAGCCTGAATATTGGATTCTAAAAAAAACTATTACCAAAAACATTCTGTGGAATTTTATTCTGATACACACTTCTTTTTTTATTTTCCTCCTTTTTAATTTTTTATAGACAGAAAAAAACCATAAATACAATACATCACAACAATAATAATATAACAAGAACACAATAATTAAAAAAAGTAAATGATAAAGTGCTCCCACCAACCTGGAGACCAATACTACCACCATTCACATACTATAACAATTAATAATATATAATATACTTATATCCATTGACACACACTTCTTCAGCTCTGCTGCTGCTTAAGGGATTTTTAGAACACTTTAATAAGATGCTAGGGGCAGGGAAGTGTCGTGAGATCAAAGTACATCAAGAGTTAATGACCAAATCACGGCTTTGAGCTTTCCTTCCAGATTTGTTCTCATTATGCTTTTGGCACCTCTTGTACATGAGAGGAATACCTGGTACTTCTCTTTAAGTCACATGGACCCATCATGCCTTTCAAGGAACGCAAGAGGCATGTTTTAAAAAGCAAAGGGAGCACACCTTGTTGACACTGGTTATACACACATGAACCTGTTATTTTTGTAATATTTGAAGTGGCCTTTGGCCAGTACAGATTAAGTACTTGAACATAGTTTGATTGTTGGATTCTGCAATGAACATTAAACCCAGTATAAATTCTGTACTCGTTCTTTATCAGATTTCAGCAAACATCATCCTTTGGGAATGTGGCTATAGTTCATATTTCATTTTTGCTGAAAATGCAGGACAGTAGTGTGAGGTCTCCATAGTTTCTCTAAAATGGATATACGGCCAGCAGTGCCATGCCTTTGCCAGTACTCCACTGAAGGATATTCCATTTCCTGTTTTGTAGGTTTTAACCATGTTCTTTCCATTAGGCAGCATTTCTGTGGACACTTTCCTGGGAGCAGGCCTCACTGAGCACAGTAAAACTCTGTTCCATACAAATGTGCTTTGAACAGAGTTGCTAAAATACTAAAACTTTTCTTCATTATTTATTTATTTAGACAACGTCTATGCCGCCCCATCGCATGAGCCTCTGTACATTATACAGTGGTGGGCTGTCCAGAAGCCAGCATGCCATTTTGAAATGTGGAATCATTATTTGAAATGGATGATGGTGGAAATTAACTTGAGCGTATAGTCTCTTACAGAGGCTTTTCCAAACTTGCATTCAAGAGCCCAATATAGGGGGAAGATAGGAAATAGAATATCTCCAGCTAGATTGACTGATGCTACAAATGTATATGCCTTTTTACTTAGTTGCAGGTTGGATGGAGGAGTGGGAAAAGGACTTTATTCATAATACCAAGTATAAAGATGAGCAATGTAAACAAGTTTTCCTTGCACTGAACAGAATATTGGAGCGTCAATATAATTTGGGCACCAAAGCTGGAAGTTTGTCATTGTTTTTAAGTTATGTGCACATTCTTAAAAAGCAGAACAAGTTTTCATTCAACTATTTTATCTTTACATGCTGCTGCAGGCTGTATCTTATCAATTCTCCTGTGGTAAGAGCAGAAAACTTGAGGTTTAAAGAAGAAGGGGTGAGAGACGTTCTGAAGGATGTCTTCTTGCCATGGTACAATGCATATCGCTTCCTCATTCAGAATGTTGTCATCTTGCAACTTAAGGTACAACTCTCTCTTACTGTATTGTATTAATTTGGTCACAAAGCATAGTACCCACTATTTTATTATTTTATTCTATTTTATTTATATTTTGCCTTTCTGACCAAATGGGCTCTCAAGATGGCTCATAAATGTGTTGGTGCAATTTTGAAATAAAACAAAGCTGTAGCTTACCATCTTGTTGTTTTATTTATTAGAACTAGAGATGTAGTAATTAGAGTGTTAGACTAGGAACAGAGATACTCACATTCATATGCACTTGGCAGTGAAGCTGGCAGAATGACCTTGGACAAGTCGCTATTCTAAGATTTTAATGTGAGCTGCTTGGATTCTCTCAACAAAGAGCAGCGTTGAAGCAGCAGACCAAACTAGGCAGAACTATCTCTCAGCCTAACCTACTTTACCTCATTGTTGGGAGGATGCCACTCAGAGTTCCTTGGAGGAACAGTGTGATTAAAATGGGGAAAAAAGAGATTAGAAGTGCCTAAAATTGCTGCTAAAAAATAAAACTCAGAGAGAAGAAGCCTGCTTTACTGCTCAGTCTAAAAGTTTTAAGAATTACTATAGTGGGTGGAAAAAATGGGTGACCTATATCTTGTTTCCCAAAAATACAAAACAAAACGCCAAGAAGTTGTCCATACTTCCAAGTTGTGAATACTGCTTGAAAGGCAGTAGGACGCACATGCCATTCCAGATACAGCTCAGTGGAGCATCAGCACAAATTGTTGACCTCTCAGCATACAAGGGGGCCTGCTATGGAAAACTATTTCCTGCATGCCTCCATCTCAACACGCTAGTAATGCCTTTTCCCATCACCTTTAGAGCATACTGTTTGGTGTATGCAGTCTTGTTACAGGGGGTAGAGGCAGAGTTGGGATGAAAGAGTGGGAGGAGAGAAACATGGTTAATAATTTCCAATGGAAAAGTACAACTTTTAAAAAGCAAGCCAACATTTAGATAATTTTATTTGCCTTTCAAGCACTCCCAGAACTTAAGTGAATCCAATCCAAATGCATCATTCCCATTTCCCGAGATGCCGAGGCATGTGGTGACGGGATATAAAAGTTTTAAATAAATAAGTAAATAAATTTCAGCAAACAATAGTTTGTTGTTGCAGCAGTAAGCTTGAGTGCTCTTTTCTGGCTTGTGGAGAATTCTAGTTCTGTTTCTTGGTTTCGACATTGTAGAGATGGGGGTTTAACCAGGAGAAAGGGGAAAACACTCAAAATGAAGCAGTTTAAGTTGGTTTCAGGCATGTACCTAATTTCATATAATTTTATCAATACCAAACTTTAGCTTGATAGTATTATGGCTTCCTTAAGGAGTAAGTGTTCTTAAATCAAGGATAACAGTTTGCTTGTTTGGGTACCTGATAGAAAACTATGACTTGACAATGCTGAACATTTCAAATTCTTCTTGTCAGATCGATCTGAAATCTTGATCTGTTGGTTATCTAACCAACTTTTGCTAAATGGTTACTTTTCAAATAATTTATTGATGAGAGGACATGGCAGATGGGTTCTCTGGTAGGAGAAGTCTTCTCAATAGATGCATTATACAAGAATACATTATGCTTCCAGTGACAAATGGATAACTTGAAGAGCTTATAATTACTTGCCTCTCATGATACAGGAGCTTTTAAAATTACTTTGGAGACTTTATAAGAAAGGCAGTAGATTTCAAGGAACAGTAATGAAAATTAGTTTACATTTTTAGCTGTCACCTCTGCAAGGAGAACTTGGAAACCTCATAATTAATCAGCTATTTCTGGGGGTCCCCAGGCACTGTTCATAATAAAGTTCTTCAGGTTGCTCTAATATTTTACATTTTTAAAATAACTGTAGTTTTGATGCCAGTATACAGATTCCATTATATCTTGCATACTGAACAGCATTATGCCTGAAATACATATCGGTGTAAATGAAATACTTGGGCAATTGTTCTAAAAAAAAAAAATATCTTCTCCCCTAAATAGGTTGTAGAAATGAGGCTCAGATTATTTAAATGTGTATATAATGTGGTGTTGCATACCATTTGGTAGGTACTGCTTGAGAGAAAAGTTCTGGCCATTTCATGCAAAAGGCAAGCAGTAAATTCAAGTGGTCTGGCAAATGTCTTCCAAGCTACATTTAGCCTTTTAAATGTGCTTTAAGATGGCAGACGGATAAACTATTTACATAATGTCATGTACCATAAGTCTGCAAGGCAATACTTTGTATCCTTCTAATGGGGGCCAAGTCCAAGGGAGAGTTCCTGAAATGAGAATGTTAAAAGCAGCTATTTTTAATGAAAGTGTTTTTCAGACTATTCAAAGTGAACAAAGCAACAGAAGCTATCACTATATGCAAGCACCTCTCTTGTTGAGGCAGCTGGCAGGGAGAAGGGCAGGGCAGAGGCAGGAACCTGTTGCTCAGAAGGAAGCCAGGGGCGAACTGGGGCAGTTTAACTTTATTTATTTATTTATTTATTTATTTTAAAGATTTTTATTACGATTTGTAAACTACTACTAAAAACATTTTTTTTGGCAGTTTATGATGAGTGCAAAGGAAAGGCATGTGCCCCTGACCCAGAAAGTCACTCATTTGAAACCATAGTTCTGTGCTCCACAATAGGAACAGGAATTGCACGGAAAGGGTAGACAGAAGTATGCAAGTGTATACCAGCATAATGAAAAGCACTTCTCGGTTTCCCCAGCACTATTGCACAGAAAGAGGAAACTGAGAAAAGCAGGTGGCATTTTAAGTAGAGAGGATTGCAAACCATACTCAAACTGCAATACTAAAGGCTCTCTGTTCACTCATGTAATAGCTTTCTACCTTGTGTGATGCCACCGCCTGGACTCAAGGCAATGACAGACAAACCGTCCACTTGTTACCTTTGTGTGCTTGTGGGAAGGCAGCTGTCTGATTGGCTACAGGTGTTCTCTGTGTGGTCGTTTTCTAAATTGATTTCTTTAGTCTCTGGCTCAGGGAGCCAGGCATGGCCATATGTGATAACTGGGCAGAGAACTCCGCTTGGACTCCAGCTGCTTCTATTAGTTGGAGTGGTAGGGTGGGAGAAAGGAATATGTATATATTTGCACAGCACTCTTTCCTTTTGTGTATATATTGTCTGAGTTCCAGGAGGATACAAACATTGAAGGACTGCATATGTGCAATTCTGCTCCTTTCTAGAGCAGTCACAGAGACTTGTTGGTGACATTCATGGCATGATATCTTTTCTACACCGCCTCTTTTGTCTTTTTACACTGTTTCTAACTGGGTGTTACATGCAGCATTGATTTATTGATATTTTTATTTATTTAAATTTCCATTTATATGTTATCTACCAAGCAAAGTTTCAAAGCAACTTACAATAAAAAGTATAAATACATATATAATAAGCAATAAAATACACCATTATCAAAATTTAAAAACCTTATAATAATAACATAACAAGACAGTGAATGGGAGGGCAGGATCAATTATTTAAAAAGGAACATTTTTGCCTGACATCAAAACAATAATAGAAATGGCACCAGGGAGATGTCGCTAGGGAGACTATTCCAAAGGCAGGGAGCAGCCACCGAGAAGGCCCTTCTTCTATTTGCCATCACTCTCACCTCTGTGAGGGATGGCACTTGCAAAAGGGCTTCCTGACTTGATCTTAAGGGACAGGCAGGCTCATATGGGAGGAGGCAGTGCTTCAGGTAGCTGAACACTAAGCCGTTTGGGACTTTATATGACATAACAAGCACCCTTGGATTGGGCCCGGGCAGCAACTGGTAGCCAGTGCAGCTCTTTGAGCACTGGAGTGATGGACTTCTTAAAAGGTGCATCCGTTACCATTCTTGCTGCTCAATTTGTACGGATTGCAATTTCTGGACCGTGGACGATACCATGGCATAGGTGACTGTTTTCAGGCTCTGTTCATCCAGGTAGGGTTAGCTTAGTTTTTTATAGTATTTTTGGCAGTACAAGAAAGTACACCACACTTTCTCTTTGAGAGCCTGGGAGAAGTTGAAGACATAGGCAGGTCTCTGCTCCTCCCCACAAGTGACACCCAAGCTATTTGAAGAGATAGAACTAGACCAAAATCTGCAACTCTCTCAGTATGCTTAAGATCGGCTTAAGATAGGCTTAAGAATAACAGCATTCAGATTAGGTCATTTTTTCACAGAAACAGGCTATCTTTGCAAGCTACTCTTGTGTTTACGTACAGGAAAACATGCATTAATGAATGAACAGTTGCAACTGGCCGCTTAAAAGACTTATGAACTACAAGAATATTGTTTACATTAATACAGTACAATCAGATAAAGATACTGCTGTGCAGCAACTGTATTTAATTGGACAAATTATATATTTAAATTTCTTGGCTAAAATTCTAGTGGTTTTGATTGGGAGTCTTCCACTTACAGCAAAATTCTAATGCTACATCTTTTTCTACCCATGTTCATAGGAAGATGGAAAAGAATTCCTTTACAATGAGAATACAACAAAAGAAAATAACAACATCATGGATAAATGGATTCTTTCCTTCACACAATCATTGGTTCAGTTCTTCAAAGTTGAAATGGCAGGTGATTGCATTTAAGTTCCCAAATTCATATTATGTTTATTTTGCTGCTTTGGAATGCAGTAAGCTAAAAATGCTGCCTGCACTTCCATGCACATATTTTAACCACTTCCCAATGCTACCTGCAAACAATGGTTTGTAAATACTGACCCAGTTGCAAGAACATCATATTTTCCTTCTGGTCCTCTCCTGCGCAAATTTTCTTGCTGTCTTTCTATCTTTCATCTTAACCAAAGTTTTGTGTTGTATATGCACCAGTGCCAACCACTGTTAGTACTAACTGGTGTTCTCTTACTGCAGATTTGAAAATAGGTTTTGACATGAGTTTGCAATCCCTGCTTAAGAGGGAAGAAAGAAGGTTCATAACCAAATTTAACCTTCCTCTATAATGAAGCTTGCCTACACATTTAATATGTTAAGATATTGTTTACACTATCATCCAAATTTTTAAAGCGTTCAGTAATTAAAATAGAACGACATTATAATTAAGGGCATATTAGAATATACTGTTTCTTCTTCATTTTCAGCCTACAGATTATACACAGTAGTTCCTCGACTAGTTAAGTTTGTAGACATTCTTACCAACTGGTATGTCAGAATGAATCGCAAGCGATTAAAGGTAGGTTACTTTTGCTTTTAGCATGGATGCTGGAAATAATGACAGCTGGAAATAATTTCCTTCTCAGTTCATTCATATTTCCTTTAAAGCTCAGTATAATCTTGGTTTTTGTATGTGAGTGTAAAAACTTAGAACTGAAAATGAAAAAGTGGAAGGTGTTCTAATCTCTCTTATGTTTATGAATACTACATGAGTAGGGTGAAAATGGAACAGATGACTGCATTATGGCCTTAGAAACCTTGTTCAGTGTTGTCTACTCCATGTGCAGACTTATGGTAAGCATGTACTGCAGCCCTCACTCGCCGCATTCATTTTTGCATAAATATTGGTACAGGAGGTTTGAAATAGTCCTATGGAACTAATGATGCTCAGCTTGACATTCAGGGAAGCTGCTGCCAAGGCACAGTGTATGCTGTGACTCTACTGGAGCAGAGAAAGTAGTAAGGATAGAACCCATGTTTGTGTGAATCTCCGCTTTTTTTTTTTTTTTAAGCACAACACCTGATTCTGAATTCAGTAAAATTCTGCCTTTGCTGGTTTTCAACATAAGGAAGATTCCCCCTCTGAGATTTGGGAATCTGAAGTTGACAAATGCACCTGCAGTGTGGTCTAATGCATCCCCAGTGGTTAAAGAAAATGTATGTGTGTATCTTGTTCGCACTACTCCTGCACAGCTGACTGTCCACACTCATTTAGTTGTGTCCCCAGCTGTCATGTTGCCTGTGATGGGAAAGTATGGTTTCTTGGAGCTCCTAGAAGATCTGGAAGGGGAGGGAGAAAACAAATAGAAATAGCATTAGTGATGAATGCAATTCAGGGAGTCAGCAGATATTCCTATTTTCCTGTGCACAGACCAGATATAGTAAAATCAATTTGCATAAGGGTGCTTCCTTCCAAATGCAGTAAGAGGCATATTTATGAATCCTTCATCTGTCAGTTCTAAAGCACCTCTTGGAAGGCCTCTGTTTTCCAGTTTAGGAGAATATGACCTTGGGCAGTTCCCACTAAGATTCTGGACTTGAATGCTATTAGTTTCCTTTCATTTATGGTCTCTACAAGGAAAAGTAAACACTGGTTAACTCTTGCTTCTCTGACTCTGCTGGGGGCCTCTCTGTATTTTAAATGCTTGTGTATAAATAGATCACATAAAAGACCTATTATTGTCCCTTGCAAGTGTACAGACATCAGGTGGTATTAAACCGTGTAATTTGTGTATTTCAATTTCCCAGAGGAAGTTGTTCAACTGGAAACAACTTCCTGATTGAATTCTAGTGCTGGGATTCAATCACACATTTTAAATGTCAAATATCAGTATTACATTATTGTACAAAACACATTTTCTAGACAATGTTTTTCCAGTAACAAGAAATATATGGGCTTAACAGCTATTTTAGTAAAATGTGTAGTTGATAGCAAATATAGAACATGTATCAAAATTATGAAGTAATGAAGAATTGTGATTTTAGGCACCTTATACTCCATTTATCACCGAACTGATGTATCAGAATTTGAAGACTCTTATTGATCCAGCCTGTGTACAGGAGAAGAACACTGATAGCATTCACTACCTCATGCTTCCTCAAGTTAGGTGAGGAACTTCCTTAATTGCAAAAGGTGGCCATACTATTTAAGGGCTTAAATCAGGGCTCTTTTGCACTTTGAAATGTATTTTGAGATTCTTGATATATTTGTCACTGGTGAATCATGGAAGCTTGGAGGAGCTTGGAACCTAGCTTAGACAAGGGAGATAACATTCCTACATGAGATGCTGGGGAGATGGCAGAGCTTTGGATGTGATGCGTTTCTACTTTTAATCTGTGTAAGTGGTAAAAAATATGTTCTGTGTGCAGCATGCATTGGGGTGGGACAGGAAAGCAGTAATGACAGTGAGAATGTAATTGGATTAAAACTGGCCACAGCTTTTTCTTGCCTTAGGCTTCACACAGAGCTTTGTGTGGCAAAAGGCAAGATTTTTGATAGTATGACTGAAGACTGAGGCAGTCATCCACACCTTGCACTGGGGAAAAAGTTAAGGGGTTGATAGTAGCACTCCCTCCCACCTATGTTGTGGACCGATATCATGCACCAAGAATGTTGTTTTGGGTTGCACGAGGAAAGTCATGGATATGGGTAAAATTCTGTCCCAGCTTTGTCCACCAGTTGCTGACTTGCCTATAGCAATTGGGATGGAACAGGATTGACTGCAAGAGGATGAATTTAGCATTTCCTAAGCCCTTGGCTGCTCCATTCTATATGATCCAGGTGCAGAATTTGATCTAATGGATTTGCTGTGTTGCTCTTGTTCTCTTGGGACTCACAGCCATGGTAAACAAAGCTCACTGAAACTTTTTGGGAAGGAGTGTGAGACATTATGTTCTATAAGGGGGAAGTGGGTAAATAAGAAAACAGCTGCTGCCAAATTGTGCCCTGGTTATTAATTCTCATACAGGTAATTATATTCTCCTTTGGTCTTGATGAAGGAAAGGAGAAAAATTTGTTTTTCTGTTGGTTTCTTAATATTCTAACCATATTGCAGTTGTCTGGACAAACATTTAGAGTGTGACACTTTTTTCCGTTAATGCTGTTGACCAAAAGGACTTATTTTGTTTTGAATACTTCTGATAATAACCTTTTTTTTTTTTTTTGCCAGTGGCAGGGGTTTGTTTTCATTTGTGTGCTTTATGCTTTTGAGTCATTAATCCAGATAGTGAAAGGCATTTTCTTCTAATAATCCAAACCATTTATTTAAAAGAAATTAAATCAGATTTTTTCTATGCTGTGAACATCTGCGGTATAGATATATGATTTTTTTCTGTAACACACAATGTACATTATCATTATGGATGTCCTTGAACTGGTATTATGTAAGGCATGTTAAAAGATCTTCAATTATTTATAGCATTGTAACTTAATTTCTTGAGTCCCAGGCGCAGTCTTGTTCTCTCCAATTAATACCACCAAAGATGATTATGATTTGTAAAAGTAAATTACTTTAAAAATACAGTAAATTGACTTGCTTTGTCATTGACTTTATTTGTTTTTTAATAGCTAGTCTATAATGAAGCAGGGTTTTCCCCTCCCAAGAGTTTTGTAGCAATTACTGTGTCATTTAACAGAAGTTGATACTCCCCTTCTCCACATCTCCATACTATATAATGCTCACCTAGAAAGAAATGAGTCTATGCACCTCATGGTCACTAGGCCAAAGTTAAATTTTACTTAACTTTCCTTGTGTGCAGTTTGGATTTGTTTCCTTTTTTTAAAAAAAAAGGAAAATGTGATGGGTTTTTTGATATCTCTTTTTTTGTTTGTTTTAACAAATGTACTATTTAGTACTCGTTTGATGTGTATACCTAGAAAATGACTTTATATTTAATTCATTTCTGTTGCTGTTAGGTGCTGTCCAGTCGTCTCCAATATATGGTGACACTATGATTTGAAAGCCCTCCCAAATGTCCTGTTCATGACAACTTTATTAGTTCCTCCAAGTTCAGTACATTCAATCGCGTCTCCTATTTGGTCATATTTCTATCTTAATGTTTATAATTTTCAGTTTACCATCAAATAATTAAGGATGTGGTCCTGTTGCCCTTGAGAGGACATCCACAGGGCTATAGGAAGTTGTGAATCCTTTCCCCCGACCCCATCTGCCGTTTAAGAGGTTCTTTGCCAGATGCCACCTCATTGTAGGGAAAGTCTCTGACCTTAGTGTTCCAGTGGTGATAGGAACTGAAAGGAGTACACCAAGGATAGACTGAGAAAAGTCTTCGAATTGCAGGACCCAAAACCCTTCTGTTCCGTTGACATACCCTTAAACTATCTGAAAACCCTTCCTTTCTCTTTTTAATCATTTGGGAGAAAATTAGAAAATATCCACCCATGACAGGAAAAAGGAACAAGCTGCTCGTCACAACCCCTGTCCTGACCAGTGAAAACTGATAGGCTTTGGAATTAGGTTTTCTTCAGTTGAAGAACATAAGAACACGAGAAAAGCCATGCTGGATCAGACCAATGGTCCATCTAGTCTAACACTTGGTACACACGTTGGCAAACCAGCTGCCCACAGGATCCTCAAGGAGGATGAGTACAGGACCTCTTGTCAGGCCAAGTTCCTCAGCAAGTGCTGTATGCAGGCATGCCACCTCTGGTAAAGGAGGAAGCACATAGCCTGCAAGGCCAGTAGCCACTGATAACCTCCTCTTCTTTTGCCTCCACTTCCTGCCTGTACTTTCTCAAGGTGGGTTTGCGCAAAATGCTAATCTGCCGTGTGAATAAACTATGTAGGGTGGGTTGTTTTGTGATGCAGCAGGAGAAATCACTGCATGTTCCCAGTGTGTTTTCTCCCTCTTTTTCCCTCAGTTATTTGAGAAGGGGAGACTACATTTAGACCAATTTGTCTGCAGTTGCCAGGGACCAATTACATTTTCTTAGCTTTAGAGTTAACTTGTACGGTAGGATGCAGCTGAGTGTGATTTGATTTTCTTGTGAGTTTTTTAACTGCCATACTAAATGAATCTTTACTTTTATGAAATTGGTTTTTTAGATAACTGAATAACTATTGCTAAGGACACTTTATGCAGTTCATATTGGAATACCTGAGATCACATTTTATTTATACATCTTTGCTTTCTTTAAAAATTTGCTTTCGCTATCACTAAAACAATATCAAAGACAGTTGACAACAGAATATCTTAAAATATACAGGAAAAGTCTGCTAGCATATGATATCAACACAATTGGTGCTCCTGCTGTTGGAGTGAATGTTTTTAGTTGATTGTTAATATATTGCTTTTTATGTTTCCTTGGTAGTTTTTAACTGTGTAAACCATCCAGAGAGCTACGTGGCTATTGTGACTGTCTATAAAAACGTAAATAAAATAAAATCTTTAAAAAACAATACAAGAAGCTTAACACAAATTGGTAATTAACTGGTAATAAAATTAAAAGAACAGCATTCAAATGTTGCATGTTAAATGCCTGGGAGAATAGGCTGCAAGTGAATGACTTAGTCTGAGCAACCTACTGCGCTTCATGACTGAACAGGAAGCTTAGAACCAAGGCCTTTATTGTTCAGGTCTTATCACTCTATCCACTGTGCCACACCAGCTCTCACGTTCACCACAGTTAATCTTGAATATGTTCAAAAGTGCTGTTTTGGGAGCTTCAGGGAGGTCCAGTGAGTTTTTTTCTTCTCCCTTCAATGATCCTTGAAAAGTAGGATGTGATTCTGAAGGAATTCTCTTTGATATTAGCAGGCAGTTGCAGTATTTGTTTTCCTTCTGAATCTAGGGAGGATCTGATTGACAAAAGCATAGAAAGTGCTGTTTCCCGGATGCAGTCTGTTATTGAACTTGGACGGGTAATCAGAGATAGGAAAACCATTCCAGTAAAGGTAAGATGTTGTTTTACGTTCTTTTACATCAATATCCTGTAAGCATTTATTGTCTCTGCCAGAGAAAAGCATAAGTAAATCAGCAAGTTCCATAAAATGGATTACAAGAAAATAATTTAAATAGTCAGTATTAAAATATGCAGTAGACTGATATTTTTTTCGAGACTGATGCTGTTGAATTCATTTTCAGTATCCACTGAAAGAGGTGGTGATTATTCATCAGGATCCTCAGGCACTGGAAGATATCCGGTCCTTGGAAAAGTATATACTTGAGGTAAGATAGAAGCAAGAGCACACACTGATAGTCTGTGCAGGAGAATAACCCATATGGACCTTGCACTGTTGCCATTCTTCAGTCGTTCCCAGTTGTGTATTGTTAGAAATAGACCTATAAGCAAATTTATGGTAATGATGAGTATGGAGCAGATACACTGCAACTCTTTTTATGTGTTTGAGGAATTGTAGGGGGAGAAAGCGTCTGCTCTGCCTCTGGCACTTCATAAACCCAATCCATTTATATTCAGCCCACCATTATCCAAATTAATGCCAGATAAACTGAATTTAGAAGGCAATTTTGATACAGCCAGCAGCTGGAGGTGACATGTAACACAACCCAAAGCATATTTATCTGCAACTTGCACTAAGTTTAGTGCTTTTCTAAGTGTATTAGGATAGTAGTTTTGGGTGAGTAAGTTACTCTGTATGTCAGGGATGGCCAAACAGAGACTTGGGAACCGCATTTATTTTGTGGCTCACTGTTGCGAGTGCTCGCGCGTGCGCACGAGTGCTGACTTGCCATCCTTCCTGCTGCTGTCCACACATGCCTGCTTGCCACTCACTACCCGCTACAGCTGCCTGCTGGCACCTGCTTGCAGCTCTCAGACATCTGACATTTGCTGTATGTGGCTCTTCTGTTGAGCCAGTCTGGCCACCTCTGCTATGTAGAAAGGAGAGCCATTGACCAATCCTGATTTGGAGAAAAGTTCTGGGTACCCAAGTTGTGCTTAGAAGCTGAGCATGAAGTTAAAAGCCATTATGAGAGCTTTCCAAAGAGAAATTTTTGCAGTAAAAGTCAGGCCACTTATGAATATTTAATTTAGATTTTATTTCGTTGTACACACACACACACACACACACACACACCACTTACCATATTGTAAAAGACATCTCTAAGTGGTTTTGAGTATGACAGAATGTAATGCCACATGGAAAAAGAGAAGCATTTAGCTCTTAAGTGGCTCAGTCGTGCATTCCTGACACTTGGGAGAATATACTGCAGTTCCTCAGAATGGCTTTTTTAACATTTCAAATGAAATTAACTGTAAGCTACTTTGGGAACAAGTCTTTGTCGAAAAGTAGAATATAACTATATAGCTCAGACACATAACTAGCCTTTTAAAAATGTTTTCTGTTATATGACATGACTCAAAATAACAGGTTCATTTTGTAAATGTCAACAGCAAGATCTTGTTCTCTGAAAAAAAAGCACTTTATAATATGAGAAATAAAATAATCCGAGTTACATTTGTACTGTGATGAGCAAGATGTACCTTTGAGTAAGGACTGATAAGGGATATTGGGGGAAAAGGCGTCAGTACTAAGTGGGGGATCTCCTGGACTGTAGCTGTTGCCTGTGTAAACAAGAAGTATCAGTTAATGCTAAAATCAGGAACATGCTTTTGACAGTAGTTGGAGAGTTGCATTTTCCATTGCTGTCAGACCTGCTCATTCTGCTGCCTTGATTTCAAAAGGCAATTTGGGATTTTGGTCACCTGGAAGTTAAATGGGAAGCTGCCATTCATATGGATGTTGTGACTTCCCTTGAGTTTTCCCTTGAAGTGAGACAGGCTAAATGACAAATCTTTACAGGGCGGGGTGGGGGGGAGCTATCTCTGGGCCTGTTTATTCATATGAAGAGGGCATGTGTGTGTGTAGTAGATAGGCATTCAAGACAGCCACTCATTCATTTTCCAAAACCCTTTTAGTTGCCTGTAAACATGCCTTTTCATTCTAAGGCCAATTGTGTTTTCACAGTTGATTAAAGTATAAATAAAAGAGAGTAATATGTAGACTACCCTCTTTGAGAAATAAATGAGATGAGAAGAAAACCAAGTAAAACATTTTGATTCATTGGTGCCAGTAAATAGCGTTCAGCTATTTAGAACGTTGATTGTGAGCTAATCTTTTATTTTCCCCAGAAACGGAGCCAACTGAGACTGTATCAGTTTCAGAAAGACAGAGGGGTCCCTTGTGCTGCTTCATATATCAGAATCTTATACCTGAATGGCACACAAAAGATTTAAATTTCTTTATAATATTGTATGGCCAGACAAAAGGTTTCCCAGGATTCCTAAGAGCAATGCATCATAGCAGAAGTATGTCAGCTGCAAAATAGAATTCTTTTGATGGTTCAGCTCCTGTTCAGTGGTTCATACAATTGTGAATAACTTGCTCATAACTGAATTCTTAGTTACAGAGCAATCTTAACTGTTAATGATGGCTCTTGGTATGATGATTGTTGCCTGAAAGTGAGTGGGGTCAGTTCATGGGGAGCACAGGAGGCCTAGACTCCATGGAACGCACTCCCCAGAGAGGTCCGCCTGGCGTCGTTATTTGTTTTTCAGTGCCAGGCGAAGACCTTTTTATTCAAACGTTATTTTAATTGTTAATATTATTTATTTATTTTATTCTTTGGCCAGGGCAACTTAATTTATACTGTTAAATTATATTGTTTTATATTATGTTATTTATTTATGATTGTGAGCCGCCCCGAGGCTTCGGCGAATGGGGCGGCATAGAAGTTCCCTAAACAAACAAACAAATAAATAAATAAATAGACTAATAGCATGGGAAACAGGGCATAAGACAACTGCTGAATGGAAAAGAAATGACCCTAGAGGCAGAACAGGGAATTTTGAGGGTGGAAACTCGGGGGCCAGAAAAGGTAAAGATCTTTGGATCATACTTGAATATTGAGTAGTAGGGGGATTTGCACAATTTCAGACTCAGTCCTCAAGATAGCAAAGTATTTACATGGCACAATAGTATTAACTGTATTAATCATACTATTGTTGAGTGCAAACAAATCACTGCAGTAGACAACGCATGTGTTTGTCCTATCTCATCCTTTGCCATTCAACAAATAAAAAAGGTTAGTTGTTGCTGATTATTAATTGCACTGCAGTGATTATTCCTATTTCAAACTTCTTTTTTTCTCCTCTGTCTTTTTTAAATTTGCAGGAACTTAATGTCCGTCAGGTTACACTGTCAACAGATAAAGATAAATACGGAATCCGTCTAAGAGCAGAGCCTGATCACATGGTCCTTGGAAAGCGTCTGAAAGGTGCCTTTAAATCTGTTATGGCTGCTATCAAGGAGCTGACAAGTGAGCAGTTGGAAGAATTCCAGAAGATAGGTGAGTAGCCTTACAGTATGTATGCATGCTTTGTCATAAAGGTGTATTGGCGTTGACCTAGCCTGTTGATGCAAAAGACCTTTCATTTCTGAGTGTACGAGCTAATTTGCTTGGCTACCTGGGTATATGTTATAGCCTAATAACAGATGATGAGGAATCTGAAAGCTGTTTATCTAGTTACTGTCAAATGTTCATAGATTCCGTGAGCAAATTAGAGAATTATCACAAGAAGAAAAGTGTTAATCCTGCAAAATGAGAAAATGAGACAATGGTAAAAATGAGAAAAAAAATTAAAGACATTGAAAGGGGAAGTGAAGAAAATCAAATTCCTTCAAAATGCTTGGAATTTACTCAGAACTGCAATAGTAGCTCAGCTAGAATGTGTACTACAGATTAGGAATGTAGCTACAAGTCCAAGAGGTTGACAGCATGGTTAATGAGCAGTGCCAAGGAAGCTGAAAGTCTTGCCCAAGGGCAGGAAAAAAGGGGGACACAAACGAGATGCAGGCAGAAGATAAACAATAGCGAAGAAGTATTTGAGGAGCATATCACTGCCAAAACCCAGGCCAACAATAAAGAATTTGTTAAATGCTATCAGAAGGAGGGAACAAGCTAGATGGGCTGATGGATGCCCATGGAATTAAAAGACAAGAATAATACTGTGAAACTGACTATTTTTCATATGTTTTCACTGTGGAAGATCAAAGACAGATACATGGGGATGGGGGTGGTCTGAGGAACAGAGAAAAATTGCAGTAATAAAAGTTAACATTCTCAACCCTATTGAGAAATTGAAAGTTGATAAATCCTCAGGGCCACATGGTATCCATCCAAGAGTTCTTAAAGAACCCTTACATGAAATTACTCATATTCTAACAAAATATGTAACATGTCCCTAAGGTCAGCCTCTGTACCAGATTATCGGAAAATTGGTAGGTTTCTTTTAAACAGATCCAGCAGTTTGTAGACGGTTCCACCTGAAATGATTGAAAGAATTAGTAAATATATAGAAGGACAAACCTTACAAGTAAAGAATCAACAATGCCTTATTCAAAGATAAGACCTGCCTGACTAGCTTTGCAGAGCTCTTAGAGAATGTCAGAAACCATGTGGACTGGGTAAACTGATAGGCACTATTTAATTGAAGTTTCAAAAGCATTTTGACATAGTCCTTCAGCAAAGAATTCTGAGTAAAATTAGCAATTGCAGAGTAAGCTGTAGAGAATGTGGATAGGGGGACATTTTTCTCCCTCTTTCATAATACTAAAACCTGGGATCAATGTATAAAGCTAAGTGATGAGAGATTCAAGACAGATAAAAGGAAGTACTACATCACACAGCACATTATTAAACTGTGGAATTCACTTTCACAAGGTGCAGTGTTGGTCATAAACTTGGGCAGGTTTAAAAGTGGATCACACATATTCATTGATAATGCTGTCAATTGCTACTGTATCACTTTTCCCACTGACCTTAGGGCAGTGTGCTTCCTGTAGTATCAGAGGATGCCTCCGTGCAGCAATTGCTGAGGAGCATAGGAGAAAGGTGGTCGTGTGCCCATATTTTGCTTGGAGGTGTCCTACCTGCTTGCTCACTAGTCATCTGTCCGTCAAGCAAGCCAGTGCCAGCAGAGATGAGGAACAACAGCAAGCAGTGGCAGTGAGAAGATAGGCTGCTGAGGGAGGGGGCATTGAGGACCTGGAGCTGTTGCCAGTGATGGCCTTGAGGTGGATTTATTATGGCTTTGCGTTTTCTTTTGCAGCCCTGCACTATAAGATTCAGCACTATCACTTAAACATGCACAGGGATACTTTAGGTCAAAAGCATAGATCTTGAGGAGTGTGGTACAAGAAGCTATCAATCTTGACCTGTGATCTAGCCAAATTCTTTCTAGGAATGTGTTCCAGGAATTACCTGCAAACTTACAGGTTGTTTGGTAGAACTATAATGGCTAGAAATATATGCTTTAATTGTTGCTATTTCATCTGGTCTTAAAAGACAGCCTTAAATGGGTTGCTTCTCCAGCTTAAAGACTTCTTGAATGCTACATTGATATCTATAATCAGGAGCAGACTTTTAAACCCCCATGACTTCATGTGAATTGGGGATGTTGTTTGGAGGCAATAGAAATCATAGTACTACATACGCAGGGGTGAGATTTGGAAGGACTTGTGTGTGACTGTGATAATGCATTGATAAGTATTTACAAACATCCTGTTGACCTACTGGGACAATTTGCACAATCAGACAAGCCACCATGCCTTAAATAAGCCATGGTAGCTTGTTTGATAGTACAGACCAAGTTACTGTCTAATAAATTACTGTCCTCTGAATGGACTTGTATTGGATAAGTCAGAAGTTTTTAAGGTTATTCTTGAATATAAAATAGGTGAAATGAACATGCTAACATGCATCTCAGATGCATTTTAAATTATAAAGGTTTGGTAACAAAATGAAATTTCTCATGTACAAATGCAAAGTGATATGAGCAAAAGGAAAAACACCCAAATATAGGAGTATAAAAGTTAATATATTTTTTCCAGAATTCCAAACTGACAGACGATAGGTGGTTTGTCTAATGCTATATAAAATAAACTACATGAATGAGAAAAGGTGAGAAATGCAATTGGAGGGAAGGTAGGATAACACAAGATGATTAGAGAGATATATTACTTTTTGAGTGAAAGAGAAAGAAAAGCAATATATCTGAAAGCTGAGCAGTTACAGATTGTTTAGGTCTTGGCACATCCTATTTTAATATAAAATGGATAATTGTCTTATTTCAATATATCAGGCACCATTGATGTAGAAGGACACGAACTACATGAAGAAGATCTCCGTCTGATGTACACCTTTGACCAGACAGCTGGAGGATCTGCTCAGTTTGAAGCACATTCTGATTCTCAGGTATTCAGTGTAGTAATCTCTTGTGAGGAATCTGTACTTTGTTAAGTACCAGTTCATATGGATTATCAGCTCTTAATCTGCAGTGCAGAGCTCCTTTTGGAGTGTTTGCCTGAGATGTCAAAAGGCAATGACCTTGCTTAGTCTGAATTTTGGACTGGTGTGGTGAATATTGGGTTTTCAAGTAGCCATGCTAGGAAAAACCCTAAAGGACCAGGACTTGGTTTAGCTCCTCCCTGTCTGGATTATCTATTCACATAGGGTGAAAAGGGAAGCAGATGAAGCAGACATCTATAGGCCTCGTCCTGTATCTTCCCCACTGTTGAAAGGGTGGATGCAGCCTTATTGTAACAGGATCAAATGGATTGGAATAAATGTTTTTGGTGTTAGACATCACCGTGTGTTTGTGAGTCTGTCACAAAAGTTTATAAGAACATTGCAGGGCAGATTATCAATAATTTATGTCTGGTAAAAAAAATCCCTTGTTGCATCTGAATGTCGCTTCTGATTTATTATTTTGTGGATGGCATCTCCATATTTTATTGCCAGGTTTTGGTTCTTCTGGATGTTACTCCTGATCAGTCCATGGTGGATGAAGGTGTTGCACGAGAAGTAATAAACCGCATCCAAAAACTGAGAAAGAAGGTTAGTAATTACAGCAAGTTACCCTCCAACATCTCCCTTGTATCACCGCTGTGGTCCTCTTGTTTTCATTGATGTTAGCATAGTAATAGTATTGGGTTATAAAATGTAGCTCAAGTCTCACTGGTTAAAATAAATGCAAGATAGTTAGCCTGCTCACACATCTGAACTTTATAATCCACCTTTAAGTACCTTAAAAGCTGTTACATAGAGGAAGGTCAAGATCTCTCCGATAGCAGAGTGCAGGATACTGAATAATCAACTCAAGTTGCAACAACCCAGATTCAGGCTAGATATCAGAAAAAGTTTCCTCGCTGTCAGAGCAATATGACAGTGGAACCAGCTGCCATGGGCTCTCCCACACTAGAGACATTCAGAAAGAAACTGGATAGCCATCTGAGTGGAATGGTGTAAATTGGTGTCCTGCAACAGAAGGGTGTGGGACCCAATGGCCTTCTTGACCCCTTGCAACTCTTCTATGATTCTGTGAAGGACAAATCAATCAACAAGTTCAGCAGCAGCAGCAGCATTTTATTTCAATATAGCCCAGTAGCCAAAGCTCTCTGGGGGTTTACTGCATAAATCGCAAAAACCAGCGGAATATCATACGAGGGCAAACCTAATCTGTCTGTTGCAGGATAGTCAAACAGAATCGACTTTTTATCTATCATCAGTCTATCTATCCATCCTCAAATGTCCATGGATAGATTGCTTGCAGAAATACCAAACCAATTTCAGTATAAACAGTTTTGCATGTGGAAGTTACATCTGTGTTTCAAAGGGCATCAAAGGACATTTTTGGCTACCCTTCCCCACCCCTTGAACATTGAACTCCAGTCACCAAAACATCTTTTGAAAATATATTCAGGTTCAAAAGTGCTTTGTCATGCAGCATAAGCTGCTGTTTAAGATACAAAACCTCAAATCTTGGCATACTTCCTTGGATCGTGGCTCTTACTGTAGCTTGTAAGCCTGCAGGGAACATTTGTTCTTAAGACTGTAATCCTATACCCACTTACCTTCAAGGAAGCCCTATTAAATTCAATAACATTTCTATAAAGAAATAAATAGAATTGTGCTGTTCATAATTTTACATCCCCTATCATCTAAGGAACTTTATAAATGAAAATACTGTATTTTGACATGTAACATCTAAAGAACATGTTTGATTGGTAGTCAACTATAGGCTTTTAAGAGTCTTGAGGCCAGTTTGTGCTTTGCTTTACAATTCTACTATTAAAAACCTCTAAGATTGCATGTCAAAACATAAGTTAGGTGCCATCAACCATCAATGTCTTAGCTGGGTTTCTTTGCAGGGGCTCTTCATGTTTGTTGGTGAGTTAAATGCATATCTGTGCTTCACACCGGATGGACGTATTTCTACTTGAGTGAGAAAGGGAAATGCAAAGTAAATGCTGCATGATAAAGTTTAGAAGGAATTATTTAAAAAGAAGGCAATACATTCTATGGTTCAGCCCTTTAGCTGCACAGGTAAAAGTTGCTTATTGCCGGTGTAGTTGTCCTCAGATTAATTGGAAAGACCAACCGTGAACTGGAAGTAAGAAGAGTGTTATGCTTCTTAAACCACAGGAGCCTAGAGCTTGCCTTAGAAGGCTTTTTCTTGTCCTACTCTTACAAAATCAATTGTTTTTCTTTCCTTTTAAACTCATACACATTGTTGCCAAATCAGCTAAAATATTGCAACAAACAAAATCTTTAGGCAGATCATAATAACAACATGGCTTGTTATAACAACAAGACAGAAGACATCAATACTTTTAATGTAATAGGAAAATATTGAAGGAAAAGTATGTTTTGGGGATAGGCAGGAGTGCATGGGATACAGATAGGGAACAGATGGCTATAAAAGGAGAATAGGAAAGAAGATAAAAATTGAGCATGACATAGGTAATTGTGTGTGAAGGTGACTTTTCTCATTCTGTTAGGATAACAGTATCTATAAATAATCCTCAGTACCCGATAAAAATAACTGTCAATTCAGCCAGAACAGAACATGTATTAATTTTGTTAGTATCTTTTATCTGAAAATAATTGTTAATACCTTTAGTTAAATGAAAGGTTTTTCTTCTATAAAGGTAATTTGCACAGTTTAAAACACATCATTGTGCAGTTTTAAACTTGTTTTTTTAGGTCATTTCATGGTTGCAAATAAAAATTATGGTAATATGTACAGTTAGATCCTTTTTTGTTTCCATAAATTTTACTTTATAATCATGTTGGGCTATTTTTTACATGTTACTTTGTTAATAACCAAAATAGGTTTTACTTTTTGTTGCAAAAATGCCTGACGCACTGGTGTTGCTGATTTAATTGCAGCGCAATCTTGTTCCTACCGATGAGATTACAGTATATTACCAGGCACATCCAGAAGGTGATTACCTTGAAACTGTTATTATGGAGCACACAGACTTCATTTGTGCAACAATAAAGGCTGCCTTGAAGCCATACCCAGTGCCTACCTCAAAAGAAGTGCTTATTCAAGAAAAAACCCAGGTAAGAATGAATACAAATCCTTTGGAGAATATTCACCCAGCCCATTATCTGAATAATGCATTGCTTACATTAAATGTTTATTGGACCAGACTTGCTATATCCATTTCAGATGTTCATATTGTATAACAAGTTTTAAGTTCAAGAAGTCAATGAATCATCCAAAGCTACTTTCAAAATTAGTTCACATGTTTTTACATACCCAGCAATAATCTTCTTTTCAGTCATGATTAACATGCTTTTCTAAATTTCAACTTGCCATTTTTTAAAGATTTCAAATTTAATCTTGTGAAGGTAGGTCCTACTTTTGGCTGTTTATGTTGATTTCATGACTTCTTCATATGAAAAGGCTTGATTTTTATAGGTGTTTGTGGTGTTCAAGGGAGTACTTGATTGCCCATATTAGCTGTAGACTTATGATTTTCAGGGGCTGTACTGATACCTCCACCCAAACCATTTTGAACACTCATTTCAGCAGCAGCAGTTTCTCATGTGAAAGGTGTTTCCTGACTTCCAGAGGTCTTAATAATACGTTGTTAAAGCTATTTAAAGGGAAATTACCAAAAAATGATTGTGGTTTATTTGCTATTTAAATTGCACTCATGCAAAGGGACAACCAGCAGTAATAGTAATGAAGAAGTAGAAGAGGTGTGTACCAACTCCAAATTTGGTGCTTTGGAAAAATGCCCAAGTCTATTTCAGATTTGGAAACCTGAAGCTTTGTGCTTCCTATGGACTTCCAGTGGAACTCAAATAACTATATTTTTCCTTTGTAGGAATTTGGTGAAAATTGCAGGCATAGCACCTGTTCAGGATAGGATTAAGCCTACTAAATGTTAGAAGAATAGGTGAAGGGACTTTTATGCTATGTGCCTTTATATCCTGATTTTATTTTATTTTAGAGGGAACTGTCAATCACTTATCTTTATTGGGAGAATCAGATGAATTTTGCAGGGAGTAACAATCCTTTTTGACTAGATTTGACCTGCCAGGTTTCATATGAATAGACATGTTTTTTGTCAACAGCAACCTTGACACTTAGAAAAGAGGATGCTATTGTCCTTATTTGCTTCTTGTGGACTACAGTTCTGAAAATGGTAGATAGCCTAGGGCAGTGATGGCAAACCTTTTAGAGACCAAGTGCCCAAACTGCAATCCAAAACCCACTTATTGATCGCAAAGGGCCAACACTACAATAAAACCTGAAAACTGAGGTTTTAGTTTAGTAAAAAAAACGCACAGCCAGTCCAAGAAAATATATATATATCCTTGGCAGCACACTGACCGGCCATGAGAAAGCTCGGATGAGTGGCGGCTTGTGACATCATTGCCTGGCACCGCTACTCCTTTAAGAGCATGCAGATGGCCCCTGTGTGCACTGTTACCTGATGCTCGGCTGCTGGGGTGATGCTGGGGGACTAACGTGCCGACAAGGAGAGCTCTACATGCCCGCTGTGGCATGTGAACCATAGGTTCACCATGACTGCCCTAACCCTACCCTGGTGCACACCCCTCACCCGAATATAGGGCTAAAGTTCCATTGAAGAGAGGGCGATTTCGAAAAACCCTCCTTGAGTAGCTTTTTCTGCACAGCTCATCATTTCTGTCCCTTCTAAACACATTCCAAACATCAAAATAATACCAAGGCACCTCGTTTTTCTAACCCTAACCCAGTGATCGTGAACCTTTTAGAAATCGAGTGCCCAAAATCCAACCCAAAGCCACTTATTTATCGCAAAGTGCCAAAACTGCAATAAAACCTGAAAACTGAGGTTTTAGGTTGGAAAAAAACAACATACTTCCAGTCCAAGCAAATATATATATATATATATATATATATATATATATATATCATTGGCAGCGCACTGACTGGCCATGCGAAAGCTCGGACAAGTGGCAGCTAATGAGTCGTGGCTTGTGATGTTATCACCCTGCGCCGCTAGTCCTTTCTGAGCATGCGCATGGCCCCTATGTGCTCTGTTATTCGATGCGCAGCTGCTGGGGCAATGCTGGGGTGACTTGGTTCGTGTGCCGAAGGGGGGCTCTGCATGCCCGCTGCAGCACACATGCCATAAGTTCGCCCTCCCGGCCTAGGGGTATAGCTGGCTTGAAACCTGCAGTGATTCAAATGGTACAACATCTAGGGAGCTATGGTGATTGAATACTATTTTCCTAATATAGCTTTGTACTGTTGGAAGGTCATTTCATGGTCCCTTCCTTGCCCTCTACTCTGCACGTAAGAGTTCTGTTGGATTAAACTAAGTGCTTATTATTTTAATAATTATTGGTTTCTCATAGTGGCCAACCAAGATTGCTTATGGGAAGCTTCTTTTTTTATAATGAGTTTTATTCAAAATAACCCTAAAACAAAGGAAAACTAAAAACAACATCAGTCATCAGAAACATCGGACCTGCTGGGTCAGCTCCCACATTTTTTTCTATTCATGATAACTTAAAAACATATTTAAATCTATGCAAAGTCCTGTTTCTCTAGCCAATAATAAAGAGTCCCAAGTTTGATCGAAATCAGTATCTTCTTTCTCCTTCAATGACAAAGTCAGTCTATCCATTTCTACACAGTCCAAGATCTTTTTTAGGATCAGTTCATCGGTGGGTGGTTCTTCACTTTTCCAGTGTTGAGCAAATGCAATCCTCACCACAGTAATTACATGTAAAATCAAGTACATTTCTTGTTTACTAATATCAACAAGTATAATGCCTAATAAGAAAACTTCAGGTTTAAAAGCTAAGGATTTTTGCAAATTTTGCAAAAATTTGTCAGGTGTGTTCTCACCATATGTTTCTAACATAGCATTATAATGACAGTTTTATTGTATTATTGCAGATGATCTCTAGAGTTGAATTTACTTTTTCAGCTGCTGCTGCATACCATGTTGCCATTATCACTGATTTATCAGTAAATCCAAGGGGTCTTTTCCTTGGTTATTAACCACCAGCTCAGATACCTGGTATGCACATGAAGTTGGAAACGTTTGCGGTAGCATGCATTATATTTATACTTGCTTACGCTGAATTTGAGTGCTATTTTTCTTGGTAGAAAGGCAAAGTACAGATCAAATAAATTAAATCAGTAAACTGATTTACTGAGTAAATCAGTATTTGCCACTGTATTACTCATTCCTGCAGTTTGAAGAGATCCTTTTGGATTTCTTCATAATCACTTTGGTATTTTTACTTCATTTGCAAGCTTTGCATTCTCAATGCTCACCTGTAATTTGAGGACATTTATGAACAAATTAAGAAGCTCTGATTTTGCAAATTCAAGTACCAAGAGGACACATTTGCACCTCACAACTACCCACTGTGGCAGTGAGCCACAATAGTTCCCTTGTTTCCCAAAACAGCCCACAAGTACTTCTGACAAATGATCAGGTTCACTGTGTGTTGTTTGCTGCCTCCTTCCACTGCTCAGTCCTCCCAGGGACCTGCACTGGAACTGCAGCTTTAACAATATTTTTACTCCAGAGATTGCAGTTAAAGTAAGCTAAACTTTAAAAGCAAGTTAGCAAAAGAACTGTGGTGAGACAGAAATCCCTGTGGGAACTGACCTAGGTTCACATGACCCGACAGCCCATCATTGGTAACAGCCCTCAATAGGCTGTCATATTATGTGTCTACTAGATCTTTGCTGACACGCTTAAAAAACTGTAAAAGACACCATAATCTTTCAGAATCCCTGTTGATACCTATTTAGGAAAACCTGTTTGCCAAAACTTGTGCAGTTAATAATTGTATCTATTTATCCAGAATAGACATTGAGCTAATGAGCTTATAATTTCTTGACCTCACCCCACTCTTTTTATAAAAATCTGGTGTTATCTTAATAACTTAACTGTCTTTCGGTGAGAGGTTGATCTTAGAGACATGTTATATATTTTTTAATTAAAAGATTAGTGTTTCACATTTTAATGCATTAAAAACTTTGGATTTGGCAATTTATTCATTTTTAGTTTATCAATAAGATCTGTATCTTGATCTTATGTCACCATACTTGCCTGAGTTCCTCATATCGCCTTCTTAAAAATGCTATTTATTTTATGAGTGTTTGCTCTACCTACTCTATAGAGAAGGCAGATACAATGAATTTGTACTTCTTTGCAGTTTCCTTATGCAGACATTGAAATTTCCCATTTCCTTTTAGGTAAACAAGGTAGCAGAAAATACATATAGGTTTTACTTGATATGACCTTGGTGACTGAAAGTCAAGCAAAGCTCCTAGCAGATGATCACAGTTTGATATCAGTGAAAGACTCCAAAATATACAAAAATAGCATAATATGTTCATGTAACTATTCAGGAATAAACATTTAAATGGGGAAATTTGAAAGATATCAGTAACATACCTATTTTGTGTGATGATGAATACAAAATTACATGTAATTTGATGAGGTCAGAAGATTAATGATAGATACTGAGTAAAAATGCTTGGGATTCTAGAACAGCCAAAAAGCAAATTCTACATTAATTTAGAATTTAATGTAGGTACAGCTGGCTGATCTAAATAGTATAGACAAATTTTGATAATGCATTTTTATCAAGATAGTCAAAAGTCCATCTGTTAGTTAAAACTTAAGCAAGACAATATTCTCGTCTTGAACCAAAGACAAGAATAAAAACCTTGAACAATACCTTTTAGAAAATAAAGCAATATAGTAAAACAAAATGTAAGATCATTCCAAAGGTTTGCTTTGATTTACATCGGTATTTGATTTGCTGTAAACTTCAAAGGTATAGAGACTTCTTGAACCACAAAGTTCCATTTATCTGCTGCATTTGAGGCTACTCCCTCCTTCTGTAGGGGCCACCATCTCATACTGCTCAGGGGTTTCCTGTCCCACTCTTTGGGGTAGGCATTTCCTTCCTGTCATTTAAGCTACGATCTTTGTCATGGTTCATTTTCTATCAAATGATAAATCCATCTCTGTGAGATATTTTATTTTTGTTTTTTTGGGAAGGGGCTGCATTTTAAAGAATAGATGCTAATGCTCGGCAAATTATGTCCTAGTATATTTATTTCCTCATACTTTTAAACTTCCATGTTCCTATAGATTTAATTATAATTTATTTAATGACGTATACAACCAAAAACAAGTGTACAAATTATGACCATGAGGCTGGGTTGTGGGGGTGTATATACCATGTTAATGTTCAGAAATTTTACTTCAGCCTTGCTTCTTGGTGTTCAGTGGTAAGTAACAGTTGTACCTTGGCAGCCAGGATGGCTATCATATTATCTGTGCATGCAAGCTGTGACTCCATTATGCCTTTTTCATTTTCGGCACTCTTGGAAGTTAGCATACATTGTACTCAGAACAGTCTCTGCTAATATACTGTATACCAGCCTGGTGCCTTCTGGATATTTTTAATTGCAACATTCATTATCCCTGACCATTGACTGTGCTGACTAGGTTTGATGGGAGTTGTAGTTAAGAAATCTGAAGTGCACTAGTTTGGGAAAGACTATCATACAGATATGAAATGGTATTAATTTGCAACTATATGGCATCCAGTCCTATCACTTCCTGACAAATAGATGGGAAAGAAATGGAGGTAGTGACAGATTTTATTTTCCTGGGCTCCAAGATCACTGCAGATGGCCAAGAAATTAGCCAAGAAATTAAAAAGACGCTTGCTCTTTGGGAGGAAAGCTATGGCAAATCTAGACAACATACTAAAAAGTAGGGACATCACTCTTCCAACAAAAGTGCATATAGTCAAGGCTATGGTTTTCCCAGTTGCAATGTATGGCTGTGAAAGTTGGACCATAAGGAAGGCTGAGCACTGAAGAATTGAGGCCTTTGAATTGTGGTGCTGGAGAAGACTCCTGTGAATCCCTTGGACTGCAAGGCGATCAAACCAGTCAGTCCTAGGGGAAATAAACCCTGACTGCTCTTTAGAAGGCCAGACACTGAAGATGAAACTCAAATACTTTGGCCACCTAATGAGAAGGAAGGACTCCCTGGAGAAGAGCCTAATTCTGGGAACAATAGATGGCAAAAGAAGGGGATGGCAGAGGATGAGGTGGCTAGATGGAGTCACTGAAGCAGTTGGCATGAGCTTAAGTGGACTCTGGGGGATGGTGGAGGTCAAGAAGGCCTGGAGGAATGTTGTCCATGGGATCGCGATGGGTCGGACACGACTTCACAACTAACAACAATAGCGTAATTACTAAAATTCCTGGCGGTGTATTCAAGTTGTATTGGTTTTGTAGGGGGAAAGGTTTGCATGCTATTAAAAACATGTAACTGTTGTTTCTTTAGCTGAAGGGATCAGAATTGGAAATTACACTAGTCAAAGGTGCTTTACATCATCGCATTGAGCCAGCATGTGCTTATGTGAACCTGAACATCAGGGTTGATGATAAAGAGCAAGGTAGGAACTTATTAATCTGTTTTTTAAGGAGTTGTTATCTTCTTTTTAACTGCTTCTGTGTTCTTTGGGAAAGCTACTGTGCGACAAGTTAGGGACCAAATTCAGTTTGTTGCCTACAATATTTCCTTGCCACCACAAGTTGAATAGCGCTATAGACAGTATCATATATGTACTATCCTGGGGCCTGTCTGACATGTGTAAGTAGCTTGTGTGTAAGATACTATATTAAGAAAAGCTACCCCTATTTAGGCTGCAATCCTATACACTTCCCTGGGAGAAAGCCTAATTTAATTGTAGCTTATTTCCGACTAGACATAATGAGCTGATTTGCCTGTAATAGCAAGCCATAATTTAAACAACCCATGGATGGTTATGCATGAACAGCAGGGAGCAAGAGCACTGCCTCCCACATGCCAGCCCCTTTGTTTTTACTGTGTCTATGATCAGCTTGTTTGTAGGGGGTTAAGCCCAGGGTGGATTTAATTTAAATCAAATTTTTACGGCCTGCTGCCATTATAGGTTTTCTCCTCCAGGGAAAGAATAATATAAACTTCAGGCTATACACGAAAAGATCCAAACACTTGTGAAGTATTCTACTCAAAAGGTTTCACTTTATTTTTACTGTTTTCCCCTTTTTCTCACATTTAACTTCTTGTGCAGATCTACTCCACTTTCAACAATCTTCTTCTAATTCATTGCAATTTCTGAAAATTAGCACTTAAGCAGTAAGGGGTTGATTCTGTATACATAAATTTACAAAGGAACAGTGGGATTAAGGTCTTTTTCTCAATTCTGTCTGTTTATTTTATAACATTTTTGCTGTGAAGAAGAGGCATGTAATCTGCAGACATAAATTAACAGTTTTGAGAACATAAATATCTTCTAGATAGAAAAATTGTCCAATAATCTTACAGAAACCTCTGTAAGGTTTTACATAATTAAAAAAAAATCCTTCCTTATGAATATCCTTTGGACTACAGTGTATCTTAAGTAGACAACTATCTTTTGATAGATTTTCCCTCAAACAATTATTTTTTAAAAAATCCAATTTAAATTAAAAACCGATTTAAATTTTTAAAAATCCAATTTAAAATCCATTTTTTAAATCCACCCTGGTTTAGCTGTGATTTGCTGTTGGGTGACTGCTGGGTTGTTCAGCCTCTAAATAAACCATCGGTCTTGGTTCTCATGCCATGCTCAGCTGTGCATGAGCGAGTTGCTTCTTGCTTCAATGCAGATGTGGATGCATGTTGCAGGCAGGGCACTCCTCCTCTCTCCTGCTTGTCTCAGCTCCCTGTGCTTTGCTTAGCCCAAGGCTGCTGTTATATACATACTGCCCTGTACAGGATTTCACCATTACTCACTATAACGTGGTGATCAAAATATGGAGAGGGGTGGGGAAGAGAAATACTAAGTGCATACCATATAAATAATTACTGCAGTACACAACAAATATTAAAATGTAGACACTTAGGACACCACTGACCTTCCTAATCTCTAGTCCAGGAATGTGCTAATGGCCAGCATATATAAATGGATTCAACTAGTGCTGAGCTCTAATGGAGGATAAAAACGTTAAGGCCTTTTGAATGCCTTTATTATTGAATAGCCATTGTTTTTACTCATCCATCCTTTCATTTAAAGCATTTGTAATGTTATAGTCAGGACCCAGAGAGGTGCTTGGGCTCACACAGTGTTTGACTATTCTTTTTTAGACTTCCTTTTTTGAATGCTTGTCCCCACTACCATATCAAAAGTCCCTTCTAGAAGTCTCTAGTTTGTAAAGTGGCTTGCTGTGTGACACTTTGCATTGGGGTTCAGTGGCTGTTCAGGAGAAGTCAGGTTCCTGCCCCTCTGGTCCCATGCTGTCATTATACAATCTTTGGTCCCTGGCCCATTTAAAAAAAATAATCAGAGGAACTTCAGATTTAGGCTTCTTTACCTTTTGGGACAGTGCATTTAGTTCCTACTTGTCCATCCTTCCTTCTTTTATTTATTCTTTCACTATTGTTAATTGGGGTGGAGATGGTCGGTGCGGGTGTTCAAGGATAGGCTGGACGTCCACATGGTGGGCATGTCGTGAGCGGAGCCGGCTGGTGCCGGAGGTCAGACTAGATGGCCCAGGAGGCCCCTTCTGACTCGCTCTGTTTTCTATGTTTCTATGTTTCTAAGATAGTTCCTGGATATGAAGGAACTATTGTATCATTTAGCTAAGTTGTTCTGCATGTGTATTCACATTATAGGTGGAGCAATCTTGATCATCTGTTCATAAAGCAGAATTGGTTTCTTAGAATTACTGCTCTGTTTCTCTCCCCAGATGGCATGGTGTTGCTGGAAAATCCCAAGGGAGATAACAAATTAGATTTCACCAAACTGGTTAATGCTATCTCATGCATTTTTGGACTTGACAATTCAAAGCTAGTGATTTTCAATGGAAAAACAGGTAGGTAGTAGTTGAGAGTGAAGCACACAGCTGTGAAGATGTGTGTGCATTATTGTATACATGTGAGTGTTCATGCATTTTGGAAAACTATTAGTGTATTTTTATAGAATAGGTGACAAAATTTCCTTGGATGTGTGCCTAGTCTTGGACCTGCTTTTTATGGTGACAGGAAGTTTATGCATTGTCAAAATAAACAAATTCTAAATTATGTTTTAAAATATCTTTCTGCGTGTTGCTTCTGTGGTAAATTTGATTAATTTCAAGTAGGATATTCAGGAGACTACCCCTGCACTTCTTATCTGGCTACTTAAGATTTCAAAGAACAAGGTGTAACAGCTTATCAGAGTCTGCTAGCATCAGAATATACAACTGTCTCCCAAGATAAAGTGATCATAAGGCTGTTCTTCATTGTCATTTTGTAGTGCTCTGGCTTCAGGAGGCTTGATGATCTCCTGGTTTGTTTTTCAGCACAATTTTGTTTAAATGCCTTTGGTTGTGATGTACATGCTCTTAAGTACTTCATATGGGCATTCCATACTGTAGTACTATAAAACGTAGCAGCCTCCAGTGAGAGAACATGGGGTGTGCAAGAAAAATTTAACTCAATTTCTGATTGGTTAAAAAAAAGACTATTTTTATTCTAGGTTACATAGTACGTTTTTCAAACTAGTGACACTGGAGCAGTACTTGGCAACATATGGGCCACTTAGGGAAGCTTATAAGTCCCCTGTTGGTGGCTTCCTGGCTTTAATACTTTTAAATAGGGAGTTTTTGATTTTTAGAGACATTTGAATGTGTAGTAGCAAATACTTTCACTGTAGATCCTAAAGCAAACTGCTTTATTTTAAAGGATTCCATTTATATTAAAATGTTCTTCACTACAGTATTCATAGGTACAGAATGTTGCAGAATTCATGATATCTTAGCATGTTGATTTAAAAAAAAACTTCTGGGATGTTGAAAAGTAAATGATGGTGGGAACAATTTCATTAGGACTGAGACCAAGTTGAAGGGGGGCGATTTCCTACAAGTTTCTTTCCTAGAAAAAGTGCTTCCCTTCTTGGGAATCTGTGTGTGTCTGTGTCCGTATCTGTGTGTTGTGGGGAGGAAGATTTTTGGTGACTGATAGAAAGAAACATTCCTTGTACAAGGATTCAGGCAGCTCATGTCGCTTTGCACCTGAGTTCAGGGGGTGGTGGCAAAAGTACTTCAACATAAGCTTCTTCAGGCTGCAGCTATGGCACCATTTCCCCTCAGTGAGAGTGACTTTGTCATGCAGCTAGTCATATTTGTCTATAATGAGAGAGCAAACTAAAGCAGAAGGAAAGCCATGTTCATCTGCCTTTCCTTAATATAGCAGTGATCTAGGATATCTTTGGTTATGCAAATATTTGTTGAATGTTTGGGATTACCAAACATTAAAATGTAAAACTAAACCAAGTCTGTGTTGAATGTTGACAAACTAGATTAAGCCCCCATTTAAAATACACATATTTGAGAACTGAAATTGATTTCTCCTTTATTTAATATCCCAAGCTTGTACGAGAACCTTCTCCCCATCATCCTTTCTCTCTCACACACTTTTTTGTATGGCAATGGAATCTCTAGTTTGCCTTGTCTTGAGCTGCATTTCTGTCCATTATGGAAGGGTCCATAGCTGAGAAAGAGAAACTGCACAAGACAGATATGCTCACCAAGCCATACGAACACAGAGCAATGTCCCTGAGTCTGCTGTCACTTTCTGATGAGGGTCATTGGAAAGGTTCAGTCTTCAGGCCACTCAGCATTTTGAATGTAGAATCCAGCCATATCCCTTTTACTGAAGTACACTGAGTTAATGTTCTAAATTATTTATCTGTTCTAAATAATGTTCTAAATTATATGGCAACAAATAGAGTCAGAATAGTTACATATTTTAAATGTCTTTTTTAGAAAGGTCATTGTTGGGGGGGGAGGGGGGACAGATGTTTGGAAAGCCAGGAAGTAGGGCAATGAGGATCATCGCCTTCTCTTTCAGCTGTTCCCCATTGACCGGTATTCAGAGCCAGGGTGTCTCTTTCTGGAGGAAGTATATAGTGCCCATAGCGAGATGGCATTGATAGCATTATTCTCCAGGAATTTACCTAACATTTTGATAGACTAGAAGGACCAGAGTGAGGAGGCAGTTTGGGTCTGGTAAATCAATGAATGGTTTCTTATCTAACTCTCCTTATATCATGCAAATTGAACTAAAATATTCACAGCAGGTGAGTACTATTACAAATTCTCACCATAAATTTTTCCAGCTAGAATATAAATATCTGAGAACTGCTTCCTAGAAGGAAAACATCTTATGTAACAGCAGGTCAGTAGTGGCTGATGACTGGGGCAGTGGTATATAATGCTTTGCCTGCTTTTCCTACTTTTCAGAGCTGAAAAACCCGACAGATTTGCTGAGTCTCAGTGGAAAGATGCTTCATGTAACTGCAGGGTCACTGCCAACCTCAAACAGTCTTGATGGCTTCCTTTGTCAGTATATCAATTTACAACTAGTGAATGCAAAACCACAAGGTACTCCATGTAAGAAGTTAATCATATGGCACTAGATCAAATTGTTTATTGAAATTTAAATTTAGGGCCTTTTTGGAAGTCCAGATAAATGCACGACTGTTCTAGGCATTGTTTCCTGCCTCCAGATGCCGTGGTTACCCATGACCCACCATTAGAGCACTAAGCAGGTGCAGGCATGCTCTTCACCTCCCCTCCATCCTTAATAGTGGCACTGCAAAGGATTTAGCACATAGCAGCTTTCTGTTGTGTGTGTCTTTCTTCTGCAAGGAGTTACTAAATGTCAGAGAAAAAGTAGAAGAGGACAGAAAAAGCAATGGGACAGGCAGAGAGGAAAGTCAAGGAGGTAGGAGTGTGACTGAGAGAACGAAAGACTAGGTGTTATCTGAATGTGAAGACATGGTTGACAAGATCAGTTGCTACTCAAGGATATAACATGAATTTAGGTATTCTGAGTTTATCAGCAGCTGAGCATGCAATGACAATCTCATGGCATATGATTATAAACTCTTCATGTTGTGCAGGTTTAGTTACCAATTTGACCTCATTTACTGTATATGTTGGTGTATAAGATGATCCTTAAAACCAGAAATCAGGAGATTGTCTTATACACAAGGTGAACAATTTTCATCGTATTATATTCATTGTTTTAAAAAGGGGGTAGTTAATGAAGACAAGTTCATCTTTTTTTAAATAATCATTAAAAAAACCCTACTTACTGTTAGGAGCTCATCTTGTGTTATGCCTGCAGGGCCCTCCTCCCCACACCCGCTGGTGGCCATCCTCTCCAACTGATCCCAGGCAGCCAGCCCCTTTGCGGGCTGCCGTCTCCCTCCAAATTGGAGAGGGAGTGTAACTATTAGCTAAAATATGGTAATGTGATGTCACAAGATTCTAGAAGTTTCTGGCTGACAAATACCTGTGTTTATTGGCATGTAAGAGCCCCTTGAAATGAAAAATAGCGAAGCAAAAATTAGGGATCATCTTAAAAGCTGGGCATGGCAAGTACCAGAAAAATAGCCCAAAATATCAACCTTCTCTTAAACGTGAGCCTCCTTATACACCAGTATATAAGGTATACAACTTCTGTAGGTGTTGTAAATTGTTCTATGCAAAGTTGTGTGAATAAGAATATCATACATTTAATAAAAATTAGTTGTAGAATAATGAATGGCAGTATAATCCTCTAGATAGCCAATGATAAGAAGATGTCTTGGAGTTTAGTGGGAAGCTGACGTAACATTTCCAGGAGAGTGCAGGAGAAATCTGTCCTTGAAAGATACAACAGATACTCTGTTTTGTTTATCACCTCTGCTAAGAAATTATAACAACTTGTGTTCTCTAGAGTGTTTGAATGGAGTGGTGGGAACTCTTCTTTTGGAAAACCCAGTCGGTCAGAATGGACTAACATATCAAGGGCTCCTACATGAAACAGGGAAAGTGTTTGGACTCAGAAGCAGGCGGCTAAAATTGTTCCTGGATGAAGCATTAACAGAGGGTAAGTAGTGTTGACCTCATCAAAACAAGTTAACTGTGTCATGTTGGGTTAAATCTCCTACTCTTCTAAGCTTCTCTAAAGTTTTTTCTAAGTCATTAGTTACATTTCATAAACTCAGGCCTTTTGCCTAAGCTTAAACTACGTATTAACAAGTGGCATGCAATTGCATCATGTCTTTTTACTTACTCGAAAGCAAGCTCAGAGGACCTGATAATCAAGCAAGACCTTGTGGGTTCAGTCCTTTGTCCCATTCTGCAGCCACAATCGATATTGTTCTCCTTACCAAACACACCGGCAATTTGCATAAAGAAAAAAATCATTAAGATATTTACTAGTACTTTAAAAAAAAGTAGTCAGAGAAGGACAGTATCCAAATATTACTAGTAGAACTCTGCTATTTTTCTTGCATAAATGGTTGCCCATTGCACTTACACAAATGGTTGTGCAGGTATAATGCACAACTGTGCTCACACATATGTAACTTTAGCTGCATTTTCCTCTAGTGTGTAGTTCTGCTAGTGCAACTACATTTACAGTAGCATTGTGATACAGATGGGTCCTGCTCAATGGGAGCCGAGGGATTATAAACCTCTGTGTCATTGCAGGGAGAAAACTGGATTAGAAGCCTGTTATTTGACATAATAATTTCCAGTGTGGGAAATTATCTTGTCTGGAGCATCATTCAATCATGTGAGTTCCTCCAGTGGTAATCTAAAGTTGTACAGCCAGTGCATAGGTTTTACTAGTACAGGCTTATTACCCCAGTGAGAACAAGGCCAATCTGTTAAAGGAAAATGTCTCTCATGGCACATCCAACCCTTCTGTTTTTTGGTAAACTACCGTATTTTTCACTGTGTAAGACACACCTGACCATAAGACGCACCTAGTTTTTAGAAGAGGAAAACAAGAAAAAATCATTCTGAATCAAATGGTTTACTAAACTATTTAATAAACTATAACAGAATACAGTAATACCGTATTTCAACCTTGTAAAGTGAACAGCAGTCAACAGTGGCATTAAGAACCGTCATCGCTGTCATTAACAAAAGAGAGACTTTAAAGTTCGAGTACTCTTCTAGTTTTCGTTGAACCCATAGAACTCATCATCACTAGAGTCAGAATTTATGAAGCTCTGTCGCTCACAATCACTGACATCACTTTCTTAGTCAGTAGTGGAATTATTGAAGGAATCCACAATCTACACCAGTTATACAAGAGCTGCTACAGACAATTCAATAACAAATCTAAAAAAGCCAGTAATGTCCATGCTGCCCTACTAGTAAATAATAGAAAAAAACTTCTGACAAAAAATGAGATACTGTACGGTAAATCAAACACACAGCGAACTAAGCCTTTGAAGAATAAACTTCATACATGAAGGTAATGCTGTTCAAATATCTGCTGATCCTAAAAAAAATGTGTCTGATCAACTAACAGATAACTGATCCATGGAAAGCTTCCTGATAATCACAGGCACATTCCCCATCACTTCCCCATGGGCTTCCTTAAAAGACGGGTTGCCATTTGAAAACACACACCAACCTGTGATTAACAGTTCTCACCTGCGCTGGAGGAGGGGGGTAGAGCAGGGCATGCCAAGCGCGTGCCGGCCAGGTGGTGCCACGTGGGGCTGACAGCGTGCCGGTGGTGGTCTTCCGGGCGGCACTAGGTCTTCCCAGGCGGTGGGGGTAAGCAGTCCATCTCTCCGTGCAGCCGGCGGGTTAAAGCCCGCGGCTCCTCCTCCTCTGCACCTCTCCCCCTGAGCAGCATAGCTCTCACCTGCGCTGGAGGGGGGGCGGAGCAGGGTGCGCCAAGCGCGTGCAGGCCAGGTGGTGCCTCGTGGTGCAGGCGGCCGGCAGCGTGCCAGCGATGGTCTTCCGGGCTGTGTGGCGGCGGCAGGTCTTCCCAGGCAGTGGGGGTGAGCAGTCTGTCCTTCCGTGCTCTCCGTGCATCCAGCGGGTTAAAGGCCGCAGCTCCTCCTCCTCCTGCACGCCTCCCCCTGAGCGGCACAGCTCTCACCTACGCTGGAGGGGGGGCGGAGCAGGGCGCGCCGAGCACGTGCCGGCCAGGTGGTGCCACGTGGTGCAGGCGGCTGGCAGTGTCCCGGGCGTTGGGCACACTCACATTCGCTCTATAAGACGCACAGACATTTCCCCTTACTTTTGAGGGGGAAAAAAGTGCATCTTATAGAGCGAAAAATATGGTACGTTTGTTCCAGGATATTTTTGTTCAAGTATGTTGCTTTTATTACAAAGTTAAAAACTGAAAATGAAATAGGTATTGGCTCACAAAAGGTCTTTCTGCATTCCCATTCTATTATGGAGACGCTTCACAATTGGGTATGTTGTGCTGGTATAGTTTCAGCACATAAGGCATTTGAAACTGAGGCATTTGCTGTCATTAAACTTTTAAAATAGGCATGAAGAATAAAATACAGCATCTTGTATAATTGAAAATGGAAGCAGTACTTGAAATCTTGATGACTTTTGAAAATGTATTGCCTAGTGGGAGTTGGATATGGCATTTTATTGTTAGAGTGATGTTTGTCTTCAGCCTCTGTCAATGGTACAAGGGGAAAAAAAGTTATTACAGCAAATGTTCCATCTAGATTGTCTAACAATTATGATAGTGAAATGACTGGCTTGGTAAAATAATTGGCAAAGGATAAGATGCATAGTAATTGGATATTGACTGCTTGAAATATATCTCATTCAAGAATATCTATTTTGTTTTATATTATTTCAGTAAGTTAAGGCTGTTTTTAAGTCTAAATGCATCACTTAGCTTAATGTAGGTTGATCAGTCATGAATATTACATTTTTTTAATGTATGCTGCAACTTTAGTAACAAACTCTTTAAAAATATAAAAAACCTTCTTTTGGGCTTGTCTTAATATCCAGAACTTTTAGTAACACAGAACTATTGATTAAGCATATTGACATGTGTGATCTGCCTTAAGTTATTTTATGGATATCTAGTTTTAAATTGCCAATGGTTATTTGAGAACATTGACATTAAACTTGTGACTTATTTTGCTTGAATCACTTATTTAAATAGTTTCATGCAAAAACATTTTATAGTGAGACCCTCTTCAGAAACATACTGTTAAGTGATATTTAGGAGAAAAGATGGATTTGTTTCAGGTAGTTGTTAATGGATACAGTGCAGTGCCAGAGAATCTTATCTGTTGTTCACACACATGGCCCCCAGTGGCAGTCAAAGGCATGACTTCAGCAACTATTGTCTGCCATCAGGCAGGAAGTGAGAGATGACTCCCACTCTTGTCCCTCTAAGTCATCAGGGAGAACTGGGGGGGAAGAGGGTTTCCTCACATTCGCCAGGCTTGAAAGGTCATTTCTTACCTCCTTATTGTGGATCAAGAAACAGCTGCAAAGCAGATGATTGGGGGGAAAGGGGGAGGGATATGGACTTACATGGATAATGGAGGATTTTCTTTCTAGTGCTGCCACAACCTCACCTGTGGGGAAATGGTTCCTCCCCTTGGGGGTTTCTCATATTTAGCAAATGCTGGTGCATCAGGGCCTAAGGAATTTTCTCAAACTATATCTCAGAGTTCCACAGGCTGATCCTTTTCTGATGCCACCAATTCTCTTAAAATACTTCAAAACCTCCTAGTAGCTTGGTATAAAAAGCTTAGGCATAAGATGAACACCAACAGTAGAGACAAGATGACATATTGAGCAAGTTGGTTTACTAAAGGGGTATTTTGTACGTAAAGGAATTCTAATACTTTAGGACTTTTAAAAGACTGCTTGCTGACAATGGTTAAGGTCTAAAGATACAGTTCCTATTACAAGGCAGTAATTTCCTTTTTACCTCAAAACAAATTTCTAAGCCTCCACCCCTGCCAAATACATTACCAACTAGGTCTAGCTCTTCAGTACAGTTCTCTGAGTCCCAAAGTGCCTCCTGTTGTATTTCTGGCTCCTTAGATAGTTTATCTGGGTTTTCATGACTGCTTGTATAACCTTCTGGCAAGATTGTAGGGCAGCCTCCTGGCTTCCCACAGCCACCTGTTCCCTGCTCCTAATATTCTCCAGCCATCACAGGGACGGAATAGTTTAATATTGAGGCCTTAGCAGCTTACTTTCTCCTCAACTTCCTTTTAGTCCATCTTCAACCCCATCCACCAGCCAGTAGACCTGCTTACTGATTACCTGAAGAGACTCCCTGAATCCTTTCCTGTCAGTTATCATTCCCAGTTGTTCTTTTCCTCCTGGCCAGAATCCCCAGCTGATCAGATTCAAATTTGCCTGATCCAGTCCCTTCTATAAATATCCAAAGGGATCATCTCTCCTCCTAGCTTCATAATGCTAGTAATCAGGTAATACTAAATAGGCTGTTATCACAGTGACTACATTAGACCTTAGGTCTGCATGCATACATTATAGCCTCTCAGAGGCCACCCGGAGTATTCACAGAACAGCAGCAGCCAATATAGGCATCTTTAAAATAAATGAATTCAAGAGCAAAATACCGAGAAGCTTCCGCTGCAGATTCAGTTTTCCAGTTCTCTGAACATGACACATGAGAGGCAAACTTAAGGGGATGATAAGTCTGATGTAAGGCAAAACGGTGCTTGACAGGAGACAGCTCACTCTCATAGCTTGAAGGGGCACAGGAGAGGCATGCTTGCAAAGTAAACAAACACAGCCCCACAAAACAAACTTGTGAACATAAAGACTTTTTTAAAGTAGTGGCTTCATTTGGCTGCAGTGCCAGAATGAAGAGAAAACCCAACCTTGTAAACCAGTCCTTAGCAAAGGGTTGAGCAAATATTGGAATACAATGAGAAGCAAGTTGGATCTATGTGTGGTATGTTGAATCTAAATGCTGTTCACAGCACATATATTTATGTGCCCCTGTTGTAACAAAAGAAACAATGCTCTCATTTACCTGTTTTGGATGCCATGTCTACCCAAGGTGACAGAACTCATTAAAGCACCGTGAAATAAATGTCAGGGAATTGTGTACATATTGCAATGGAATGCATCCTTCTGTTTTTTTCCCATGTAGTTTTCATTTCTGCAGGCTTATCTTACATACTGGTATATTGCTAACCACAGTCTTTGGATTTCTCTTTAAAGGGAGACTGTGTTTATCTCTAGTAGCTTTTAATTAAATCAGTGGCAGCTAGCCTCTTGTTGGAATAGACATTTTAAGTATCTGCATAAACAAATTGCAGAATATTAGCACTCCAGGTAAATTAGCTGAAAAAGAAATGGCCACGACTGGCATGGCAGGCTGTATAGATTTCAAGCATAACTTATTTTGTGACTACTAGAATTTCTGGTTTGGACTGCAAGATGGAGCAGTATACAGAGGTTGTGACTTGGCTCCTGCATAAAAGAGTAACTTTCATCCAACACGTTTTAACTTTTTAGGAAAGTTGGCAGCCCAGAGCAAAATTAAGGCTGCAGTACTAGGCACACTTACAAGCTAGCAAATATCATTGAATAGGAGCTTCTGAATAAACATGCCCAGGCTTATTCTCTCTCCATCCCCACTCCACCCGGCTGTTTTGTTAATAAGGTCTGACTAGCAGATGTTTGTGCCAGAGAAGAGTGCTGAGGATCCAGATAGCCTTCTAGACCTGACTTCTAACTGTGAGATAAGGTGGGCTATAAAGTGCAGGTTATTATTTGCATACTGCAGTGGCATTTTCTTCTTGTACTTGGCTCGGTATCAATAGATTCATAGCATGACTAAATGTCATGATGAGTCTTTCACGTTATTGCCCTGATCTTATGTTTGTGAGTATGGACTAAGGAATGTTTTAACGGGGTCAGCTGCAATGCAGTAGAGAAAAGCAAGACAACTGATGCAGCTGTAGGATCTGTCTACTGCAGTCTTCCTCAACATTGTGCCTTCCAGCGCCCACAATTCTGGGTGCTACATTTGGACTGCAGCCCCCAGAATTCCCAGTCAATGGCCCTGCTGGATGGGAATTCTCGGTGTTGCAGTCCAAATACTCTGAAGAACACCAGGTTGGAAAAGGCTAACGTATTGGAAACTTCTAATTGGTTTGACTGTTGTTCAGTTCCCACATGTGACTCTCTGTGAAAACTCTCTGTTGTACTGTGTGGATCCTTTTTTTGCTATGTTTGTTGACTGAAAGTTGTTGCACTTAATCAGTGTATATTGCAGTACAATTATGAATATTTGTATAACAGCTTCATAATTAACTTTTATATTAAAGCCACAAAATGTAATAAAAATCACAGCAAAAGACAGATGGTGAATGATTCATAAATAGAAAAGCAGAAGAAGAGTGAGAGAAATAATGGGGAACTAGGCAAGATCATAGGAAGCTGCCTTATAGCGAGTCAGAGCCTTGGTCTGTTTACCACAGTATTGTCAGCACTGATTGGCAGCATTCATTTCTAGCCCTTTCTGAAGATGCATGGGATTTTCTGCATGCAGAACATGTATGGACAGGAGCATCCACTTTTATTATACTATTTGTCTGACAGTAATAAAAATTCTGTGTGTGTGTTTTCACAAATGTTTTGAACTGCAGCAGAATTGCATGTGTTGTTAATAGGGTTACACTGGATGTTGAATGCACATTTTCAGTAAAATACAGCTCTCTATGTGTGTGTAAGAGAGAGAGAGACTGGGATTTCATATCAACTGATATCAACAGCTTGTTTGCCTCTGGTCTATGGCTATTTGTTTTCTGATATTCTGCTTAGTGTCAGGTTGCCCTCCTCATTTTCAGTTTCCTTTTAGTGTGATCCCATCCAATCTGTGCATCACATTGTGGACATGAAAATGGTGCAACGCTAAAATGAGGCCAGGAAGCATTGCCTTTATTCTGAATTGGCTTCATTGCTCTCAGTGGCACTATCACACAGGCAACCTGTTTTGACTATGTGATGATCCAGCAGTTTCTGGGAATGAGATGGCTAGTTTTTGAGAAAGCACTGGGTGTCAAAACAGCAGCTGGTTGCACTTGCTCCTGCTATCTAAATGTTATTTGCAAGGCAGAACTCTGTGTACTGCAAGTACTTTCTTTCCTTTATAGATACACTATATTGAAAAATCAGTGAAAGGAAGAGTGCTTTCCACAGGATGTGAAAATTCTAGTGAAACATGCACCTTGAGTCTAGCTTTATTGGTACAACAGAATGGATTGTACAGTACAGGGGCAATTGTGTAATGACTTTAACTACCTCGCTCAGGAAGCCATACGTACCTGTCTGGAAAGTTTTTTCCATTTATTTTAACACCTCTGATTTTCATAGGATGCATTTAATTCTTTGCAAGTGTAAGATGTTTTGAGCCCAAAGAGAGGTGGGATACAGATCTTTAAATTCCATCGGCTTGAAACCAGCAGGGTGCACCTCCGCATTCCTTTTCTCACTGCAGCTGTCGATGCCTCCAAACCTCAGCAGCAGTTTCTCGTAACGCTGCAGCAGGAAAGCAGCAGTGGGCCTGCTCTGTTCCACCTAGTGAATCTCTGCTTCTGGCAGTCAGACTCCAAGCTTGCATTATTTCAGTCTGTGTGCTTGGTTCTTTTATTCATTTTTTACAACTGACTAAGCTTAGGAGACTTGCAAAAGTAACTGAAAAAAGCGTAGTGCAACATGTTGAATGGACTGAATACATTCTTAACCATCAAAACCGCCCTGAGGCTTCGGCGAATGGGGCGGCATAAAAATGTTTTAATAAATAAATAAATAAATAAATAAATAAATAAAACCAGTTAAGATTTACCAAAATGTCCTTAAACATTAAATGCTGTCAGGATATTTTGACTGAGGCTATTCTCCAGCCAGCCTCATTAAAGAGTCAAAAGTGTTTGCAGTCTTCTGTCCCCATACTAGTATTAAATTTATTCATATTACAGAAAGGCAAGATGGGAAAATTTACCAGTGGTGCATTAGGATCAGTTTTTTATTCTGATAGATGATGAGAAGATTGGTAAGGAATAGACTGTGACACCTTAGAGATGGCCCAGTTCATAAGTTGTTACTGAAAAAGCATGGCTGCATCAGTAAAATTTCAAGGGAACTGACTGTGTGCATAAACTAGCTGGCATGAAATGTAAAGGCATCACATAGCCTGCCCATTCCAAATGGTCACTTCTTTTCAACTATTACCAGTGTGGGAAGCATCTGCAATGCTGGAGCTCATATGCCATCCAAATGACATGGATCAGGCTTATAATTCATCCAGCTGAGTACTCTGCTCCCTTTCTCGGAACTCACCAGCTTGTTCCTTCACAATAGATTAGTAACAAGCCACAAACCCAAGTTTTCAAGAGGAGCAGAGCCCTATCCAGAACAGATGGACTTCCCATTGCTGGCTTCATTTCCTTCCTGATCAGGGACCCATCTGTTTGCCTGAATTAAGTTTCAGTTTGATAGCTGTCATCCCCGCAACCTATATATAATCTCCAGGCTCTGGGTCAGATCCCCAACATCTTTCTTGGCATTAGATGAAAAAGAAATATAGTTCCAGACCTCTCCCAGCTGTTTTCTGTGGATTAATAAGTAACACGGAAGACAAATCCCTGAGAGATGCTATGGGCCAGTGGCCAAGGTATGGAATAGGAGTCCTTCAGCACATCTTCTGGAGCCAACCCCAAGAAGTAGAGTTAGAAGGTGTAGAATGTGAATATGAACTTCTTTGGCTGTGCATAGCTTTCCTTAAACTGATTTTGATATACACAACTCAAATCATTCTGCAGGGTATTGCAAGTATAAATTAATATTTTACTTTGATATGTGTTGCGTAATATGGTATGATTTGAGTTTTAGTATCTGATGCCACAAACCTTTATTTATATTTTATCTGTGTTTTAATTTACTTTGTTTTCTGCATTTTAGGGGTTGTGGTGTTTTCAGTTGTATGATTAGTTTTTATAATGGTTTTTAATTTGATTGTGAGCCACCTAGAGAGGCTGTGGCACACTAGGCAGCACACCAATGTTTTAAATAAATAAATGTTATCTGAATTTTCTTTAAGACTTACTGCTCAAGCTTCTTTCATTGAGAAAGTGTTAATTTATTTGAAAAGGAAATAAATTACTACTGCTGCTGCTCTTGCTAATAAACTTTTATCTTCTTTTTCAGAGATTACAAAGGAAACCTCAATGAAGACTCTAAATATGAAGACTGTGTACGTTCATGCTGCACAAACAACAGCTGAATACTGAGTTAATCCATTTTCTTGGATGCTGTGATTTAGATTTCTTTTCATGGAGAGATCTCATTTGAAATTGGGATGCTTTCCCCAAGAATTCAAAAATTCTGTAGGATGTTTTGAATGACAGCAGTACTACACGGAATGTGTTTTTATCAGTGCATGTGTAATATGCTGCTTTAGGTTTAAATACAGTGAATTTTGATTCTGTTACATTGTAAAAGCTATGCAGAATAAATATTCAGTCTCAAATACACAGAAGGATCTATGCAGTTAGTTGCTGGAAAGAAATTGTGATGGGTACCTCAGTATTGCAGTTCACTGCTTGTTCTTTATGGAGAGACCATCTTTAGTTTTTCTAAAATTGTTGGTCCTGCAGCATTCTATGTTATGTTGACTTTAATCTTCATTAAATAAGAGCAACCTTGACATTGTTCAGCAATGCTGATAGACTATTGGTGAAGTATGTATTCCCAGAAACGGTCTCTAACGTCCATGATTTTGAACAATAAATTGCTTTATCTAGAACACTGTGAATTGGTTTACTGGTAATTAAAACAATCATTTTAAATTGCTAATCTGAAAGAGATAATTGTTGGAAAACCATGAAAACCAATAACGTGGCAAGGTAGGCTTGTTAAAATTTAGTGGCCTAGTTCACACACAATGCAAATCCCTAGTTTATTTTGGTGTTTTGCTATCCAGTCTCTTTGACAGATTGTAGAACAGACTGGTTTATTTTTGCACTGTCTTGATTATTTCCCTTGTCTCCCTGCTTTTTCCTTCCCTCCATCCCAAATGCTTTTGCAACACTGTAGTACTAGCATGTAGAGTGGCTGTGTGTTTTGTTCTTTTAGCTACTCTTGCCCACTGACTCAGTAACCTGGTAAAAAATGTATGAACAACCCACTGCTCTAGGTTCACACATAACCAGAACCTATGGTTTAAACAATCCAAGGTTCACAACCCAGCAACTAACTGTGGGTTCTGGGGTGTTCAAAATTAACAACGCATGATTAGTTTGTTCACACAGCATGACATCCCAGAACTCAACAATACAAGCTGTGAGTTAGCATTACATGCAGATCAGACCATGTATATTCATCACCTTTATTTTGTGGAGTTTTGAAAATAGTTAACACTTTGTGAAAGTTACTTCCAAGATGGAGTGAAATAAATTGCTTGACAGGGACAACCATAATTCTGAATGTACATGGACTACGGTGCTTTTGACCCATACATTTCCTGGGTGATTCAAGCTGCCAGAGGGCAACTGGCATCTTGGATGGTGAAGGATGCAAACATATCCCTGAGGAATACTCTGCCATCCTGCTTGAAAAAAATGCATTAGATCCTGCTGACCAAGATAACTATTGGTTAATTTCCCATTTAACATTTTTAAGCCATGCAATGGACCACAGAGCAGCATCTCAGCTCTTCTATTCCTAGAGAAAAGGAATTGTCTGATATTTATCTGATTTGGTGTTGGGATCACCCTTTTTTCTGATTTTGGAGATGGAGATGGAAACTACTTTGGTGGCTCCAACCCTGAACTGGCAGTCAGAAGATAATGCTGAGGAATATTGTTCTCTCTGTAGCATGTACGGTGCCTTAAGGGTCTCTGTTGTTCCACATGCTCTTTAACATTCACATAAAACTGTTGAGTGATTTGGGCTGCAATGTCATCAGTTTGTTGATCACCACTCAACTTGATCTCTAACTTGCATCTTTTTCTCGGAGACTGGCAGCCAAGACCTGAGGTCACTGATGACACAATAGAGGTAAATAAGCTGAAACATAATCCAGACAAGAAGGAAGGAGGTCTAACTGTTCTAGGTATAAGTGTCCAGGCTATGTTGGAGGGGGCTGTATGCTGACCTGCAGAATCAGGTATGTAGTTTGGGAGTTTTCCTGAATCAAGTGCTGTCCAGGTAGCAGCAGTGCCAGCCCTGAGCTTATGCTGATGCACCAGCTGCATCCCTTACTGGAGAAGTAAGTCTTGGCCGTGGTCGTCAGCTGGTTCACAACACAACAGCCAGGCTACTGTCTTAATTCAACAATGGAGGCTTCATTAGTGGTCACTTCACAGGCTGGAGTATTCTGCTTGCCAAAGAGGTGCATATGCTTAGCAAGAAGTTAAAATATGCTTCTTTGAGAAAACTTGGCCTGGACTAACACTATTTTGACTGCAATGTTTTTGGCTCTCTTGCTGGCTGCTTTATTCTCTTCTATGATCAGAGGCTTTTAAGATAACCAATTTAATATTTTGTCACTGAGACCTCCCTTGAAACTTGATGGAAATGTAGAATAAAAATACTTCAATAAAATGAGCCCAAAATTTTACTATATAAGACCCTCAGATACCATGTGTGTGCATATATTTCTTGCTTGCTAATGTTCATTAGAACCTGATCTTGATGGAGAGATGGTGCTACATGGTGGGTGCCAAAATGGAGAAGGCCCTTCCCACCATGTCCAAGTGGCTATTGATGTAGTAAGCAAGGCTTCCTGTTCAGAAAATAAAGACCAAGGCAACCTTTACATGAAGGCCATCTCTCGGGTAACCTTGTCCTGAGCATCCAATGGCTTTGTACCTCAGTAATATCACCTTGAGCATGGCTCAGGAGCTAACTGGCAGTCACATGTGGACATTCAGCATGAGACTCGTGTGCCTAGGACAAAACCCCACTGAACATCCAACTAGCGCCTTCTGCACTAGTTGCAGCTTCTGAAGTAATTTTAAGGGAAGTGCAACATGAAGCCCATTACAACAGCTCATCTTTAGCTCAGTGTGGATTATTGGGACTACATAAATCCATCTCACTAGGCTTCAATTTCAGTCACAGTCACTGTATAAAAACCATACTGAGTACCACAGCTGACTTCCTATTATTGCTTTTTATAAAGTATATAATAGCAGCGTATTAAGTGCAATGGAACTTTCTTAATGAGATGTGCAACCCAACTTTTTAGAAGGGAACCATTACACTTTGCATTTTTAATACTTGCATTAGCTCCACAAATGCTATTAAGGTGTGTAGAACTCTTGTACATTTATTTATTTATCTGCTGAGCATGGCTTCAAAGTAATGCTGGACTGGAATGGCAGGGTTTCCTGGCTCAAAGTACATATGATGCTGCTAGTGGCCAAAAATAGGTTCTACCCAGCAGAATGGAATACCTTAAATGGACCAAACCCCACCAGCACTCCATTTACATACCATGCAAAATACACCCAAAATTGGCTTCTTAGATTTTTACCCTAGATAAGCAGCTGATGTGCTCTACAAATGAAAAATAAAACATCTGTTTTCCGTTATCATCTGTACCTACACCCTTTTTTGCAGAAGGCTTGACTGAGAAGCACAATGCTGTTTTTCAAATGTTATAAGCAGCATTGCTCTGAAAGTAAACTAAGTGTCTTCTCAGTTACGCTTGTCAGAACAGACTTTGTTGAAGAAATGTTATAATGCAGCACTGAAGCTCTTGCTACCCAGACTCAGTGTGCCTCTTCAGTTTGATGGATGATCGCTCTTACACTATAAATAGCATGTGTATTAAAAAGGGGTTCCACGCCATTTAGGGCTTCAAAGATAATCAGGCTTGAAACCGTACTGGGAGCCAATGTAGCTCCTTCAGAACTGCTGTAGTACAGGTCCCACCTAAGCAGAGCAACCAAACATCTAGCAAGTTTCCGAAGGTGGTGCTGTGGGATTCCCGTCCGACTGTGGCCACTGGCTTGTGCCAAACATCAGGATTCCAAGGGCTTTGACTATTGGGTGAAATAGAAATTAAATAACAAGAATCCCTATACTGTTTAGCTTATGCTTAAACCTCTGGGGAATTCTGGCATTTAGTGCCACCAGTATGCCGACGGCACCCAACTCCAATATTGAACTATCCAAGGAGGTGGTTCTGGTACTAAATTTGGAAGCTGATGTCTGTAATGGACTGGATGACATCAAACAATTTGTATCTTGGTCCAGACAAAGCAGAATTGCTTCTAGTTCATTGAAAGGAAGGGCAGGGAATAGGATTCAGCTTGGAGTTGGGGGCGTTGGGGTGACGTTCCCCCTGAAGACTCCAGCTTACAGTTTGGGTGTATACTTGGACTTGGCCCTGCAAATGGATACCCAGACCTTAGAGGTGGACAGAAGAATCTTAGAGGAAGTTCAGATCTTTACCTCTGCTGCTTGCTTTCTACAAATAATGAATGCAAATACACTGGTTATGTTTGGGTGGCAAAATCTCTCCTTAATGGAAGGGAAAGGTCACAGAAATTGTTGATGGCTATCAAACTACTGTTTCAAATTAGTAGCTAGTTTGCTTAAGTTAATTCATCGTCTCTGGCCTATACATCTGAGAATTGGTGAGATGTATAATGCAGCAGAAGGCGTTGAACAGTTGAGATGGATGTGAAAGAAGTCAAAGGATATTGCATTCCCATAGTGCCAGAAACCCATCCAAAATGGAAAATGTAGTTATGTCATTATATGGACAGCTAATGCTGAGGAATACAATCCCCCAATTAAATTTCATTTTATTTAAAATAATTATCTTTTAACCTTTGACTTTTTTGCTTCAAAGGGCTCCTGAGGTGATACAGAACTTTAAAACAGAATAATCAAATTAAGAACATAGCAAGCCATTTAACAAAACTTAGTATTTTTTAAGGTCTGCCTAAGCTAAGTCAGGGAACTGCAGGTGGCACAGTGGTTTAAACCACTGTGCTGCTGGGCTGGTTGATTGAAAGGTCGCCGGTTCGAATCTGCACAATGGGGTCAGTTCCCGTTGCTCCGTCCCAGCTCCTGCCAACCTTGCAGTTCAAAAACATGCAAATGCAAGTAGATAAAAAGGTACCACTTTGGTGGGCAGGTAACAGCGTTCCGTGCACCTCGGTGTTTAGTCATGCTGGCTACATGGCCATGGAGACTGTCTGCGGACAAACACTGGCTCCCTCGGCTAGGAAACGGAGATGAGCACCGCCCCCTAGAGTCAGGTATGACTGGACTTAATGTCAAGGGGAAACCTTTACCTTTAAGCTAAGTCAAGAGGGGACAAATCTGACTTTCTGCAACACTTTTGCTCCTCAGTGTTCTCTCATTCTGGATGCTTGGGCCAGCTCATCTCTGGCCAGTCCTTCTGCCTTCACTTGCCTGTTCCTATGTGCTGATAATGGTGTATAATTATGATGTACTAATCCTAGAAAAATTTAATTGGGATCTATAATCTTGGGTTCCTTCAGAATAATGACCAACTAAGAGGAGTACATTAGCTGGCCTCTTTGAAAACCCCAAAGAAGTTAAATATAAAGAAGTAGGGAAATTATGTCAGACTTCCTGGAATATCAGGAATATAGCAAGTTGATCTTAAAAGGATTATTTCACAAATGCTAAGCAATCTCTTAAGATTTCCCATACTCAAAACTGAAAAAGTGCAAAAAAAGGAGTGTAGCTGGACATGAAGAAAACAAAAATCATGACTACTGAAAAATTATGAATACACAACCTTAATGTCAACAAGGATTTGGCATACCTTGGATCAGTCCATTCAAAGGGTGACTGCAGCCATATGTGAAAGGATAAGTATGAAGGAACTAGCAAAGACCCTGAACTGTCTGGATGTTTCATGGGAAACCAAGGCCAAGCTCCTCCATATTATTGTATTCACATGTGGGTGTGAAAGCTGGCCAGTGGAGAAAATGGGCAGGAAGAAAATGGATGCATTCAAAATATGGTGCTGAAGGAGAATTTTGCAAACTCTGGACTGATGGAAAGATGAACAAGTAGGTCCTGGAGCAAATCAAGCCTGTGTTTCCCTGGAAGCACAAATGATGCAAATGAAGCTGTCGTACTTCAAGCACATCATGAGAAGGCAAGACTCATTGGAGAGGATAATAATGCCAGGGGAAGTCAAAGGCAGGAGAAGAAAATAACCAAATGTGAGATGGGTCAATTCCATAAAGAAAGCCACCGTCTTGAGTTTACAAGAGCTGAGCAGGGCTGTCAGGGGCATTTTGCAGGGCACTCACTCATAGGGTTGCCATAAGCTGGAGATGACTTGACAGCATTTAACAGCAGCAACAACTGAAGTGAACTGTACCTGCTTACAGAGGCTCCTTGCCCAAAGGCAAAAAAGACTCCAGTTCATCCTTGCTGAATACAAGGAAATTCCTCAAAGCTTGAGAACTGCTGGTGGGGGAGGAAAAGGCAACAGCTCTCCTTTTGCAGACACCCAGTGGATTGGGATTTTATTTGTCCTAAATACGTCATTCTTGCTTAAAGGTGTCACTTTATTGCTGAATGTCATTCCCACATCCTGGAAGCTGTCCTCCGGTCATTGTGAGTGGGCTATACAAGCCCTCATGGTGGCTAAAAGGCTTATACTATGGGGAGGGAAAGAGCAATCATTTCCCCCAAACTGCGAGCAAATGCACTACCAAGGACAACTTCATCTCAACATTCATTCCAACATTTGGTCACCCTAACTTAATCTATACTGATGATGTGAAAAAGGAACTTTGAATGTTTGTATGCATGTGTGCACATATATGTATACATCTATATCGTTAGTCATATTCTCAAGATCAGTTCAATACATCTCTGAGCATTACCATGTGACTCTATTCCCCCTTTCTTTCTCTGCTTATGTGTTTGTGTTTTTGCTCCTGTTTGTATTCTCAGCAGTTTTGCAGTGATGTTTGGTTTTTTGAAAGATTGTAAAAATCAAATAAAGATGATAAAACATTAAAAATTGAACTATATTTTGTTTCCAGATATTTGAGAGATCTTACATCGGTATCTCTATTATACTTGTTCTTCCTCCCATGCTGTCCCAAAGGAGTCTATGGGTTCAAGGCTCTGCATTGCCCTGCCTTCTGAGAAGGCTACAGGGACGAAGTCTTTGCTAGTGGTCTCCTAGCCCCATTCAGGTTTTAATGTAGGAGGAGGAAAGTGAGTGCAACCTCCCCTCCTCCGCCAGTGTTCTCACGTGTCTCCACGTGCTGGGGGAACTGTGTGCAGGAGGAAGCCTTTTTTGTTGGTACTGATTTCTTGCAGAACTGAGGCTCCAAAATGTGCAGGGAGCCTTCCTGGATACAAATGGCTCCAGCCACCCTGAACACGTGGCAGGTGACAAGAATGACGCGAGGGCAGCGCTCGTGTGCTCCTCTTCGCTTTGCCGCCTCACGTGTTAATGAAAACCACAATGGGATGCCTGAATAGGGTGCCTGGCTGCGGACCTCGCGCCCCTTGCAGAACAGTCCTGCAGGCAGCGTTGCTGCATTACTGTTTTGCGGGGGCATTAAAGGCACTTGTTAATTATTATGCTCATTCCTGCTTGTTTTGGGTTGGGCGGGTCTGATGCATCAATCAACTTGGAGATCTCGGGAAAGGCTGGGCGAGTGGAGCTGACTGGCCTCTTCTGCACCAGGTCCCAAACCGATAGCAGGTGCTGCGTGACGGGCTGTATGGGCTACTGCTGCTGAGAGAGACATGGACAGGGGCACTTTACAAACCGGCTGAATGTCTGTGGGGACGGATAAGCAGAGTGTCAGGGGGGTCCTCCCGCTTTCCCCATTCTTTAGTGATTCACTTTTTTGTAGCGGTGAGAACATTTCATTTCTTCTCCCTGCTGTGCGATAGGCAAAGGTCTCTGGTCCACAAAAAGCACAAAACAAAAACGTAACAGGAAGATGTTAATATACAAAACTTCAGAACAGTTTAAGGCGGCCAGAAGCAGTCGCCACGGGGTCCCCGGAGCGGATGAGGCCCCCGCCATCGCAGGGCGCGCTCCCGCCCGCGGGCTATGCAGGCTGCTCGCAGCCTTGGGGGTGCTCCGCCGGGCCCGCCGCCGCCGCCTCCCTCGGCCCGCAAGAGGCCGCCGCGGGAGGCGCGGGAGCCGGAAGGTGCCTCTCGCCTCGGCCGCCCCGCTGAGCGGCCGAGCGGCTCCAGTTTCGCGCGGCGGCGCGGCTGCGGGATCGTCTTTCGGGGAAGTCAAAGGCTCCCTCTGTGGCCAAGCCCCGTCTCCGGCGCACCATCTGAGGCTCGCCCAAGAGCGGCTCGCCGCGTTACCTGAGCTTTGCTCGCTCCTCGGTTTTCAGGGGCAAACGGCAAAAGGGAATCTTTCACGAAATCGTTCGGCTTGATCGGGGGGCGCCGGCACGAGGAGATACAAAGCGGGTCTCTCCCCTGCCGGGGGCGCCTTGGCGTTGCCGCGTATCCGGAGCAAGCCAGGCGGACAAGACCTCTATTCTTCAGCACCTCTTCCGCGGGCGCAGAGTGCCGAGCGGGGCTTCTACGCAGGGCTTTTGCTTCGTTTCTGAAAGGTTGTCAGTGAAATGCGTTAGCAATCGGGGCTTATTGCAAACCGATGCGCTCACATCTTGCTCAACCAATGAGGTCTATGCAGTAGCGATCCTTATGCAGCTAAGACGGGACCACCCATGCACACGAGAGAAGGATCCGCAGCCTTGGAGAAATCCTCAGGCAGTGCGGGGAGACCCCCAAACGCCTCGGAATATTGAGCATGTTCAGTGTTCACAGAACGCAGAGCATCAGGGGTAGAGTGTGGATGGAACTGAGCATCCTTGGAGAGGGCATGGGTGGGTGGATGGACACTCAACAGGAACATTCCCCACCGCTGGCATTTTGACGCAGTGTTTGAGGCAACTATTTGTTAAGAACAGTTAAAACCAATAAACACAATAAATCCATCATGAAACGGATGGATTCTTCTAGGCGTCTTTTGTCCATTCGACAAAGCATGGGGACAGGTGAGAAACTCCCAAGTATCGCACTAGCAGACAAGAGACTTACTGTATTTTTCGCTCTATAAGACACACCTGACCATAAGACGCACCTAGTTTTTAGAGGAGGGAATCCATGGAAAGCTTCCTGATAATCACAGGCACATTCCCCATCACTTCCCCATGGGCTTCATTAAAAGACGGGTTGCCATTTGAAAACACACACCGACCTGTGATTAGCAGCTCTCACCTGCGCCGGAGGAGGGGGGCGGAGCAGGGCACGCCGAGCGCATGCCAGCCAGGTGTGGTGCAGCTCTCACCTGCACCGGGGGGGGGGGAGGGCAGAGCAGGCCGTGCCGAGCGCGTGCCGGCCAGGTGGTGCCACGTGGTGCCATGTGGTGCAGCCGGGCCGGCAGCATGCCGGCGGTGCTCTTCCGGGCGGCGCGGCAGCAGGTCTTCCCAGGTGGTGGGGGTGAGCAGTCCATCTCTCCGTGAGGCCGGCAGGTTAAAGCCTGCGGCTCCTCCTCCACACCGCTCCCCCTGAGTGGCACAGCTCTCACCTGCGCCGGGGGGGGGGGGCGGAGGTGGTGCCACGTGGTGCAGGCGGGCCGGCAGCGTCCCGGGCGTCGGGCACACATGCATTGGCTCTATAAGATGCACAGACATTTCCCCTTTCTTTTGAGGGAGAAAAAAGTGTGTCTTGTAGAGCAAAAAATATGCTAATCTCTGTTACAGAAGCTATTTTCTTTTCTGTCACTGAGACCTTGTTGAATACATCACTGGTTTTCAGCAGTTGCATGCCGTGCTGTTCCTCCTCTCTGAGAAAAAAGAATGGAGAAGTGGTGGTTTTAGCCTGTGGTCATCATACTGAGCTTTGAATTCTTGCCAAGTCATACAAAAATAACCAAATGGACTGGATCAAAGGCTCTTGCACCTCCGGTGAGCCTAGAAAGTTTCCAGGTTGCCATGCCTGCTCCTGCTATCATCCTTGCGACCCCAGCAGATTTTTCCAAACGGCCAACACATTGTCACCATCGACAGCTTTTCAGTAGCTGAGCAACACCATCTTGTGAGCTACAAGCTGCCAGGAGGGAGCGCAAGGCAAACTTCTTGTGCCACCTCTGCTAAAACAAGGTGCACAATGACACATGAGACAGTTTTGGGAGCTCGGTGGTTTAAACACGGCACCTTGCATCGCGGGGCTCTTGCTGGAAGACTAGCATAAGGCAGTTCGGCACTAACCTCTGAATTTTGCCTGCCCTGGCTGTAAAGGTGACCTCTTCCTCAATTCCACTGGCAATGAGCATGTCTAAAGAATGCAGAGGTGTCTCATTGCTCCAGATTTCACTTTCACACATCCAGCTCCTGAGGTTGGAGGCTCAGAGGAAGACTCCATAGAGGCAAATCAAGTTTCATCTCCCCAAATGTAAATCCTGGTTTCAACAGATATTTGTATATCTGTTGAATAATTTGATACACTCAGGTTATTAAGATACTACAGCTGATAACTTTAGACAATTTTACTTGCTTTTCAATGTTCATGTTTCTTTTCCCACAAGGAAAAAAGAAAAAAAAATCTTGAGTGATATCTCAGTGGCTTTCCTGAACTGTAGAAGTTTTTCCTCTTCCCACCTCCCCTTTACTTTACCTTTTATTTTTGCAAGCACCCATCTGAAAGGAGGTTGCTTGTGCTATTGTGAGATTCCTCAGGATCGCTCTACTTCAAGTCACTTTCTTTCAAGGGTTGTTTGTTTTGTAAACCAGCCTCTTTTGCAGTGCTGTTGCCACATTCTCTTTCTGACATGAGTCTCTCTCTCTCCCTCCCTCTCTCTCTCTCCCTCCATTCAGTCAGAGAGGCAGCTGAAGAAAATGCTCAAGCACCAGGCTTGTCCTTGTTGTTGTGAGCATTTTTAGCTTTCATTCCTGGCAACAGTCCCGTGACCTTTTCTGTTCACTTTTTAACTGATGCAATAATCCAGCATCCCATCCTTCCCATCGCAATGAAACATAAACTGTATCCTGCAGAGCTGCTGAATAAGCTCTTTGCAGCTGATGAAGAGTGTGAGGCCTTCGGAGAAGGTGGAGAGTAATGCCATAAGCACTGCTGTTGTACCTCTGTGAATTGCACAGCAAGAGAAGAGAAGAGAAGAGGCAGAGCTCCTGAGCGGATGGCAGGGTGCGGGGGGAAAGGAGGGAAGGCATGGACTTTGTGGGAGGGAAAAGAAGGATGTGTCTTGGGACAGTGCACAGGCCCTGCTTTACCTGATTGAGGCTCCTACATGTCAAGGCTCACCATCACCATAGGCTAAGTGGTCCAATATTTGTGATCCTCAAGAATTTGGATCATATCCTACTCAACAGTCAGCCTTGCAGACAGCCAGAGGGAGAAGCTATCCAAATCTTATGCCTCTTGCTGTATCTGTTTCAAATTTCTAAACAGCAAAGTTTCCAGCGGGTGTCTGGATCCTGCATTCACTCACTTGGAAAGTCCAGAGCACCAGAAGTCATCATCTGCTCTATATTTCCCCAATTTGATGGATGTCTGCTCCCCCTTTCTAAGAGATGCTTCCATGATGATTTTGCACTGGTAGATAGTGAGCAAAAGATTTCCTGGGGTCTGTGCTTTGTATTTGGATGGGGGAGGGGGATTGGCCAGCCTGTTCTGGGGAGTGTATTTGTCTTCATGATGCATAACCTGTGCCATGGACTGCTGGGAGAAACCAAATGATTTCTGATAGGCAAAGGCATCAGACAAGGGTGTATTTTACCTCCCTGTCTGTTCAAACTGTATGCAGAACATATCAAAAGGAAAGCTAGATCACGATCAGAGGCAGGAGGAGGGGGATGAAAATTGGCAGAAGATGCATCAACAATGCAAGATATGTCCACGATATATTAATGGCAGGAAGCAGCAGTGAATTGAAACAACTCTTGCAGAAAGTGAAAGAAGAAGGTGCAGAAACAGGACTGCAGCTGAACATTAAGAAGGCAAAAACAGTGACTGCAGAATAATGTTATAGCTTTAATGTGAGCAAAGAAATTGAAATTGTGAAATATTTTATAAGTCATAAATTCAAATGAAGACTGCAACCAAGCAATTAGAAGAAGACAGACTTGTAAGGGCAGCAATGAAGAAACTAGAAAACATCAAGTGTATGGGCATTTCACCGGAGACCAAGACAAAGATATAATCCATACAATTGTATTCCAGAGCAATAGGAATCATTGTGAAAGCAGGACAGTAAAGAAAGCTAACAGGATAAAAAGGGGTGCATTCAAAACATGGTGCTGGAGGAGAGCTTTGCAAATACCCTAGACTGACAGAAAGACAAACAAGTGGGTTCTTGATCAAATCAAGCCATAACTTTTCCTGGAAGCCCAACTAAAGCTGTTACACTTCAAGTACATTATGAGAAGGTAAATGTGCCTTCACCGAAGAAGAGAATAATGCAAGGGAAAGTTGAAGGCAAAAGAAGAGGAAGAGCAAAGATGAGATGAGTGGATTCCATAAAGGAAGCTACAGCCTAGAGTGTACAAGAGCTGAGCAGGACTGCCAAGAAGAAGATGTTCTGGCGGGCCATCCCTCATTCGAGTGGTCCTCAGAAGTTGGGTTTGACAGCACGTGACAGCAGCACGACGGATCCCAGCATATTTGGTGCTGGGGTCTCTTTGTCACTATGTCAGGTCTGATGATGCTTTGGGCACTTTGAACATGTTCCATGTGCAAAAGACAACTTGTATACAGCTTGGTTGCAATGGCTCAGCAGAAAGCCCCCGAACATATTAATCATCTTGGGATCCTTGGTGTCATTATTTAAATGGGTTGATAGATCAGCATAATGGCTCGTACAGTGCTGTATGCTACAGTATACAAATGGACTTTCAACAAACTTCCCCGAGGCCTTTACTCACAAAACCATCACTTTTTGCATTTTTAAAAAATAAAAACAACATGAATAAATAAGGAAACAACTTTAATAGAGCAGTCCAACTTTGTGGCTCATTTTATTCTTCAGCTGTGCTGTGACTGAGGAGGACGCGCCTCCAATTATCTTAGGTTTTCTCCATTAAAAATGTTTGCAGAACCAATATAATTACAGTGTTTATATAACTGTCAAAAAAGTCTCATTTTACTACACCATGATTACAATTAATCTCTATCTTTTTATGTCCGGGATCCTAATTAGAGATCATGGGTGTCTGCAGAAGATAAGAACTGAAATTCCTTGTAGGTGTAATTAACAATACAATAATTTTAAATATATTTTATTGAGCTTCTATTTTGTATAGAGACCAGGGAATTCTATAAGAATTGCCCTAGTTCTTCATTTTGAGCTTTACTACATTTGAAGGGCTATGGCTGCTACAAACCTTCCACAAGTGATATCCAGCTGTATTGATGACTATACATTCATTTTATATTCATATGACTTATTTCTAGGCCACCTTTAAGGGGAAAACCCTTTCAAGGCAGCATACAGGATTAAAAGACTATGAAGGTCTATAAATAGGCAATAAATCTACAATAAAATACTATAAAGTACTATAAAACCAGAGTACACTAATAAAACCCGCAGCTCACACATTTTGGTAAGGCCTGTGAAAACACGTGGGTCTTCAAAGCCTTCCTGAATGTCTGCAAAGAAGGGGGCCCAACACAGGCTCTGATGTGTGCTTGCCTAGACATGCAAAGGCAAATACTTTTCTGTAATTAGCCGAAAATGCAGTGTGCACCCAGCAAACAACGAGACCTTTTTTGCAGACAAGACGAAACGGGTTATGGCTTGCATGAAGCAACTAATGATAAAGCGAAAGGTCTGGTCACGGATTCACATGACTGACTTCCGTGCTAAGATCTTAAGCAGATGATAGAAGCTTGCTGAATCTGTGGAGACCGTGTCATCTGATTTTACTGACCATCATCACACAGCCAGGTCACTATTATCCATTCCACTGTAAACCTTCCAGCATGTGGAATGTACACCAATATGTATCCAAAGCAGACAAAGCTTCCCTCTTTGGTCCGAGCCCCCTTTGCTCTGCCTCCAATGCAACTCCGGCCACTGGTTCTACTGCTGAATAGCCCTCTTGTGCTGCCTGCTCCTCTCCCAGCGTGCGGAGGCAGTGGGTAGAGTTGCGGTGCTGGCCTTGAGGATGTTTTAGCGATTCATGCTAGTCCAACATCACCAACATTAGTGCTGTGACACCATGAGGGTCAACCCTCTAGTTCTCATTTTCTAGTGCCTCTTCTATTTTCAAGCCATCAAATGCATTTATTGCCTTATTTTTAAGGGGCAAATACATAGAATCGAATTTTAAAACAGTGGCAACATGGCGCTGGGAAGAGAGGATTTGTAATGTCACAAGGCCAGCAGTGTTGCTCCGTAAGCGCTCTGCGCAGCCGCCTTGCTAGGAGAACCTTATTCCCCCACCTTGCCCTGCAGATGATCGGGACATGAGACAAGAACGTGAGGGAGGCGTTCCTGGGGCACAGAGGCTCCATTTCTAAATGTGCAACCGTAGATTCTATAGGCGCAGTGAGACACTTAGTGGGGCACTTTGACAAGGATTTCTCACAAATGGCACTTCTAAGAACTGGCATCTCCTCTCCAGGCTGGCACCATCATTTGTCGTCGTTGTTGTTGTTGTTGTTAGCCTCGAAGTCGCGTCCGACCCACCGCGACCCCATGGACAACATCCCTCCAGGCCCTCCTGTCCTCCACCATCCCCCGGAGTCCATCATCACAGGTCACCCGCATCTCCTCTCTCTCGGGAATGCTAGCGTTTTTTTTTTTTTTTTGGAAGGGACTGCCTCCTTAGAAATGCTAAGGGGCTGCCACAATTGGGAAAGAACCTGAAGTTTCTAATGCAGTCTTTATTATTCATATGGATTGGAATAAGGACTTCAACTAACCCACTGCTGAAGTCAGGAAAGACGGCATTAAAAGGAAAATGGAAACCCAAAGACCACCCATGTTAACAAGTACATGCCCTTCCTTGCAGCCATCACGGCTTTATTTCCTTTGCTTTACTGCAGTGATTTTAATGCTCCATTTGTACTTCTTTTTATGACTAGCCTGCTCATGAATTTTGTGGGGTTGGCTGAGCACATCTTGTTGCTGCCTTCAGCAGAGGCTGTCTTCTTAAGCACACTTACATGGCTGTGTATGACCCCTTCAACTCAGTGCTTTTCATTAGATACAGCTTAAAGTTACACTGTGAAAGAGTTTTGGAACTATAAGAACTTAAGGTGCTCTGCATATTTGGAAATTATTTTGCTGTAGGATATTGAAAATGCAGAAAGGCGAGCCTGGAACTTCCTGATGATAATATAATTTGAGGGACTTGCTTTGCTCGGTAAAATGTGCCGTTTTTGTTTAGAGTGGCGTGGTAGAGTTTGTTTCCCGACTGACACTGAGTGACAGATGCTCTGTCAGCTCAACTCTAAAATTGCAGTTGATGAAGGGATCATGTAAAGGAACTTGGTATGCTGCTTCCACTTTCTTCTCTGCAGCGTGATGCAATTTCTCAAAACTAGGTAATGTTACAGTGTCGGTCCTTCTCCTCCTCTCAGGTTGCTGTTGATGGCTAGCACTGCAGAAGGTAATTATCATGGGAAGAAATCTTTCCATTGTTCAGAGCTAGTTTTTCTTTCATCAGTTGCATAATGCTCAGGATCAAATTGCAATTGCCATGGCAAGAAGTTGCATCTCTTCAGAAGCTCACCTTAGTAAAGCTTCTTCCATATGAAGATCTGATTTTTTTTTCCATTTTCCAGATGCAGAATAGACTAATTAGACTTCCCCATGATAGTCTACACACACCATGCAAACCAGGAAAAATGTCAGCTCCACAAAGAAACTGACTTGGAACAGCAACCCTTAATCAGATATTTCTCTCTTATAAGGGGACTAATTAATTTAACCTTTGACTGATATCTGTCTTGGATTTAGGATAGTTGAATGTCGTAAAGGCTGAAAACCTCAGCAGGAGAATACTTAGGAATAGGAATCGCACTTTAAAATCCCACTCCGGCCAAAATCCATTCCAATCTAGCACCCAAAGGAGTCATCCCATGAAGCCGTTGGGTGAGAGGACAGAGGAAAGGAAGGACTGCTTTATGCAGTGCATAGCTAAACTATGGCATTCACTTACACATTATGTAGTGGTGGCCACCAGTTTGGATGGCTTTAAATGGGGATCAGACAAAATTACTGGGGAGAAAGCCTCTAGTCCCAGTGGCTCTACACTACCTACAGTATCAGAGGCAATGCCCCTTTGTAGACTGGCTGGTGGAGAACATGGCAGTCATGTCCCACTCATGGGTTTCCTGCGGTTGGCCCAGGGTGCACAGAACGCTGGACTAGACAGACCTTTGGTCTGACCCGTTGTGGCTCTTCTTATGTCCTCATGCTCTTACCTTTCCATTCTAACTCCTGTTCATGACATGCCAATTACTATGGACACCAACATTTTACAGATTCTTATCAAAGGCTGTTCTTGATTTCATGCAAATGTATTAAGTTGGAGCTGAAGGTAGTGTACCCTAATTCCCTTTCATTGCAATGGGTCAGCTTTAGGTAGAAGTAACATTGCATATAACCCAGAATTTAGTACTATGTTGAGAATACAACTGTGGTAAACTCAGTTTTCGTTTTAACATGATGTTAGCCTTTATGAGTACAAAGAGATTGAACGTATGTAGGTAATTCCTTCCAAAGTTTCAGGTGCCTGCAAGCAGAAAATGGCGCCCTCAGCAACTCCGCGATTAGCAAAGGCAGCACAACTGGTCCATGCTGAAGGTTTGTTGCTGATACTCAAGGCTCTAAACAGCACTGAAACGCAGAAAACTGTGTTCTGCAATAGACACTAAATCTCCCTCTGAGTTCACTGAAGGAGGCTGTGTTTGCCAGCCCACAACCAACAGCGTGTTGATAGCGATAGTCTGTAAGCTGGTTTTCCTGGTGGAAGTACCTGCTCTCCCATAGCTGCTCCGAATGGCAGAAATGGTGGTGAACCACGGATGCCTCTGGAAAACACACACCTGTTTACTCAGGTGCTCCCTGGCTTGTCACTGCACTGCCCTGTTCTATTGATTCTGCAATGTTTTAAATGTCGTTATTATTTTATATTGATGGAATATGTTAATTAATTGATTTCTATACTGCTCATTATAATCCATTTCTGGATTAATAGCATTGTGTGTGCTTTCTGTTTTATTATCAGTCTTTTCCTAACCATTCCTAAAACTGCATTTTTTGCTTCTCACCGCTGTAATACACTCAATCAAACTCTTCTCCTTCCCAGGAATCACAGCCAGTTCAGTTGCCACCAGCACAGATATGAAGTTAAGAGGGGTTGTTTTTTTTTTTTTGTCAACTTTGCAGTGCAAATCACTGAATTTACAACAACAGTTCTGTATAACGATCAGAAAGTGATTTTGTGTTATTTTACTTGATTACTGCCCAGCTTGTGAACAATACCATTTCTTTGCAATGTCTGAGTGTCTGTGACATAAATGATGCAAAGACTGAGATAATCAGTTAATTACATCAGGGCTGCATTCTGAGGTCAAGGAGTAACTTGTATTCCTCCTCAGGTCAATATTTTCCAGTATTAACTTGTTACTGTTCAGCTTGAATACCTATTTGCAATGCAGCCAGGTAGGACATTGTTTCCATAAATCAGAACTATAAAATGATTGACAGCTATCCGTTTTGTGTCCTGTCCCCCGTCCTCCCCCCACCCCCGAACATACCACAGACTCTTCTTTACCACAGATGTGCCTGGGATCCTGATAAGGGAAAACTACTTTTAAAAAAGTTGCTCAGGGTTAACACAATCAGTGCTGTACAATTACAGATAATCACTCGAGCCTTTTTACAGGTTAATTGGATGTACAGAGGTTATTCTTATTGCAAAAGGTTGCCAAAAAGCAAACTGAGAAAATAATTGAAAAGGAACACCAGAGGAGAGAGGACACTCTTTAGCATTTCAAAACCACCTTTATCCCAAGCTGCTGTTGCTGCTCTGTGAAAGCTCATCTTTGCCCAGCTTTGGGTGCCTCTTGAGACTGATTTTTTAAATAATGACAGATCCGTTTTGGAAAATAATATTCTTGCCCTGTTTAGAAAGAGAGGGGCCCTGACAATATTTTTTAAAGGTCCTAAAATAAATATTTGGGGAAAAGCCACTGGAGCCTCTTCGTTCTTTTGTGCTCTTTGTGCTTATCTCCAAAGTACAGACTGAGCATGGAAGAACAATTAGCAAAACTCCATTCCTTCCACATTGGTTCGGTTGGGGGCACGGCCTGCATCTTCCCCAAATACGGCTAGCTTATGGTAGAAGCTTTTTCAGCCCGAAGGCTGAATCTCCTTTTAGAGAAGCTATTGCGGGCTGCATTCCGGCAGTGGAGGCTGTGAGAGAGAAGAGGTGAGGCCAAAGGTGGGCTGAAAACAATAGGAAGAGTAGCATATTTTGCCTTTTTACCAGTAACTAGGCTGTACGAGAGGCACCCAAGCTTTTAGAAAGGGGAGGAAGCTGCACAAAAGCTGTAATGATGAGGAGCGAGGAAGACCCATCCGATGATGTGAGGCTGGGGGAAAGGGGAAGGCCAGGAAGCCCCAGAGGGACTGTCTGAGAGCCTGGGATGGTTGGATTGTTCTCCCAGGTCTGAGGTTCTGCACCCCTGCCTTGCAGAACCCCAACACTCAGCTCACCATGCCCCTTTCCTCAAAATGTTGGTTTCCCTTCACACAGAGACTGAATGACAGCTTCTCCAGTCAGGAGCAAGAGGCGGGTAAAAGCACTGGGGGAGCGCTCCCCACTCAGCCAGTCTCGCGCAAAAAGAAGCTGTTCAACAACTTTGAAGGGCTCCTGAGGCAAACTCCAGTAGTACTCCTGGATCTTTAACCCTCCTGTGTCCCAGCACCCAACCTTCCAGCACTTTATATCTTCATACATCTTCACACACTATAACACAGTTTCTTCTCTGAATATGCAGCTGCAAGGGTCACTTGTTCATTCTTTCTGTTCTTAGGGTTATTTTTAGTGCCCCAGGCCCATGAATCTGTTGATGAACTGTATGTTTGGTTCCACAGTGAGTCTATCCTGGGCTGTTTTTGCTAGAGATGAGGAAATGTGCCTTCTAATGCAGTGGAGAATGGGCTAAGTTGAATTAGTTATCAGAGAAGGAATGGAGGGTCCTTCTTGTAGCCCCTGTTCTTCATGTGGACAGAGAAACCAGTAGGATTGTCAACAATAATCAGGTCAAAGATGATGGCATTCAGGAGAATTATGCATATTGAGAGAGATCCTAGGAAGCAGAGGACTGGTCAAGAGGTTGGACTCTATCGGCTTGGCTTCCATCAGGGAGAAAGAGAGCACTGGCTGTTCTGTTGGGGTGGTCTTAGACCCCTTGGCTTTGCTGGCACACCTGCCACTCAACCACAGCTTCATATTACATGAGAAAAGGGCCTTTGTTGTCAGTTAATATTGCTGTCAGGTCCTGCCGTTCCAATTATAAGACTGAGCAGAGCAGTGAGGTCACTTCCCTTTCTTTGAAGGGCTGCAAAGGACAGGCTGGAGCCCTTTGAGGGCCATTTGGAGCTATTCTTCTTGCTTATGCACAAGCTCCTGACATTTCTGTCTATTTCCTTGTGTCCTTTCCTCTCTCTCCCTCATTTCCCAAAATACCAAATTGAACATCCACCAAGTTACATGAGGACCAGACGATCATGGCAATATATATCTGCAAACAGAGGCGTATCAGCAGTAGCCCTGCTACCAGATAGTATTCATTGTATCAGAACATATCTTTTACATATAATTTTTATCTTGGTAAGATATAACCTGCCCTAACACTTTGGAATAAGGTAGAGTAGCACCTAAAATGAAGCCAATGGGACTGGGGCGATGGATGAGTGCAGATAAAGCCACTTCACAAGAGCAGACAGAGAAAGAACCCTAAGTTTTGTTAGTTGCATTAGTCTGGATTTAAGATGTCACATTTCCGAGGGCCACACTGAAAAGGAATCAGATCAAAGCAAGGATACTGGCTTGTATAGACTTGTTCTCTGAAAGCTGAGATTCTTCTTATAAATGGCTTCTACAGTGTAGATTACCTGCCTCTTCTCATTTGTATGTTCCTATTGAGATGTACCAGTACAGCATCCTTGATTTTATCAAGTGTTTTGACACAGCTATTAAAAAGTCTTGAGGGTTTTTAAAGGATCTGATTTTACTTTCCATAAAAGACCTTACAAGCTAGCAGCTTGTGATGCTCATTTTTCTTACTGTGGCTGGTCCAGGCTCTATCTATGGGGCAAATCCATCTCGACTGTTCAATGTCAAGTAGAGGTCAGAGGCACAGGCAAACAGTCCGATGCAAGTACAACGCAAGGAACAGGCTGTTATCAGGGCTCCAGGAGTCAGCAGCATGGGCAGTCCTTCCAAAGAAGCCAAGCCAGGAAACTGAGGGTGCAAGGAACGGGCAGTGTCCCAGCAACCCTCCCTGCAAGGACTGAAGCTTATGAGTTGGAGCTTCCAGAGCCCCATTCAGGTTGTAGTTGCAGCCCATCTGAGGTTGCTAGAAGAGGTCCTGCTCGTGAGGAGGGCTCTGCTCTCAGGAGCCAGGAGGATGCTCAACCCGTTGCCGAGGCAGCAGCCCTTCCTCTTGTGGGGATGGGCCCATGGCCATCTCCTCCAAGGGTCCAGGCTTCTCCTGGAGTTTTGGCATGGGCTTCTCTAGGATGCCGTTTTTGTCTCTGGGAGGTCTGAAGAAGTTTCTCCAGCACAGAAAAACATTTTCTCAGCATGAGGTGCTTAGCTGAAACATTCACAGGAAATGTAGATGTTCACCCTGGTACACATGCCTGGAGCTTTCTGAATTTGTCACTGATACTGGTATGGATGCGTTCTCATTTCAGTCCTGCCTTGGGCCAGCCCTCTCAGGCAGATGGGGGTAGCCATCCCAGGCAGCAGAAGTTGTGGGGCTGTGAGGTTTAGAGCTGTGTGTGCCATTTGGCCTACCCCGTGTCTTCTAAGCTGTCCTGCTGTCCTAGGAAGCTGTCCTATTGTCAGTCTTGAAATCAGATTCAGCTTTCCATTCCACCCAAAGAGGAATGGGTGCAGGGTCCATCTTGCATCTACTGTAGGCAGCAAAACACCTTGGACTGGTTCTAGCCTGGCGAAACTAGCTTTGGAAGTAAAAGGGGAAGAGCATCTGCCACTGGAATAAACAAATACATGGCGGGCGCCTGTGCTTACATCTGGCTCGGGGCCCTCAAGAGTTCCGATACCAAGCTTTTTAAGCCAGATTTTTCTATACTTAAGCAAAACGTAGCACCTGATCACCACAATCAGCTGTTCCTATATACGAATAACCAGAGATGTTCAAACGCATTTGTCTTAATCTCTGTGTTAGAAAATTTGAAAGGGAAAAAGATGGTGCACTGGCATATCTCAACAGAAAAAAATGTGAATGAGAAGTGACAGCTAATCTTTGATCTCACTGTGGCATTGTTACATGAAATATAAAACATTTATAGCGCAGCCCGTCCGTCCCCCAGGACTGGCCCTGCCATACAGCAGGCCGAGGTGACACGAGCACCAGCAGAGGGAGCAGAGAGAGGCAGGAACTGGCACCTGGACGCTGCAGAAAGGTGCTTCGACACGTTGGCCCTCAGCAGTGTACGCGTTGTCTATGCTTGCTTCAGGCAGCAAAATGTCTTGCAAAACCGGTGCAGCTCCTAGCCTTCATAGACGGCAGTGGAAACGTGTATGCTGCAGTCCTATGGGTTGCATCCTTGTTGCTTGGATGCCCCCAGATCTGAAGGTTTGCGAGACTCGTGTGCCCTGCTGGGCTGAAGCTGGCAGGGTGGAAGGAGCAGCAGAAGTGCTCCGTGCTCCTCCCTCCTGCGATGTCCCGCCTGGCCACTTTTCACAGAGTCCTGGCTGAGGAGGGGGCCGCCGCTCTTACTGTAGGTGCACCCTGCTGGGGCAGGGAGCGTCGCCGAGGCTGCCTGGCCGCGCCTCCAGGGGCTGCCGCCCCCCTTTGCAGGCTCAGCTTTCCCCTGCAGCCTCCCCGTCCCGGTCGGCTCCTTTCCCAAGCACACACTGCGCTTTCTCCCCCCTCTCCAACCCCCGCCCCGGGCTGTGCCCCTCCCTTGCAGGGCAGAGGGGTGCGCTGTGTCCCCCCTTGGACTCCTGCCTCTGCCCCAGTCAGTGGGGTTTGCCTGCCTTCTTGCCTCCCTACCACCTTGTTCCTCTTGCTCTTGCTGCGCCCCCCCCATGTCACGTCCACCTCCTCCCCCTTTCCTCGTGTTCCTCTTTATTTGCCTAGCGCCATGCCCCTTCTGCCCGCTTCCCTTGTTGTTCTCTTCTTGGGGGAAGCCTTTCCGTCCTGGGGAGTCAGCGCTGGGCTGGGCACACAGCCCCCCTGCCCGACGCCCCACTGCTGACTCCCCTGCCGTCCCCGGGGTCGGCTTCATCGTCTCTTCATTCCCTACAGTACGTCCCCCTTGGTTTGCTCCCGAGTAGGAGATGGCGAGCCCCACCAACCCTTCACACGGGCATCTGAGACTGAACAGAAGCAACCTGCAATCATCAGCGGCTGCCTTTGTAGCGCCCCCGGTGCCTATGGGTAATGCCACCTGTGGGCACCAGATCAGATCTTCTGACCATCCAACTGCTGCCACCAGCAAGAATAAAACAAAGCCAGTTTGCTCAGTGCTCAAGTGTTCTCATTCCTTGGGAATGCCAAGCAAAGGACTCAGTGGGGCCACTTGTGGGGGGCTTCTCTGCAGCCCCCTTGTGTCCTTAGGGGTGCATGGCTAAGCTGCAGGTTTTGCTCATCATGTCATGTGTAACCTGGATGTGGAAACAGTTTAGTTGACCCCAAATGTGGTGCACCCTCTTGCAAGACTCCCTGCTTTCACCTCCAAAGCACATAGTCTGCATTTTGACGAAAGTGGGGTAAAGAATTTTTCAAGGATTCTGAAAAAGGTACAGAATGGGAAAAGGGTTGTCAGATTCTGAGCACACAATGAAAAGCAGTTTAAAGTAGCAAAGCACAAAGGAAAGGGCAAAAATTCAATTTAGCTCACACAGCCTTGTGCAAGCTATCTATTGTCAGGGTCCATGGCTGGGACGTGGGCAGCCAGAGACAAGCAAGAGCAACAAAGGCCCCAGGACCAGGGCAACAGAACTGCAGGTACGAAAGGGTTCAGAAGCAAGGCTTAATAGCAAGTCCAAATCATGGTCATGGTACAGTCGAAGTCAGCAACCAGAAGAATGCATCAGGGCAGAACAAGGACATGGCCAGGAAATGGCCAAGTGCCAAGGAGCCCCAGACAAACAGTAAATCAATGCCTCATAAAGAATTATGGGACTTTGCACAGACCAGCTGGAGGAAAGATGACAAGGGGATACAGTCACCTCACAGTTGCAGAAAACCATAAAGATTCATGTTTTAAAATCTAAACTGGTTTACCTTTGTAGCCTGTTCTTTCTCCAAAACATCCAGGGCACTATACATTGGGTGATCCCATTTAATTTCTCTGATGATCAGAAAGGTGTCCTCGACTGCAAGATGATGACTAGCCCAAGGTCAGCCAGAGTGTTTCAGGAATGTGAAGAATCCAAGCCTTCCCCTATTCTGAACTTTCCATACGAGGCATTTCCTGTGTCTTCATGATTCCTGGCTCATGGTTCCTTATGGAAATGTTAGATGATGCCATGCTCCTGCACTGTTGCGCCTGTTTTTTAAGATCTGTTTTTCACAAGGCTGCTAATTCCAGTGTTAATCTCCTTCAACTGCTTTTGGTTTCATTGAAGAATGATGATTTGAAAATTGCATGAAGAACATGTTCTTTCCTGCTTTTCTGGTATATCACCTATAGGTGGCACTGTGGTATAGCAATACCACAAACACAGAACAGGAAGTCATGCTTTCTTTCATTTTCTTACTAAATGCTGCATTTTCCCTACTCTAAAAAACCCACTGAAAATGCTGATTAGAGACAGAAGGAAAACAGATCAGTCTTGCTATTGCTTAAGGAACCCGTAAGCAAAGAGGAGTAAAGAATGATGAGTACACACTATATGCTTTGTGTGGAAAAGCCCTAAGAGTACTTTCTTATTTTGTGTTGGATTTTAAGAACGGGAAGAGGGTTTTTTTTTTAATGAAAGCAAAACAAGGGGTATTTTCTACTTGTGTGATTGTGATATTTTGCTGTAATACAGCACCATCTAGAGGTTTTGTACTGAAATCAGGAAAGAAGAAAGCTTGATGTAGAGTTCAGATCCCAATTCTGCCACAAAACTGAAAGTAAAGATAGCTTCCTATGGAAGAGGTGTGGCGATCATTCTACACACATTCCACATTCTACATTCCATTTCCAAAGGATACATATTCTAACCATGATAAGGAAGTAGCACCAATATTGTTCTGTGGGGATATGTCCGGGGGTTGGGTGTGTTAAAACTGCTGACACAGCAGTGAGGTGAACTAAAAGGAACACAAGAAGAGCCATGCTGGACCGTGATGGACCAGTGGTCCTTCCAGTCCAGCATTCTGTTCACACAGTGAAAACCAGCTCCCCACTGGATCCCGCAAGTAGGACCCGAGTTGCACAGCAACTGGTGCGCATGGGCACACTGCCTTTGATAGTGGAGGTAGCACATAGCCAACAGGCCTGGTGGTCATTGATAGCCTTCTCCTCCATGCATTTGTTCATATAGTGCATCATGGTGTATGACTATATAACAGGAATCAACTGACATGCAGGCAATGCAATGTGCATAGTATAGTACTTCAAACAAGCAGGGAAAATGACCACTGATACTACTTCTAGTTTACAAATATTTATACTTTTAAAATATAGAAATTACATTTTTTAAAGATTATGGATTTAAAAATTAAATCTTAAAAAATTAAAGGCTTGTATAAACCTAGATAGATAGATAAAATTAGATATTATAAAGGTGAAATGTTTTAGTATACTTCTGGCTTCAGTCCCAAATTGGAGCACTTGGCACAAAGCGAGCCAAGACCAATCAGAAGAAGGGTCCAACCTTAACATGAATGAACCGTCAGCGCTTGTACTCTACAGCCAGTCGAGCTGTGTTAACAACTGTCATGGCTTGTTTCATCTCAACAGTTGTGCAGACAGTGGGTTTCAGCTTCCATATAAGAGGCAACAAAGTCACGGATTCACTCCCTCGCAGCTCTGAATACTCAGCAAAGCGATGGTCGTATGCCGCTATCTTTGGTCAAAAGAAGCATGATCTTTCTTCTTATTGTGGTTATGTGTCGTCAAATTGCCCCCGACTTATGGCAACCCTATAAGTGAATGTCCTCCAACATGCCCTGCCTTTGATGGCCCTACACAGCTCTTCTAATCTCAAGGCTGCGGCTTCCTCTGTGGAACTGATCCATCTCATATCCGTGTCTACTTCCAAATTTGTTTCATGTTTGCCTCTCTCGCCTTTCAATCTTTCAATTGTTCTCTTACAATCAGGTTTCTCATTAAGGATTACTTCAATCACTAAGAAAAGCTTTAGTTGCTGGGTGTAAATGGTACTTCTTATTCAGACCATTCTTATCCTAGACTATTTCTGAAAGGTTAACAAGAATATCAAGTGTTTTGTATAATGTACTGTTGTATTTAACTTCTGTTTGTCTCCATTCTGCCAATGGAAAATTCATTTTCCTGCTGTTCCTTTTTGCAGAGATGTATTCAGTGCAAAGTTTAACGAGAGAAAAAGGTAACATTCTCACATGCATGCCCACTGCTGAGAAATCAGGAAGCGCAGCTACTCCAGCAAAGTATAATTTTATTTTTCTACAGCACATTCCACTGCAGTTATAATTAAAAAGAATATTAACCTGAACAAAATGCTTCAGTGCCATTTAAACTGCAGAACTTTGCAATAATTATGGAGTGAATTTAATAGTTAGCTGTATGTTAATCCATGCTGGTGCAGTGCTTTATAATAACATGGATATTATTTTAAAACTTTGTCTTTGAAAAAGTTTAATAGACCAGGTTATATTAGCATTGCTTTGTTCTGTGGCAGAATGAAGCTACCTTACCTTATCAGCAGAATACTATCCTATGCAATAAATCAAACTTCCCCCCAATACGGTAATGGGCAAGATCACTGGAGTTGTTTCCTCTCTTGTCTTACATAACAGAATGTACAATCAAACTTAGCTCTCCTGTTTGTTAATGATCACGAATCTCTCTTATTTTATCTACGTAGCCATAACAGAGTCACGACATGTCTCATACTCCTGTTTTTTGGACACGGGTATTTTATCTTTTGAAAAGCTCTCATGGAAGTGCTGAAAATGGTTTTCCTTTTAACTTGTCCCAGATTAGATTCCAAAATTGCTGAAGCTTAGAAAATCTGTACCAAAATGTAGGACAGATGGTGCTTGAGCACTGCAAATATTTCATAGGAGAACCAAAATAAAGTCCTTTCCATGCCTGTAACAATCCTTTACTGTTGATCCCTTAGCAGAATTATAACATAAAACAAGTGGTTATGAGGAGATGAACACTTGAAGATGGGTTCTAATCAGAGTTGAGGTCTGTAACAAAAAGGTGTATTCCCCCTGTAATTATGAGGTGGAAAAGGCATGGCAGACCTTTCCTTCTTAAATTAATTAGTTGTTATCATGTCTGTGGTCTCCTTGGCTTTTGAAGCTGACAGTATGTCAGAGCTACAGGACTTCTCCAAAGTAAGAACCTGGTGTTTCTTGAACCCATCAGCCAGACTCATTTCCAGAATTCCATGTCATTTTTCTGTATACCTCTATACCTTGGGCATACATCTAAGCCGGTCAGGTGTGTATGACAGACAGGTCATGAGTTTGCAAAGCAGTTAATCCTTTCCAGGATTTTATTTTATTTTTTAAACTAAGGAGTCAAGGCAGAGAAGGAGGAGGCTGCATTCAGGCTCCCCCTGCCCCTCTCCATCATTATTGTCTTGCTAGGCTTTGCAGTTGAGATAGAATCAGACAGATAGGCTGGCTCTATTAAAGGCATCCTTCAATATCCTTCCAACCTGGAAGCAAACATGCCAAACTGTTCAGTAAAGCTGGGGATGAAGACAAAGCAAAACACTTCCAGGATTTTTCTGTTGCATTTCCTAGCAGGAAGGACCAGTCAGGTAGGATTTGGATTTTGTCAGCTTCTGCACCTATGCAGTAGGTAGTAATCAATGTACAGACACAAGTGGAAGATATTAAAACCTGAAGATGCCTTTCACCTTGTCATTCCACAGTCACTGTGGGACAGGAGAACACAGCCTCTATGCTGACTTACCCCAGAGATCATGAGCAAAGAGTCATTGGACAGAAGTGGGGAATTCAGAAGAAAACAGAGGACATTGGTGGGCCTGGTTTTCCACTTCTCGGGTCATCTCTCAGCTGGTTGGTGTGAAACTCAGGACCGATAAAAGGAAGGACTTCTTCACACAGCACATCGTTAAACTATGGAACTCATTTCCACAAGATGTAGTCATAACTACCGATTAAAAGGGGATTGGACAAAATCATGGAACATACAGCTATCAATGGCTACTGGTCCAGAAGGCTGTATGTTACCTCCAGTGACAGGGTGGCATGCCTATACACACTGGTTGTGGCAACATGACTGGGAGGGTGTTGCTGTACTCATGTCCTGCTTGTGGATTTTCTGTGGGCAGCTGTTGGCCACTGTGTGATCAGAATGCTAGGTGCACCCATGGTCTGCTTTAGCATCGCTCGTCTTATTACAGGACCAAAATAGTATGAGCCAAGTCTGCAACTCTCAGCAAGAGTCTCAACCCATATTTAATTTATTTTCAGTGGGGGTCCTGGCTGGCCTTTCAATTGCATGTAGATCTTTGATGCATTCATCTTAAGTGCTTGCTCTAGTGTAGCACACACATAAAGTTGTGCAGCCATGTTAAGTCTGCTGCAACAGAAACAACAAAGAATATTACAGCACCTTAATGACAAGGAAAATTCCATGGCCTGGGTTGCAATTCATTAGACATATAGAATGTGATCCTGAATTGATCTTTATATAATGCTCCTAAGTGCAAAAAGAAACCAAGAGGTAAAAGAGGAGCATTTGTGATAATTAGGTTAAAGCTTTGATATAGGTAAAATAACTGCAATGCCCATTTACAAAGTAGTCTTGATAATCTTTCTGATATTGGAAAATTAATACAAGTGTTCATCACATCTGCTGATGTGGACTCTGCCCCAAAATGATGTATTCCTTTATTTATTTATTTATTTATTTATTTTTGCTTGTGTATAAATCTTGGTTGTCTTTGAGCAACAGGGTCTGTAGAATGCATGTCAGCACAAAACTCAGGGATGTCTTCTGATATTGCTAGCAAGATACGCATCTGCTCCAACTCGGCTGCTTGAGAATAGGTCCAATCGTGTTTGAAAATAAAATGAATGGAAATGTATTTGTAGGTGAACTCATCACCATCCTTTTGCTCTGGTGGAGAGGGAACATTGAAGGACTCCTTCGATCTCAAAGGCAGCCTGTCCCTAAAGACTCCCCTTTGGAAGGACCTCATTCAAAAGATCCTGGCTCCCAGAGATAGCCTTGCTTTGAACTTGGCTTTCTGAGCTGTCACATCACCTCTCATCACCTGAGCACTCTTTCAGTCTTCTCTATATGAGTCACTTCTCTTCCTGCTTCTTCTTCCTGTTGCTTTTAGCTACTAGGAAAACAAAAACATACGCAAAAATCCATCAAACGCTTTCTTACCATTCACAGGGAATGTCTGACTTACTACTTGCGGAATATTTTTGCTCTGTAAGCAGGACTGTTCTGTAAGCAACATTCCTAGCCCAATGAAAGCCCATGGTCACATGCCTCCTGCTTGCCATACATTTCTTTCCCAGGCCTCATGAAAGGAGAAATGAGGTCTTGCCCACCAGCCACATCTCTGACTGCCAGTACAATTTGCAGCCATGTCTCAGCAATCACCCACGACTCTCAAACTGTCTTCCAGAATAAAGCTGATGTTTGGAACCTCTCAGGTGTCCATATTAGCAGCCAAAGCAATGCCAAATTCACCATAAAGCCAATTGGGGTGTTGTAGTACTAATGGAACATATTTTTTTCCTTTCAATGCGGCTAATGAGTTTTGGGCATTTTTTTTTTTTTTTGGTAGGAAAACACTTCTAGTCAGAGGCTGACAAAGTGAGTGCTAATACTGTGTTACAGAGCTATTTATCTGAAATAATCCTTTTGCTGCAGTGTAATTTAGACACTCATGGAGAAGCCTAATAGCATTTTGGTCCCTTTACACCTGCAATTCTGACAAAGATGTTCCTTTATTTGCAGCATTGAATGAAGTATAGTATTTTCTGTTCCCTACTTTGGACAGGGGGTTTCATTCTTGAGATGTTGACTGAGAGCTGTCACATGTTGGGATTCAGTGTAATATGGCGAGCTATTCCCTGCTAGAATAAAATGACCCTCTCTGGCTAAACTTTTCATTCTAAAAATAAAGGGTTGCATCCAGATACAGAGAAGTGGACGTCTGCACACACCATAGGGATTTCTTGTCTGGTCCCCTACAGTTTTCTGTGCCTGCCAGCCACCTCTTGAGAGTTGAAGAACCATCCAGAGTGGCTTAGGTGGGGGTGGGGGTGTGCAGACTGCCACGGGGACATCAGAGAAGTTCAGGATGGAGGGAAATCAGAGGAATTCAGCAGACTTCCAGGCAGAAGTGGAAGTGCCTTGCTGCTCATTTATTTTTATTTGATTTATTTTATTTAAAGTACTTTTAAATCATCTGATAACTAAAGTTCTCTGGTGTGCAATACAGGGTACAAGTATTAAAACAACACAAAACAAAGCAAAACAAAAAGCATAACCTAAAACAAAGATAAAACCAGAAACCAAGCATAAACTGTTACAGCATCAAAAAACCAGACTATCAGCAGCAGAACATAAAACTAAAAGCATCGAAGCAGTTCTTAAAATGCTTGGGAGAATACGAAGGGCTTCCTCTGGTACAGAAGAGGCCATGGTGTGGGCACCAGGTGACCGTCTCTGGGAGAACACTCACAGGCTGGTAACCACCACTGTGAAGACACCCCCTGTTTTAGCTACCTGCCTTGCATCATTTAGTGGGGGCACCTGGAGAAGGGCCTCAGATATGTCTGGGTAGGTCAGTATGGGAAGAGACTTTCTTTCCTCATGCAAGACATACCTGGCTCGAACTACATGCAGTTCCTAAAACAGGAAAAAATACTTTCCCATAACAATTTGGAGTAATACTATCTTTATTCAGGCATCACAGGGAAAATATTCCTTGTTTATGATGCTAGCTCATTATTTCCTAAACCTTTGTATTTTGGGCATACAGCTGGCCAATGCTAAGCCAAAATGGCTCCCTGAGCAATTATTTAAACAAGAGTGTCCCTACTAAAAGTTTACAATCTGAAAAGACATGACCCACAAAGAGAATGAAAATGGGGAAGAAAGGGGAAATGTTCATTCAAAGCTCTTTAAATGGCCCTACTGCCTCCTCTGCTGGGAGAATTTATTCCTACTTGGGACATTATGTTCTTTAATCAGTTATTGATCCATAATAGGACCTCTTCTCTTATTTTATGAGTGCTAGGTTTGCTTCAGAGCCTTTGGTGAGGGACTTGGTCAAAAGCCTTTTGAAAGTTCTAGTAAGCAGAGGCTGTATTCACAGGTAATGCTAAACCGTGATTACTGCAAGGTGTGGCTTATTACCTGGCTGCTGGGTGCAGAGAATCATGTGTTTTCCAACTTCCTCTTCATTCCTCTTAATGGCAGCAGGTATCCCATCAGCCCCTGTGGCTGAAAGTCTGTCCCAGGGTGCCCTGATCCCTGCCTGGGTTGGTCCACACACTTCACTGGGCACGTCCTCCAGCTGCTCCTGCCTTTGTCCTTTCTCTTTGCTTTTCAGCCAAAGCAAACACTTACTCTGGAGAAACTCACTGGGCTGGCACACGAACCCCCACCTCCTCCTCACGCCCTCCTTGCGGCAGGCACATCCACACTCCCCTGCGCACAGGATTTGCAGGTGCTGGAAGGGGCCACTTCCCCCCTGCAACCATGCAGTCAGCCTGTGCCCCCTTCCCAGGGGTCACTCGGGATCCCCAATCAGAAACAATGCCCTAGTGGACCACTGGGAGAAGGGACTTAACCTTTTCCTCCCACAAAAAGTCACCCAACCAAATGGCTGCAACAAAGCCCATGCACTCTCCCAAAATCAATATTAACCCTCTTGCTGCCTTTGCTCTGGACCCACCTTGCCCTGCCAGTTGCCTGTTCCTGCCTCTGCCTCAGCCTCTGATCATGCCTTGGTGGTGGCTGGTTCTTGCTTGCCCCTGCCTTCGCCTTCGCCTTCGCCTCTGGCCCGACTGCGTCTCCCCGAGCCTCCATCATCCCTGGCCCCAGTGCTCCAGCCTTGGGCACCTGTCGCCCATGCTCTGGAATGGACAAGAGGGCAGGCATATTTTAGCCTTTTGAGAAGAAGAATTCACACTGCTAAGAATGGGAAGGAAATGCTGTAAAGCCCCAAAAGCCACCAGAGGACTGGGGAAAAGGAGGGGGCAGGGGAAGGGGCGTGTCCCCCTGGAGGGCCGGATTGCAAACCCCCAGAGGGCTGGTCTTCCTTTGATCCCCTGGATTTTGTTCCACTGGGTGCAGTAGGAATATGCTCTTGAGTAGACATAGATAAGAGTGCACTGTAAAGGAGGTACTGAGTCCTGGGGATCACAACATTTGCACTGTCAACCTTTAACGATGACTGTTTTTCTCACGTTTTAAATGCATTGTGGTATGTAGTCTGATATTTTGAACAAACCCTTGTGTAAAAATAGCTGTTTTACTCTGACTACCAGCAAATAGTCTGAAAATCATTTTGTGATGTGTGAAAACATCGAGAGCAAAGTGGGAGGAGGGGAAGGGTTATCCAAAGCGGGAAGGTGAGGCTCGATGCACTCCGCCTGTTTAGTCCCACATAGCTTAAGGCAGAATGCTAAGCATGTTTAGACAGAAAAAAGGCCCACAATTCCCAGCGTTCCCCGGCCAGCCATCCCAGCTGCCCAATGCCAGGAGTTGTAGGACTTCACTCCTGCCTAAACCAGTGCAGGCGTGTCTCCCTAATTGAAGACGAGGGTATCTCAGTGACAGCATCAGGAAAAATACTGAGAAGAGGCAAAGCAGGACAAAGTGCGGGGGGGGGGTGACCACATGTTAGACTCCTGAAAGATCCTTATTTCGCCCACTTAAACTTTCTTTGAAATAAGTCTGAGTTTGACAAAATTAATTTCAAGCAAGTATGGTGATGATGACGACAATAACATTCTGCTATACCCCGCCTGTTCCCAGAGATTGGGACCCTAGCCAGCTTAATCTGAGTTCCATAGTTATAAGCCAAATGTGAGCCCACTTCCTATTCATCTAGCAAATATTTCACAACTGGTAGCTTCTGTTTCATGTCATAATTTGACAAAAGACAATCATCTTTCTGTTACGAGCTTGTCTTTTTTTACACTCATGGTTGACTGCCCATAGGCTTGCTGGTGTGTGTGCTTTAGCAGGAAAGGAAAGGAAAGGAAAGGAAAGGAAAGGAAAGGAAAGGAAAGGAAGCTCTGAAAAAAATGACCTTCACTAGCAAAGAAAAGCATGTTGCCTGGCTGTTAGTTTCTTTCCTGATACCAGGATCCTGAATGACTAATATTTCACGGCACTCCCTTCCTCTCCCGCATCACCTCTGATTCAGCATCAAGGCAAAGCAAAGGAGATACAGCTGGAGCCGGCGATCACTGCAGCAAGAGCATCTAAGCACAGCCTGCGTGCTCCTAGGTGCCCTTGAAACAGCATCAGTTCAACTTACACCTGTAAGGGGGACTTCAGTGACCATCTGGTATAACCCAGACATCACAGAATCTGAACGCTAACCTAGCTGATGACCTTGCAGAAGCAATCATCCCCAGATAGAGAGATAAGAGGGACTAAAAATTATTGATTGATTTCTCTCTAAAATAAATCTGGCACCTCCTTGGCAAGCAGTCTCATGCTGAGACAATTTGTTAAAGCTGACATAAAAGTTGATGATCTTGCACCAAAAAACACTGATTCAGGAATGGTACAAAAAGACAAAAAATAAAGTTGCCCAGAAATGCCAGACCAGGTGGAAAGTCAATAACAACCTTCTATAAAAACTGGTGATTTGTAACATAGGGAACCAGCACAGAATAATCCTGAACTCAGGAGAAAGGTAGTTATTTTTATTTATTTGTTAAGGTTTATATTGAACACTGATTCATACTTAGGCTTGCTCTTTCCTGTAATCAGTTTTATGTAACTAGCCAGAAATGGAGACTGTGAGAAAGTTTCATGCTTTTCAGAATGGATTCACAACTCTAGGGGAGGGAGAGCCAGCACAATTTATGAATTCAAGTAAGAAGGTTCATGGGCAAAACATTTACCTTCTTCTGCAAAGGGCAATATTTACTTTATTTATTGATTATATTTTTATCCCACTGTTTTTTTCTTTAAAGGAACTCAAGGCAGCTTACATGGTTCTGCTTCTCTCAATGTTATCTTAATAACAACAATCCTGTGAGGTAGGTGGGCTGAAGATCTGTGACTGGTCCAAAGCCACCTTGTGAGCTCCATAGCTGAGTGGGGACTACAACCCGGATCTCCTGAGTCCCAGTCCCTTAATCATTACACCACACTGGTCCTCCAGCAGACTTTGAAGTAAGCATATACAAATGTGTTGTAAGCCACCCAGAGGGGCTGTGGCACAATTGGGTGGCATATGAATGTTTTAAATAAAGAAATAAGTATATTTCCTCAGTGATTATTAAAATTACTAAGGAGAAAATTCTATGCTTGACTGGGAGATGCTGAGAAACATAGGATCTATTTCTGTCAAAACTTGCATAGGATTGTGCCTTATGTAGCATAATTAGATTGTTCCTATTCAAGAAAAAAAGCTAAAGTAACTTATGTGAACTAACCAGCACAGAAATCATTCAAATTCCAAAATGCATGCAAATCAATGGATAAACCATGAGGAGAAGTGCTAGATATTAACTTTTCTAAAGATAAATGATGAGTGCTCAAAATACTTGTTGCAAAGTGCAATGTTTTCTAAAGCAGGATAAATAGTCATGCTGTTCTCTTCAGTGTGTAGCTGCTATACAGCTTTGTCTACAAGCAGTCTTTTCGAGTGCAAATATCAGCTGATACCGATATGTGATGGCTATGCCACATGACCTAATGGACTTCTGCCATAGTAGAACATTCAGAGACCCCTGGGGAGGGACACTATGCACAGATGAGACGCTTTTGAGCCAAGATAGGGAGGTCGGAGTGCCTGCTTTTAAAGCTCTACCTAGTTACAGTGCACATTGTGAGAATCTGGTGGAGTGCAGAGAACCAGAGTTGTCTCTGGATACACGTTTGATAGAAAGGGCAGTAGAAATCACCCCAGAGGAGGGCTGCTCTGTATGTCTAAAGACAACATAGTGTCAAACAGCCCAGAAAACCTTCCACAAAAGTACTGCAGGTGACAATAGCAGGCTCCAAACTAATTTAATATTAGAAGCATGCAATCATCCCTCAGAGCAGAATACTCAGGTGATCTTGAAATAGAAAATGAAATCAGGGAGGCCTGCAAATGAAGAACTGCAATAATGATGCATGACTTCAATTACTCCCACATGGACTGGATTAAAAGAAGTTGATTTTTTCAGTGCCCTAAATGCCTATGCATTGGTCATGGAACTGACCAGAAGGGCAGAAATCCTGGATTTAATCATAAGTGGTATTGCCCAGATTATCACAGTACTGTTAGAACTGATATATATTTAGGTTGAAAATTGCTGAGAAAGTTGAACACAATCACATTAAAAAGAGGAGATTCCTCTAAAATGAGACCCAGTAAAAAGGTAATTGAAAGGAGGAAAGTGAAGAGGGTTAAATCCTTCAAAATGTTCAGCAGTTACTCAAAACTGCAATAATAGAAGCTCAGTGAGAATGCATTCCACAGGTTAGGAAAGGGAGCACCAAGTCCAGGGGGTCACCAGCATGGTTAACAGGCAGTGTGAAGGAAGCTATTAGAGAAAAGGAGGTTTCATTTAGAAAGAAAGACAACAAAGGAGAACACGAGCTTGTATAAAGCTTGCAAGCAGACAGTAAAATGTAGCAGGGAAAGCTCAACACATTTGGAAGGACATATCACCAAGAACATCAAGAGGTTGATCAGGAACATCTACAATAAAGAATTCTTCAAATGTATCAGAATCGTTAGGGTAGCCATTGGACTGTTGGGTTACAATGGATCTAAATGTGAATAAAGATACTGTGGAGAAGTTGGATGGATTCTTCTCATCTTCTTCGGTGCAGAAGATAGAGACCACACACTTGCCCCTGAGGTTATGTTTTCAGGAAGAGAATCTGAGGAACTAAGGTGAGTGCTGGTGACAAAAATGAAGTTATCCACTTACTGACAAATTGGAAAGGCAAAAATCACTGGGCTCAGCTGGCATCCATGTTAGAGTTCTAAAGGTCATTAGAAATCAGGTCCTAAGCTGATAGTAGAGCTGGCCATGGTAGCTGGATGCCTCACAAACAGAAACACCCCAATCTCATTTGTCTTTATTCTTCTAGGAAAGCAACATGGAGTTGGCAGGATGAGATGACACTGTAACAAAAAGCAGGTGGAGGACTCCTTGGCTGGGGAAGAGTTAACACCTGGTACAGAGGCCAGGTGGGGATTCAAGGAAAGCAAGGTGCCAAGGCTGTGCGAGGGCTCAATAGTGCCTGGAATGCAACCCCCCCCCCCCACAAGACTTACTTGTAACTTACTTCCAAGAACAGAATTCACACTCCCCTCCAAGGCTGGAGATTTCAGGTCTAAAGGGTAAACAGTTCTCACCTGAGTAATGTCAGGAGACATCACCCTTGAGTCATTTGTTTGATCTAATTGGGGTAAAAGCTGGGAGCTGGCACAGATTGGAGTTCCTCTCCCAGGAGAGGTTTCTTGTTGCTGCTGGCGGCTCTGTTGAGGATGCTCTTCTATTTTATGAAGAAGGCTGCTTTGGGCACTGTATACCACGATAATATTATGAAGAGCTAGCTTTATTATTTTGGTTCCGAGGTGGTCAACTGGCATGCAGGGCCCTGGGGGAGCTAAGTCTGTTTGGATCTGCTAAAAGTACTCCTCTCCAGTTCCCTCTTCCCTTCCTTATCCTCACTGTTGTGTGTATGTGGTGTGTTCTAGTGTTTTAAGATCCTCCACCCATCATGTTAATAAACCAGTTTTCCTCAATGCTTGAGTGGTCGTGTGCTGAATCCAGTGCCAGCCCTGCGATTTGGGGACCAGGGAGGCAGGGCAGGAAGCTGGGGGAGGTGGGGACTCGGGGAAGGCTGATGGTTACAGACACCTTTGAAAAATCACAAAGTTAGCCTAGTTTCACTCATCACCCTTTAAAGCTGGATTTTTGAGATGAAAAGTGTTGCAGTTGTCTGCAAATTTTTGCCATTCTGAAAGTCATCAGCTACTGAAAAGTGAGAGCAAACTATTTATATCTTTTTAGGTATCTTTTTATCTTTAAAAAGTAGTTCTAGACCTCCCTTTGCCACAGAGATTTCAGGACAATGTGTAAAGAGGGCCAAAATGCCATAAAATATCACAACAGCATTAAAGTACCATAATAAAACAATGTATAAAAGGTGCTAAAAGACAGGGCATGCTAACCAACTGAAATGCCTGGAAGAACAAAAAGCTTTTCACCTGGTGCTGAAAGGATAGCAAAGGTGCTTTTCCACAGAGTGTTCCATACCTGAACTGCGGCAACACGGAAAACTCTCTTCTTCACTGGCACACAACATGCAGCAGGTGTTCAGCTGTGGTCCCTAGGCAGCATCTACGTGGCCATGAGAATTCCTAGGTTCCTGGCCCTGAGGTTGGGGACAGCGGTCTGAACTTCACCCCCCGCAACCCCGTCACAGCTGATGCAGAAAGTACTTCCCCAGTTGCTATCAGATGTCAAGAAGACAATCTTGGAGAGGGATAAAAAGGAATGTTTGGGCTGTGGGATGGGGAGACTTGGATACAAGCTATTCTGAATCTGCTCTTCCCTCCTTCTCCAGGACACTCCAACTAGATGGGTGAAAAAGCCCATCTAGCAAAAATACAGAGTCAGAGGCAGATTGTCACAGGACCTCCGCTGTCTCTGCATGAAATATCTTAACCTTCTGTGTCTGGGGACTGACAGGCACCCCCAGAGTACAATGCCTTTAAAATCAGAACCTAGTCCAAGGCCCTCTTTGAGCTAGGCATGGAAGTATATAGGCTACCTGTCAGTGGGGCTCTTTATCTGTTGCAGCTTTTATTCTGAGCTTTGTCAGGGTTATCAGTGGTGCTCCATGGTGGTGCACCTATATTGGGGATAGAATTCAGCACCACTTATAGCTCCCATGAAAGCTGTAATGGCTAAGGCACCCCACTGATATGGAATTTACCAGCCTGGTTAAAGACACTCTATGAGTCCCTATGTGTATGCTCAAAATTGCTTTCCTTTAATATGGCTGCACTCCAGCATTAGAAAGCAAGTTGCTTTGGCAAGATATGGCACAAATTAATCTGCCCATCTAAAATTACAGTGTCTGGTGGCTAGTGGTGAATTTATTGCTGCACGCATTCACTATTTTGGGTTAACATTGGAGTAACTGTTGCTCCTTTTTCTGCCAATATGTTTGGGGAGTGGGGTGGGGGATGGGGATGGGGATGGGGAGAGGAGGGGAGGGGAGGGGAGGGGAGGATGGCAGGCAAGAACATCGAAATTTCATTTGGTGCATGTCTCACTCCCAAGCTCTTGGTAGCATAAATGGAACCCTCCCATCTTATACTCATAAAAGCCCTGTGAGTTAGGCGAGGTAGAAAGAAGGGAATAATCCAAGATCAGCACCATAACTGAGTGGGAATTTAAACCTGCATCTTTCCAGTCCTCCTCTGATACTGTAACTATGCTATAGACACTCTCAGCTGCCTGGCTTTCACATAGACAGTTCTAGGGAAAGTAACTAATTTGAGCAGATATTATGGCCCTTGGAAGTGGCTGATGCATCCCCTGGTGCTTTACAATATGGCAGGAGAGCCATAAAGCTTCCTCTTGCTTTCCCATTTTATCTGATTTGCGTAGGTGGATAGATGCCTGTGGCTCGTATCTGGCCAAGTGCACAGCTGGTGCTAAATAAATGTTAAGAATAAGGTTTACAGCTTGCTCTGCTACTTGCAAATAGCTGTAAAGTTTCTTTTCAATGCACATGATTGGCAGCATCTCATTCTGACCTGGGGCCAGTGTTTGCTGTGTCTAATCTCAGGTGGGCCAAGAAGTTCTGTTGCTTGAGGCAAGAAGAAATTGACCTCCCCCCAGGTATGTAAACCGACTAGTTTGGCACTGGAGTCAGATTTTATTTATTTTCTATACTGCCCAATAGTTGAGGCTCTCTGGATAGTTCACAATGAGCTACAACCCTATAGAGCACAAATGTCTATTTTAAATGTGATTTCAATTGATACTGCAATATTCATGGAAACCACATAGATTTTTTCTTAATATTTAGCAGTATAGAAAGAATGCAATACAAAAAGGCACAGTCTTTTTCCAAAATAAACATTTACAGACAATTTAACAGCTAAAACACATTTAGCACGAACCAACCTGTTAAAAACAGTGGACATGAATGCCCTATTATGCCATTCATTAACACTTAATGCCTGGGAGAAGAAGGTACCCTAGCACTGAGGACAAGAAAAAGTTGGTGCCTGATGGGCTTCAGTGGGGGAATCATTCATAATTAGGGGGCCACTACTAAGAAAGCCCCCTCTCCTTTTGCCATCCCCCAAGCCTCCCTTGGATGCGGCACTCGGGGGAAGGCCTCAAATGCTGATTGCGGTGTCTAGGCAGATTTCAGCTGGCAGAGGAGCTCCATCAGGTACTGCGGTCCCAAGCTGTACATGAATGTACAGGTTAAAACCATCACCTTGGCCTGGGCTTGGAATCATCCAGGCAGCCAAAGCAAGGGGGCATTTCGAGCAAGGGAACAGGACAGCATTCTCCACTGCACTTGAAAGCTGTAGCCTGGCCCAGAGGGTGCAGGGCCGGCCGGATAGCACACACAGCCCGGCATTCCCCATCGCTCAGCTTCCACTTCCCGTGGCAGCACCCGCAGTCTGCCGAATGGCAGAAGTGCCTTGCGGGAGCATCCAGTGACTTCCCCTTTCCCCAGTCACAGGCTTGTGGGGGCTGGTTAGTGGGGCACCTTGAACTGCAGGACAAAGAGGGTCTCAGTGGGCCTCTAGTCTGGCATCAGCACCTGGCTCGGCATGGCAGGGGTCCCCAGGCTGGCAAGAGCTGGCCCAGCTCCCGTCCCTTCTTGTCTTAAAAGGCACATCTCACTGTATAGTCAGTGGGGAGCTGGCCAGGCGCGTGAGGTTACAGATGCTGATTTTATTATTTTTACTTGGAAAATATTATTTTCTGCAATTAAATGATGCACCAGAGCAGCAGAAGCAAGTTGTGTTTTATTGCTGGAGTTAAGTTAGGTTTAAGTGAGATTAAAGTATGCAAGTTCACATGCTCTGGGTACTTCCTTTTTCTTTTTTCATCAGATCTGGGAAGCAGGTTTTTTTTTTTTTAAATGCTCTAACAAATAACGGACAGGACATTTCTGAGGGCTTTTAGTCACAGGGTTGCCACAGGTCAAAGACGACTGGATGGCACGTAACAACAACAAAACAGGAGTATTAAAGCGTTCATAATGCACGGAATGGTGTGCAGAGGAGAGCCATGGCTTCCTGCTTAACTTCGAGCAGGCCATTTAAACGGGGTAGACTTGACTGGCTGCTGAAAACCACTAAGTCAAAGCTCTGAAATTACTTCGCTTCGCTGCAAGGGCTGGTTACTCGAGTACCTGGGCAGCGCTCTCTGCACATGCTCAGGGCCATGCTCCCTATAGACGGCGCCAAACATTGCGGGGTTGAGACTCGGGACTGATCGCGGATTCTGGGACTAAACCCTGGTGAGCCTGGCTGGGGAAGGGCGCTTCGCCGCTTCCTGCCCTTCCCCGTCCCTCTGCGCAGGCCCCTGCGCGCTCCTTGTGGCATCTCTCGCAGGAGAGGATCTTTTCGTTTTGCGGCAGGATTCCCTCTCCTCCAGTCCTCTCCCCCCCGCCCCGCCGCTGCCTCCTCCCCCCACGCGGCTTTTCCACAGCCCCAGCCGGGCAGGGGCATGCCAGAGCGCAGGGAGAGGAGCGCGGCGGCAGGGGGAGAGCTCCGAGCAGCTGCAACAGGCGCCTCGCGCGCGCGGGCGGGCGGGATCCCCGGGCGCCGCGGACGCCGCTCTCGCGCTCCTCGGGGCGCCTTCCCCGCCGCAGCCGCCGCCGCCGCGCGCCCTCCCGCCTCGGCCCGGCAGCGAGCGCCGCAGCGCGGCTCCCGAGGCGCGCCTCCCTCCGTCGCCGGCCCAGGTAAGGCGCCGGGCACTCGCCTCGCCCGCGGCGGGGACGCTCCTGGCGGGCCAGGGCTGCGCGCGCGCGCGTGCGTGCGCTCCGACGGGCCGCTCTCCCGGGAGCTGCCCGCCTCCCTCGCCGGTGGCAGGTGGCTCTGGCTTGCCGCAGGCTGCCCGGGAAGGTGCTGCCAGCGCCGCCGCCGCGGGCGCCTCGCTGCTGGTTCGGTCCTAAGGTGACCTTGAGCCGCTCGGCGGGCTCTCCGGGGCCGTCTCCGCGCGGCAGCGAGGCTCTCCCGGGGTGGGGGTGGGGGAGTGGCGCGCCGGGCTCGGGGGCTCGGGGCTTCGCCCGGGGGCTGCCGCCGAGGCGGCGGCGGCGGCGGCGGCGGCGGGCCGGCAAGGGAGCTCGTCCCGCGCTCTGCTGGGGACCGACGGCGCTATCGTGCGGGGCATGCGGACCCGTCCGAAGTCAGCGGACTCGCTTCCGAGGAAGCGGGTTTGGGCCGGGGCGGTGTCCGAGGATGAGGCGGTGCGGGCAAACGCGGGCTCCTGCGCTCGGAAGCGTCCCGGCGCATCAGAGCATGTTGCCCTGGAGGACGGAGTCGGGGAGCCGGTGTGGCTGTGGCCGAAGGGACGAGGCTGCCTCTTTTGTGCGTCGAGCTCGGGACGCTGTTAAGCAAACAAAACCAAGAAAGCCTCCCCTGGTGGAAATACCTTGGCGAGATCCACCAGCCGAGCTGTAGCTAATTCAAGGCTGCCCTTAAATGTTAAAAGCGCAAACTGTTGATACTGGCAGGATTTTATGAAAGAGAGTTTCCATACAGGAATATCTCTGTTCACAGCTCTGGAACCTGCTTTTGATTGGTGTAACTTTAAGGTAATTTGTGTAGCTGGGAAAGAAAGGCATTTCGGAAGATTAACCCTTGGCTGAATTAACAGCATCCAGATAAAATAGTGTAGAAATGCTTCTTAAGATAGCGAAAGAATTTTGCAGGCTGCTGCTGTTTAGTAGAAGTAAGCCAAGTGCACAAGATCAAGAACAAAGTAAAACTTTGTCAGGGAAACAACCATAACATTTTGTTCCTTATTCTGCGGTACAATTTTATGCAACATATAAAGGAATGTAGATGTGGCCACTCATGTATCAGAGCTGTGTCTGAACATTACAGAATAGATAGCTCTCATAGTAAGCCAGACTGGGGCAATTTGTCATATGAGTGTAGTGGATAGTCTGGATTTGGACCAGAGTGACCTGGGTTCAAATTTCCATTTGGGTATAAACTCATCAGGTGACCTTGAACAGTCACTCCTTTTCACTGTAACTTATCTCACAGGTTTAAAGTGAATATATAATAGGATAAGCAGTGTGGACAACTTTATATTGCACAGAGAATGTATGCGATTAGGTGTATAAACAATCATAATGAAACCTTTAATCAGGGACCAAATTGCAACAGAATTCTGCAGATTTTCTCTCAACCTTTTCTATGTTACACCTCATTCTCTCTCAGCCCAGGTCCAGAAATGATGCAACTGTTTATAACGAAACATCCTTTAATGTACATAAAAAACTATACAGTAGAATTAATATTGCTCTTGGGAAAGAACTCTAGTGGTTTATAGAAGCATGGTAATAAAAGTGCATCTTTTCATAAAGATGCAGAGATGTCATGGATGGGAGATTTTGGAGGGCCTTCATTCATAGGGTCTCCTTGAGCCAGAGATGACTTGATGGCTCGTAACAACACTTACTTATATGCATACAGTGTATATGATATTTCACTCGAGAAACAAATTACATTTAGGTAAGTATGGTCTTTTTAAATGTAATGTTTAGTTTTTCCATAGTACCATTTCGGTACTGAGAAAGCACTGACAGTCAACTCAAAATTCCTGTTAAATGAGACTTACTTCAGGTAAGTGCATATAACATTGCAGATTAAAGGCCTGATTTTACAAGAATCTTCATACTTCTGAATTTTCACATGACTTGCAAAATGACTGCATGTATGTCATCAGCTATAGCTCATTAAAAACAACTTTCTCTTCATTTTTTCAAGCAGACTGTTCATTTAAGAATAATTTATGTAAATATGCACTTTATATAAAATTTGGTTTAATTTCGCTACGATATCTATGTCAATCAGATAGCTACAGAATAGCAACTAGTCTTTAAGAAGGCAGGATGGCTGGGCCACTCCCCCAAACCAGGTGGTGCTCGGGGATAAGATAGTCCACAGGTCCAGAGACAGTGGGTCTTCTTTTGTAGGGCAGAAACAAATGATGGATGTTGACATTCAATGTATCATGTGGAAACATTTGCCCATATCTTAAAGGTGTCCTGAAATATAGCAGTAAACACTAGAGTGACTCAGTTTGAAATACTTTTTAGTGGCTTTAGCTTTAGTCCTGGTTGCCAACTGCTTCTGTTGCTGTGATCTGACATGTTAGTTCTGCTTGTCCCTCCATGGGTTGCTGCAGCTTTTTAAAACAGTATTTGTGGGGTTTTTTTGTTTTTTTTAATGGAAGTATGTGGTTTATTCTGTTTCCATATTCTTAAAAGTTAACTCACATTGATAATAAAATTATTTTTACTGGTTTCCAGATGATACTCATTTTTCAAAATATTTTTATTTACTCAAATTGTTTGTTTGTTTTTTTTTTAGTGGTGCTGTCACTATGCTCATTTGCTAACTTCCTCAACAACAAGGGTGTGTGTGAATCTTAATCAGGGTCACTTAAGGTGCAATCCTATACATATTTAGGTAGAAAAAGGTCCTCCAGCCCCCAACATGCTCCAGTTAAAATAAAAGTTAGTCATAGGTATACACACTTTATTTTATTTACCTTATTATAGAACATATGAACTAAAGTGATATTCTCAGGAAAGGATAAACCAAAGCCCCAAGCAAAATAAAACATAAATAAAAGATATCAGAACCAAAATACCTCACAAAAATGGCATGTATTTAAATCTCTGAAGTATAAATAGTACTTGGTAGTGTGAAATCTATATACCATGAAGAAGCAAAGGCAGACAACTCATTTTTTAAAAGATTATTCATGGAATTCTGTAGCCTGGGGGAACATCTTCTCTACCTTCTCTACTCAGCATTACCAGCCATGGATCTCTATGACAGATAAGCGAGCAAACTTTACCAAGAATTGGAATGTGTGGCAGTAAATTAAACAAACAAAAAAATCACTACATCAATACAAATAACCAAGCAATTGTGTGATAGAAAACCTTATCATTTGAAGATCACTTTCCAAGTATTTCTAAAAATTCTAAATCTAGTGAATTTTCAGAATTTGATGCTTTGGTCTTGAAAGTTGACCTAAAACTTCACTGACTGAATTTCAAAATCAAAATTGGTTACCAAAGTGCAAAATATGATTATTAGCTTACATTCTGTAACTGATAGAAAGTTTACTAAATAGCATTGCAAGACAAGTATTATTTCTGTACATCATTTGTCAGAACTCTAAAATGTTGACTGCAGCATGTTAGACTGCAGGTCAGCTGTCAAATGTTGTCAAACCAATCTGATTTCTCCCCCGCCCCACCCCACCCCACCCCACCCCACCCCACCCCAATTTTTTTGTTTGGGAATCCTGTTGAGTTGGATTGCAGAAATTTACAGATGACAATTCACAACTGGAATAAGAAAATTTATCAAACTATGAAGATAATTAATTGAATCTATAGTATTGGATGTATGTTCCCCAGTTTACAATGGCACTAGATATCCTGACTGCTAACCAATACAGTCACGCAGCCCACATGCTAGAAATAGTAGTGGGAGGGAGGCAGGATCAGGACATAATGGCAGGGGTCAAATTTATTCATTTATTCATTCATAGCTCACTTTTTTCCTGGTGAGGGACTCAAAGTGGCTTACATGATCCTCCTCCTCTCCATTTATCACCACAACCACCCTGTGTGGTTGTTTAGACTTAGAGTCAGTGACTTGACCAAAGTCACTCAATGAGCTTCATGGATGAGTAGGGACTAGAACATGAATTTTGAATCTTAATCCAAAACTCCAACCATTACACTGCCCCCCCCCCAAAAAAAAGAAAAGTTTTCCGTCTGCATTTTAGTTTTACTTGAAATACTATTTTCAGGATCTAGATTGGGTTGTATCCCTGTTGAACATGAGCACCCTCAAATGGCTTAGTTTATATGAGTACTGATTTATAAGTGTTTATTAGAATGGAAGCTTAGTTAATGATTTATGGTCAAGCTGTTTTATTTAATAACCATGCACATTGTTTGGCTGGACATTTAGAAATTTATTTCCATTCAGTTTTCATTTTGTGAGCATGATGATGATCCCATTAATTTACAATAGGTATTGGGTTTCTTTTCAGGGCTAATATTCAGAATGTTGTTTTATTGCCTTATCTGAAAAGTCAAATGCTATTTGTCCTTCATACTTTACTCTTATTCTCACACTGCAAATAAGAAGTTGCTTTGTAATGCATGAATCTCAGCATGAATCAGATGCCTTTTAATTCTCAACCTACTCATCATCTCAGCAGACTTTGATGAAAAATATGGGAAACCACTTTGCACATTAAAGATGTTGTGAATAATAAGTGACAACATAGTTATTACATTAGGCTTAATCCCAGGTAATGACCAATGCATGTTTAGATTTTGAGACTGATTACCTGTGGAGTTGCAATGATACCGTGGTTGAACAACCGCAGCAGGACAAATCATTTGTGTTACTATTGTCAGCTAGCAGATGTGTGGAAGAGCTGCACAATGTAATTCTCTGGCATCTATTTGGAAGGAAAAGGAACGGATAAGGGGCCAGGCTGGAGACGGCTCATCTAATGTAGATGCGAAAGGCGTTTTAGCTTTCATGGTGCAGTCATCTCTGATGTGCCCTTCTCTGCCTTGGACAAAGTGGGAATGAGTTTCAGATGTCAGATGATGGGAAGCGTGACACTCGCTGCCACATATCATGCCACTGTAGGGGCAGAACACATTTAGGCAACCTGTGGGATTTGGATACCCCTGTCCGAAATATTTCAAATATTTCATTAATTTAACAATTTTTGTTGCAAGCCTACCCAAGTTCAAGGGGTTTGAGCCACCTAGTCCTAGCAGCTGAGAATTGAAAGGGGAAAAGGGTTAGGCTGATTTTGCCCAGGAAGTGGCTGGGAAGCAGAGGGCAAGGGCTGTCCGTCCAGTGGCCAGTTCTATATCCTTTGAGTGGCCAGGAAGCAAAAATGGATGCATCGTTCCAAACAAACTGCAGAACCAAGTATATTTCCCAGTTAGCTGACTAATTACCCATAGAAAGCAGTGTGGTGTTGTGGTTAAGAGTGTGGGACTGGGACTCAGGCAATCCGGGTTCTAGTTCCCACTCAGCCATAGAGCCAACTGGATGACTTTGGGCCAGGCACAGACTTTCATCCCAAGCTACCACACAAGATTACTCTTGTGGGAACAAGACTGAGAGCAGCAGGAGGAGAACAATGTAAGCTGCTTTGAATTCTCTGTAAGAAAAAAGGTGGGATATAAATCTAATCTAAATAAATAAATTTAAAAAGTTACAGAGCCATATGGAACACCCTGTACCTGTTGCCTGTCACAGGCCCTGTCTTCTTGCTGAGGAGAAGGGATCTTACAACTCCAAATCCTCATCTAATGCTTTGCACTTTTTTCATCACTGAGCGCTTCGGTGCAGTTGTATTGACGAGATAAACAGGGAGGATGATATGGCAATTCCAGAGAGACTTCATGAGCAGGGCTTTCAGGCACCCTGCAAGGAGGCTGCTGTGGCGAGTCTGATTTCCTTACTGGTCCAAGTACCTTGTTTGTCCAGCAGATGTGCACAGCCACAGGTCTCTCTTGAACTCTCGGCTACCTTGCTACCTTTCCGTAGAGTTGCTGCCCATGGGGAGACCACATGGGGCCATAGTTATATATGTTAACAGAAAGAAAATTAATTTGTCTTCCTTTTGTGGCATTGTTTACAAAAAGATCGGGCTGTTTCTGCTGTAGGCAGAAAATGTTTGGCAGTCATGAAAATAGCATAGTGTTCGTCCTTCGCCTGTAGCGGTGTGTCAGCGTCTTTCCCAGGCCACGCATTTCTCTCAGCCTTCACCTGCTCTCCCCAGGCAGAAACCCTTATCTCCCATTGGTAGCTGATGGGAGGCAAAATGAAAAGGTCTCCCATCTGATCAGCAGCAAGAGATAGATCCTTTTCACTGCTCAGTATTGAGAGAGAAAGTAAAGTTGGCAAAGGGTGTATTGCTGCTTTGCTGGAGATTGGAGATAAGACTCTTTGCCTTCTCATTAGTAAGAAAGGCAGCTTCACTCTGTGCCAGGCAAGGAAAATGCCCTCCTTTAGTTGATGAACATGAGGAGGAGGCCTTCATGAGGAGGTGGCTCTAGGAAGAGTGTGTGTGTGGATGTATGGATAGGCAGTGCCCCTGCCCATTGCTGGTCTGGAGTGGTCTGGAGACACTTTGGCCCTCCAGGCAGAAATGGTTCCCCACCTGAGCTCTAGTTGATCCTGGGCTTGCAGTTCATTTTTCTTTCATCACTGCTTTGTGAGGATAATAGTAGCAGTATACTGTCACTATTAGTTTGGATTAGTTTGCAAGACTTTCACCTTATTACTTCATTAAATAGAACTCTCCATTTAATGCAGCTATTTTTAACATTACACAAGGCTCCCAGTGAGCGGCTTAAAATGTTAGCAGTAAGACAGTTCCTGCCCCAGGCTTACGATTTGAAAGACACCATGCAAAAGGAAAAGATTGGAGAGGAGGAGGGAGGGAAGAAGCAAGCTCAGTCAACCATTCGCATTTACAAAATTCTTACAGCATCTTCAAGAAAAGGAGGACCCAAAAGATGCTGGTTGCTCAGGAGAGCAGTTGGACTGACCCTGCTTCTTCAGCCAGTGGCGAAGCCCTGCTTCCCTTCACTCCCCCTTTTATTTGAGAATGGGGGAGCAAAATGCACCCTCCTTTCTTTTCTTAAGATAGCAGCAGAACTGTCAGATGCTTTGAAATAATCATGCAGCAGCAGCTGCTGGATTGGAGGAAGGATCTCTGTGGCCCTACCTGGTTGTCTATTTGGTTTTTCATCTAGTTAGCTGCATTTACATCACTTAGGTAAATGTAGTAACAGTCTAGCTTTTTGCAGTAATAATTAGGGATGCATTTTTTTTAAGCGAGGGTTTAAAGTTTTTGTCCATTTACAGCATTCTCAAGTGGTACAGTGGTACCTCAGCTCATGAACACCTCAGTTCATGACCAAATCGGGTCGCGAACAGAAATGTCAGAGAAAAATTGCCCCAGTCTGCAAACTCCGCATTGGGTGACAACCACAATCACGCCTGTCTCCCCCCCCCCCCCGCAACATGATCGCACCCGTCTTCCCCCACACGAGCGCGCCTGCAATCGCGCCCATCTCCCCCTCCCCAGCATGATCGCTATCGCACAATTATAGTTTGGACTCTCCCTCCAAACAATAACCTCCCCCCAGCCTAGGTTAGTGTTCATTACTGTACTTCGTTACTTTGTTGTTCTTTGTTACTTTGTTTCAAATTTTTGGGATTAAAAAAATGCAGAACAGATTAACCTTATTTACATTGAACCTTATGGGGAAATTTGACTTGGGTCACGACCAATTTGGGTCATGACCAGAGTCCTGGAACAGATTAAGTTCACGAGGCAAGGTACCACTGTAGACAGCACAGATAATAGAAGAGTTTACAGAGGGCATCAAATTAGTAGATTTATTAGATACTCCCATTCTTCAGAGTAGACATAATATGCTGTTGATTTTTGCCTAAGCCTGTAATGCTTTTATGTTGATTTTCCCAGTGAAATTGAAAAATTTCATGAAGAATTTATAGAAAAAAAACCTTTCCTTAGTTCTTTCCTGAGTCTTTTGAAAATTTAAACAGTATCATTAAAATGCATAAATTATTTTAAGCAGCATTTTTGATAGAAATTACTAAATGGATAAAGCTAAACAAATAGGAGCAAGGAAACTCTTTCTTTCTGTCTGGTAACAGGGTCTTTTTCATGATATGCCTCAGTGTATAGTACATATAGTTTCTGTAGGAAAGGCACCAAGCCAATTCCTTTAATGTGCTTATTGTCTTTTCTAGAGAGCATGTGAAAACATTTCTGTTCTCTCAGGCTTCCACTTCAGCTACTTTTTGTAAACCATCTTAGATGCCTATAGAAATACAATAAATTAAGAAATAAAGGGAACAGAACTGGATGTGAATGTTAATGCTGCTGTTGATGACTCTATTGTATTTCATTTCATTTTTTAAAAAATATGCTTTTGTTTTCAAATTGGTTTGGTCTTGTATGCCATTGAAAGCAATTAAAAGAATGGTAAACATTTTGAAATTAAATAAATCAGTAAACAATATACCAAATTATATTCTAGAATATGCTATCAATTGTCACAAAAGATGGGAGGCATCGTTTAAATCAATGCACAATCTGTACTTTAGATCATGAAGAATCAGTTGAGATTCTTGGACATTTCCAAGACAAAGCAATTAGTCTTTACCATTTATTTGCAGGTTGTACCACAATAATAATAAAAAACCTCTCTAGGAGGAAACAGCATTTGCCTCAAGATGGAATATTGCTCAAATATATGGAGAGAAGAGTGGGGCTTCAGAAAGATGCTGTAAGTTGATTGAGAGGTTAGGTTAGGGCAAAAGAAAGGAATAGAAAGCTGGATTTAGCTCACACATGAAAAGGAAAGACAACTCAATAGCAGAGTGCATTCTTTGCTTTACATGCAAAAAAGGTTCCAGGTTCAGTCTCTGGAATCTCCAGGTAGCACTTGGAGGGATTACTCCTGCATCCCTGTAATGCTTCTAAACTAGATGGACCAATGCTATGATTCAGAACAAGGAGCTTCCTCTGTACCCCAGGGAAAACTTTCACTAACTCTAGGACCTTTGGTTGAATTGATTATTAAGTGTTATCTCCTGCAATTCAATTAAAAAAAATAAGTTTGGCAGCCCATGGAATATCTTGATTCAACATCTCTTTTGCCATATTTATTGAAACAATGTATTTAAATACTTACAGGACAGAGCAATGTGGGGAAAAATTAGCAGCACATTTTTCTGAGCATATTGCAGTGCCAGCTCATGCCTTTACATAATGTCAAAACAAAACCCAAATTTGCCTGTGCAGATGAAGGGGCAGGGATAGGTAGATAAGAATGAGTTCTCCGTAGATAGGGTCACAAAATACTTGAAACAGGTAAACTTCCTCTTCTGTTATGCATATAAAAGGTTGCCTTTCATTTCTGTAAGGGAAGGAATATATTCAGTAAAGGACATGTGGAGGACAAGATCCCCACGCTTTATCCCCATGCTTTATGGGGTACCTTCTCTCAAATGTACCGCCTTTCTCTTACATGTGAGTTAGCAATATGTTAATGCATTAACAAGAGTGGAGTGTCCAGGGCACAGAAAATAACCTTTTCTGCATTTGTCAGGCCAAATTTGGAATTCTGGGTCAAGTTTTTGGTACTGTATTTTAAGAGGAGTGACTATGATAGTGAGGTACCTGGAAGGAACATCTGGAAGAATTTGACAAGTTGAGCCTGGCGAGCGGCAGACATGGCATAGGTCTTGAACTATCTAAAAGTCTGTCATGGAGCAGAATATTTTTCTTTTGTTCCGGAGAGCAGTGCTAAAACCAGTGGATAGCAAGGGAAGCAGATGCTTTTGCTGGGAAGCAGGTTCTGCCTAAACATCTCGATAAGCTGAGCACAGTTTGGTAGTGGCACAGACTGCCTCAGTTGATGGTGGGTTGCCCATCTAAACACAGTCTGGACAGGCCTCCATCAGGGATGCAAGAGCGGTGTCTGTCACTGTAGAGCATGCGTCGAGCAAAGTATTGGATGCAATCGGGATGGGGAATATTTGGCCCAGGATGGGGAATATTTGGCCCAGTTTGGGCCTTGGTCAAAATCCTTCCTCAACGTCCCTTCTTCTCCTGAAGATCCACCCACTGATGGGTAGTTTGGAGAACAATCCCTATTTCTAATCAGTAAACAGAGATAACAGTGTAGATCCCATTACTGAGTCAGTCACCCTCTCTACCCTGAATCATCTTCAGTGCTGCCTCAGTCGGGGTGGCTTACTGCACATGGATTTCCCTGGCTGGATTTCCCCATACCCTGAAAACCACTGCAGCAAAGTGCCAGCTGACATCAAGTGCTCTGTGGTGGGCCAGTTCATCTGACTCCACTGTACAGACTGACACCTCTAGACGGGATGATGCCCAACCTTCTGGAGCAGATTTGAAGGGTGTATAGGAGCTGCAGAGTGGAGGAGAAGACAGGGAAACCTCAGTGTTTGTTGCCCTGGCAAGAAATGTTCTTGGATCCAACCCTGTGATTCTAGGATCTGAGGGGCATGTGCAGTTCACATTTACCTTTGCCGAATCCGTCCCATGGAAGGCTGCTCAGACCCAGTAAAGGCACCGCCTGCAAAATGCTGGTTGCTTGGGATAGCCTCCTCTAGCAAAGGAAATCTGTCCCAGGAAATAGTTGGGGCACTCAGATTTCTCCCTGGTTGCCATAGCTATGTAAGGCAATGAGAGGCTATGTAAGTTCTTCTGGGGACTCCAGTAGTAGGTTCTACTTGGGTACCTCATTCCCTGCCCTATTGTTGTAGCTTGTAAGCAAGAGGAACTGTGAGCTAACCTCAGCCCCAGAAGGGTTCATGTAACACAAAGAACCAAACAGGGCCCCATCTGGCCCGACAAAGCTTCAGACTCTGTCCTAGTTTCCTGATCTTAACCCATGCATTGCTCAGGCGTACACTGAACTGCTTCTTTACCTCCCAGCCTGCTGCCTTTGTCTGCTTAGCTTACCTGGCTACCTGTGTAGAGCTTAGGCATTTGAGGAATTTTTCATCAGCTGCCAGGCCATCATTACTGACATGCTTGGGTGAATTCACACTAGACATTGAACATGAGCAAGATACAGAAGTTCTAAGTTGCTTTAGGTGCTGCACCCTTCTTTAGACTGCAAAGAAGGGTGCCCGTCAGCCCCATGATGAATAGTCAGGAATTATGGCAGTTGTATTCAGAAACATATAGAGGATAGTAGATAGCAGAAGGCTGCTTTAACCTAACAATCTACTCATATTATTTTTATTTTTAATATATGCCAAAAAAATCTCCTAAACCAGCATACAGCCAGAATAAAACAATGCATATAATGCAAATGTACAAAGAACAGAAAATGTCCAGAGGTAACATGAATAAAGTCATGTAAAATTCTGCTAAATAAAGCTTCCAGATAAAAACAAATTCTGCTCTATAAGTCAGCGGGAAACTTTTCTATAAAGCCACGTTATAACCTGGCAATGGAAAGCCAGCAGGGATTAGTAAACCGCATATCATTTGACAAAATGTTCCATAATGTAAGCACATAATGCCGAGAAAGTGTAGCCTTACACTTCCTTACAGTTCTCATACTAGTGAAAGTGTGTAACCCTTGGCTTTCGATCTCAAAGATAATTGCTTCACAAAAGGAATTATTTTCACTGGGGAATATAGCATGGGGAAAGGGTTAAATTCCCACTCCCCCAGCGCAGTGATGCTAATGTGAATTGGTCCACCAATGGTTATTTCCTCCATCCCCAAGGATCACGGATATCCATTTATCTGTTTTGGTTCTTAATTGAGCTTTGCATGATGATCATTTTAATGAGTCATTCTGCATAATGTTGAGAAAATTCTGATAGATTTATAAATTCTGTTTGGCGATCTACTTATAGTTGTATTACTGTCTATCTAGATTTTAGTTTTCCAACTGAGTCAGGGATTCAGATGCACTGTACAGGATGCTAGCATGAGCTTCATCAAAGAAGCTTGTACTTTCAGCCCGCATAGCTGTGTAAACCATGATGGAAGTAAAGAATGTAGCAGTCTGAGTTGCATTTGATCCCAAGCACTGTACCTATGCCATAATCATTTCTAATTTCACTGTACTGCTCACATAATGCATGCCTTCAGACTCTGTGAAGAGTATCCCCGGCATTTGTCAGACCTTGTCTGAAATGTTTGCAGATGCCTGTGGCTCAATGTAGAGTTAATATAGGGTTTCATCCTAATGCCTTTGCCCGCAAGTATATAGCTTTTCTAATCTAGCCTTTACAAATTCTTATTTCAGAACTTCATCTGCACTCAGCCTTTCTATTTTTATTGCTTTTATTGTTTGTTTATTTCATTTCTGTTCTGCATGGTAGCTGAAGTTCTTGGGTGATCAAACAATTCATAGTATTCACAAAAACACCATATGATAAAAAGCACACAGTTTTCAATACACAGAATTTAAACTAGAATTTAAAACAATCTAAGCAAGTAAAACAGTGCCACAGAGTGGGTCTCCTCTGTGTGGGCTCCCTGGTGCTGAAATATAACAGAATTGGTGCCAGTTGGGCTTCAGTGCAGAGATTATTCTATAATCAGGGGGTCACCACTGAAAAAGCCCTTCTTGTTCCTGCACTTCAAGCCTCCATTAAAATTGGCACAAATAGGAAGGCACCGATGTTGATCATAGCATCCAGGTAGATTCAGTTCTGGAGAAGTTCTCCATCAGTATTGTGGTCCCAAGCCAAGTAAAGTTTAATAGGTTAAAACTGCACCTTGGGGCTTGGAAGCCTATAGGCAGCCTGTAAGGACTCAGTCTGCTTCTGCTAAAATGAAGCAATCCGAGGTGGTTATCTCAGGCTCTGGTCCTGAACTAGAAGAAGCGGTTGGGTTGGATTTCTTAGCTGAAATGCCACAGCCAAGAAGCTCTGAGATAAACCAAGGAGCTCGTGAGAACCAGCTCACTTCTGGTTCTGGAGGAGGCAGTGTTGAAGAGGTAGGGTGGGCATGCTCCCATCATCCAACACCAGCTCAAGACAGCAAGCCAATTGAGTATTATCCAGTGCTTCCACTGTCTGGGACATAAACAGCAGGAACCTTCCTGAGGGTGGAGCTAATTCTACTTGTTTGGAAGGGAGGAATGGGATTCAGTTTGTAATCAGTTTCCTTACCTGAGCAGTAATTTCTCCAGTTAGCCTCCTAACTTGAGGGCTCTCTTTTGCTAATGGCTTCTGCAATATTCCTTTGGTATCACAAAGCCAGCCTTGCTGGCCCACAATCAAGACTGTAGTTAGAAGTAAGCCAGTATTTTTAGGCAAATGCTAACCTTTTAGTAGCACAGACTGATAGTGCAATTGGGAGCTAGGTTCCTCTCTTTCAAACAGCAGACAGTTCTTTTGCAAAAGCACTTTATTTCTGACATACAGCCAGCACATTAAGAGCCAACAAAGGAAGTCTCTGAACATGTACAGAGAAGTTTGTTGAACCCAAACTAGAAACTATTTCTGAGAACCTTCCTTTTGAGTAACCCTGGATCCCACCCCTCTGGGAGGGCCCCTCTGGGGATGGGAAAGCCTCCTAGCCGTACACAGGCCCTCTGGTTGGCTAGCCCTTCTCTCTTGACACTGTATCATGGAATCAAGAATCAGACAAGGCTCCCTTGTCCTGTCTTGGTACTTCTGGACCCTATTGGTTCTCAGTGTACTCCTGAACACCTGGAGACACCTTGAGATTTTATTTATTGATTCATAATTAATTCATATACCACCCAACAGCCAAAGCTCTCTGAAGATAAGCTCCTCCTCCTCCACCATTTCTTTGTGTGTACACCTCATTTTTCAAGCCTTACAGGCCTTATCCAAGAGTCGGTCCCACTCCGGCCTTGAAACATGTGCCAAGAAGAACTGCCCCTTTCATTACCAACTTCTAGGCATATGTACTCAGATGCAAACCTTATTGAGTTCAATTATTCTTACTCCCTGTGAATAGGTTGGCAACCTTAATCTCGTTTTAGAAATGCAGCCTAGTTTATTCATGTGTTGACAGCAGCCCTTAATTGGGAAGCAAATAGAGTTGGTGTGACGAGGTGGATGACAGAAATTGACCCTAGCAGTTAGTAAGCAAGGCCTGACTAAGGCTATTTCAGAGTCACCTTTTGGCAATGTTAAAAGATTAATTTTGACTGGTGTCTGCAGAGCACAAGCTGTTGCAAGACAGCTTGTTATGCTGAGAAGTTATTTTTTATCCCACTGTTTTTATTTTTAAAATCTATATGTATTCATAATTTTGAAAATGTTGAAAAAACATTTGTCAGCTTTGAATTTTATATCAGAGAACAAAAATTCATCGAAAAGGTAAACATTTAAACAACACGTTTAAATTGACATTTTGTTTATACTAATCTGCTCAGAATTGCCACAGATATTTATTTAAAACCTATTTTATACTTTCGGCAATGAATTGTATAATTTTACTCAGATTAAAACATGTCTATGAGACTTGTCAGTAAATGGTTCCTGCTGTTCACAAAGGGCATGAACTAGCCATAGGGTGACCATAGATAGGCTATTTTAATCCCAGTAGTTAGGATGCAGTGAGCTACTTTATTTATTTGCTTTGTATTTAAAATATTTATACCACTTCTGTATTATCAAATTTACAAAGTGGCTCATGGCATTAAAAAAGCAGACCAGGAAAAAAAGGCATTCTAACTAAATGGCTTTATTATGTTAAAGATGACCAACTAGGCTGGGCTTGTAGTACACATGAAGAGCATTGCAGAAGTCAGTGAAAAGAGAAACAAGTGGTGTTAGCCATTAGGGAAAACATTTTAATGATTAGAAGTTCATTCAAAATTAATTACCTCTCCTCCTTTCTGGACTGAAATGATCAAACCATCCTACTCAAGGGCCAATTGCTTGAAGCTTCTGACATTTCTGAACTGTTCAGCCCTCTGTACCCTGGGATTAATGATGCTACGCCCACCTCCCTCCATAATAACATGCTCGTTAAACTTCCCCACAGAACTTGGGGGGAACTGTCTGATTCTCAGTGGCTGCTTGCCTTACTTCTAGGTCCTCTAGCCTTGGGATCTCACCTGCGCAGTCTAGTGCTCGCTCCTCATCTGAATCAGAATCTTTTCCCACAATCCTTGTAGACTCCTTGGTAGGAAGATTGGGCACAGCCACTACTTGTTGAAGGACTTGAATATTTCCATTTTCCACCTTCCTTTTGAACGTTGGGCTGCTATGGCTTACCATAAACTACTTTGGAGAGTCCTCTGGTTTTGAAGTTGTTTGTCATGTGGCATGGGGTGTTTCTGTTTAACCAACCCAAGCACAAAGCTTTTGCGAACTAGCAGGTTAATTTTTAGTTCTTAACCACTGAGGCCCTTTACATGATAGTAGCCTCCAAGGTAAAGTGGGAGAGTTGGAGCACCTGGCTTTAAAGGAGGAGCTTTTTGCAGTGTGCATTATGGAGATTCAGTCAAATGGAGAGAAACAGTGAGATGCCAGTTGGATTCCAGGCTATAAAACCTAAAGGAAAAGCAGGAAATGAGGTATTGGAGGAGAGGCACAGTGTCAGTCAGAATAGAAAACTTTTAAAGGGCAGGCTCCACAAAAGCACTGTGTGACATTATTAGGCTCCAAAATAATTTAGTACTAGGAATGTTGTATTGTCCCCCAGATCAAAATGCTCAGAGTCATCTTGAGGTGAGATTGAAGGAGAGGTCCGCCTGGTGCCGTTGTTATTTGTTTTTCGGCGCCAGGCGAAGACCTTTTTATTCAAACGCTATTTTAATTGTTAATATTATTTATTTATTTAATTTTTCGGGCCAGGTCGACTCATATTATATTGTTTTATACTGCTCTTATTTATTTATTATTGTGAGCCGCCCCGAGGCTTTGGCGAATGGGGCGGCATAGAAGCCTTCTAAATAAATAAATAAGCAATAAATAAGGAGCCCTTCAGGAAGGAAGTGTAGTAGTAATGCCTGACTTTGATTACCTCCTGCACTGACTGGATGTCTACATGCATGTTTCAATGACCTGAGCATTCTGATCTGAGAGGCTTGCATTGCGTTAGGTCCTGGTTGAGCAGTGAGTCACTGAACCAACAAAATGCATCCATGGCTGCATGGATGGGACCAAGAATATGAGTTGTCAAACCAGTTGGAAACAGTGACTGCAATGCTAACAAGATCAAGGCCAACAATAAAGATGTTTTAAAAAATATATTATAAGCACCAGGGAGGCAGCTGAGTAACAGTAGAATTAAAGGAATACTAAAGGAGGATAAGGAGATTGCAGAGAAGCTGAATGATTTTTTTTTTTTTTTTGATCCAGCTTCACTTCAGAAGATGTGCCATAGCTGATGTTTTCAGGAAAGGACTCTGAGGAATTGAGGCAAACAATAGTGAAAATGGATAACGTTCTCAACCTTATGAACAAACTGAAAGTTAATAAACGACCAGGGCCAAATGGTATTCATCCCAGAGCTCGTAAAGGGCCAAAATGTGAAATGCAGATCTAAAGAAATATGTAACCCTAAGATAAGCCATTATACCAGAAGACTGGAATTTTACAAGGGATCTTGTATGCATGTCATCTGAGTGGGATGCTGTAAATTGGTGTCCTGCAACAGCAGGGGGTTGGACCTGATGACCTTCTTGGCCCCTTCCAACTCTACTATTCTATGATTCTATGTGTGTGCGTGCATGTGTGTGTGTGCCTATGACATTATAAGCCAATTAACTTAATAAATGTTTGGAATAAATTGGTAGAAAGTATGATTTGAGGTACTGCTATCAAGCACACAAGTTTTAGCAAATGGGTTCCACTAAATAACTTTTTAAAAAGGAGGAATCCAACAAATTCCAAACCAGTTAGCTTAATAACTGTCCTGAGTAAAGTGGTTGAAACAGTGATCAAAGATAAAATTAGTATGCATAAAGAAGGTCAAGCCCCAATGAAAAAGAATCAAATTGGCTTTCACAAATGAAAGACAACTATCACAAACATTTCAGAGTTTTCTGTGATTATCAGAGAGGAAGGGAAGGTGCTGCTTCTCCACATGCAGCAAGTTGGCTATTGTATGAACAGAATGACGGACTAGATGGACCCTTTATCTGATCCAGCACACCGTTTTTGTTGGCTTTTTTGGTTCTTTTGTAAATTAAGAAATCAGAAATATGGGAATATTGGTTAAAAGGGTAGGAAAGTGTGACGAGGAACTCAGGGTAAAGATAATTCAGAAGTTTAACTTATGAATTGCCCCTCAGTGTAGGGTATATGGCCTCTATGAGCATGGTGTTCATAGCGATACAGGATAGACATTGGATTACATCTAAAGGTGTTGTTCTGCATACAGAAGGTGCCTTCCGCTATGGGAGGGATGTTTTATTCATCTGCTCTCTGAGTCAGTTGCCTCACCTGCCTACCAGTAGGGTCAGCCCTGCAGCAGGTCAGGATGAGTAAACATCCTGTAGAGACATGGGGTAGACTTCTCCGTGGGTGGATGCTTATCTCACGGGAGGAATGTCATCACTGCATTTCTTGTAGCTTGTCCATAATTATCACAAGGGCTAGAAGCATTTTTTTAAACAGGGAAAAATTACAGTTGAGAATCTTGAGCTGTATTCTGTAGCTAGTCCCACATTCTCTGACTTTACAGAGTCCTGCCACAACGGGATGATGGTATTTGGTTGCTTCGCTTGCATCACTAGATATTGTTGGATGTTAATCTGCACTAGTGACAGAGTGAGATATTCATGCTGCTTTTATTGACATGTCCTTCTCTTATTTTGTTTCTAGTTTTGCTTATTTATTTCCAGCATTTGTATCCTGTACAATCAATGCCAATGTTCATTCTGAGAGCACCTCACAAGTAAAAATAAAAATACGAACTTGGACAATTGCAATATAATCAGCAATCTAAAAGATGGTACTACAGCAGTGGCATGGAATGCAATCCCAACACAATCCACATAAAGCCACAACAATGGCTGTAGAGGATTCAAAATACTTCTGTCACTGTAGGTGAACATTAAATCACCCATTGTAATGAATGCGAGTCATATAAATGTAGCAGAATACAGAAACATATCAATGTCATTGTCTTTACAATCCAGTTATTCAATTTGTAAGGTAATAGTTCTTATTTCTGCCTAATAATAGGTTTCATTGGTTAACATAAAAAGTCAGCAATATTCTGTGAAGTACTACATTTTTATCAATGACATTTTATAGAAATATACAACTTCTGTAATCTTACTTCACATAGCACAAGCCAAATTGCAGTCTGGCAAACGTCACATTTTGTGGAAATATTGGTGAAATAGAATACTTTCATATGTATGGTATGAATAGAGTAGATAATCCTTCAATCTATAATTTAGAAGAATATGTTTGAAAGTGGCTTTTAATCTGCAATAGCAATGGTTGAGAAATCCCTAACTTAGGCAACCAAGAGACAGCTGTGCCTTTAAGAGGAAACAACTGAGTATAATTAAATTCCATAAAAAATAAGGTTTTTTGAGAGGTGGGTGAGGGGAACACCATTAAAAGCAATTCCATGTTTATTTAGAATTATATCTCACTGAATTCAATTGGACTTATTCTCTTGTAAGCAACCTAAATAGATAATTTTTGTGTTCTTTAATAGCAGTCTTCTTTATCTGATCTCTCAGCACAAATCTCTCTGGAATATAATTGAATTTATCTGGTAAAGTTGTTTGGTTTAATTATAGCCCAGAGCAATCCACATAAAGTCTGTGACTGAATAGTTATTTCAGAAAGAGAAATAATTTCTGTGTATCTGTGGCACAAAGAAAAATAGGATAGTTCTTTTCTTCTGTGCCCAAGGGAAGGAAGGAAGGTACAGAAATAACCAACTGATCACTGTATATAGAATCATAAGGAGGTCAAATAGTTCAGTGCAGGATCTGCAGTCCTACAATGCAGGAGGAAGCGATCCCTCTCATTAAACATCTCCAGTGAATAAGGTTCCACCATTTCCTGAGGATCTCGCAAAATATGCTTGTTTGCTGTTTCCATTCATTCATTTGAGAAATGCTCTCAGGAATGACAGACAATAATCCGCTCCATCTTCTGCGTGGCAGCTCTTCATATACTTGAACTCCTTTTATATTTTCTCTTAATCTTCACATCTCCAGGCTGAACCTAGCCAGGCCTTTGAACCATTCTTCCTTTGTCTTGGTTTGTTCACCCTGAACCATCTTTGAGTGCCAGTACTTGTCATGAAGATGGTCAAGCACACATAAGAGCATGAAGAGCATTAGATGGTGGTGAAGGATGAAAACAGGACTTATGTTTTTGCTTCTATCGCATCCTCCAGTAGCCATCCTGTGGGACTTTCCTGAATTGTTCAGGCGCTGCTTTCACCCAACCCAGAAAACATAGGACTGGAGCCCTTGAAGTTCTGCAAGACACTTTGAATATAACAATGCATATCTTCAAGCTGACTGGGATGTCTCTGTTGATGCAGTGTCTCTACTGGATGTCTGTTGAAATGTCCAATGCATGGCATTCTCCTGTTTTGTGGAATCAATCTTCGTTTTTTGAGCCTTGGGATGAAATGAGATACTTGGATCGCATCTGAATGGCCCAACTCGCACTTTCCCCACCCTGGCTCTTCATGGCTTATCTCAGCTAGTGGTTGGGGACTGATCAGAAATATTGGGAGAGTGGTGTGGTTCACTGCATGATGGTGTGGACCCTACCTTGAAGGAGGCACTGGAATGATCCTTCCCTGGATCCAGAGGTCTATTCCAACTCTTATAAGGGAGTCTTATGGCAAATGGGGGGCAGGCTAAAAAGCTAATAAATAGATCGATAAATCAGTAGATAGATAGATAGATAGATAGATAGATAGATAGATAGATAATCTGGCCACAAATACCCCATTCCTGAGTAAGGTGCTTGAGAAACTGGTGGTATCTTAGCTGCAGGTACTCTTGAATCATTCCAGTCTGGATTCTAGTCTAGTTTTGGGCTTGCCCAGATGGATTATCTTTTCAGGATGGACAAGAGGAGCGTGACCTGGTTATTTTCTTTGATCTCTCTTGGACATCTTTTGTGAGTTAGGAGTTGGAGCCAGTGTTCTACTGTGATTTGGCTCTTATTTGTGTGGTTGATTGCAGAGTGCTTGTGCTTTGGCCGCTGTGGGTGCCAGGGTGCAGCTGGACTCTGTCTTGTCCCCAGTATTATTTAACAACTATATAAAGCCATTAGGGAACAGGCATTAAAAGATTACAGGTTTGGAGTTATGTATTACATTAATCCTTGGTTATATGACCCTCCTTTCTCTCCCATACATGCCATTTTAAAGAATTAGCTTATCAAAGAGCAGCCACACCATCATAATTAGAAGTTCCCTATTTTCCTTTCTCACTGGAATAGTTTGAGACTGTGCCTTCAGTTATCCAGATCTTCCATGCTTCATAACTTCTGACCATGAGATCATTTATCACATTTCTTTCAGCAGATCTGAATTCCTGAAGTCCAGGTTACATGCATAATTCTCATATCCCTCGCCATCACAAATTCCTAGATGGCATGGCCACTTTTCTTGAAGGATCCTGCATTTTAATTTCATCAACCAGTTTTACTCAGTCAGGATTAAATTCAGGATGGTAGATCCTCTTCTTCCTTCCTCACTGAGATGTTAAAAGTAAGGCTAGAACCTTTCTGTAGATATCAGGATAGTTGAAATCTTTCATTAGTGCTATGGCTCACCAATGTGAAAAGTTTGTAACCAGTTTGGGGAAAGCACCATGGATCAAGAAATATACATAAAGGGTGCACAGATTGTATTGGAACACAATCTTATGAACAACCCAATTTAGACAGAACATATGATGCAATTTACATTGTCCTCAGTCTCAAGTAGTTTCATTTGCCTTCACTTATGTCAGTGTATCAACAAATCTCATTTACTGCAAAGTGTCGTGTAGGGAAGAGATGAAACCCTGCAGAATTAACACTTTTCACTTTGTGGACTTCGTCTTGTTCTCAGCTCTGTCATAGAAAGCAAGCTGAGCCAAGAGGAAGCCTGCAAATGCTCACAGAAATGCAGTTGTAACCGGCATCCTTCTTCTGCATCATGTGCAGTGGAAGCAAAGGGTGCAAATTGTGTGTGGAAGAAGGATGATGCTTATGCAGTGGTTGTGCAAGGCATGATACCTGGTGAGTACTGCATGGATGCTTGTTACACTTACCAGGAAGTTGGACTCATGTCTGTGGGGAAGTGAAGTCCAGAGAGCCAAGCCCAGTGAATCCAACAAATTCCCAAACACAAAATGGATTTCTCACACACCATCACATTCATTATGTGATTCCAGTTTGGCTGAATCATCTCAGAAAGGAGAAAGCTGTGGGAAATGATCTATCAGAAGTGGTGAGGTGAAGCAATGGCTGTCAGAAATAACAATGTAGGAGAATAGTTATTGAAATGTTATTTCAAATCATGGGCATTTAAAATAATGTGTGTATCATATCAGTGACATGCTGGCAAAATATTCCCAGGATGAGGACTAGTATAATTCCCTACAACTATTTAAATTATTTCCTCATCTTTTTCCATATGGTATGTAACCTAATTTCACATGTAACAAGGGCATTCCTAAATGCTCATCTTTGTATTTTCTCAAAAGCACAATAGCACATGAATAGATTTGTAGGAAACCTCACAGATGACACAGGACTAAGATGTGGTCTGAGATGCATCTTGAAAGGCTATGGCATGGATGATGGAGACATTTCCCCCGTCACTTCAAAGGGTAGGACCAGAACTTGTGGGTTCAAACAAGAAGAAAGGCTTTCTGAAGGATACTTACTGAAGGCTCTTCTTCAGTAGAGGTTAGTGAGCAGGACCAATCCTACAATGTTTAGGAAGTCAAGGCTGGAGAATAGATAAACAACAACAGAACCTGTGACTTAATGCTCCAGCCAGCTGTGAGTCAGGTGGGCATTCACTTCCATGATACTCCTTGCCACATATTCTGGTTTTCCGCTCCTTCCTTTTCTGGTCCTCGGCATACTAGGGTTTCTGTGCAAGTTCATTATTTGGCTGTTTTTGGGATTTTTGTCTCTTTTTTGTCATAAGATTTTTTGTGCCACAAATCTTTAGGTTTCTCAATGCATATCTATGCATCAGTATTGTTACTCAGGCAACAATCCTGTTTGCACTCAGCATCTGAGTTCACTATTTGAAGGAATGATATTTCTGTGGGAAAATGCATAGTGTCAAATGACATTTTTAGTACAACCCAGAGCCATGAAAATAGGAGTGTCCAGGACAATCCTGTTAGTGATGCATGCTTAGTTAGAAGTAAGTCCTACTATACTGAAAGGCATGTACTCACAGGTAGGCGTGCACAGGACTGCAGCTCTTGCTATGGATTATCATCATCATTACTTTGCATTTATATACTGCCTTTTTCCTTTTGAGAGGATTAAAACTGTAATCTTGACTTGTCCGTGACTGAACCGAGTTTGCAGTGCACAGTGTTACACAGTCTTTGAGCATTAGCACCAACCCTTTGTTAAACAATTGTTTAAAGTAATGAGGTATTGGAAACTTGCAGGTTGTTGAACATAATATTCCAGGTTTTATTGTCGCAATTCCACATTTCATGGATGTGAATGATCATGACTCCTCAGTGCATGTTCCTTTGGTGTAAAGGCAAGGAGAAAAGTATGTGCCTGATGCACACATTATGGGGTGAAAACATGTGTGCTAATGGTGAGCTCTGGAATCAGCCTTTTGCAAATGAAAGACCTCTGCTTGCAGAAGCCCATTCCACACAATTTTGGGGAGTCAACCCTTTTCCACCACATATTCAGCAGGATTTTCTGACACTGTGTAGTATTTTGAGGGGATTTGAGGAACTGCCACGGAAAGGACGGGGCGTGGAAGTTCACTTGCTGCATAGTAGATGATGCTTAGGATGTGGATTAAAAATATTTTTAATAAGTGGAAACAATTTTTCTACCAATGGCCAGCCACCCAGCAGCTGGTGGGAGAAAAGTGAATCACAACAAAGCTGGCTGTTGTTCTTTTTCGACAAAATATATCTATTGTTTATTTGGATGCTACCTTAAGTTTCTGTTTTGAGTAAGACTGTTGGGACTTTTTTCCCCTAATGCATAACTATCCTTAGAGAAATCTTCAAGACAGCCTTAAAAATAATCCTTTGAGGGTTTCTTCTGCAGCTTCCCCGAAGAGGGCTTTGTGCCAAGAGCTTGGATGGAAAATAATGAAAGAGTTTTAATTTTGGATGTTGCAGGCAGCTGTTCAACAAAATATTTTCCAGTGTTTCCAAAACATTACTTTTAAGCAAATAAATAGAATCCCCCCATCAGCTCAATTGCAATAAAACACATAAAATAGGGTCCAGTGTGAACCAGTGCACATCTAGTCAGAGGAAGAGCACACAGTGTAATTCCATTATGTGTAAGTGCATTTAGTCATACACAATTATTAGGGACTATGCACAATGAAAAACCATTTATTTCTGGGTTTCCATGCATGGGGTTGCACTTTAATGAATTTTATTTATTTCTTTGTAAAATGGACCAGTTTTGTGAACTGGTCCTTAGGTTAGCTGCTATATGCACAAATTCTGCCATCTCCCATGGGAGAAGTATCTGCTTTGCTGATTGTATAATGTGTTCTGTGGTGAATCACAGTGCAGCATTCAGATGATCAGTTTATTTGGAGATTAAATTTTAATTTACACATACTCCTTGAGAGCAGTGTTGCTGGGTGGACTACATTTTAGAGTTCTAAGCCTGAATACAGCAGAATTCACAACAGAATTTAGAAGAGAGGTTGAACTCCAAAGAAGGATGCATGTTCAAACTCGTGCACATGCAGACACACACACAATCAGCTGCTGTTGTAACCAGTACAACATATACGAAAATGTGGGCTAATTCACCAAAGCTGTGATTTTAATATTCATGCTTATAGTTATATACAGTAAAATAGTTATTGATGTCCTTACCAAATATAGCACTGCATCAATTACCTTCATGGAATGAGCAAGCTTGGAATCATTCTAATGTATTCAGGAACAGGGAGGAGATGATCATACCAGATAATTCCCTGCCGGAAAGTGACAACCTAGCACAAAATTAGAGCTTCTGTATTCATCAAAAGGGACTGCAGGTGTCGCAGTGGTTTAAACTGCTGTACTGCTGGGCTGGTTGATCAAAAGGTCGCTGGTTCGAATGTGCACAATGGGGTAAGCTCCCATGCTCCGTCCCAGCTCCTGCCAACCTTGCAGTTCGAAAGCATGCAAATGCAAGTAGATAAGAAGGTACCACTTCGGTGGGCAGGTAACAGCGTTTTGTGCACTTTGAGGTTTAGTCATGCCGGCCACATGACCACGGAGACTGTCTGCGGACAAACGCTGGCTCCCTCGGCTAGGAAACAGAGATGAGCACCGCCCCCTAGAGTCAGGCATGACTGGACTTAACGTCAAGGGGAAACCTTTACCTTTTACTGTTATTCATCAAAACGGATCTGACTGGATAAGCCTATCTTAGTGGAAATGGTTAAAGTAGATAAAGGCACATTTTGGAATCATAGACTGGCACATAATTAGAACTGGTGTGGAAAAATCTGAACAGGATCTACAAGTAGATCTCAGACTGATTTTCAGAAGATCAGCAAGGATTTCATGGCAATACTCCCCTCTTTTATATAATCTCTGAACTGATCTAACTCAGATGAGAGTTACCATTTTGTACCTGGCTCTCATTGGTGGACCTCAAGATTCTAGTACAAAAACAGTGTAGATGCCAGAAACCCAAATTCTGCTCATACTCAAGCACAGAAAGCTGTACTGCCTAAGAATATTTGTATTATATTAGACAACAAGAATTGTCTAATGCAAAGGCTTAAGACTATCAAATAAATCATGCCTGATTTTGATCTCAGTATATAAAAAGGCTTCACCTAAATCTTTTCCTCAACATCTCTCTTCATACTGAATGAAGGAATTTCCAAGCTACCCACTGCCAATGAATTAAAAAAAAAGAAAAAAGAAGGGGGAGAACCTTCGTTTGGATTTGAAGCAAACAAAAATGTTTTGGTGAAATAGGATTAGTTCTTAAATCTCAAGAAAGCTTGTGGAGTCATGCAAAATAGAAAAGAGAGGTTTAGCCTGCATAGAAACAGAATCACATGAGTGAAATATTCAGACTTTCATTCATGTGACGCTTAGTTGTTGTTGGCAACAAATCTTTATGAAAAAGTGCAGCAATTTTTATAGCTACAAGGTTCAGTTTTCTTGGCACTTTGTGGTGCATAAAAAGTAATCACTGTGGGGCAGGTAAAGGATCTTAAAGTGGAAACATGGTATATATTGAATTCATTCAGTCCTTCCAACTTTTCTTTTTTAGAATGTAGGGTCATTTTAATTTAAATGCAAAAGAGAAAAAGGGACATTCTGCTAGAGATAACTTGGGAATATTGATAAAAGTAATTGAATGTTTAGAATAGTCACATTTTCTCACTGAATCATCTCACTTTATTTCTCTATAAGAGCAAACAAATTGGTCAGCTCTGTTTTAGTTCATAGCAGAACATGAGCACTTCTGTCAACTGTTGAATAACTTCTGGTTTTCTAGCTGGATACTGTTTGGAAAATACTTTTCTAGCCGGATATTTTTGTTTTGTTTACTGAAGGTTGCTTGGCAAATTCTTCAAGATGGACAGAAGCAACTCTTTACTATGTGCAGGGAAGGCAGCGCTCCTCAACTGTCGTTCTTAAAACACACACTCCAGCTCTCTTTCCAGCACATTGTTTGATAAGTGGAACCATTCTATGGATGGTGCTCTTCTCCCATATTCAGTTGTAAGCTTACCGGCTAGGTGATGGCATGCGCAGAACATTCTCTCAGCATTATTAGCCCTTTAGCATTGCATTGTGGTACAAGTTGGGAGAAGGGACTGTTCAGGTTGCTCTGCCTGCCCCCCAGATTTGGCCCTGATTAGGTTTCCTTTGTTTGCACAGGACATAGCATTTATTTTGAGCCCTGAGTATCCACTAGGGTGCTCAGTCAAACCCCTTCCCCCCAACTTAAAGACTTACATCTTGGCAGATACGTTTTCCCACTACATTCATAATCTTAGCTGCTCACTACCAGGGAGTGCAGCAACTCAAAACAATTGTACTGTTACCTCTCCCTCCTCCAGTACTTTGCTTCATGGCTTTATGCATGCTCCTGCAAAGTGCAGTCACCAGGAAAAGATCCTGACCTATGGTGGTGGAATCAAGTGGGGCAGATTCAGTCTGCCTTCCTCTCTTGAGCACAGGGACACTCCTGGATGGTTCTTCTGTTCTTCTCCATGTTGTGGCCTGAGTAAGATCCCCAGTCACCCTTTCTCATCCTTAGTTTCTCTGAACATTGAGAAAACGCTGTAATGTACTCCCTTTGGAAAAATATTCTATGAGCTACAGCAAGGGAAGAAACAAATGCTACAAGTAGTCTCCTCAGAGGAGCCCTAGAGGAAGGTCTTTACAATAGCACCTTGGGAAAGTTCAGTACATGTTAGATACAGCTAAACATGATCTGTAGTTCCAGGACAGATACTTCCTTAAGATAAAGAAGATGTGAAAAAATTCTTAGGTATATAGATACTCGGTATGATCACCACAGGTGATCAACTTCAGAATGCTCTCAGAGGTTCATGTGGGCTCTTTGTTGCCTTCCTCTCTCCTATCAGGAAGAAGCACCAGAGACTTACAGAGCATGGTTAATATCAAAGTTAAGGTGAAAAGTTTAGATTTTCATTACCTGAGAAACTGACCCAGCTCTGGTAAAACTGGGCCAGTTCTTGGCCTCTTTTGCACATAATGATCATACTATGATTTAGTCAACCTTCTACAACTTGTATCCTTCCATATATTCTGACCAACAGCTCCCATCATCCCTGATCATTGGCTATGCTGACTGAGGCTAGTGGTAGTTATAGGTGAGAACTTCTAAAGGGACCCAGGTTGGGCAAGACTAGCTCAGCTTTAGGTGCACAAACCTTGTACCAATGTTCTTGCTTTCCTTTCTCCTCTGATGTGGCTGCAAGGAAAAGAGATGGCTTACTTTTGTTTTCAACTAATTATGAGTTCTCATTATGTTTAAATCTAGAGAAACTGTGCTTAGTGGTAACTCTGATTTGCCTAAACAAGCTGCGGTTAAATGGAGGTTTCAGAAACGAGGAAAGATTTGTCAAGACTGGTTGTACAAGGAAAGAAAGAAGAGGAGAGATGAAAAAGGCACATGGTTCATTTCCTGTCTTATAAACCATGTTTTATCAGAAAAAAATCATTACACGTTAAGTGGGCCAAGGAATTTGTTTGGAGCAACCTAGCATTTTTTCTCCTAATATTTTCACAAGGAACACTGTCAGGAAGAAAACTTTTAGAAAGTTTCTCATTCCAGCTAGTTTTTTCCCTTGAGTTTTAAGTGGTTTATAATAAAGACTTTTTGCTTATTCTTTTGTAAAGATTTTTAATATAACGTTTATAACAACAACAAAAACAACAACAATGGGAAAGGAGGTTGAATAGGACAGAATTAACGGGGCCCCACTGGCATGTGCATGTACGTACTGCTTTTGCTGGTGTCACATTTGCTCATCCTGTTCTGTCGCTTCTGAGAAACCGCCCCCCCCCTCGCAACAACTTAGAAATATTTGTTCCATTTTTGCTGTCAGGAATATTTACTTGGTGCATTTGCAATGAGAATTGTACACCTCTGCTATGACTCTCCACATTCTGTCTCCTTTCTGTTATGTTATTGTCTGTTGGCTTTATACTGTACTGTTTATAATATTTCTTTTAATATAAGCAATTCATAAATATGGGGAAAAGGTCAAGAATTGCCTGATGTCTCATCTACTTTGGTCCTGAACATACTGTTTTGTTCTATGGGAAGCATGTGTGTGTCACCAAAAGGTTAATGATGGGTGAATTAAGAATTCTGAAGGGGATGAGACAGAATTTATTTCAGCTTATTTCAAAGTGTCAGAGACAAACAAAACTGAAAACTGCTCTTGATCTAATGACTTTTTGCAAATGCCAGGACCTAATTTGGCACATTAAGCTCAATTAAGGAATGGGCATCATGGCCATTAATCTATAAGGAAACAAATTATTTTTCAGCAAGTAGTATGTATCAGGAGTTCTTTCAGAAGATGACATATCATGATAAATCTACTGATTCCTAGAGATTGAAATGTTGATGGAAATGTAAACCAACCAAGCAATTGTTGGATTTTGGCATGGGTGGGAATGGAGAATGTTTGCTATTCTTAGAATTGCCACCAGGGGGTATTAGAGTTTAATGGAGTCTGCAATCTGACTCAAAGTGCTGAAATTTTCTCACAACGTTTTTAAGCCTTTGCTTTCATTTGTTTCTGGATTTGGTGAAGGGGCATTGTTCTTCTGAAAATGTCTTCTCCTTTCACATCTTAGGAACCCCCATTAACATTCAATGATATTTACACATTTAAATGATGTACATCATCTGATTCCTCATCACTTAATGACACAGTAGTTTTCCCTTCACAGTTGCACTTTCTATTTTTTCCTTTTTCTTAAGTTGTGATGTGTTTTATATTGTTTTAATAATTGAAGTTTTATATTGTACTTTTTATATTTTAGATTGTACTTTTATATTTTGTAAGCCGTCCTGAGCGCTTGGCGATAGGACGGGATATAAATGCCTGTGATGAATGAATGAATGAATGAATAGTACTTGAGGAATAACAGTGGGGCATATGGACATACTTCACTAAAAATGAGTGTTTGAAATGTGATGAGGCATTTGACCCTATGATACCTCTTTTCACATGTGTTGCACTTATTAAATGATGAGCAGAGATGAGTGAACCAACACTATATCTGAACATTTCTTAGATTAATAGCCACTTCATATTCAGAAATACTCATATTCATATTCCTGTCTGTATGATCTGTCATGAGAAAGGAGAGGTTCAACCTGCACCGTTTTTCCAGTAAGCGCCTTCCCCTCACAAACTGCTGTTTCTTCTGCACATTCCCAGATTCCTAGGCATGAGTATTTCAGATCTAGTTTGGCTTTTAAATATTTTTTTGTTTCTTTTCATAACCTAAATCATGCCAAGATAATTTATAAAAGCCCATCTTGGAAAAATAGTTGGCTGATGAGATCCTACACTTTTAGATAATTCTTTTGATTCCATAAGTATAATTCTTTTCTCCAGAGATCTTTTAGTCTAAAAGCTGGTTTTCTCATTCCACAAAGAATGTGTGTGAGAAAGATTCAAAGTAGTGTAAGAGCAACAGGATTGTATTCACTGTTGGTATGATTCAGGAGCCTTTTTTTTCTTTCTTGTTAAGGAGGACAGGAGGTACCCATTAGTTACATTCACTGATCAGGAAATTATTCCCAGCCTGTCTTGCCACTTTCTGCCATGTTAACCATGACCAGAAACCTAGCAAGCCAAGGAAAAGGTTTGCAGGATCTGCCTGGGAATTCCCATTACATTGTTTGAAGAGAAACACTTATCTGTCTTCCTCTAACGTTTTATGTCCCTGGCTGCATACCATGATTACGGTATTCTACGATGGATGAGGATGAAGTTATTATTTATTTAATTAATTTCTATGCCACCCAATAGCTGAAGCTTTCTAGGTGGTGAACCACAGTTAATAAATAAAATAAACTATAACAACAATAAAAGCGCTTACATCCATATATGCCCAGTCGCCCCCTGAGATCGGCGGGAGAGGCCCTTCTCCAGGAGCCCCCCGTGAGAGAAACTAGGGGGGTGGCTACTCGGAGGAGGGCTTTCTCAGCGGTGGCGCCTAAGTTATGGAATGCGCTCCCCAGAGAGGTCCGCCTGGCGCTGTCGTTATTTGTTTTTCGGCGCCAGGCAAAGACCTTTTTATTTAAGCAACATTTTAAGTGCTAATACTACTGAATTTTATCTGGCCAGGGCGGCTTATTTTATAATGTGTGTTTTAAATTATTATGATTATTTTATATGTATATTTTAACTTATTGGTTTTATCTATTGTTGTAAGCCGCCCCGAGGCTTCGGCGAATGGGGCGGCATAAAAATGTTTTAATAAATAAATAAATAAAAATAAAAGATCACAGCATTGCAATAAGAAACTGAAACCATGTTTTAACTAGTAAACAAATCAGACCATACTGCTAGGTCTACTGCAATACTCCCCACCCCCATTTGCCGCTTAGAGTTGGTAAATGCCTTGGCAAAGAGGGTGGGCTTAACCTGCCACCAAGAACAAAAAGGACTATTAAAAGGATGAGGGCAAGAGAACAACAAAAGTGGGAAAACAAGAGACCTGTTCCTGAAGATCCTGAAAATCCAAGAAAACAAGGGCAATTCAAACCTAGATTAGAAATGCTGAAAGACCAAGAGGAGAACATACTATCTGTTTAGGATAAAATAAAGAGAAGGTAGAAGCAATATGTGGAAGAACATGGATGACAGACTTGGAAGGACTTGTAATATCAGAAAGTGAAGAGAAAGCTTCTCTGAAAGCAGTTGTAAGGAATAAAGCACCTGGAGTAGATATTGTCACCACAAAAAGTATTCCAAGCTGCAGAGACTGAATTGGTTCAAATCCAAATGAGAATATGCTAACAAACATGGAAAACAAAACAATGGTCCATACTGTGGCTGTATGCAGTCCAGCAACTCTAGGATGATTGCAATAATTTCCCATGCACATAAAGAAATGTTCAAAGTATAGCAACAAAGATTGTTACCTTATATGGGATGAGAAATGCCTGATTTTCAAGCTGATTTATGAAAAGGAAGAGACATTTGAGATCATATCAGAAATATACATTGGCTACGGAAGTGCACAAAGGAATTTCAGAAGATCACTCTGTGACTTTTAGACTATAGCAAAGCCTTTGACTGTGCAGATCATGAGAATCTATGGATGGTTCTGAGAGAAATGGGTGTGCCTCACCACTTGATCTTCCTGATGCATAACCTGCGTCGAGGACTAGAAACTAGTGTTAAGGACAGAATGTGGAGAAACAGAATAGTTTCCTCCAGGCAAAGGTGTCAGGCAAGGGTGTATTTTACTTCCCTGTCTGTTCAATCTGTATGCAGGTTGTATCATAAGGAGAGCTGGGTTGGGATCCAAAGGAGGAGGATTGAAAATTGGTGGAAGAAAGAAATGTAACATCAATCATGGGATGACTCAGTCCACAATGAACACCACAGCCTTGCATTTACAGGAGCTGAAAAGGCTCTCATGGACTGGACATTTTGAATGACATCCATTGATGAGATTGCCATAAGTTGGAGGTGACTTGATTGCATGTACGAACAACAAATGATGGAGAAGGTCCTTCTGATTCTTTTCACTAGCCAGGCCTGGCTCCCTTTGCGCATTCCTAAATAAAGTTTCATGCCATTTTTGTTATATGCTAGCACATCAATAATATTCTGCCTAAATGAAACTATTGCACTCTGTAATAATAATGAAATAATAATATGCATCTTTTTGCTGGTCAGCACTGTAGCTCCAAGTCTGTGAAACCTAGACACTTGAAACATGTCATGTACTCTAAGGGGAACTAAAGATGTGCAGCTGCAGGTTATTTGGACATTAAAATGCAGTAATGAATTTTACCTAATGTAAATGTGTGCCTGTGTTTGAAGCCTTCTCTAAACAGTGCAGCCTGTGCAGTTGGTACAGTTTGAAGCTGGGAGTGAATAGTATGAGGGACAAAGTTACATGGCTGTCCTCCCTGTTGTGAGGCACTTCTCTGTGGAAGAACGGCATGGGCAACTCCTTCATCAGCAGGTGTGGGAATGAGCTCTCTTCCTAGGGCTGCTGGCAGCTGTGACTTCACTGAAACAACGTGTTGGCACCATTGTCCAACTCTTTATGGCTGTGTAACTTTACTTGAAAGCTTTGCTCTGCCATACTAATGACTATTCCATCCCATTTTAAGCTGTGCACTACTAATAAATATATAAAGACTTCTGCGATGGGTGCGGCACAAAATGTTATAAATAAATAAAAAATAAATAAGTAGTTTTGGTAAGTTATAGTTCACATGCATTCCATGGGTCTAAGACAAACCCACGAAGAGTTCTGGAGACTTGGGCTCAGGTAGGAGAATGACTAGCCAATCTTCACCTTGAACTGATCATGTGGGGGAAAGGCCCACGTGCTGAGTGCTCCCAGGACAAGCACTCAGCCGGCTGCAGAGTTGTTGCAGAGTTCAACCCTGGCAAATAATGGCCCGCTGGTCATTGCTACATGCTCAAAAACATGACCCAGAGGGGTATTCATGGATTACTTTCAGTTCCTTGGACTTTGTGGCTGGCTGCTCTGTGTAGTGGGGTACTGTTTGATTACCCACTGTTTTTCAGCTATTAAAGGGGAGCTGAGCCACCAGTAGGCATGATTAGTAAGATTTTCTACAAAAATAAATGACTGTTAGTTCAACTTCTCAGGAGGATGAGGGTAACCTGTTGAGAGCTAAAAGAAATAAGAAAGGACAATGCCCATGCAGGGTGTCTGAACTGACAAATGTTAGGATGACTGAAAATACTACAAATGAAAATGCCAAATTAGTGTGGCCCATTTGTGTCACTTTGAACAGGTCATTTATCTTTGTAGTTTGAAGAATATGATCTCAGCTGTAGCATCAGATTTCTACAACTACAGTTTAGACTTTAAAAAAATGTATAGATAGGACCAGAGGACAGTGAGCAAGATTTGGGACCCCTTTGACCCGAACATTCAGCTGTCCCAATGCCGGACATTTGGAGAATTGGTCTATTTTGTCTTTAATTTGTTTATTATTACATCTATATTCCATCATTTTTTTATTCTCAAGGAATCCGAGCTGGTTTACATAATCCTTCTCTCCAGTTTATTTTCACAACAACCTGGTGAGGTAGCCTAGGCTTAGGGTCAGTGGTTGATCTAAACTAAGTAGTGTTGCCCTTACTCCTGTCTCCAGAAATAAGAGTGGTTCATTCATTACCATTGTATCATACGCTGCTTTATAATCTGCTGCTTTCGATTCATTAATATGAGAAGAATATAGTCACATCAGGAAAACCTGTGATTCTTATCTTTTCCTGAAAGCATGTGCCAACAAAACTGACGCAAAGCTGCCATAAACACAAACTTCAGAAAGTTTTACTCATCTGTGCACACGATAATATTGCCAAGTCTTTAAGGGGTTTTTTTTTGGAACTGTAGAGTCAATTTGAAGCCATCGTTTTAGAATACCAGGCAATATCTTTTTGTTCTGTTAAATGTCCCTTTGCATATAGAACCTTTTGCATAAAGGAATAATGAGGCTGGTTGAATTTAATGGACATACTGGCTTCTTTATATATTTAGATTTTTATATACTGCCCCATTCCCATAGCTCCTGGGCAGTTTACAAGAAATTAAAACCAACAATAGTTAAAATTTCAACTAAAATCAAGTGTATTAGAACATGTTTTAGTTTCACTGGAAATGTCTAAGTGAGGAGGCACTGAATATTTCACCAGAGATTTTGAATAATACAGAGAAGATTCTATCATAGTGTATGAAGATTTTCTATCTTCCCTGTCAGAAACATTTTCTGTTACTGTGGCTGCACTGCACCAGTGAATCTAAATGCCCTTATTAAATTCTACCTTTCCAAAGTGCTGGTAAAGCAATGCTTCCTTTCTTGGCAAGGTACAGAGATTCACTTCCCCACAGTAGCATAAACAAGGATGCCATGGAAAATTTCACTAGTAAAAGCAGTGTTGTATGGAAAGCTTCAAGCTGGAGCTTAAATATGAGAAATACTGATGAGAGTGTCAGCCCACAAACACTGACACGTCTAAGCAAATTTCCGTAAATGTACTGCTGATTGCAGAATAAGAAAGCCTTTGCCTACCCATCTCTATGACACTCCATATCCAGGCAAAAAGAAAAGAAACCTTTGTTTAAATGTGGACTTAAACTGGGATAACAAACATGTAACATCTTTACTGACTGGAGTGCCATGTTAACAGGATCAAGCAGTTAGCCATGTCTTTGCCATTTTTATTGTTATAAAACAGATTTAAAATGGGAACAAAACTGTCATGCAGCTTGGATGTAATGAACTCATGAAAGGCTTCTAATATGCAATGTATTGATGAAGGACTATTATCAATTATTTTAATAAATCCTATAAAAATGCCCTTGTACACTACCCACAAGTTCTTCCTGCCAGTCTATGCAAAGGGTATGAAACCAACACTATTGTTCTTAAAACTCTGTACTTTACAGTAAAGTCCTCAATTTCCAAAGGAGTTATTTCCAAATCAATGTGCTTAGAATTTCAGCCTGCCAATTTTATATTCAGCAGTATTTCAATGCAAACAGTGTCCTACAAGGGTATAACTGGTGATGTTGCAGCCCTGTCTTGGCTTAGCTTCCACAGCTGCCATCATTTCATCAGCAACTTTCAATGTTGCCACATCAGCAAGAATCCATAGTTTTTGTTGCATTGATGTGCTGTGCTATTCCCACAAGGTATAGGAGGTGAGAATAGAACTCAGTTGGCTACCATGCCATTTATTTGTCATTTGGTGAACAGGTCTCACTCATTTTTAGTTTGAGTTTCAATTTTATCTGCTGTACTTCCCTGAAATTAAGGATACATCACAGGGTTGAAACCTGGCTGAAATAAAAAAAAATATGTGCCCAAAAATGTGATAAAAATGTATTTCAGTAGACTGCTTTGAGAACTGAAATTACCATCATTTGCTGAACAAGATTAATTTCCCATGGAAAAACATCTTTTATTCAGGAGAAAAATCCTACTTCATTTAAGTGTGATAAACCAATTAATATACAGAAAATTATATTATCACCTAGAATTCTTTAATCGTGTGTGTGTGTGTGTGTGTGTGTGTGTGTGTGTGTGTTTCCCAGCAAATATAAACATACTTTAGTTCAGGAATGTACTGTAATATGCAATGTATATCAATGCATGAAAGATTTTGTACTAGTTGCAATATATTTACATCCAGCCAACATGTGAAAACGAAGATAATGTTATTGTGACTGAATAATTTGTATAAACTCAATGCTCGCCTTTTTATCTCAGATAAAAGCTATTTATTTTTATGTGGAATGCAACCTTTTGTTTAGTACCAAACTTTAGCTGAAAAATGGTACTTATATAAATGCTTTGTAGGTAAACACAAATGCCAAGAGATGAGGAAATTATCTTCAGCTGATGCTAAATAAAACACCACAATGTAAACAGGAAAAGGAATTAGATTGCAGCAGACAGCTCAATGAAAATGTGGCTACTGTGGAAATGATAAATTCCATGTTAAGCATAATTATGAGGGAAATTGAAAATAAATCTTCCAGGATCTTATTCCCTTTATATAAAATTTCGGTGAGCCCACTTTTGGAATACTGTGTAGAGTTCTGGTTAGGATTTTGTAGACTGAAAATAATATTGCAGACTCAGAAAAGGAAAACTAAAATGATCAAGGCCTCTCCAATGAGAGGAAAGGTTACAACATCAGGGGCCATTTAGCTTATATAATAGGTGATTACAGGGAGACATGACAGAGGTGTACAAAATTACATATGGTGGAGAGAAATAAGATAGGGAAAAATTACTACCTGAGGTCACCTCATGAAGCTGACTTGTGGGAGTTTCAGGACAGATAAAAATATGTGTTCCTTCACACAACACATGGTTAAGCTGCCCAGCTCATGGGCTCCCATACGCAATTGATGGGCCCCTGTGTGCACAGAATGCTAGACTAGATGGACCACTGGTCTGACCCTTCCTGCCTTTGTATATTACTTTTTATAATGAGACCACTGGACCTGAAGTACACCGTGTATGTGTCTTTCTTCATCCACTAAACAGCAGAGAGTGACCATGTCATAAATTAATTTTACTCTAGCTTAAACCTTGGAGATGACTGAACTTGCAGCTTGTTGATTAGCTTGGGGGTTTGCGAAACATTGTAGTAACATGATCATCAAATATGTAATTTCATGGCTCTTTAGATATTTAGTAAACTGCAGTGCCTTTGGTTGTGTAGAATTTGTACCACTAGAAAGCACATTCTCCCAGATTTATATTGGAAGAGACAAACTAGCAACACACTCTGGTGCTTTTTAAGAATGACTAATAATCAGGGAAAGATGAATTTCCAAGCAAATTTGTAAATCTCTTTACAAATTTGTAGATACCTTTAACTGGTTTCTGATATTTTTGCTCTAGTGAATTTATCAATAAAATGTATACTTTTGATTTATCTGTATACAAATCACAGGTAGAACCTTAGGAGAAGCATAGTCCTTTATAATATCTGAAATGTATTGTTTGTAGTACAGGTACATAGTCTGTTTCTTTTCAAATATTTATTATACCTTTAGAAATACAGGTACTGCACAGACAAGAATGATGAAAATGTAGATAACTCATACCCAATATAGTCATATGGTGATAGTATGCTTGTAACTGTAGCGTGAATATTTAGCCCTAGATTATCAGTTGGCAAATTCAATTTGTCTTCATTTGGAACTGACTAAGCATTCATGAGGGACTGCAAGTGGTGCAGTGGTTTAAACCGCTGTGCTGCTGGCTGGTTGATCGAAAGGTCGCCGGTTCAAATCTGCACAATGGAGTGAGTTCCCGTTGCCCCATCCCAGCTCCTGCCAACCTTGCAGTTCGAAAGCATGCAAATGCAGGTAGATAAAAAGGTACCACTTCGGTGGGCAGGTAACAGCGTTCCGTGCACCTCGGTGTTTAGTCATGCTGGCTACATGGCCACGGAGACTGTCTGCGGACAAACGCTGGCTCCCTCGGCTAGGAAATGGAGATGAGCACCGCCCCCTAGAGTCAGGCATGACTGGACTTAATGTCAAGGGGAAACCTTTACCTTTTTTTACCTTTAAGCATTCATGAACATTTGCAAGATGCTTTTAGAGAAATCTGGTCTGCTTCCCAAGCTCTTTTTATTTTATTTATTTATTTAGAACTCTTTCCTAGCTCATAGTTCTGACACGTGTGACCTTGCCGTATTTCTCCCTAAGAACTGCAATTCCAGGCAGCAGCCACTTCAGAGCCATACTGAAATTCAGTCTGTCCAACAAAGCAAACATACCAAGAGCCAGAGAGTGCTTTAGGACTGGATAGGAGATTACAACTACATAATGCATTTGCAAGAAACAATAAAAAGGACTGATCAGTTCTTGTTTTCAAGGAACAATCGAAAGAAGAAGGTCACTGAACAAAATGTTGTTTAGTTGGATGGCTTGGTTATGTTGCTCATGTGGCAAACTCCACTCATCAGAAGTCCGTGAGAGTTTCATTAAGAGACACACATCAGATTTGTGTCTAGTGTATTGCCACATCCTTTACTAGGCCAGAACAGCTTTGGGATATGATCAACTCCTCCAATCAAAACAGCTGTCTGAAGTGCTCCAATTATCAGTGCTGTCTGAAAATACATTTTGTGCCTTTTATCTGCTATACTCAATTATTGTAAAATCTAAAACATGAATGTTTAATGAAAATTACTGGTATTTTATTCCAGTGACATTTTAACATATCAACTTTGATATCATTCAGTTTGAAGTAGTTATACAACATGATCGCATTCACAGCATGCAGCCCAGACGGTGGCCATATTGGATATCTATTAATAGATGAAATTGCCCAGTAGTTACATACAGTCATTTTGTTTCAAGCAAAAAATCTGTATCTGTATTGTCTGCCGAATACAATTCGTGCACCTACAGCACAGAAAGTAGCGCTAAACAAGGGGACATATCGGCTCTGGCAATCACATCGCATTCAGAGGACACACCACTTGTGCAGTGGGGCATTCAGCCTTCTCAAAATAACCCTCGAATTCTTCCCACTCTCAGATTGGGACAGGTCAGTGGAGCTTCCTCCTGCAAGCTCTGCTGAACTTCCACATTCTGGATATGGGCATTTTAATCTGTTGTTGGTTAATTTTAGAAGCATGAAAACCCCGTTGTGCAAGCCCTTGCTCTCATGAGTGCACAGGCACAATAGGATAGAACCAGAGCTATTTTATTTTATATAAAGTAAAAGGTTCTGAAGAGTTGTGGCCTATGGTGAAAGATTTCTAAACAAACTGAAAGCCTAAGGTCTGAAAAGTTGGCAAGCTGTTCCGTGATATCTTTGTTGGTTCGAATAAAAGTATAGTCCAATTATGAATTTTGAATCTGTGCTTATTACAAAACAACCGCCTACCTGCCCACCTCCTTAAACTTCCTACTGTCAGTACCTGCATACAATAAGTGATGTCTTCTTACCCTCTGTGCCAGCAAAGTATAGACATGAAAAGATTAGATCTGAATATATTGAATGCCATGGAAGGGGGCAAAGCTAGGAAAAAGTATGAAGACCATTTATTCACCACAGTCCTGTGTCACTTATTTGAGAAAGCAAGAATGTCTTTAAGAATATTCAAATCATTTTGAATAGCCAAGCCACAGTGGGTGATTACTGGCTTACTGTGTTATTCAGGAATCCAGTGAGGCTGGGTTGTTGGTGTAGTTAACAAACCACCCACAACCTTAATACAGCCTTTGGGCTTGTTACTCATGCCAGCAATCTTCCTTATTTGGGTTCTGTTGAGGTAATCCTCTACAGGAACCACCTTCCTCAGCCTGAATATTCTAGTGAGGCTGGCATGACCCACAACTGACCATCCTTTAAGTCAGCCACAGTGAGCTGTAGCGGTGGTGTGAACTGCCTCAATATCTCTGTTAAACTGCGAGGAAATAAATGGGGAAGGAGGAGTCTGAATGAGGGTCTGCCTTTGAAAGCAGTCCGAAGACATCAATTGATTCGAAATAGGGCAGCAAGGCTGCTAATGGGGGCAGGTCAACAAGAACAGACTATGCCAGCCTTCTTTCAACTGCAGTGGTTACCAGTTGAAGTCTGGGTCTGATTCAAAGTGATAACACTAATGTTTAAAGCCCTAAATGGCTTGGGGCCATCTTATCTGAAGAAACTGCTCTTCCCATACCTGGGCCTTGAGGTCATCACCTGAGGTCCTTCTCAGAGAGTCCCCTCTGAAAGAACTAAAAAGGGTGGCTACTAGGGAAGGAGACTTTTTGCTTGTGGCACCCCGATTGTGGAACCAGCTCCCCAAAGAAGTGCTCCTGGTGCTGTCTCCTAATTTTTTTTTTTGTTGGCACCAGGTAAAAACCTTATTATTTACCCAGTGTTTTGATAGTTATATTTTTTACTCTCATCTTTTACATTGTATTTCATTTTGTACTGCAGTTATACCTCTGGACTGATCCGACTGTGGTTGCTATGGGTTTATTGTTACTATTTTATGCAATGCATAAATTTAATGCAATGTATTATTTCTGCTTGATTTTATATATTGTTACTTATTATTCTGATTGTTGTATATTCCAATGTTGTGAACTGCCCAGGGAGCCTCTCTGACTGATGGATGGTATATGAATTTAATAAAACAAATAAATATCCTGGTGGCTATTTTAGATCGGAAATAGACATTACAGAAGGCATCTTGCTCTGGTTTCCTACATTCCATTCCATGTTTGAAGCTGTTGCTTCTATGGAAAAGGAAAGCTAGAGTGCAATGATGGCTCATGACACTTTATTTGGTGTTAGAGATGCTCCCAGAGTAAAGGAGGAAGAGATCTGGGGATGCTATTTTCAACAGCAACTGTGTATCCTCTGTAATGACCTTATGTTCTGGCCTTAAACTAGAAATGGGATTGGCGGGAAGCTTTAATTACTGAAACAACTCATATAAAAACGTTTGTAATTAGGGTTAATTGGTATCTAGAATGAAAGAGAAGTAGGTGATAGGAGCTTGTGTAAGATAAATAAAAAATAAAATTTCAGTGAAGTGGGTAAGAACTATTTATTAGGAAATATTTAAATGCCTGTTGTAGAAGACAATCTGATGTCCCTGCAGATGCTCACAACATGTGGCTACCATACCATAAATATATCAGACTGGTTTATTTTTGCAGCATGATTTATGCATTTAATTATTCTATTCCCACAGATGGGCCTGAGCTGGGACCATCAGGTATCCCAGTTTTGGAACTGCAAAATGCAAATTCTAAAGACAGCCACACCTCCATCAAGAAAGAACAGGAAAAAACCTTTCCCTGACCTTCTGCCTGCCCTGCACAAACTGGCAGGCCTCTAAAGAAGGCAGGAAATCAACTTTAATTCTGCCCATGTTCTATTTTGGTATTGCTCTGTGCATAGGTAATAAAACTGACCATTTAAACATTTAAATTCAGAGCTATCCACTCTGAATTTATATTAGTATTCTTTTCTTATTTTGTAGTTAAGTCATGTGTAAAGGTCATGTTCAGGTTTCTGTCCTATGAAATATAGCAGAAAATGTTCCCCACAAATGTTCCCCACATTAATATTTTCATGGGAACCTTTCTAACTAATGAATCTGAAGATAAAATGAAACATGGATAGCAATCTTCTGAAGTGGCTAGGACAGTTCCAATGTGCATGTTTTCACTGGATGTGGGATAGAGTGGGAACTTAGGTATGCAAAAATACATTCTGAATGAGGCAGTGTAGAGAAGATGAAGAAGGAAGTTGAATCATTTTTCCTGTTGCAAAGCTGTGCCCTGTAGCTGGGATAATGGGAAGATTATACTGACGTTCTCCCTTTGCTACTGATGGATAAAGTTGTTCAGATGTTGGTTTTAACAGTCAGCGTAACAATATTAAGACTGTACTTAGTTTTTATGCTGCTGATAGGAATTCAAATGTGACAATTGGCTAAAGAAAATGAATGTTATTTACACATTCAAATTAAACCTTTGCATGAGGTCATCTGAAGGACTGAAACAGCTCAATCATTTGTTCTCAGTATTCAGTTCTAGGGAAGCTACAGAACAGTGGTGGCGAACCTATGGCATGGGTGTCGTAGTGGACATGCAGATGCAGACCACTCCCGGTCGGCACACGAGCCAAGTCGCCCCAGCAGCAGAGCATTGGATAACAGTGCACATAGGGGCAATGTGCATGGTTGGCCATGCGAAGACGTCACAAGCCGTGACTCATTAGCTGCAACTCGTCCAAGCTTTCGCATGGCCGGTCAGTGCACTGCGAAGATATTTGCTTGGACTGGATGTGAGTTGTTTTTTTTCCAAACTAAAACCTCAGTTTTCAGGTTTTATTGCAGTGTTGGCACTTTGCAATAAAGAAGTGTTGTTTTGGGTTGCAATTTTGGCACTTGGTCTCTAAAACGTTCACCATCACTGGGTTACGGTTAGAAAAACGAGGTGACCTGGCATGATTTTGATGGGTGGAATGTCTTTAGAATGGAAAGAGATGATGAGCAGTGCAGAAAACGCTGTTTAAGGAAGGCTCTTTCAATATCGCATTATTTTCAATTGAACTTTAGCCCTACATTAGAATTAGGGGTGTGCACCAGGGTAGGGTTAGGGTTAGAAAAACTATGTGTCCTGGCATGATTTTGATGGTTGGAATGTGTTTAGAATGGGCAGAAATGATGAGCAGTGCCAAAAAAGCTACTCAAGGAAGGCTTTTTAAAAATCACATTATTTTCAAGGGTATTTTACCCGTCCCCTTCATGGATCACTGCCTTGTCGTGGCGATGGGGCTTGCATAGCTCAATGAAGCTATGAGCTATGCCATGCCGGGCCACCCAAGATGGACAGGTCATAGCAGAGAGCTCTGACAAAACATGATCCACTGGAGAAGAAAATGGCAACCCATTCCAGTATCCTTGCCATGAAAACCCCATGGACAGTACCAAAAGGCAAAAAGATATGATGCCTGAAGATGAGCCACTCAGGTCGGAAGGTGTCCAGTGTGCTATTGGGGAAGAGCAGAGGGCTAGTACTAGTAGCGCCAGAAAGAGTGAAGCGACCAGGTCAAATCTGAAAGGACTCTCAGTTATGGATGTATCTGGTGGTGAAAGGAGAGTCCAATGCTGTAAAGATCTATATTCCATAGGAACCTGGAATGTAAGATTCATGAATCAGGGCAAGCTGGATGTGGTCAAACATGAGATGACAAGACTGAACATCGACATCTTAGGAAACAGTGAACTAAAATTGACAGGAATGGGTGAATTTAATTCGGATGACCATCAGATATACTATTGCGGGCAAGAATCCCTCAGAAGAAATGGAGTAGCCTTCATAATCAATAAAAGAGTAAGAAAGGCAGTACTGGGATACAATCTGCAAAACGACAGAATGATCTCAGTTTGAATCCAGGGCAAACCATTCAACATCACAATAGTCCAAGTCTATGCCCCAGCCACTGGTGCTGAAGAGGCTGAAATTGACCGGTTCTGTGAAGGCCTACAACACCTTCTAGAATTAACTCCAAAAAATGATGTCCTTATCATCATGGGGGATTGGAATGCTAAAGTAGGAAGCCAAAAGATAACTGGAATAACAGGCAAGTTTGGCCTTGGAGTACAAAATGAAGCAGGGCACAGGCTGGTAGAATTTTGTCAAGAGAATTTGATGGTCATAGCAAACACTCTTTTCCAACAACCCAAGAGACGACTCTACACATGGACATCACCAGGCGGTCAACACAGAAATCAGATTGACTATGTGCTCTGCAGCCAAAGATGGAGAAGCTCTACATAATCAGTAAAAACTAGACCAGGAGCTGACTGTGGCTCAGATCATGAGCTTCTGGTTGCAAAATTTAGGCTTAAATTGAAGAAAGTAGGAAAAAGTACTAGGCCACTCAGGTATGACCTAAATCATATTCCTGATGATTATACAGTAGAGGTGACAAATAGATTTAAGGAATTAGATCTGATAGACAGAGTGCCTGAAGAACTATGGACGGAGGTTCCCAACATTGTACAAGAGGTAGCATCTAAAACAATCCCAAAGAAAAGAAATGTGAGCCAGTGTGGTATAGTGGTTAAGAGCATGGGACTGGGACTCAGATGATCTGGGTTCTAGTCCCTGCTCAGCCATGGAGCCAACTGGGTGACTTGGGCCAGTCACAGACTCGCAGCCCAGCCTACCTCACAGGGTTGTTGTGGGGATAAGATGGAGGAGGAGATGTAAGCTGCCTTGAGCCCTTTGTAGGAAAAAGGCAGGATATAAATCGATAAATAAATAAATAAATGCAAGAAAGCAAAATGGCTGTCTGAGGAAGCTTTACAAATTGCTGAGGAAAGAAGGGAAGCAAAAGGCAAGGGAGAAAGAGAAAGATACACCCAATTCAATGCAGAATTCCAGAGAACAGCTAGAAGAGATAAGAATGCCTTCTTAAATGAACACTACAAAGGAATAGAAGAAAACAATAGAACAGGGAGGACCAGAGATCTCTTCAAGAAAATTGGAGATATGAAGGGAATGTTTCATGCAAAGATGGACATGATAAAGGACCAAAATGGCAGGGACCTAACAGGCAGAAGAGATTAAGATTACACAGAAGAATTATACAAGAAAGAGCTTAACGTACCTGATAACCATGATGGGGTGGTCACTGACCTTGAGCCAGACATTCTGGAATGTGAAGTCAAATGGGCCTTAGGAAGTCTGAGCAACAACAAAGCTAGTAGAGGTGACAGCATTCCAGCTGAGTTATTCAAAATCCCAAAAGACGATGCAGTAAAAGTGCTACATGCAATATGCCAGCAAACTTGGAAAATTCAACAGTGGCCACAGGATTGGAAAAGGTCAATTTACATTCCAATCCCAAAGAAGGACAATGCCAAAGAATGTTCAAACTACCGCACCATTGCACTCATTTCACATGCTAGCAAAGTTATGCTCAGAATCCTACAAGCTAGGCTCCAGCAGTACGTGGACTGAGAACTACCAGAAGTACAGACAGGATTTTGAAGTGGCAGAGGAACTAGAGATCAAATTGCCAACATAAGCTGGATCATGGAGAAAGCTAGGGAGTTCCAGAAAAACATCTACTTCATTGACTATGCTAAAGCCTTTGATTGTGTGGATCACAACAAATTGTGGCAAGTTCTTAAAGAGATGGGAGTACCAGACCATTGTATTTGACTCTTGAGAAACCTATATGCAGGTCAAGAAACAACAGTGAGAACTGGACATGGAACCACTGATTGGTTCAAAATTGAGAAAGGAGTTCGGCAAGGCTGTATTCTGTCGCCCTGCCTATTTAACTTATATGCAGAGCAAATCATGAGAAAGGCGGGGCTAGATGAATTACCAGTTGGAATTAAGATTGCTGGGAGAAATATCAACAACCTCAGATATGCAGATGATACCACTCTCATGGCAGAAAGTGAAGAAGAACTAAAGAGCCTCTTGATGCGGGTGAAGAAGGAGAGTGCAAACGTTGGCTTGAAACTCAACATTAAGAAAACTAAGATCATGGCATCCGGTCCTCTCACTTCCTGGCAAATAGATGGGGAAGAAATGGAGGTAGTGACAGATTTTATTTTTCTGGGCTCCAAGATCACCACAGACGGGGACTGCAGCCAAGAAATTAAAAGACGCTTGCTCCTGGGGAGGAAAGCTATGGCAAATCTAGACAGCATACGAAAAAGCAGAGACATCACCCTGCCAACAAAAGTGCATATAGTCAAGGCTATGGTAGCCTCATATTAGGGTTAGGGGTGTGCATCTGGGTAGGGTGGAGGTTCAAAAAACATGGTGTCCTGGCATTTATTGTTGGAATGTGTATAGAATGGGCAGGAATGATGAGCAGTGTGGGAAAAGCTACTCAAGGAACGCTTTTTAGAAATCGCGTATTTTCAGTGGTATTTTACCTATACATTAGGGTTAGGGGTGTGAACCAGGGTAGGGTTAAGCTTAGAGAAATGAGGTGTCCTGGAATGATTTTGATGGCTGGAATGTTTTTAGAATGGGCAGAAATGATGAGCTGTGCAGAATAAGCCACTTGAGGAAGGCTTTTTCAAAATTTCAGTTCGCAATAGAATTCCACCCCCTATATTAGGGTTTGGAGTGTGCACCAGGGTAGGGTTAGGGTTAGAGAAATGAAGCATGCCGGCATGATTTTGATGGTTGGAATGTGTTTAGATGGCGCGGAAATGATAAGCTGTTGAGAAAAAGCTACTCAAGGAATACATTTTAAAAATCGCCGTCTTTTTAATTGAAGTTTTGCCCTATATTTGCGTTAGGGGTGTGCACCAGCTTAGGGTTAGGGTTAGAAAAACGAGGTTTCCTGGAATGATTTTGATAGTTGGAATGTGTTTAGAATGACCAGAAATGATGAGCCGTGCAGAAATAGCTACTCAAAGAAGACTTTTTCAAAATTGCCCTCTTTTCAATGCCATGTTACCACTATATTAGGGTCAGGGGTGTGTACCAGGGAGGGGTTAGGGTTAGAAAATTGAAGTGTCCTGGAATGATTTTGATGGTTGGAATGTGTTTAGAATGACCAGAAATGATGAGCCGTGCAGAAATAGCTACTCAAAGAAGACTTTTTCAAAATTGCCCTCTTTTCAATGCCATGTTACCCCTATATTAGTGTTAGGGGTGTGTACTAGGGTAGCATAAGGGTTAGAGAAATGAGGTGTTCTGTTTTGATTTTGATGGTTGGAATGTGTTTAGAATGGGCTGAAATGATCAGCAGTGCAGAAAAAGTTAATCAAGCAATGCTTTTAAAAAATTTCCCTCTTTTCAATGGAACATTACCCCTATATTAGGGTTATGGGTGTGCACCAGGGCATGGTTAAGGTTAGAGAAATGAAGTGTCCCGGCATGATTTTGATGGTTGGAATGTGCTTAGAATGGGCAGATATGATGAACAGTTCAGGAAAAGCTACTCCAGGAATGCTTTTTAAAAAATCGCCTTCTTTTTAATGCAATTTTAGCCCTATATTAGCATTAGGGGTGTGCACCAGGATAGGGTTAGGGTTACAAAAACGAGGTATCCCAGCATGAGTTTGATTGTTGGGATGTGTTTAGAATGGGCAGAAATGATGAGCTGTGCAGGAAAAGCTACTCAAGGAACCTTTTTCAAAATTGTCCTCTTTTCTATGGAACATTACCCCCATGGGTTAGCGGTGTGCATCAGGGTATGGTTAGGATTAGAGAAATGAGGTGTAATTTTGATGGTTGATTTTGATGGTAATTTTGATGGTTGTAATGTGTTTGGAATGGACAGAAGTGATGAGCAGTACAGAGTATACTACTCAAAGAAGGCTTTTTCAAAATTGCCCTTTTTTTAATGGAATTTCACACCGTATATTTGGGTTAGGGGTGTGCACTAGGGTAGCGTTAGAGAAACGATGTATCCCACCATGATAGTAATTGTTTTGATTTGTTTAGAATGGGCAGAAATGATGAACTGTGCGGAATAAGCCACTCGATGACGGTTTTTTCAAAATTGCAGTTTGCCCTGTTTTCAATGGAATTCCACCCCCTATATTATGGTTCAGAGTGTGCACTTAGGTAGGGTTAGGGTTAGAGAAACGAGACATACTGGCATGATTTTGATGGTTGGAATGTGTTTAAAATGGGCAGAAATGATGGGCTGGACAGAAAACTTGCTTAAGGAAGGCTTTTTCTAAATTGCATTATTTTCAGTTGAACTTTGACCCTATGTTAGGGTTAGGAGTGTAGGGGGTAGGATGAAAAAAATGAGGTGTCCTGGTATGATTTGGATTGTTGAAATGTGTTTAGAATGGGCAGGAATAATTTGCTGTGCAGGAAAAGCTAGTGAAGGAACGCCTTTTTCAAAATCGCTCTTTTTTCAATGGAACTTTAGCCCTGCATGAGGGTTAAGAGTGTGCACCATGGTAGGGTTAGGGTGAAAAAAACCAGGTGTCCTGGCAGGATATTGATGGTTGAAATGTTTGTAGAATGTGTAGAAATGATGAGCAGTGCAGAAAAAGCTACTCTAGAATTGTTTTTTTTCAAAATCCTCCTCTTCTCAGTGAAACCTCACCACTATATTAGGGTGAGGGGTATGCACCAGGGTAAGGTTAGGGTTAGAAAAACGAGGTGTCCTGGCACGATTTTGATGCTTGGAATGTGTGTAGAATGGTTAGAAATGATGAGCTGTGCAGAAAAGCTGCTTAAAGAAGGCTTTTTCAAAATTGCATTATTTTCAATGGTTTTTTTACCCTCATATTAGGGTGAGTGGTGTGCTGCAGGGTAGAGTTAAGGTTTCAAAAATGAGGTGTCCCAGCATTAGTTTGATTGTCGGAATGTTTTCAGAATGGGCAGAAATTATGAGCTGTGTAGGAAAAGCTACTCAAGGAAGGCTTTTTCAAAATCCTCCTCTTTTCAATGCAACCTCACCAGTATATTAGGGTGAGAGGTGTGCACCTGGGTGGGGTTAGGGTTTGAAAAACAAGGTGTCCTGGCATGATTCCGAGGGTTGGAATGTTTTTAGAATGGGCAGAAATGATGAGCTGTGCAGAAGTAGCTACTCAAGGAGGCATTTTCAAAATCAGCCTCTTTTCTATGGAATTTTAGCCCTACCTTAGGGTTATGGGTGTTCACCAGGGTTGGGAAGGGGTTACAAAAATGAGGTGTCCTGGCTTGATATTGATCATTGTAATGTGTTTAGAATGGGCAGAAAGGATTTTTCAAAATCGCATTATTTTCAGTTGAACTTCAATGCTATTTTAGGGTTAGGGGTGTGGAATGGGCTTCCACGAGAGGTCGTTCAGGCCCCATCGGTGCGGGTGTTCAAGGATAGGCTGGATGTCCACATGGTGGGCATGTCGTGAGCGGAGCTGGCTGGTGCCGGGGGTCAGACTAGATGGCCCGGGAGGCCCCTTCTGACTCGCTCTGTTTTCTATGTTTCTATGTTTCTATGTGTGCATCATGGTCGGGTTTGATTGTATTGTTGAGGGTGCAATCCTATGGTTATGAGTGGCTGCATAGAAAGCTAGCTAGGGTTCTAGGTTCAACCTCAGAAATGTGTTCCAAGATCAGAGTTGGACTCTGATTGGAAGCACCTTCCTTCCACCCTTGTAGCCAAGTGCACTGCTTTTCATGCCCGCTGTTGCTCCAAAGCCGTAAGTGAGACTTTGAAGCAAGAGGTGGTCTGGAGAGTGGGAGGAGAGGAGTGAGGCTTTGCAGGGTGCCTCACCCCCTGCTCCTCGCAAGCAGAAACAAAAGGCATAGACAGCCAAAACCAGCCACTATGTCTTTTGCAGGGTGGGATGAGTGCAGAAGTAATCCTTGCCTCCATGATTCTCCAATACTTCATTGGGTATCCATAACCTACTGAGTTCAGAGGGTTTCAGGCAGCCACACTGGGTATTGCCCTTAGAGAAGTTACAAAATTAATTGCCATGCAAGGGTTAAAAATGATAATGCTATATAAAAATGAGAAAGCATGTGCATTTGTAAGAAAAGGGGAATAAGATTTAGCCATTTCTTAATTTTAACATTTAAACCCTCTCTTATCAAATCAAGCTCTAGATGACTTACCAATAAAGATCAAGCTCTAGATAACCTACCAATTTCTTTAAAAAAGAACAGCAGTATAAGCAGTATATGAGCAATAGCAAACTAAAAGCTGGGATAGGTAAGCATTTTAGTGAATAAATACAGTTAAAGCACTTACTGGTTTAATTCGTGTAGGAGAAGTTAATTTGCCTTTAATGCTATGAGCTATTTATGTCCTCTTGGTCAAATGAGACATGCTGTGCAAGACAAAGCAGTGTTTCCTCCATTGCAATGCAGCTGCAGGGGGCTCTGCCGGTTTGATTAGACCAGTGGCCCAGGGAAGAGAGCATAGGAATGTAAGAAGAGCCCTGCTGGATCAGACCAAAGGCCATCTTGCCCAGCATCCTGTTCACACCGTGGCCAACCAGCTGCCTGCGGGAATCCCACACACAGGACAAGGTGCCATAGCATCTCCCTGCTCGCGCTGCCCAGCGAATGGTGCATGCAGGAACGGGGAGGAACGTGCTGCCGTTGGAGTTGTGGCCATTGATAGTTTCATCTCCTAGGAATTTGTTGAATCCCTTCTTACAACTGTTCAAACTGATTATTGTTCATTAATTGATGGCCATAGCAAATGTCATAGGTTAACTTGATGCTGAGTGAAGAACTATCTCCTTTCATCTGTCCTGACTTTCCCAGCAGCCAAGCTTCATAGGATAACCTTCACTTCTAATATTTGGAGAGAAGAAGGAAACCATCTCCCTGTCCACTCACGTCACACTGTGCACAGTTTTGTATACCTCTACGGTGTCTCTCCTAAGTCACCTATTATCTAAGCTGAACAGTCCTAGATGATGCAACTTTTCCTCGTGTGGGAATTGCTCCAGCCAAGTGATTATTTTGTTTCCCCCTTTTCACGCCTTTTTTAGCCCCTCAATATCCTTTTTATCCTTTCCCCTGCAATTCTGCTCTGATCAAACTGCTGAATTACTGGGGCCAGCTTTCCTGACCTCAGGGAGAAAAGAGAGGAGAAAAGGGGTGGTGGGGAGAAACCAACCCTGCAGCAAGCCAGGAAGCCCATCATTGTCCATGATCATGATGGGGGGCAGTAGAGAAGACCAGTTGCTCCTGCAATTTGAAGTTGTGTCATGTGAAGTTGGGTGGCATGCGTTGTTTGAAGGTAAAAGCCCCGAATAACCTATTGTTGCAGGCGAATGTGAGGGTTGTTTAACCTTCAAACTGCTCTGCTGCTCAGATTCAGATAATAGGATAAACCAAGGTAACCCCTGCTGGTGAATGAATGTGCAGAACTACCCAGGGGCATCTGCTACGACCTGTCATGGCTTACAGAATGCTAAAAGTGCTACAGACTGCAAATCTCAAAAAGCATTGTTGTGCCACTGAATCTGTATTTATTAATTTGCCGCCTGATTTTCTGCCAAGAAAATGGCAATCAAGGGTGGTTTACAATCATAGGAACTACTAAAAAAGATTAAAACAATAATACAACTAATGCACGAAACGCAATTAAAGATACAACAATAACCACTTACATATCAACATACTGCTCATGTCTCAGTATCATATGATTGATTCAAAATGCTTTCTTGTAGAAAGAACTAATGCTTACACAAAATACAGAAAATGATAGATTCAAAATGTTTTCTTTTATACTTACTGAACCTATGTAATTACAATTATCCATAAGAAGCCTTAACTGAGACCTTTATCCTTCCCTACACACTAAATAGTAGAGTAGCTTTTTATTTATACGTTTAAGCTGTTGAATCATTTTAGTCCGGAATAGTACCTATATACACTCCTGACCTCAATGTTATTTAAATATAGAATTTTCAGATGTAAAAAAAAAGCCAGTATCTCTATGAAATTTTAACAGAAATGATATCCAAGAGGCTTTGTAGTTGGGAGTGATTGTTCATTAGGCAGTACTTTCAGGCATGGACAAAACATTTTAAAGGGCTTTCATTTATAGGGCCACCATAAGTTGGAGAAAACTTGATGACACATAACAAACTTTCTGGCATGTGTTATTCACAGAGGTGAAAATATATCTTGTGAATGTTTTAGTTTCTTTTTATTTTTCTAGAAGAATTTTGAAGGAATGAATAAGTCTTAAGATGGCCAAGCTTAGAAGGAAATTTATGGGAGAAGACTTCCTTTAAAAAAAGTATAATGATTTTCCATCTTTTCTCATCATCATATAGGAATAAACAAAATCCATGTCAGAAAACTATGCTTTGTAGTGGATGTATTTATACAGCACATCATTTTACAAAATGTGGATGAAATATTTCAAAACAGAATTTTCACTGCCCTTGAGTTTGACCCTTCAGAATTTTTTAAAAAGTAAATCATAATCTCTTATTGACTCTGAAAACACCTGCCAGTCTTTTAAAGAACTGTGGTGCTATTTTTCATTGCTGTGAATCCCTGGGCTCCCCATTACATCAGTGAAGCATGTTACTCTGCTGCTTCAGTGTTGTGCTTGGGAAACATTTTTGGCAGGAGTAAATCAGTGTGTTGAGCAGTGGAAAGCTCAGACAATTCTTGTGAAATAAGTCACGTCTATTCATTTGGTAACTTACTGTGGAAAGTATGCCTACTGTGGCCTTGTTTGCACTTGTTTAGCTGCAACATGTCCCTTTGCTGAAGAATTCAGCTACTGCAGGAATTCTCTGAATTAGTTTAAACTGTGAATAAATCCGAGATGATAACATTTGCTACGATAATTGAAACATGTGAATGCCTTTTTGTACAAGCAACATTCAGAGTAAATCCACTACCGGGGCATGCCCTGCTTCCAGAAGGTGGCAGCCCACTGGTGCCTCCTAGTGGCTGTGGACAGGCCATCACCCCCCCCCCCCCGCCAAAGGAACAGGAATTCATATTTCCCTCCCTTAAGACTGAGCTGCAGTGCCGCTCCTGTGCCCGGTGACTTTTTAAATCTAAACTGAAGGAAAGCAAAAAGCAACAAGACTTGCCTTGAAGTCGCGACATCCTGAATTGGTCACCACAATGGCCTTACCAAATCCAGTACCTGCAAATGGCTTGTGACTTTTGAAGGGCCATTTTAAAACCATCCTGGATGCTAAACAGCCCCTATTTCGCAGCCCCTATAATTTACCCATGGCAAGACACAAGGCACATGCATTGTGCTGTAGTGTGGACCGTGTCCCTTAAAGTGACTGCTGTAGCCACTTCGAAAAAGACAAGCCACAAGGAGGGATCCGGCAATTGTGCAAAAGAACCTGCTGGCACAAGGGAATCACTGGGGTGTAAGTGTGTATTGGTTGCAGAATGGAACTCAGTCAGTTACATTTCCGTCAGTTCTGAAATGAATGTACTAAGTATAGACACATTTTTTCCCCTTTCTGATGGCAGTGATTTTGGAGGCTGTTCCGACTGGCTACCAATTAATTTCCCAGAATGCTCCAGAATGTTGCTGGGACCCTGGGAGATCTCAGTTCTAGTGGCACTCAGCTGTGAAGCTCATGGACTGATTTTGGGCAAGCCGCAGCTCGCAGGGTGGTTGTGAGGATAAAATGATGATCTCATAAGCTGCCTTGAGTTCTTTTCAGGAAGAAGGCAGGATATGCATAAATAAAAAAGTAAAAATTGATCTGTGCCGTGATGGACTGCTTTTGTCTTCCGTTTTCCAGCAGAGGGGCTGGGTGGTTGCACTGGCTAGCAATTCTGGTGCTGTGCTTCCTGGCTTGGTTATACAAGCTGCGAGCGATATTGCTGGGGTCCTTTTGAACCCATTTCTTGCTTTAGGGTTATTCTGTCTCTCTCTCTCTCTCTCTCTCTCACACACACACACACTCCATCCCTGCTCTATACTGCAGGACCCTTTGAACAGTGAAACAATTGTAATTTTTATGGCTTATGAAATGGATGAGTAAAATGAATTGATTAATGACATGAATGAATAAAATGAATAAATAGAACCAGTTGCAATGTGAACCCTTGAGAGGACCCTGCTACTTCTCTGTTGAGAGAAACATCCCTCCATTACCATTCTTTTCCTCTTTATAAGTAATTTATAACTTATTTGTTTATAATTTATCTTATTTTATGATTGCAAAGTATATCCATGAGCCTTTGGAGTCACAGACAAACAGCCACTCCCGCGGCAGCTGCTGCTTATCTTGGCCACATCACTAACACTAAGATGCAGCTGTCAGTACAGTTCCTGCTAGCACCATCTTGCCACTTCTTCTGACCATTTTAGTCCCTCCAAGGCTAACTGGATGCAGTGCTGTTTTTAGAAAAGGCTTTACCGCTTGTATTAAAACCTTGTTTTGTATTCAGTAATGGTGCAATGGTAAATGTTGAACTGCTCATGGTTATTATGACTGTCCGCAGAACTGTCCATTTCTCAAGGGCAGTTTAGAGATGCAGGCAACTGCATCAGTCCATACCAACACACCAGTGTCAGAAGTCTTATCCCCACCAAGAGCAGGTCTGTTTTAAAACTAGTGCATCTCAACTACCATGCAAGACAAAGCCAAAACATTTTGTATCACAGCAGAGGCAGTGCAGTTAGTTTTCCACCAGCTACTGTGGGAATTTCAGCTAAGCTCAGAGAGCCAGGAAATTCTGAGGATCAGTGGCAGATGACGTCAGCAGCCCTGCCAAGAAAAATGGCCAGCACTGCAAGCTTTGGCTCCATTATATCATCGGTATTGAGTAGCTTGCGTGACCAAGAAAGCAAGCACGAGTCTAGCAAAGCCTCCTGGGTTTGTGGGCTCTCAGCAGTGCTACGATGACAGACTCAAGGACTAGATTTGAATAAGGATTGCCGAGAGAGTTTGAATCCAGTGGGACGTAGCCACCTGAGTTAGGCAAAATGTCTATAAGTTTATCAGCCCATAAAGAAGCCTACTTAAAACATCTTACAAATGCTACTGCAGAATAACATTACTTTTATAGATTTATTTAACTGAATGTTTACAATGTTGACATTTTTTCTGTGCCGATTTATTTGCCCATAACATTTCCAGCACTGATTTTTAATGTATTTTTTACCTGGATGCTGGTTTTCTTTTCAAGTGATGAAAACTGCACTTGGGCATTATTTTAGAAAGGACAGTTAAATATATATGCAATCTTACATTAGCAACATAAACTTATGGTCGAGCAGAAGCCTTTATAGTTAAACCATTTGAAATGAAATGAACCTTCAAAACTGTCTATAATTTGGAAGAAAATAAGGATTAACTGTTTTTCATTCAGAAGAAGAATTTCGTTGGTTGCATGGTGACCATAGGAACAATGTTTCTCTTTGTTGTTGTACAGCCACACAGTTGCGCCTGGCTCTTCGGGATCCCGTGGACCATAGCACACCAGGCCCTCCTGTCCTCCCAGCATCAGGGTCTTTTCCAGTGAGTCCTTCCCTCTCATTCTGTGGCCAAAGTATTTGAGCTTCAGCTTCAGTATCTGCCCTTCTAAAGAGCAGTCAGGGCTGATCTCCTCTAGCACTGACCGGTTTGATTGCCTTGCCGTCCAGGGGACTCTCAGGAGTCTCCTCCAGCACCACAGTTCAAAGGCCTCAATTCTTCGGTGCTCAGCCTTCCTTATGGTCCAACTTTCACAGCCATACATTGCAACTGGGAAAACCATAGCCCTGACTATACGCACTTTTGTTGGCAGGGTGATGTCTCTGCTTTTTAGTATGCTGTCTAGATTTGCCATAGCTTTCCTCCCCAGGAGCAAGCGTCTTTTAATTTCTTGGCTGCAGTCCCCATCTGCAGTGATCTTGGAGCCCAGGAAGATAGAATCTGTCACTACCTCCATTTCTTCCCCATCTATTTGCCAGGAAGTGATAGAGCAGAATGCCATGATCTTAGTTTTCTTAATGTTGAGTTTCAAGCCAACTTTTGCACTCTCTGCCTTCACCCGCATCAAGAGGCTCTTTAGTTCCTCTTCACTTTCTGCCATGAGTGGTATCGTCTGCATATCTGAGGTTGTTGATACTTCTCCCGGCAATCTTAATTCCAGCTTGTTGTTCATTCAGCTCAGCAATTTGCATGCCAAAGTTTGTATTAGCGACAAGTAAATATTTTTTGTTGTTTATATTAAAATCTTTATATTTTCTGACCTGCAAATTGACATTGAAACCAGGCTGTCAGGTTATATGGTGATTTCAGGGTGTCTGCACCACAGTAGCAATGATTTGGATGCTGAGGACATGGCTTATGGACCCAACACAGCCTGAAAGTCACAAATGAGATACTGTTGCCAATGAGATACTTTCAGCCGTGAGGTCTGACTGGTGGCATGAGCTGAACTGTTAGCCAGAATTGGCCAGCCAAGGGACAAGACTGCACAACCTGTGGTTGCTTTCTATGATCCAGTCAAATGTGATGCCACATCCTCAGATCAGGCAGCCTTTGAAAACGGTCTAGTAACCTCAGCAGTAAGGTAGTAAGAGATACTTCACAGGGACTGGTCAGTTTACTGAAATTTAACAAATGAGGCAGTGTTCTCGCTCTATTGGCAGAGTATCCCCTGGCTATTGCTTGGAGCTGAGGGCTGTAACATATAGGAAAGTGATGGCGATACAAAAGGTCAGAAGTGGAATGGGTTGTAGCAGAGATGGTGTCAAACTTTGGGGAAGAAAATAATGTATTAAAGAAGGGCTGTGGCTGCAGATAGCATGCATTAGTTCCTGGAAGGATAACTCATCAGTAAAGACCTCATGGGAAGCAGCAATAAGAGCTGCGAAGTCAAGGGCAGGAATTGAAGTCTTGTAACCCTTCTAGTATATGGCCCCCAGTTGATCCTGCCCTTCAGCATATAAAATCAGGAATGAATGAACCATTCAGTCACACCTTTCTGTTCTGACTGGAAGGAGGGAAGGTCAGAGGAGTGATCCCTGCCTCAGCATGGGAAGCAGAATCATCTGCGAGTGTGCACTTTCAGTGTTTGACGACAGATCTTGTTTCTTGTGGCACAGTAAAAAGTGTGGTCCAGAGCACATTCTGGAAATTCCTGGTCTTGGAGATCTATGGTCTTGAGTGCAGTGACCGTAATGTAAGAACATCAAAAAAGCCAAAGGTCCATCTGGCCCATCACTTGGTGGCAAAACAGCTGCCTACAGGATCCCCTGAGTGGGATGGATGCAAGACCTTCTCCTGCTAGCACATAACCAGCAAGGCTAGTAGCCACTTATAAAGCATGTGGGCAGGTGCTGTCAGGCTGTTATGGTCATCTGCAGGACAATGGTGAGACTAAATCGATGTTAAACTGTAACAGTAGTTCAGCTTAAGTATTTATTCTAAACAAATATAAAGGTACCAGGTGTGCAGCCCAAGGTATAGTTGTAGGTACATGATCTGAAGGGTGTCATCTCCAGGAAACTGCATGTGCCATGAAACTGCAAGCAGGTGTACTGGTGCAAATAATAGGATTGGATTGACAATCACTGGTGTGTTTGTGAGCTACCCGGAGAATTTCTGCTAAAGGGAAGCTATCTAAATAGCATGCAGTAAACAAATGCATGAATAACAGAAGTAATAGTTTGCATATCAATGTATTCCTGTTGGCTGACTGGCTGCTGTTTTAGTGGCATGGAATAGTTTTAGGCTATGCCCAGTATTCACACCTATTTAAGTATCTCTTCTCTGTATGCAATATATAAACATCTTTCATCTTCAAGGTTTACTGGGGAAAGCAGTGAGGGTCTAACTTTCCTGTAATTGTACATTCGCTCTACCTAAGCTAACAACGCATTTGTTCTGCTTGCTGAGTCTAAGAGGCTGCTCACACAGCACTTTAACTGTGAATTATAAAACCTTCAGGACAAAGCAACCTTAAAGGAACTTCATATGCTTGATCAACACACAAAGCAGAGCTTGATAGTTTGAAGTGCTATGAAGCTGGTTAATAGGCTAGGTTCTCTTTGCTTTGCCTCTGTTTCAATAAGTACATCTGGCAGGTTGAAAAGATATAATAACAAATCTTAAACATAGTTAACAGATTTCTGCCCAGAACTACTTGTACCAAGGGAGCATTGATGATTTTACTATACCATACCAATTAATAAACACCACAGCTATATTTTATTCTATAAATGTGACTAATATCAGGCCATATTGGATATAAAGGTGCCTTACACTAATTAGGTCTTTGGTCTATTAAGCACAGTCTTGTCTTCTTTGCCTGGCAGAAGCTTTATAGCACCTCAAGCTGAGGTGTTTGAGGAGTTTCAACTGCTAAGATTAAACTTGGATTGCACACTTGCAGAGGATGAGCTCTGCCACTGAGTGATGGGCCCTTTCTTAACATAATGTCTGTTTTTTTCTGAAATCACATTTCCTACATTTCTGGAATTACTCCATAGCCTACACTGGGTGGTGAGTGAACTAGACTGTCACTCTTGGCGGGCATCCCAGAGTGATCATGACTCAGAATCTGAAAAGGACCTTGAAGACTTGGCAATGGAAGTTTTGGAAACTCTGGGGGATGCAAAAGGCTTTGAAGCACATTCCAGGTTGCTGCTCACATGTTCCCAGGCCAACCAGGAGAGCAGAGATGCTTCAGGTGAGGCGGGAGGGGTCAAAGGAGGAGAGGAGGAGAGCTGTTGCCTTGCCTGGTTCCCGACCCCATGATGAGCCATCTGGAGAGAGGAGCTGCCCAATTGGAGGACTTGTGCAGCTTTCCATGGCTGGCTGTTCACCACCAGGAGTCACTGAAGGTGGACCCCAAGGCGTTGCTGAAAGGGAAGGATTATGGGGAGAAGTTCCCATTTTGAGTTCAACACTCTACCTGAACAAAGGCTTATCTGTCAGCTTAACTGGGGGTGGGGCAGTGGTTAGAGTTACTGTGTCTTGTAGCTGCAAAGTGCCTTTAAAGATCTGCAATGTAAGATCTTTAAAGGCTGCCTGCTGTTTTAGGGCCTAAGGGCAGAATGGTAAGGGCTGAGCTCCAAACACAGTGGGGCCTTTATATCATGCTGCAAGAACCTAAGAACATAAGAAGAGCAGTGCTGGATTAGACCAAAAGTCTGTCTGATTCTGTTCTGACAGTGGCCCAGTTGCTGCCCACAGAAAAACCACAAGCAGAACATGAGTGCAGCAGTATTGTCAAACTAATGTTTCTCAGCAACCCGTGTACATAGGTAATGTACTCTGATACTGGTAGTAACATAGAGATATTGGGGCAAGTAGCCATTGATAGTCTTATCGTCTATGAATTTGTCCAAACCCTTTTCAAAGCCATCTAGTCGCTTGTACTACATTCTCCCAGTTTAGAGAGGTGCTTTAGAAGCTTTTCACATCCCATTCTTGTTTTAAGCATCCTATATCATTTGATATCAGCACGTGTGACAACTTCACTGCACATCCTAATTCCAGGCAATTCATTAGTAAGTTGAAAATTGGTCCCACTATAGATCCCTGGGGGATTCCAAGATTTTATTCCTCCAGTGGAGGAAAATACCATTTATTATTACTCTCTGTCTTCTGTTCTTTAAACAGTACATAACAGGACCTTGTGTTTTATTCCAGCACTGCTGGATTTGGTCAGTAATCTTTGGTGATGGACATAGCCAAAAGACTTTTGGAAGGGCAAGTAAACAATATTTATTTAACCACCCCTGTCCCCATGTTTACTGACACTCTCAAAGAACCCTAAAAGGTTAGTGAGACAGGATTTATCTTTGAGGAAGCCATGTTGATTCTTTTTCAGCAGGGCTCTTCCTTCCCTATGTTTACTAATTTTAAGTTTAATAATGCTTTCAACCAATTTACCTAGAAGAAACATTAAGCTAACAGACTTGTAATTTCCTGGATGCATTTGGATTCCTTTTAAACATTGCTGTTACATTGGCCATCCTCCAGTCCTCTGGTACAGTGGCTGATCTTAGAGAGATCTAAAAGAAATCTTACATATTCTTTTAGAAGATCAGCAATTGCATAGTACTTTAAGAATTCTTGAATGGGTATCAACTGGGCTTGATGACTTATTAACTTTCAATTTGTCAGTAAGGGTTAGGGTTATAGAACTGCCTCTTCTGTCATTAGTATTTGTCTCAGTTTAGATTTCCTTCCTAAAACCAGGTATGTATCCTATATCTTCTGCAGTGAAGACAGAGGAAACGAATTGAATCAGGTCATCATCTTTAGTACTCCTTTATTTCTTTGAGTATTCAACCATCCAACTGCTTCCCTGCCCTTGCCACCCTTTGCTATGTTGTTTATAATAATGGTCAGCCTGAAGTTTGCAAGCTGCTTTGTAACTTTTGGCTGGACCTACTAAAGGACTGAAAAAATCCTGCAGAGGTTTTTTGGGCTTCTTGTTTTAAAGCTAATGGACCAATGCAGCTGCAAACATTATATAAATAGACCAATTCACTTTAAGGCATTATTTTTCTGACCTTTTTCATTGCAGAACCATGAATTATATGCCCAAAGTCAGTTTCTCTTCAAATTAGACAAAACAGTCTAATTGTTTTGCAGTATGTTTTGCATACAGTTTGTGATGAATGCTAAAATGCTGAAACATCTTTCAGCTTCTGCATTGGCAGTCATTGGCAGCACTCAAAACACCCAGAGGGCTATGCACACTTCACTGAAAGTTAGTTGCAGCCATTTTGATGGCTGGAGCCAATCAGAAGTAGTTTCAGGACAGAGCAAGCTATATTCTGACCAGAATGCATTTAATAGATCACTGTTTTGTAATAGAAATTGCAGGTACAGGAGCCTCCATGGGTGAATGTGTGGATGTCCCCTATACCTAGGCTAGCATCTCAGTCTAAATTAGGGTCACTGCACTGGGGAGGAAAATGAGGGGAGAAGACATAACTGCTACCTTAAGGATAATGCTTGCTTTGACCCTCAGACTAGTTGCTTGAGAGATGAGACATTTGAACTTTCTTATGGAGCATGCAGTTTCAGAACTACAAGTTCCATAGTTCTTTGTATGTAGACAGGAGAAGATGACAGTTGGTGAGAAAGACAATCTGATAAGTAATCTGGGTTAGTGATTGCAGGGATATTAATTGGTGGGATTAACAGATTGACCAGAGAGATCAGTCCTATGATCTCTAGATATGTTTGAGGGGCCATAGGATATTTTGGATTCCCAGAACTGTGACTGGAGGCAGTGCTAGACAACAGGTGGATAGATACAGGAAAATTAGCTATCCTCATTTATGAAATTTCATGTAGCTTCATGGTAATAGAATCCTCCTGGAACTCTAGACCTTGGTAAAGTGCCACATACTTGGGTTCTGCTGATTAACACAGTCATATTTCACTTTTAAAAATTGATAGAATTATCATCTTGAGGGTCCCTCTTGGAAATAAAATGCATCTATGAATACTTGAATAAACTAAATGAACAAACAGTGTAACAAGCTTTACTATCTTTATGACTGCTTCACAGCACAGTGATGGGATTGCTTCTTCTTAATGGAATTATTCAATAAATGGATGCAGTTAACACAGTCACACAACTGATGGCTAATAAGTCTACCTTGCTAAACAATGGTGGTTTGTTGTGAGGTCCAACCAAGAACTCTGGGTTGCGGAAGGAAAAACTTCTAGGGGTTTTAAGGAAATATTTCTTGGGGTTTGTTGTTGGGTTATAACTTGGGGTTGTTTCTCCCTCAGCAACCCAGAATTTCAAGTTAAGAAGCCATAACTAATGTGACAGGAAAAAGATGTTTAGGGAAGTGGAAGTGAGCTGGTTTGTGGATGGAGGAAAGCATCTTAGTTGCTCCAGACTTCACAAAGAACTGATAGTTTGAGTGAATGGTTTAAGTGCCTGAACCAGGTCATTGAGTTAAAAGCCTTACTTATTTTCTGGAGTATAGTTGTGTGTACTATCACTACAAAAATCCAAAGAATCCTGTGACAAAATAAATCCATTCATTCATCTTTAAAGTGGCATAAAAGTTATTATATTTGTTTTATTATTTAGAATCCCGTTTCAATGTATTTGTTTCTTTCAGTATCTCCCTCCAAGACTCCCAGCTGGTGCTTATCAGTAGGCTGAAAGCCCCAGCATGACTTGGAACTGATCCTGCAAATATGGTGGTGGTTGTTCTGCTTCTGGCCACTAGAGCAGCCCAGATCCTGACACATGCTCAGTTCTTTCAACCTCTCATCACAGGGCTGTTTCCAGTCCTTGGATCATCCTTGTTTCCTTCCTCCGAACTTTTTTCCTGTGTGTCTGCATCTTTCTTAAACTGTGGTGGCCAGAACTATGAGGCCTAACCAGTGCTGAGTAGAGGGAAACTGGGATTTGATTTGGAAGTGATACTTCTATTAATGTAGGTCAAAATAACATTTTTTGTAGCCACATCACATTGTTGACTTGTGATTTACAACAATTCCAATATCTTTTTCACTTGCATTATTGTTGAGTCAGGTATACCCCATCTTGTATCAATCCATTTGGTTTCTTTTTCCTAGGTACTGAACTTGGCACTTACATCTTTTAAATTCATTCTGTTGCTTTCATGCTCCATCCTATCAAGGTCACTTTACACTTTATGTTTCTGTCTTCCAGGGTATTAGAGATCCTAACCAATTTTGTGACATCTACAAATTCAACAAGTGTTCCTTGAACATCCTCTTCCAAATCAGTAATCAAAATATTGAACAAGACTGAGTCCAGGACTGAACCCTGCAGTGCCCCACTTGTTACCTTGCACCAGTTTGAGGAGGTGCCATTGAGGGACACCCTTTGAATTCAATTCTGTACTTAGTGCAGATCTATCTGAGAATTATTTGCTCTAGCTAGTTTTCTAACCACTTTTAACTAGTTTTCTAATCAGGATCACAGGGCACTTGGTCAAGATATATTTTGCTGAAGTCCAGATAGATTATGTCCACAGCATTCCCCAATACATCAGGGAGGTTACCCAGTCACAAAAATGAACTCAGTTTAGTCTGGCATGATTTGTTCTTGACCAAGCTACGCTGGTTTCTAGTAATCATTGCATTGTTTTCAAGGTGTTTGAAGACTGATTGTTTTATAATCTGCTCCAGAATTGTCCCAGATATTGATGTCAGACTGAATGGTCTGTAGTTGCCAGGTTTCCCTTCTTGAAGAGGGGGACAACATTAGCCCTTCTCCAGTCATATGATACTCACCCATCCTCTATGATTTTGCAAAGACAGTGGTTCTCAAAGTTCTGCCAACTCCTTTATTATCCTAGAATGTAATTCATCAGATCCTGGAGATTCAACCTCATTCAAATTAATTCGGTGATCCATTGGATGGACCACCCAGGACCACTGGCCTGTTTATCTCAAACTGCCATCCTGCCTTTTCAGCTTGAACTTGCTCTTCACCAGAGAGGTCATAGATCATCTTGTGGGAGAAGACTGAGCCAATGTAGGAACTGAGCTCTTCTGCCTTTTCTTTGTCATCCTTGATAATTGAGTAGCTGAACTCTCATTTCTTTCCTCTGTCTTTTACTATGGATATATTTGAAGAAGGCTTTTTGTTGCTTTCAGTAGTCCTCATCAACCTCAGTTCCTTCTCAGCTTTAGCCTTCATGACTATCCCTGCAATGTTAGCACAGCATTGTACTTTTCCTCAGTGGACTCACCTTCCCACGATTTCCTATGCATCTCCTTTTTTTGTTCTCAGATAATTTGTAAGCTTTTTGTGAAGCCACTTTGGCTAATTCTATCTATCTATCTATCTATCTATCTATCTATCTATTTATTTTATAACATTTTTATGCCGCCCCCATCACAGAAAGCCTCGGGGCGGCTTTATATCTATCTTTTTTCCTTGTTGGAATTGTGTGTAATTGTGCCTTAAAAAATTTCCACCCTTATTGAACTCCCTTTCTCCTTTGAATGACTTGCCATGGAACTTTACTTATAATTGTTCTGAGTTTATTAAAATCAACTTTCCTAAAATTGAGGGTACATGCTTGGTTATACTTGGCTTTTGCTGCCTTTAGAATCAAGTATGGCGTGGTCCCCAGAACTGCAACTAGATGTTACTTGTTGGTTAGAATCACAACAAGGATTGCCATTTCTCTAGTTCTGTACTTCACTTTCTGTAGGAAGACATTATCAGCAACACATGTTAGGGCTTTATTGGAGAGGCTGTGTTTGATGGAATGTGTTTCTCAACAGTTAGTAGGGAAATCAATGTCCCAAATATTTATTGCATCATGTGTCCTTGAATCATTGGCAATTTTCTTTTCAAAAGTTTCAACCCCATCTTCTCCTGGACTGGGTGGTCAATAATTTACTCCAACTACCACATTCTGTTTATTCCTTGGTTAAGGAGCTTGGCTTCCATTGCTTCCCCCTGCAGCTCTAATGTCTCCTTCCTGCTCCTAGGCAGGTTGATTCTCATACTCTGAGTAACTTCACTGGGTCATCTTGAAACTGTCAAGTCCTTCTCTCTTCCTGACTTCTCCCTCTCAGAATCAGATGAATCTATCTGAGCAGATAGTAATGTGTGAGAGACAGGTCTCCCTTTCTAAAAGTAATAAATTCAGTCTGCTTTCATGTTAAGTGTAATTCATCCCCATTATAGATAATTTTATTTTAAAAATATAAATGCCTTCAATTTCACACTTTGGCAAAGAGAACAACTCCAACAAAGAAATCTACTTATTTGCTTTTTTGACCTTTTGGTCAGCCTCTGGTGGCCTTAAGATTTTTTTGGATTTGCAACTATGAGGACTGAAAATTGTTCCATTCTCCTTCCCCCTCTCACAGCCAGTGTGCAAAGACTTTCAAGATCTTCCTTGGGAAGGCCTTTTGAACTGCTGCAAAGGTTGGGCAGGGAAGGAGGCTGGAACTGGCCATCCAAATGCTTTACAGAGCTAGAGTAGCATGGAACTGACCATTGTCTCTGCACTTCTCCTGCCCTGCCTGGGATGTCTGTAATCCTCTGGACTGGGAGGGTTTCTGGCATTTCCATAGGCCTGAGTACTTAATTAGCCTTTCCTTAATCACTGGCATAATTGTAGTCTTCCAAAGGTAGGATTAAATCATTTTATCAAGATGAACAAATAATAGGATAATAATTCCAGTGTGCCTTGTTAATCTTCAAAGGTGCTCAGTATCACAGGTGACCTAGTTCAAGCAGATGATCTCCAAGATCCCTTCCAATTCTATGATTCTGTTGATAATTTTTTACTGCCTCAGTTTGAGTCTAATGCTTTTAAGTCTTTGAACAAACCTACCACGAATGAAAAATATCTGCATAATCATTGGCAATCCTTGCAAGTCACAGTGAGTTTAATCCAACTTCCTCCCAGGTTGGAATCCTATATATACTTACCCAGAGTTAAACTCCTTTGGAAGGAATGATTCTTGCACCTGAGGATGACTGGACTGCACTGTTAATAAATAATTTTCAAGATCCTATTCAATCTTATATGAATCCTTTATCACTGGAACACCAATTTATACTGAACCTCTCTTAAAGAGATTCAAAATGTAATAAGAACTATACAATTCTATCCTGAATCCTTACACAGAGCCCCTCTGATATATTAATACCTAAATTTCTGCCTTTAATAGTTTATTTGGATATCCACTACGTTTCAAGATGGTAGTCATTTTATATAACAGTGAAAATGATCTTCTCCTCTAGGTTATTTCCTGTAACAGGTTTCACAACTGTTAAGAGATGTAGATGACACTCTTTTCTTAATTCTTTGATGAAGACCTTAGCAGCAGCCAGAATCTTCTATTCCTACAGCTTCCCTGAAGAGTCATTTGCTATGCCCTTTTAACTGAGAATGCAGCTCCTTTTGATTTTGCTTAATAGCTGTATCAGTAAGAGAGAGGTGCATATACTGAATGGTCTAGCTGAAGTTATTTTCAAGATGGATCAAGCAATCCTGTGCATGTCTACTCCGAGGTAAGTTTTGTTGTATTCCGTAGAATTTATATCTAGCTAAAACGGAATTGGTTTGGAATCCTGTTGGGTGGTGTCCAATCAACCCCTGCTACCAACAGAATTATTGCTCTCAGTGGAAAATAGGAAGGGCAGTTTCCTACCCTCTAGGCCTTCCAGAAGGTGTGGGGACCCTCTGGAGCTGGTTTTGGGAGCAATGTGGGGGAGGTACAGGGCACAGAGGAGAGGGGTAGAAAATCGCATTGCAGAAGCAGGTGTTCTGGATTCATATCTGGAGAGAAGCACAAATAAACAGAGTGGAACTTACTTTTGAATTAATATCATACTATAGCTCTGCGAATCCTCAGAAAGGCATATACAAATCTAATGTCTTTTTACATCCACTACAAATCATGCCTTTATTTCTGTTGTTCTTTGAAGCTGCAGGAACACTCTGAAACAAATGTTGATGGTTGTTTGTGGGTGTAAACATTCAGAATAATATATAAAGTAAAACAGAAGAAATAAATAAATAAACAAACACACTAACCTATCCATTCTTGTTAGCAATCATTTTAATAAGTGGTTTCCTTGGATTAAATTACAAGATCAGTTGAGTTTTCTGTCAAGAGTTCCATTTGGGTTACATCCTGCATGGTGTGCTTCTGCACGTCCTTTCTTCCTGCCTTTCTTCTTTCCATTTATTTATTTAAAGGTGTTTTGCTTAGTAATGTACAAATGCTTCTCAAGGTGGATCATATGATTAAATGTAATACAACAACAAACATCCAAATTAATAAAAGCCAGTGACAATAATAAAATGGGCAACCCATTTTAAAAATCCCCCCCCCCCCCGGTCAGTAGACGAATGCATGCAGTAGACCTCATATGCTAGGTCATTTCCCCACCTTTTTTGACATTATAAATTATGAATTCAGGTTATAACTTCATTGCATCATTCTAAATAGATTTCTCAGTTTCCATATTATATCCATACCCCGCTTGGCTTCCTAGCAAGAAGAAAGTTGTAATAAATGTAATAGCATGCTGATAAATAAAAATAGTACTGAACAAAGCCTGTGCACGTAATCAAACTCATACAAGTCAAATAGCACCTAAGATTAAATCAGGTTGTGTTCAGGTCTAAACTCTCTTATTCCAACATAAAATAAATATATTCATACTTTGTATTAAAAATCATAGAATGATTTATGAACAGCCCTTCTCAGCCTGTAATTGTATCAGGGCACCACCCCATGTGTAAGCCCATAACCCTCTGACTTTGGAAGGTTGTAGGCATCCAATTAAGCATGGGAAGAATGCAGAGCGGAGGATTGCCTTCATGCACCTCTCATCCTTTAAAAGATTTAGATAGTTCTGACCATCTAAATGTTTTTCCTTTCCTTGCAAGGAAGAGGGGCTGAGGCACCATCTAGATTCTTCATAGAATACGCTTCCTTGTTTCTTTCCTCCTTTCCTCCTGAAGTACGCCCCCAGTGCCTGCTCTGAAAATGGCCTTCCGTCTTTGGAGCTACAGCCTGGCCTGGAAAATTGCAGCTGATGCCAGGGTGGAGGGAGGGCCTCCTGAAGATGGAGTTTCCTTTGTGACATCAGGGCTTTTCCTAGATCCCTGTGAGGACTCCAACTTTTTCTATGGCGTCTACCAACCATAGGATTGTGCCATTTGGAAAATGTAAAAATCTTTTAATTCACAGTATAGTGTAAATAACTACATGCAAGCAAACAGCAATAAAAATAAAAAGTGGGGAGACAAATCTCATAAAATATATCAATGTACAAGTGACATCTCCTCGATATAAGGGAAATGAAAAGAGAAAACACAGAAACAAAGGGAAGGAAAATGAATGAAAATTAGTGTCCCTAGTGGAGCAGAAAGAATGTCATCATCCAGCCAAAATGAAGTCACTGCCAGACATGCCAACATTAATTAGGAAATTCAGTGATAGAAACCATATTCCATATACTAGTTGTTGGAGAGTTAATTCTCTTCATCTGATCACTTATCACAATACAGGTAGCCATGAATAAGCTAATAGTTCTTTTCACATCATTGATTTTTGGAGCTATATCCAATCTCTTTGGGTTCAAAGAGAGCTCAGTACTTAGATTTTTTGTAATTTCCTCCTTTCCTATTTTCCAAGAATGTATTCTCTTAAAGCAGATTTTTAAAGGTAAGAAACAACATAAAACAGTAGTCAAAACCATTACTTTTTCAGGGTGGTATCTAGTGTTAACTATGAAATATTATCTACGAACTTACTCAGAAATAAATCCCACTGGAATCAATGAGATTTACTTCTCAATAAGTCGGTAGAAGGTCAGGCTATTAGTTTCAGTATTTGTATCTAAACAATGTGAACAGGGAATTGCATGAAATTTAGCAGTTGATATAAGTATCTGTCATGCAGACATCTTGAGCCATCTTTAGAGGGATGGTGCATTCTGAAAATCATCCTCCAAATCAGACTCCTTGTTTATACAGTGGTCTATTTTAAGGTGTTCAGGCTGTTACTATGAGTCCAGTTTGTTCCTTTGGCTAGGTGAGGAAGTTGGTACTGAGGGGCCATAGCATGGAGCAACTTTTTGGAGGTATTTCCTTGGTGCCCATGTGAGCAAAATTGGGTTCCTGTTTTTCTTCTGTGGCGTTGCTGCTAGAATCAGTCCGATGAATGTTTAATTGGCTTTTTCAAAGGACAGCATTCTAGGTGAGAGCGAGGAGGAATGTGAAAACATGTAAATAGGGAAATTCCTGTGACTCAGGTCCATTTAGAGATGATGGTTGAAGTATTCCAAGTACATTTCATTGGTAATTGGAATTGTTTCCTAAGGACTCTTGAGCAACCAAGTACCTTGGTCTGCACATGGTATGCAAAACCCTTCTAGTGCTAGCCTATGGCAGGGACAGCCACATTCTTGGCCTGTGGCACATTTGAGAGTTTGAGAAACTACTGTGGGCACCACCACAAAATCTCTAATGAGGGATTGATGCTTTGATAGCTACCTGCCACATCTATGCATTTTTGGTTATATCTTATTCAGAAAAAGCCTTTTTATATTTTATTTATTTATTTAAAACATTTGTATGCCGTCCTTTAGGACAGGGTCTCAGGACAGCTTGCAACATTAAAACCAACAACAATGATAAAAACAATCAATGGAGCAATAGCAATAAATAGTAATAATAAATAGTCAGTAAAATACCATCAGATTAAAATTAAATAAATTCATTTTTAAAAAGCGACTGTTAACTTCTAAAATCACTGATTTTTAAAATAACAATTGAATGCAAAGGTTTTCACCTGATGCAGAAAAGAATGTAAGCTCGGTGCCAGGCCAACCTTTCTGGGGAGTGCATTCCACAGTCGGCGCCACCACAGAGAAGGCCCTACTCTGCGTAGACATCCTCTTTACCTCCAGGGAGGGTTCCCGGAGCAGGGCCTCTCCCACAGATCTTAAGGGGTGTGAGGGCATATAAGAAAGGAGACGTTCCTTCAGGTATCCTGGTCCCAAGCCAGGATATATACTAGACACCACAATGTTTCTTTAATAAGGGCTAACTGCTAGTGGTGTAATATAGATATTGCCCCTTTTGAATGTAGGTTTTGGCAAAGTCCAGTTGTCACTTCTTTTTGGGTGGAGATTATTAGATTGATAAAATTTGTACTGGGGCAGTCTTTACTATTCACTGATGTACACATTCTTTTAATTTTTTAAAATTTGCTTCACGTAAATTATCAAGTAGTTAGCATAGTTGGATTCTTTGCACCCTTTTGACAACTAAAAGGTTGATGTAACAACACTGAAAGAACTCACCTCCTAAATATAATGGACTGACGATCTTACAATATTTGAACAGGTAGCATATACATTTCATGTTTAAATGGATACATATTTGGATATTCGGTTTACTTTTTTTGAAGCCTGTGCATAACTGCTAGAAAGTTCTATGCATTTCATACAAATCCATGTGTGTATATTTTTAAAAAGGAAAATGTATACAATTTCTCATACTTGAGTGCACCACATCGGGGACTTCCCTGTAGGCACCATTGTGTCTACAGGCGCCATTTTGCAGATCCTTAAGGTATGGCAAATATTTAAATTTGGAGATGGTTCCCAAAACCTTCCAGTGATTTCCTACAGACATTTTCGAATGAAACAATGCATTATGATGCAGTAGAGTGAAGCAGGGCTCATAACCTTCTGATCTTGGAGGATTACAGGCTTCCTGTGCATCGGCAGGAGAAGCATGGAGGCAAGTGTTGCCACCACTCACCTCCTGCCGTACAAGTAACCTGGACACCTGACCTTGGCCATCTAAGTGTGGTGGCTTGGAGTGTGAGGATAGGAGCCTGAAGCTCTGCCAGGATACTGTGTATGCTCTCTTGTGCTCCCCACCCACTGCCTGCCACCAAAAGCACGCTCTGAGATTAGCTACCTTGATCCTTTCCATGCCGGCTGCAAATTTCAAAGGCTGGAGCTGGGACTTCAAATTATCTTATGGTCATATAGACTTTGTCTGTCAGTCATAGGATTTCACTGCCATGGCCGATGCAACTTAGTGAAGGTCACTATGTTATATGCCTCCATGGGACAGCCAACACTGAATGCAATCCTGTATTTTCTAAGGTATCAGTACGGAAGAACTTACCTAGACAGTTAGTACCTATTCACGTTAATATGCTTCCCTTGCTTAAATTACTTTAACTAACTAATAAAAGAAACGTATCGTATTTGGGCTAGATTTTAATGTGCTTACAATTTAACTAACTTTCCTTATTCATTTTGCTTCTTTGCTGAATGGTCTTCACCTGGTTGCTAGAGCCCAGAGGAAGAACATTATGTAACTTAATTCCAGTCAACATGTTAAAGAAGAATAACTTTGACTTTATATAACAAAGGGGAATATGATCATTATCATCATCCTTAGTGTCTTATATATAAACTCTTGAGTCTGCTGAAAATTCAGCTCTAGGAGCTGATAAGTGTTTCTGGCTCTATGCCAAGGAAAGTATCTCTCAAACATTTTTCCATCTGCCCCTACAGTAAACGAAATCTGCACTAGATAAAGGCCTTCATTTCCCACAGATTGATTATTTTCATCCCGGGAGAGAAGCAGCCAAGTCTATTAATTATTCCTGTTTCCTATGTCAGTGGAAGCAAATGTAGCACTAGGGGAAAACAATCTATTTTTAATAATCTCATAATTCTTAATATTTTAGAAGTATGGAAGGCTAAGATTCCTTCTATTTTGTTTTATTTCCCTTGTGTTCATGTTTGAAACATTGTGCTTTCATTTTATAAGTTCTTCCCAGCAGGACATTTTGCATATTGTGAAATTGGCCTCTGAGCCATCCCAAACCTGTGGACTTGAAAAGGCAAATTTGGTATGCAAATTCCTTAAAGTCAGGGCACTGTTGATGAAGCAGTGCTTGAGAACAAAGCCTTAGTTTTCTGCAGAACCAATGTAATCATCACTATACTGCTTAACATTACAGAACTTGTACTCTGCTCAAATTAATCCTCTGGTGTTATAATTGTGTTATATATTTTCTACACAATGATTACAGATATATTATAGTAATCTGAAATGCACCTAGAGGTACTGCCCACCCATTTCAAGCAAATGCATTCTGGATATGGTGTGCTCTTCCACCCATCTCAGTAAGAAGTTTAAGAAATTAATCCTAATAAAGTAGTAAGTAGGACACTATTGTGACTAACATTGACATTTTCTTTACTAGCAAGGCTTCTAATTCTTATTAATGAATTTTAATGGTTCAATCCCATGTATGTTTAGAGAGAACATGTCTGGCTGAGACATGCTGGGAGTTGCTGGACTCTAAACATGCATAGGATTGCGTTCCAAAGGTGTTCTTGTACCCCAGATTAAGCCTTGTTAACATTACCATTGAGTCTTTGCAAAAATTGCAGCTCTGAGTTGCAGAATTCTTCAGCTTATTAATGATTGTTCATATATACAGTATGTGCCTGATTTGTGCATGAATAGATACATAGTATCCATGGGATGGACTTTTCTCATTGTCTGCCACTGTGTGCACGCTTGGAATGCTACCTTTTCTCTTCCGGGAAAAAGTGCGAGTGGGTGCTGAGCTATAATACTGCCTGGAAAGACTGCAATTCAGTTTCTATCCCCTCTACTGCATTCTCCTTACTGTAGGAAAGGATAGAAGGAATAATCCCAAAAGCATAATGCTGGTTCTTCTTTGGTTTGGATAAGACAGGTTGTGTCCATTCTTCCAGGTGTTTCGTTCAGCTAAAGTTTCTTTCCTTTCACTGAGAAAAAATGGCTTACTGGGTCCCCATGTGTTGAGGCCCCAGCCAATACAAGTTATGTCTCTACTCCCTTTTTTATGTCTCTAAGAACTGGTGGACATGCAATTTTCAGTCTCATCTCTAGCTCTAACTTCTATCTCATCTCTAGCTAGGAGCTATATATTTATGGCACTGTATTTTCTGGATCCTAAACTTTTCATAAATACCTTAACTATGGCTGGCTGCATCCTCAAACAGGAAGTGTAAACTTTGTTCAGCTGGAAACTAAATTTGAAGAGCTGAAACTAAGAATGCAAATTTACAGAGAAAAAGGAAACATGCAAATATCTATTTTATGGATCTGTATTGTAGGCATCAATCCTCTACAGAGACGTAGAGCTAAATAAATCCCCACCCCTGAAAAAGCAACATTGTTGTGTGATGTATTCGTTTAATCATTCATAATAATGTTCTTTCTTGTTCAATATGCAACTTAATAAATGTTCTAATTTGAAGATTGAGTGTCTCTGACCAATGCAAAGAAAAGCTGAGGAAAAAAAGAACATCCCTGTGGTTTTTAATGACGCCTCGAAGCAATTCTGTTTGGATTCTCATTACGGGACTTTGCAGTAGGGCAGTAGGAATGGGGGAATAGGATATGTCTAACATGGATAAGCAAGTGCATTATGAGTGAAAACAGCAAAGAGTCTTAAAGCACATTTAAGCTCATCTAATGTACCGTGACATAAACTTCCATGGACTGGATCTATATGGTCAGTGGATTCCAGTATGTGATATTTTATGCTATAATAAATCTGTTAGCCTTTAAGGTGGCATGAGACTCTTTGTTCTGTTTCCTGTAATAGTCTGACAAGACAATGCCTCCGAAGGTGTGGATGTCTCTGTGTATATATACCTCTTACCAGGTTTGATAGATATTTATGAGTTCATTAAAGCAGAAGATGTAGGTAAGATTCTTGGAGATGGCTAGGGCAGATTTGGTTGTATATTTCTTTAAGGGACATTTGCATTCCATATTCCATGTGTGTTAAAGGAGGAAATTGCAAGCTCCTCATAGAAAAATACCAGTTGCTGGTAATGGCAAACTCATGATAAACTTCCATCAAGACTTGAAATGGCTGAACTTTGTGAGGAGTATAGACAGTAGAAATAGGGCACTGCATTTTCCTCTGCTCAGATTAGTTATCTGTAATGTGAAATCATGGTTAGGGCTTAAAAGTGTGGATTTGTCTCTTTTTCAAACGTATGCATATGGTTGATGTTAGCATTCTCCTATGCTGGGGTCAAACTAAAGTTACTAGGGGTTCTGTCTTTTCCTTTGCAAAAGCAAGCAAGCACAAATAGATCACATCCTGATGATAAAATTTCAGGTGTGCTCTCCTTAATCCAGATTGTGAATGTGGAGGGAGTAAAGGGTTAAAGCCTGTCCTGATCCAGACTGTGTTTACCTATGAGTAAAAAGTGAAATGCTATGATACTAGATTTTACTTTAATGTATCCTGCTCTTAGTGTTTATGAATATGTGATTAGGCATGGTATTAATTCCAAATTAATTAATATGGAAATATAAAGTATATTCTGGCTAAAGTCACTCCAAACCTCTTCATCCTTTTCTTCTTTTGAAATATACTTTATTTTCTGTTTTCTGTTTTTTGAATTATATTTTTATGTCCTTCATGTAATTCTTTCTTGTTTGTTTTCTATTACCTCTGCCATTTATTTTGAGGGTTTTAAAGGTTTGTTCTTAACTGTTCTTCCCTTGCCATCCCTCTTCTCCCACAAGATTTCAGATATTTTCCCTGTGGCAGTTTGGGCTGATTGAAAACTTGGGCTGGTTGCATGATTTTGAAAGCTTAGCATTTGCAATACACCATATAATATAATGTGAAGTGCTCACATTAAGGATATGAGTAACAGGCACAGCCCAGTGCCATTAAAATCAATTGTTGTCTTGCCCTTGAAGTCAAAGGGAAAATAGTTTAATCCTGTATCTCCCATTTCTTTATGTAGAAAAGTCTTCTAGATTCTGAGCAGGAAGGTACATGGTGTGCTGATTTCTGTGTTCAGAAGAGAAAAATAAGCTAAGGGGGAAACATTCAGCTCCTCCTGCCTACACAGCCTTTCATGTTCATTAAAATGCAGTCTCTGTGCTTTCTCTGTGATTTGTATAAATGACTGACTTTAATTTGACCTCCTGGAATGTGAAGCGAATTCAGACATCAGTTAAGTGTGAAAGAGTTTATCGCTGCCGAAGTGTATGGGGAGTGGGGATTGACGAAGCATCACGACTGGAGAAACACCTGCTTGCGCTCAAACACAGCCAGCTGAGGCAGTAGTGGAAATGGCTGCTCTCCCCTTTGCCTTCACCCAGTGCTCTGTGGAAATAACCATCGTTAAGAGAAGCTACCTGTCATGAAGACAGACATGGATTATTCCCACATAATTATAATTCTGAGCTGAGATATAATTTTAGCCATAGAGACTGACTCCTGGTTTGATATTGAAGTGCTTTTCACATGGAATTTATCATTTCCAGATTCTTTGGAAATTTTTGGAGGTTTAGCCTTCAGCTGGAACATCTTCAGGATAATAGTCAACCCTGAGCAAGAAAAAGACAGTAGTGGCCAAATCTGATGTAGCAATACCAAATCCTAACACAGAAGAAATGGTAGAGGTTGGGAGAGAACAGAATGGGAGCTAAGGTAATTGCTGGTAATATCATTACAATACTTGTATAATATGTGGCTGTGACTTTAAAAGGTTATGGATTAAGGCTTGTTAAACAAGTTCATGTATCTCACCAGCTACCTATTTAGGCTTGCTGGGAGGTTGTACTTGGATAGGTGGCAAAAGCTGAAAGTAATGGGTAGTCCCCTTGGAATGTATCCCAAATTTATCATAGCTTGGACAGGAAAGGGTGAGAATTCAGGTTTTATGAGAATTTTCCAAAAGTTTTCCTTTTTTTTGTCCTGAATATTTCTCAATATTCAGGACAAAAAGAATCTACGATTTAGAAAAGGAAAGTAAAACCAACACTCCATGTAGACTCTGAGTTTGAATGATTAGACTCTTTAAAATCTTGGTTTAATTCCCTGTGTGTTCAGCCATGCTAATATTTACAACTGGAGCTCTCAGTTCTTTTTCCTTGATCAGCTTCTTAGCTATATGGCAGGCAGGTACATTATGGCACCTCCCCTGGTGGAAATTGGTGTACCTTCTGAATTCGGCTGGTTCAGTTTGGTGAAAAATCTTGATTCAGTTCATTTGTCAAGCTCTTCCTGTTTCGGGAGAAAGCACTTGATATTTTAAAGTTGAAAATATAGAGGAAAGTGAAACTGAGAGGTCTTGCAATAAATTGACAGCATTTATTTGTTAATTATAGGCAAGCTGGTATTAGGATAATCATGGGGAATGATGAGGGCTGATCAGTGGGTGTCTTGGTGTCTGCCTCTTTGTGTGCTTGTTTGTGTGCCTAGCATCCCCTCCAATCTCTGAAATCAGATGTAGGAGGAGGACTGGAAATATGACTCATTTCTGATGGATTGCTGCCAGTCACCTTTCCTGAGCAAAGGCACGTGCATAGGGATTTTATGAAATGGGAAGGAAACGGTTCTGAGAGTGTCCACTGGCAAGGATAGTATGCTGAGAATGGCGTGTCTGCTTAAGCCACTGTGATGCAGGGCTGGCGAGTGGAGCAGAAACATCCAAGCACAAGAGGAAGCACAAAGACGGAAGATCAATGGCTCTTTGTAACTTCTTCAGTCCTTGGATCTTTTCCTTTCAGGAGGAACAGAATTTAAAATTGGAAAAATAAGAAATGGATAGAAAATGAAATTTGTCCCCAGTATGTATGCCAGTGCATCTCTATTGTGTTCTGCAAAACATTGTAGGACAGTATTTTGCATGTGAAGTCCTGCCTATTTCTTTAAAAATCGCTTCCAAAAGCAAGAGTCAGACTACAGGCTTAGAACCACTTCTAGTGTGGGTTGCTGCCTTGTTGAGCACATTCTGTGTGAATCAGTGTTGAGTGTATAGACAACGGGTGTTGTTGGCACATGTGCCCTGTATCTTCTGAGCTGCCCTGGGACTTCTGGCATAACGCAAGCTGGCTTCTTCCCTTTGGCCTTGGGAGCCTTGCATTTTCTAGCAGACCTTAGGACTCACTTCCTCAGCAGACTAATAGGGGCTACAGCAGAAAGACAACAATTGTTGAAACTATAGGAGACACTGCCCCATTTTCTTCCACAGTTGTCTCATACGCTTTTCCTCTCTCCCTATATTTGTACTGTTACGTGACCACTGCTGGAACTTGCTTGCAATGGACATTTAAGGAGGGGGGGGGGAGAGAAGGGGTGAAAGGTGTGGATAGACAGAGCTTCCTGTGAAATAGAGGTATATCATGCCACCTTTGATTTTATTGCCCCAAACTAGAACTTCTTCCTTCTGTGGAAGTTCAGTGGCTTCAGCAGAACAGAAGATTTAATAAGCTTCAACAAACATCTTTTGTCCCTTCACCTTTAGCTTCTCCAGCCTAGCTGCAGATGTAGGTTTCAGCAAAGAAACATTAGGGGTATGGGATTCCATGTTCCAGGCAGTGTGCAGAGCCTGTGTGCAGAGTGCTTCATGGCTCTGTCAGTAGGGACAGAGATTTTAAATATACTTTAGATTGTTATTTTTTAAGCAAGAAAGAGCCTTCAGCTACTTCACCTCGTAAAGTTAATTAAAGTATGTACAACCCTTCCACATACCCTGCATAATCAAATTCTTCTGAAGTGTTACCACTCCGAAAAGAGCATCTTGGCTTGGGGAATTCTCTCCAAGTCCCTTGCATTTCGAATTATTATTCTTGTTTTCCTCTTTTTCCCTTGCCTGTACTGGTCTACTTTATTACATCCAGTGCAAGTCTTTGGGAATCCTCAAGGATGAGAAGTTCTGAATTGTATTTTACTTTATATTAACAAATCACAGGATTTCCTCCCTTCTCATCCAGCTCTTTGAAAAATGTGGGCTTATATGGTTCCTTATATGCAGGAAATGGAGCCTATTTTCTTTGTCAGTTGCAAAGTTCAATTAGACAAGGGTTAATTTTTGGTTGGGTGGAGAGATAAATACTGCGCACATAAAATTCTGTGAGCTTGTGGGGAGGATTTTACCACATTTACTCAGAAATCAGTTCTGAGATTTGAGTTTGGTACTGTGGGCCTAATCTACCCTATTCCACTGAATTGACATGATTATACTTGCAGCCCAGTCCTCTGCATGTTTTGCTATTTGTGTTTGTTCAATGTCCCTTTGCTCTAGCTTTAGCTTCAGTGGTATGTGAATGGCAATTGGTACATGCTGAAAAACTCTTTCTCCATTACTTAGCCCTAGTATTGAAACAGATTCCTTGGCTGGATTGTGATGAAGTCTCAGTGTAATTTATGGGCAGAAGACGATGGCAATAGCTTGCACATAACGGGGGGGGGGGGGGTAGAAGAGAATTGCAAAAAGCAAAAGCAAAAAAATCTGTGCTAATGAAGAGTTGCTAGAAGATGGAAAAATGAGGAGGGTTTTTGTATAGAGAGGAACCAAAAAGAGTATGATGAATAAGTTGCAGTCAGTGTTTATTCTCTAAAAGGGGAGCGCTGAAGCTTTATTCTTACAAGGTTGTTGTAAGCCATCCCGAGACATCAATGGTGGAGGGTTAGAAAAGCTTTGAATGAATAAATAATCTGTATAGAATATAGGCAGTCACTATTTTATTATTATTATTATTATTATTATTATTATTATTATTATTATTATTATAAGATTTCTATGCCGCCCCTTGCCGAAGCCTCGGGGCGGCTTACAACACAATAATATACATTGAAATACAATAGAACATAAAAAATTACCAATAAATACAAAAATACAAAAATTACACTGAGATACAATAATATAAAATTAAAATTAACAGTATAAAATAAGTAAATAAAGAATATAGGAGGAGGAAAGAGAAGGAAGAGGAAGTTGCCCTGGCCAGATCATATATTTTAACAATTAAAATGATGTTTAAATAAAAAGGTCTTTACCTGGCGCCGAAAAACCAGTAACGACGGTGCCAGGCGGACCTCTTTGGGGAGTGAATTCCATAGGTTGGGTGCCACCGCAGAGAAAGCCCTCCTCCGAGTACTTACTCTCCTAATTTCTTTCATGGAGGGTTCCCGGAGAAGGGACTCTCCCGCAGATCTCAAGGGGCGGTCGGGCATATACGGACGTAAGCGCTTGTTCAGGTAGCCAGGACCCAAGCCGTTTAGGGCTTTATAGGTCATAACCAACACCTTGAATTGGGCCCGGACTTCAATGGGAAGCCAGTGAAGCTGACGGAGGACTGGAGTCATGTGAGCATAACGCCCCGTCCCCGTCAGCAACCTGGCAGCTCTATTTTGCACCAATTGAATACGTATGGCAGAGAGAGTCTGCAAATGCTCAGTGGAGAAAGAGGCATTTGACATAAGCTCAGAGGCCCTCTTTGTTTCACTGTTTTATATATTAGTACAATGTAAACAAATATTAGTAATTGTAAATTTGTGTGCGCACACACACATACACACACTTGTGGCATGGGTTGTGCCCTGGGTCCTTTAAATACCTCATAATGATCCTCCAGATAACTGTGTGTCAGTATTATCATTATTATCTGGGCTTTTAATGCGTTTTAAAGGAATGTTTTATTGAGAAAATAAACAGCAACCTTTCTCTATTACATTATTAACAGCATATTGTAAAAGAATCAGCAAGGACCTATATAGGCATAACACAGTCTTCCACAGAAAATAATTATGATTGTATAATGTTTGTTCCCCCAGCAGACCAATTCATTCAATGATTTCCCAAGTATATTCACACACACTTGTAGAATCGGCAAGCAAGGATTTGTACGTTACACTCTTTGCTCATAGAAGCTATTTCCAGAGTAACTGTATTATCCCTGTGGGAGCTAACGGATGCAATAAACATGATTCAAAAGTGAAAGAAAGTCAACTTTCAGATGATTATAGCCTGACCTCTAGGTATTTCACCCAAGCTGAAAGTAGTCACTTTGAGCTGGATCCAGACATTCACCTATGGAAGGAGCCAGCTGCAAGGTGACTTTCCAGTTCCCTCCTCTCTCTCTCAGTAGCACATGAAAATTTTCCCTTGAGGGTCGCATGCCTCTACTGAATGGAAAGATTGTGGCAGGGGGAGCTGAAGGTGAACTGCAAAGAGAAGGTGTCTTCATCTAATTCTGTGTGGCATCCATGATTTCATTTCCTTGCTGGGAGATTTGGACCTGTATGATAATTTTTTGAAAGATCTGGAAAAAGCATAATTGTCTCATCCACATAATGCACATCTGCTTTTAAACTGAGTAGCAGTATGTTTCAGATACATTTTTTGAGAGATAAGTACTAAATATCTGGATTTTAAAATTACTATGAAGTGGTAGCAAACCTGTAAATCGATCTTTCCTAATTGGTGTCTTCAAATGTATTAGAATACAACACAGATCAGCTGCTGACAACATGGTCAGTTCGAGGCAGGGAACGCTGGGAGTGAATTCTTTAAATTATAGATAAAATGGGACAAACGAAAAAGTTTTCATAGATAATAGTGTTTTCATAGATAACATTGTTTAATATCTGATTTCGAAGAACTGAATATAAAATTAAGATTAAAGGTTTCCATTTCTGGTTGTAGCCAATTAAATAGGAAAATTGAAGCTAGTGAGTTATATGACTTTATATATCTCCAGTATTTGAATACTACTTTTACTTTCCAGTTGACATACGAGTGTGATGGAGGACTGAGGTAGCTACTCATCGTAACATCACTTTCACTGTAAAACGAGAAGTTGCATGGCAGTCCTCTTTTGTCGCATTTTTTGTTTAAACAGAAATGAATGTGTGTGTTAATTATAAATAGATGTTGGATTATTCTGCTTAACATTATCCTTATCAAAATAATATATAGAATGCATTCCAGAAGTTTTGGTGTCCTCTAGCAGACCTTTCCAGGGGAAATAGAATTTATTGCTCCCAAATGCTGAAAGAGCTCTGTGTTAATAACAGAGAATAGAAGTATCACCACTTCATTAAATTTTGACAGAATGAGATATGGGTAGGTGTTGGAGGTGTTGATGGTGATTGTTGGTGCATCTGACTGTAAAGAAATGGAATTAGAGATTACTTATTCTCTGTAAAAGCACCACAACAATCTCCCTAAATCAAATTAGACAGTCTTTGAGTGCTTCACACATTGCATTTTAGGAATTCCATTTTCAGGGTACACCTAAAAGTGTGAACTGAGAATACTGACCTCATGTAATGGTGATACTCATATGCACTTAATGTACAAAGTATCTTGAATATCTTTATAGTTTCATTTTTGATCAGGTGATTGGTTTTAAATCTATAATGCAGAATATGTGTAACTCCTCATAGTGTTTACAGTTATTTTGCACATTAACAAAATGACTTTCAGTGAAGGAAAAAAATCACCAGAAGCACTGAGAAAGAGTTTAAAGTTTTTGTCTGTGTCCAAGTGATCTTTCATTTGTTCTCAACAGTGTGTCAGACCCTATGACCAAAGTCACTAGTTACCTATAAAAACCATCCTTTTAGGATTTTATTTGCTTTGCTGCTATGCTCTGAAGCACCCCTTATGCTGAATCAAGAGTAGCTGAGTACAGCTCACCCTAAGCGCCAAATACATAGTTGGCCCGTTTGTCAAGTCTGGGCCAGATGAAGACTACAGTTTTGTGTACAAACAACTTTGTTGTCAAGGTAGTAATAAGAAATACTGCAGTAATTCCACCACTGGTAAGCCAGATGAATTTCATAGTAATGCAACATACTTTGAATTAGTGCGGATATGTATGGGGCTGTAACAGGGATTGCAGCTTTATATGGTTGGACATGCACTAATACTCAATTACACAGTTAAAAAATGAAATTATCACTTAGTGTGCTTTTCTGTAGTAATGTATTATCATTTATTGTACACTAACTTTGAAGTTTCACACAACTATACTGTACTGTGCATAAACAGATTTAAGATTGGATTGTGCCCTGAAATGGTAGAACCACTGCAAATGGTAGAACCACTCCAAGGTCATCAAAGAAATGTAATCACAAGCATACTTAGGCATTTAGTTGTACTGATCAATGGCCCACAGAATAGGTGGTGGGAATTCATGGGATACTAAAGGGAAAAAGAGGTTGCCTGTTTAACTTTTAGGAAAAACATGGGTTAGCCCGTTAGTTAGTCCTGACTTTTCAGCCTTTCAGAACATTTTGTCTAGGAATGCACAAAACTCCAGTTTTTCTTAGACTTCAACAATTTTCATTTTTAAAGCCTCACATGAAAGTGTACATTCATTTTTGTGAACATTTCTCCCAATGCATGCATTTTATGTCTATTTTGTCTAACATGCAAGTAATTTCTTCAGGATAATCTATTTTAAGATAATTTCACTAATATATGCATTTTTTATTGGAGAATTCCCCTGCAAAATTTATAGAAATGTGACTTTTAAAGGATATCTAGTTTTGGCTTGTGTATTGATTCAAAAGTGTGAAATCACATTAAAATTGAATGAATGTCTCAGATGGGGTGCTCAGGCAGACCATCTCTACTTCTGGCAGTCTTTCATCAAAAGTAACTTCTTAAATCAATCAGTAATCAAGCAGTGGTGCTCGTATGGATTTCTATGCTGTTGAAAAAGTAGAGGAACCAAAGTTGAAATGGGAGGCCATGGGGTTAAAAGCAAGAACCTTTTGCTTATTGTGCCATGTAATTTGTTCACACATGATTTCATGACCAGAATTAAGTGCAGTCATCCAAGTGGCAAAATTTACAGGTGCTACCAAATTATTCAGGATGATTATTTCAATCATCATGGTCTGTGAAGTACTCCAAAAGGATTTATTGAGCTAGATAAATGGGCAAGAAAATGGCAAATGAAGTTCACTGAAAATAAGGGTAAAGTGATACACCATAAGCAAAAGGTTCTAACTTCAGATTACATAGAATTTGTTTGGTTCAAAATAGAGCTGCCAGGCTGCTGACGGGGACTGGGCATTATGTTCACATGACTCCAGTTCTCCGTCAGCTTCACTGGCTTCCCATTGAAGTCCGGGCCCAATTCAAGGTGTTGATGATGACCTATAAAGCCCTAAAAGGCTTGGGTCCTGGTTACCTGAAGGAGCGCTTACATCCATATACGCCTGCCCGCCCCTTGAGATCTGTGGGAGAGGCCCTTCTCCGGGAACCCTCCGTGAAAGAAATTAGGAGGGTAGGTACTTGGAGGAGGGCTTTCTCTGCGGTGGCGCCCAATCTATGGAATACGCTCCCCAGAGAGGTCCGCCTGGAGCCGTCGTTATTTGTTTTTCGGCGCCAGGCGAAGACCTTTTTATTTAAGCATCATTTTAATTGTTAATATTAGTTGCTTATTTTATCTGGCCAGGGCGACTTATTTTATATTGTTATTTCTTGTATTTTAATTTTATGTTGTGAGCCGCCCCGAGGCTTCGGCGAATGGGGCGGCATAGAAATGTTTTAATAAATAAATAATAAATAAATAAATAATAAAAGGAATTTTAATTTGTTCTATGAAATTTCAACTTTGCAACAACTGCAAACTCACCATTGGGAATTATAAGCAAGAGAGCTAAAATACCACTACCAGCAATATAACACCTTCTGTACCAGGGGTGGCCAAACCAAAGCTCATGAGCTGCATCTTAGAGTTTTGCAGCTCACAGAGGGGCCAAAAAACCCAGAGTATAGTAGGTCCCTATTCACTTCTGGCATAGACTGGGGAAGGGACAGGACATGCTTGATCAGACAGGGTACAGTATTGAGGCTGAGGCCTGCATGTGAAACAGGGCTGCTTCCTCCTTGTTTTGTCTTTTTTTTTTCATTTACCAGTTTAATACACTTAATCTTTCTGCCTGATTGTACACCAGATTTGGCTGCAATTCTAGAGTTTATATATAATTTGTGTTAGGCCTCCTGCCAGTGTCAGAAAATATGTAAGACTGTTGAATGATTGCTTCCCACTCCAGTTTGTCATATGGCTGGAAATCTGGCTTCCAAAGTACAGGAATCCAGAGTTCAATAGTATCAGATGGTATCCTAGTGCTAACAGCATTTGATCTACTTAACGAAGTGTTGATATGAAGTTGGCCTCTACCCTGTGCTTCACTTCTGAGGTGCTCAGGAAAAAAAAAGCTTATGCTTAGAAAAGCAATTATTTTATTTTGAAAATGCATAGTGAGAGATTAGGCTCCATTTTGCGATTAATGGAGAAAAACATATCTATTAGTCACAATGAGCTAAGAGAAAATTAGATTTTATTGTTTGCAGCAACATCTTGGAAAATAATACCTATAAATATAATATCGCTCTACATTGTAAATCTTTTCAGCAGAGCAACCCTATATCACTGGAATAGCATCTCGAGGGCCATGGGATTTTTTGGAGTTCCACCTCAAGGTCAGGCTAAGGCTGTGATTCCGAACTAGGACTCTGTGTTCAGATTGGCTTCTCCACACCCATGGCCAGCATGGAAAGAACCACACTGGTTACTTCTCTGAGGTCCCAGGAACAACCCCAAAGAGGGGATTTAGGGATTCTGGAGAGCAAAGAAGGGAAAAGACTGGTGCTGCCAGCATATATTGCTGGTGCTTTAGCCTCCTTTCCTTCCTCACAGTGCTACATTAGTGGGTCAAAATTGGCCAAAGAGACATCACCTCAGTGTGCCTTCTACTCTGTACAGGACAGTTATGGCCATTCCTATTGGCTTGCCCCTTAGATGTCTGATTGATATAGTTGTCCTCTTCCCCGCCCCTAGGTCATCACAGATGCAAAATCTATCCAGTGCCAGCAAACTGTTTTCATAAAATTTCTTTATTTTGAAGATGTACCATCACCTATTTCACAACTAGCAACAACCACCACCACAAACTAAAATGTTTTGCAATTGAATTTTAAAAAATTCCATTGTAGCCAACAAAATAAAAACCTACTGAGTTGGGAAAGAAGTGATGTGTCTATATAAGTGTCTTACAATTGTCTATATAATAAACTTCATACTTAAACTTCCTCTTACTTATCTAAAGTTGGTCCTAAATGCACTTTTCCTGGAAGCATTTACAGCTCTGAGGCTGCGAAATTAAGTGTTCCATTTGGCCAACAGAAAGATGCAATGACTTATTTAAATGCAGAACAATTCTAGAAGAGTTTATTAGTTATCAACTCAACACCATTTAACATGAATTTGCTTGGGGTTTAGGTAGGAGAGAACCCAGTTTCCTATATGATAATGTCAGTGTTTCAAAGAATAAAATATCTATAACAATGCTTAATAAATTCTGCCTAGGTCACATCACCATGATCACTTGCAATGCCTGATCTCACTGTAGCCATTGCTATTTCTCTCTTTATTTTGTGAGAGATAGGACCTGTACTGGTTTAAATTATCAGTTTCCCAATAATATGCACAGAAGCAAAGTGTAGTCCTTTTGTGAAGACCAACACAATGTATATTCCAGGTAAATCAAGCTATCAAAAAAGTACAGGTAGATCCAGCAATCCATGATACGTGAGTTGTAGCCAATGGATTGCCAGTGGAAAGCAGAGAGGGAGACAATCTCTGTAGTCATCAGCACATGAGGTTGGGTTTCTCAACCTTCTGCAGCAGATTGGAGGGAGATAGGAAACCACAGGCAAAGGGGGAGAGATTTGATGAAGAAAACTTCAGAACAGAGCATTATGTGACCAAACAGAAGTTTTCATCAAAGTAATTTTTCATATTCATTCTAAGGCAGAGAACCAGTGAGGATTCAAATTATTTGTAGATTATATTTGTGCTATTTTTTGTTTTGTTTTGTTTTGTTTTAAATCACCCATGTCTTTTGACTTTAACTCTGCTTGTTCTTTTTGGGGTGTTTTGTGGAGTCAGATATGGAAAAAGGTCTTATTAGTGCAGACTCCAAACAGGGGATTTATACCTGCATGGTTCCTTCTCAGTTCAGCTCATGCAGTGTCGGAGAACACTGTGCCCATGTCACAGCTCTTCCTGGCCAGAAGAACTGCTTGATTATTCATGGAACAACCCCAGATGTTGAAGAGGAGCAGAATGATATGCTTCATTCAACAGTTTCTGGGGCCTAGTTGGGTTTCGCAAAGGTGGCTGCTGTAGGAACAGAGAGAAGATGGGGAAAACCTCCCATAATTACCATGTCCTTCCCCTAAGATGCGCTTTGAATCTGTCAGGGCATCATGCAGGGTCTCAAGTTGACTTGGAGAGCAATAACATACCCCCACTGTCAGGTCCCTCCCACTGTCAAAAACCCTTTAGTTTTATCCAGACCGCCTCTACCAGATCCCCTCTTGAAGAGAACTTGACCAACCATTGTTTGAAACCTCCCCTCTGCTTCCCCTAAGCTCAACTTCCAGAAATTAATGGTTTTTCTATCTCAACAATCAAGTGATTTGTTCAGTGCAAAACCATGACTCAACTAAGGGTTCCATTCAATAAATTTTAATGTACTTCCATTGTTTTATATATTTCAAATATACCCAGCAATTTATTGAGTCTAAAATATGCTCTTTCCTTGTATCAGAAATAGCAGACGCAGAGATGACATATAATAGTGTCTCAGGACATTATCAATGTCTGTCTAAGCTAGAAATATTGTTAAATGGGCTGCATATGTGGTGAGTCGTCACTGTCCATTTCATCTTTATTTACCTTGAACAGTAGTTAGCCGGTCACACATTGTTGCATTTCTATCTCATTTATTTTTTGGTACAAAAAGAAGAAACCACTTGTCCCCTGGACAAGAACTGCAGGAGTGGGGTGGATACTGGCTCCCTCGAGAGTGTTCCGGGGTGTCTTCTTTAAAAAAAAAAAAAAATAAGTCTTTAAGCCATGTAACTTGTGGAAAAATAACTAAAAGCTGGTAGTATCCTGTCTGCTTAACTGCACAGGCAGCACAATTGTGGCATTAGACGGGATCTAAATGACCACAGGAATTTTTGAAGACTCAGCTGCAAAGTTGGAAAAATGGTTCTGACCTTGCAGCTGGCTCTCCAAGCTTGGAGCAGCCTCCCTGCTGAGCGGCAAGTGCAGAAAAAGCTGTGATGTGTGTTCCTCTGAGGCTGCAGAGCTTGCAGGGGGTGAGGAGAAGAAAAGACAGGCGTAGCCACAGTGGGAAATATCCTGGCAGTGCCTCAGCCTCTTCTACTTATGTTCCGAGGCACATCAGCTGTCTAAGAGTTCTGCAGGGTGGAAGGAGTGGGGAAGTGACCCTCCACTCTGTGCTCCTTTTGCCCTGCAGAGGATGCCAGTAATTTCCCATGGTCTCAGGGTTACAGGCATCTGAGTTCAATTGCACCCTAAGTAACTTTAAATACACTGAGCCACCTGCATTAATGTTCTGTCTTTTCTTTAATAGTTTCATGTACCTAATAACAAAATTGCTCTCTCTCACTCTCACTCTCACTCTCTATTTCTATCATCTTTATTTCTAGGGTTGTAGGAATGAACCTAGCCCAATACACTAATACATGGTTTTCAGTATCTAGATTATTGCAGTTCCTGTAAGCCAGGTTGTAATATGGCTACAACAGAAACTAGGGGTTAATAAAGTATCACATGGGGATCTATTACATTCCCTGAGTCAGGCATTATATTAATAAAAGTATTCTGATTAATTTTCTTCTTTATTTGTATATTACATCTTTTTCACACCTTTCCTCGAAGTGGCGAGATGCAGCATGTGTCATTCTCCTTCCCACCAATGTTATATTCACAACAGTGCCATGAACGAAGTCCAGAGTTAGTGACTGGTCTAAGGTAATGTAGTAAGTTTTATGGCTGAGCAGGGATCTGAATCCATGTTTCCTGACTCCTACATTCAACAAAGGTTCAAGGGCTAAGTGGTGTTCTGTTGACTTGGGGAGCAGTTGTTCTCTTGGTTTTGGAAACTTCACTGGAAAAAAGAATATGATGGTTTACTACAGAAATATCTGTGAGATAAACATGCTGGGTTTTTAGATGGGGTGCTCTGTTTTTAGGACTCCCAACTCAGCCATGAAACTCAGTGGGTTACTTTGGGGCAGTTGTTGACTCTCAATGTAATTTCCCTTACAGGGTTGGTGTGAGGTTAAAATGGAGAGTAGGATGTAAGCTGCCTTGAATTCCTTGATGAAGAAAAAAGGGAGCCATATAAAAGAAATACATAAATACAATAAGTGTACAAGAAAGACCTGCAACATCTTTTCCTGAGTTTGGAACACTTTTCCTTGCTTCAGTGGAAAAAACCTTAGTCATTTTTACTGGAATTCAGTATTCTGTACGACTTCAAGGCTACTTCAGCATTGAATGGATATAACCAAGTTTTTGATCAAGTATAAGCCATTATCTTAAGTATAAAAAGATGTTTGACTTTAAAAAAGTGATTCCTGTCTGCTCATGTTGCCTTCAGAATAGTAATTTGCACAGTGCAGAATAGAAGGTTACATTAAAGGACCCATCAGTTACCTTGGCAAGAATAGATTTCCTGTTGAGTTTAACAAATGTGAGCATTATACTGTTGCAAACAGTGCATTTGGTTGGAACGCTGAATGGATTGTTCTAATATTTACATGTACTGAGTCAAACATTATAGGCACTTTATTTGTAAAGCAGTGAGGAACCATGCTTGGTTTCTTTGCCTTTACAAAGCTTTCACAGGAAAGCACAAACAACTGGTTTGGCAGACTTTTCCATTTCAGCACAAAAACATGCAAGTCCTTTCTCCGGTTACATTTTATATTGACAAGGAGTCTTGCATCACCTGAAAGACTCTGGGAATCATTTGTTATACGTGAGTATAAAGGAAGAGTGGACATGTTATGTATACAACAAACAAGAAAAATGTTTCAAAAGAGAGAACTAGTTGACTTGGCATACTTCCTTTTCAGGATTCAAAGTTATGCCTCAAATGGTGGCAAATTAAGCCTCAAAATCTTCTGCCATCGCAGAATCTAGCAACTTTATGTAAGTTTTAAATTGAGGCCCATATGATTATATAATAATATGGAGTTTGAATAGATTATTTAAAGTTGTCAGGAACATGAGTGATTTATGATATGCAAAGTCTGTGTGTGTGGGGGGGAGGGAGGAGTGCAATTATATTCCACTTAACAGTACCAGGAAAAAAATCTTACTACACTATCAAAGGAAACTGCAATATATCCAATTCAGTTATGAAAATTAGCTAAATGTCTTTGTAATAAAATGCTTATATATAAAGGCAAATGAGGAGTTATTTTTAATGCAAGTCTAATCTGTTCAGAGCTCAAGAGAGCAATGTTAAAGGCTTCTAAGGAAAGTTATAATTATGGCAGCATTTACCATAGATTTCAAGATGAATAGTGCAACGTTAAACAGTTCTGCAAGTTTTTTAAAGGAGTCAGTGCAAGTTATTTTTTTAATGCAACAGACATTTTAAAAAAATGTTGCCTCATAAGTCATGAGGTACAGAAAATGTAATGTTTATTGGACTTTGATTTGTTATTTAAGCCTTCTTTATAATAATTACTTTTTATTGTCCACAACTGAGAACTTCTGTCCATTGCATATTAGTTCTCAAATGCATAATGTACTTTTATGTCCCCTCTTAAAAAAGCACTAAAATACATCAGATTGTATTGTAAGTTGTCTCCACTTACAGTGCAAGGAAAACAGATCTCCATCTATTTTTATAGTAAAGATGTGTTTGCCTTCAAGACAGGCAAAGGAAATTATTTTACAGGATGAATATATGAAAGTGCTATGCAGTTTCCTTGGAGTTCTTATGTTTGTAATGGAATTTATGTAATGGAATTTACTTCTGAGTAGACATTATGTGATTGCTCTGTAAGTGGCTAGTAGGAGTCTACTTTCAGGTTTACTTTGTAATGCAGCATCAAACAGCGAACCTGATAAGTGGATGTGTAAATAACATCCATTATAGGCAAAAGATCTATGCGATCTGAATAGAAATGGGAGTAGGAAGGGAAGGAAGGAAGTCAAAGGAGAGAGAGAGAGTGTGTGTGTGTATAAGGCAGGGGGTACTACAGGTGTGTGAATACATTGATTTAAAAGTTCCATCCTTGATATTGAGAGAGCAGTTTTAAAAGTTTGATCCACTGAAAATATTCTGTCCTTTGCCTGAGGTGCTACATTCATAAGTTTCCCACTGTGAGTTACTAGATGATCTTTCCTGCATCTCAGCAGTACTTCACTCAAGTGCCAGTGTGTTATCTTTTCTCATTTAAAGACCAGAGGCTTCAAAATAGTTACCTCTTTTCCCCACTAGACTCAAGTATTTCTGTGACAAAATGCATAATATATCTCCGCATTTATTTCTAGGTCATTATTTTCTGATGTGGTAGTGGGAAAGGAGTTCTCATTTTATTTAGTCCCTTTTTAAATAGAAAATCCTTTAGCCTTTATAATCAGTATTTTTATTCCTTATTAGGAAAATCCCACAGGAAATTTTGTTTCATGAAACAGTCTTTTAAAGATTATTATCAAAATATAGAGAAGTCCATTGAGCCAGTTCTTCTCACAGGCAGCCTTCCTCTAAGATACCTAGTTTTAGGAATCCGACATTTTTTTACTTAAGTGTTAGAATAAATAAGTAAGTTGCTTTTTACTTATTGTAGACCAAAGGTACATGTATAGATGTATACATTGATCAAGTTTGTTTCATTAATTGTTTCAAATGACTCCAAATTCTAAAAGTTTGGGGGTAGTAAGTAAAGCATGCATGAACCTCAGAAGAAAAAACAACAGCTAAGAAACAATCAGTCAGTGGCTTGGATCCAGTCTACCTCCTACTCATGTTCTCTAGCAGCTGGCGTGCAGAGGTATACTATCCCTGACACTGGAAGGGCTCCACTCGTATAAGCATACTCTCCTGATTTTCAAGGATTCCTCTGCCTGGCATCAGAGTTCATCTGATTAAGCTTTGCCCCCTGATCCTCTGGGCAGCATTTACAGTAGGCTCGAGGGGCTGCCATGGAAGAGAAGGGACAGGAAGCAGCCTCTTAGTATCCTGAATGGACGCTCCTCAATCTAGATCCAACTGTCTATATTTCATGGCCATATATCTACTGTACAAACATACTAGGTTGCATGTAATGTCTTCCACAAAGTTCTGTCTTAAACATGTTAGTCCACATAACTATCATTTCCATGTTTCTCTGGGGAAAGGGTATAGCTGATAATGGGAGGGGGGATTCATATGATATGCTAAACCAAGGCTTTGTAGCCATGATGACTTAGCATACTGTTGAAATCTAGGGTACTCTTCCACAGAGTGGTTGGTTTGTGGCTACAAAGCTACTCCAAGAAGACATGGCTTGTTGTAGGGGTTGCTTAACCTTCCATGTCATCCAAAACCAGACTCTAACCCAGAAGCCTTCCCTTAGTTTTGCAAGCAAGCTTGGGTTCCCCAGATCTGCCTAGCAACAAATGGCACTGCGAAGTCCCAAAGACCAGACTTCACCCTGAACTCTTTCAAGTGGCTGATAGTAATGTGGCTTCCATCATTGCTGGTGAGTTGTGCGTATGTTCCTTCCTAATCTCAGTGAAGTGTGTTTCTCTCAGTGGTTTTCCCCAGATGCGTTATCTTCAGACGATCCAGGGAATACAGTCGTGTTTCCCTGTCAAATGTGGCTTCAGTTTGGATAGTGCCTCTTCCCACATACCATGAGTCCTTGGCACAATTCTGTGATGGAGCAACCATAAGTTATGAGCTGTGAAAACTTGCTGTGTCTTGTGAACCTGTCCAAATATGAGTAATGCTTGTGGTTCACCTATGCCATATATATTTCTGACAAGATCTTATTTTAACGAAAGGGAAAAGGAAAGAATGATGATCTTATTTACCAAAAATGTTGCAGACGTTTGCATCTGAGTTAGCATAGCTTTTATATTTTATTATCATTATTTAAAATTTATTTTATCAAACCTGTTGTAATTATATATGCCAGTTTCTATTGTCTTTTAAGGTATTTTCACTTGTAATCTTCACTTTCTTGAGAGAGAGATATTTCATATGCACATGCATCTACAAAGTATATAGGATTAATTGATGCCACCCTCTATTAGAATCAACATTTTTGCTACAAAACAGCAAAGGTCAAAAGTGGCAACAATTACAATAATTAGATACACTGTTTTAGAATTTTGTTGTGTACCTTCTCTGAAGTGTGGCAAACATATGTGGCAGTTTTTGAGCAATGAGCATGCATCCATAAGAATATCTGGCCCAGTATTCATGACAATAGCTCTAAAAAACTGCCCATGTATTTTTCCTGTTTCACTTGTGGAAAATAAGGGCAGCTCCATACTTTACATAACTAACTTGATTTCTGTGGATACACCAACATTTCTGACAAGAAGTGCATCTTCTTGCGAGGAAATCCTCTTGCAAAATGGAAAACTGAAAATTTTTTCCAGAGGGTTGGGTAATCTTTTGGAATAGAATGTTTCCTGCTATCCCAGTATATTGCTATATGCATTCTAATGGTTTAATATTTCAAGTGAGAGCCAATGTGGTGTAGTGGTTAAGAGTATGGGACTGGGACTCAGACGACCTGGGTTCTAGTCCCCGCTCAGCCGTGGAGCCAACTGGGTGACTTTGGGTCAGTTCCAGACTCTCAGCCCAATCTACCTCACAGGGTTGTTGTTGTGGGGATAAGATGAAGGAGGAGATGTAAGCTGCCTTGAGCCCTTTGTAGGAAAAAGGCAAGCTATAAATTGAAGAATAAATAAATAAATAAAAAGTGTCGCTCGTACCAGGCTTTTCTTTAAAAATAATTTCTCTTAAGAAAGTTTCATCTAGAAAGTTGAAGTCGACTAATTGTCTGAGTGAACATTTTCATTGCAATTATATCTGTATGCAATATTAGCCATTCTTTCCAGGTTTTGTATCTTTGAAGAAACTAAGAGCCCAAATTTGGCATTTCAAACATAAGCATATCAGTAAGTTGCGAGAAGCTGCATAGTTTGCAAAGAGAAATGACCCAAATATACTCTTTTCAGGAAAACCTCAATGGAACCAACTAAACCAACTGGAACATATTCACCTAAGTTAAAAGTTGTATAAGTTAGCATTCATTAGTAGCTGAACTGTTTCTGTATGAAAAATTCTATTTTTGCGGGCAACCTTTTCTTTCATCTTTAGTTATAATGAAAAGCAGGTTTTGAGGGCAAATTTGCTCTTTGTCGTTACCGTTACACAAAAGTACAGGCATACAAATTAGACTTAGTAGGAAATATCCTGTGGAAATAATGTGACTACTTTCATACCCTTAGGGTGCAAGGCTTCAAGGTCAGACAGAAAAAAGGCCTACAATTCCCAGCATGCTGCAGCAAGCATGTCCCAGGCAGTGTACGATAGAATAACATGACTCTTTCTGACATGATGTGTAGAGTGATGAAGGTCACTGCATGCAAATGGTGCATAAACATGGCCATCCCTAGTGGGTTACCCTAATCTAATTGAAATGTCTAGCTGAACCAGAGATGAAATAACTGTGATAAATATTATCAGAATTTGCTGGTGATTTGCCAGAGTGTCCTCCCCCAGTGTCTGTATACTATTTCGGTGTGTATCTGCAAAGCTTGGGCTGTAGTGTCCTGATCTCTTTGGGAAAATGTGCTTAAAATACTTGACTTTCCAGAAGTTGAGAACAAAGGAAGAAAAATGGATTTATATATTTTCTGGAAAGTCCAACAACATTTAGCAGATATTTGATTATGTGTACAATATTGAATGATTTTTAATGGTGGTCATCTTTCTGTGGACTGTTTCCAACCTTAAAGAGCATGAGAAAAATTTAAGTCTATTTAGACCTCCAGAGAAGAAGAATTTAAGTTTTTACAATGAGGGACACTAAGTTACTGCTGTTCATTCTTTTGTTTGTATTCTTTGCAAGTACTATAGAAATGGGATAAATGTATTATTTAGTTACATTTATTGTTCTCAAGAAATAATAGGTTCATACGTGTGTAGCTGAAATTCCAAGTTGTCAACAAAATCAGAGATCTAGTGCATAGTCTGCATGCCTTGTTCATTTTAACAGAGGGAACAGGAAGAAATACCAGCGGCTTGTTGCATCAGGCCAAGTGTGTAGGATCTTGTTTCCAGTTGCAGACAGCCGAATGCTTCTGGGAGGCCTACAGCCTTTGATGTCTCCTCTATTTCCATGTACACAAGTGGACTTGGACGGCCAGATGAACCTTGTTTGTGGCATCAGGACTGTGGTGGCAAATGCTCAGGCTAAAGGCACCTAAACCCCATTTCTCTAAAGCCCATTTCTCTAAACCTCAACTGACCCCGTCCTATAACAAGGGGAGGTGGCTGTTGGTTCAGTTCTGTGGTGCTGCCATTTCACAGATAATGGGTAGTTGCTTTTTAATGGATGAATGGATAGATGGAGGGCAGCAGATTCAATGGCCTGCAAGCCATTAGCATGTTTTGTTGATCCATGCAGTGTTGCAGTATTAGAAGAAAAGGAGGGGATGTATTCCTATGGCATTCCATGTAAATTTCATGCATCACAAATGTCTTTCCACCATGCATATTTACTTAAAACAAATAATCTGGATAGAAAGGGTAATGAAATTTAAGTGAAGATAACTCTGACAACTGCTAGTAAATATATATGAGCTAACTAAATGTAGACTCGAAATAAGAAAATATAGATGAAGCGTTCTCACACAGATACTGCTTGAATGCCAAGACATTTAGTGAAATCTGTCTTGTCAGAGGAAAGTGTGGAATTTTGCCCATAGCAAGATGCTGCCCTCATCCCTGAATTATATTTCATTTTCTGTAGTAGCTTAGCATTTCCAGTGCTGGATTGCTTGACCCAACAGCTTTTCAGGTCATTTTCTTTATTTAGAAGTACAAGGTCTTCCCAGGATGCTACAGGGACCAGTTTCTGCTGTAAACTATTATGACAATATATCAGAGATGGTACTTTAGCTCATTGGTAGAATTCAGACCAGATTTTACGGCACTTTGCTGAAGTTAACAGCATGAAAGCCATGGAGCGTATGCTTGGGTTCTTCAGCTATTTTCAGAGAGCATTTGGTGATTGTTCTACATTACATTGTTGTAGCATAAATGGATGTTGTCTGTCAGCCATATGAAAGGTAGAGTCCCCTTGTTAAAACCTTGGAAAAACCTTCTGAGGTCATACTGGGAATGCCAACTTTGGGGGCACCCACACTCTTTCAGCTGGTGGCGTTTTCCCCACGCTGGCTGAGACCTGGAAGACAGAAGACTGTTTTTGAGACAGTGGAGGGGAAAGACAAGGAACTGCCAGCTTCCGCCAAAGTCAAGAAATTCCTCAGCATCTTGTGAGGAGGGGGGAAACATTTGAATGCCTGGAAGCAGCCATCAAAAGTGTGAAGGCAATCCTTCTTTTAGTGCTCATTTTGTGTTTACTTCTGTGTCCCAAGTAATTAACATTAGAATAGATGAATTTCAGTCCTAAAACTGTTGCTTTTTTACTGTTTGAAAGCTTGTTTGACAAATAAATAAGCTTACCTTTATTAATATTTTATTTGAAGTTCTATGTTTCATAAGATGTGAATAGATTTGCAGACATATTTTTAACTAGTTCGTCATGGAAAACTTGTTTAGGCCGAACAATTGTTTAGGCATGTGAATTAATTTTATGTCTTGGGAAAGGTGCTATTAAAAATTGAAGGGTTTCTATAGCATAAGTGCATTATAAACAGAAACCCAGTGGTTCAGATTAGCTTATTGAAAATTAGCTTTCTTTTGTGGGTTTAAACTTTGACGTTAAATACCCCTTCTCTGTATTTTTCATTTGCAAAATAAATTGGCAATAGTCCACTTCAATTGAAAACAGTATTTCTTTTATGCTGGAATTTAATTTGTAAAGCATCACACATTCCCCTTGCATCCAAACATTTCATTTTCCTGTATTTTGTTTACAACCCTTGTCAATAGATATCGCAAAACCTTAATATTATAAATTAAAGGAGATGGGGCACTCTCCAAGACCACACAAGCACTTAGCATAGCAGTGAGATTCCCAGTTGTAAGAATAGACATCTATCGTATGATGGGGGGACCCAAAAAAACCAGGAATTTATTTATTAAAAATTCTGTATTTATTTTTACATGTTCAAACCTCAGTTACCTTCAAAGTACTCTCCGTTTGATGCAATACACCTATTGAGATTTTTTCCACTACTCAAAACAGGTTTTGAACGCATAGATTTTGATGCCTTTTAATGCTTCTGCCATTTTTTGTTTCACCTCTTCCATCCTGGCAAAACATTTTCCTTTGAGGACTTCTTTCATCTGGGAAAACAAAAACAAAAAAGTTGCATGGGACAAGATTGGGTGACTAGGGAGGGTGGAGCACAAGGCTCATGCTGTTTTTGGTCAAAAACTGCTGAACACTCAGCTGAACAAAATTTCACCACTGCAGGTTGTCCATGTAAATCAGCCATCAAGAAATAGTCAATCATGTTGCAAAGTCTCCAGAAAAACCTCCCTGAGTTCAAGTGCAGCCTCTCACAGCAACCCAGCTGGGTACACTGACCAGGTGGGTTCCTAGAACACTAACCTAGCCAGGGAAGCCTGTACTACAAGGGGCCAGCTCCCCAGAAGATAATTCCTGGCTTTATTGCATCCCCCCTCGTTTAGTCTTAGGCATGCTAAAGGTATATAGTTATACAATGGCAGTAACTATAGCTCAGGTTTTCAGTTCTGTTTGAAAAGAAGAATAAACTCTTGTCAGTGCCGTGGATCCTTTTTTCATGCCATGATTGATGTGACATCAATTTTAGTTTGATTCCTTATAACCAGGCTAGCCTTTTCAGTTGTAATTTTGTGGCTAAGCAATACTGAAGAACTACACAGATTTCTTAGATGAGTCATTTTTTTCCCTGTGTCGAGCAGTGGCTGCCTTTGTTGTGTGAGTGCTCAGGCAATATATCAATATGTACTGAAATGAATTCACTTAGTGATTGTTCTTACTGTATTGATTCAATTGTTATTTTGCACAGCTAGTGAAAAAAGCATGCATTACTTTCAGTGCCCCTTCAGCAAAGCATTTAGAATATGACATGAACTAGCTTTGCTTAGCTCCAGAATACATTTTCCTGTTTGTAATGCCAACTTCTATATCAAACAAATATGATTCCAACACAGGGCGATGATGTCAGACATTGTTAACTGTACCTGTTCTCTTATCCAGAGGACAGCAGCTTATTTGCACACAGAACATGCTATTATGATGATGCCGCCTACATTCCTATTGCTTTAACCTGAATTTTGGAAGTGTTTTGAGTTCTTTTGTGCTCTTTAGTATGAGTCTTCCTCTCTTTCCTTTTCTCATATTCAGAAGAGCGAAATAATACAGTACTACCCAATACTTAACTGCTGTGTATAGAAACCGACAGACAGACAAAACATTCAAATGTGCATTTTTCTTAAGTGATGGGATGGTGGGACATGTATGTTTTGCTTGCTTTTCACATTACTGTATGCATCTAGGTAGCGCCACTAGCCATATCACACTAACTGTTATCCATCACTGATACCAGCGCTGCTCCTTGTATTACCGTTACTCTTGTTGCTATATTACTGTTACTACATGGGAGATCTTTTAAAAATACATGGTAAATAGTACATGAATCTATTCCATATATTCATTCCTTTGATTACTGTCTTGAATCCAGAGAACTATAAACTGCATGGAGGCTTTCCAGTACCACCTCCTTTACTGTAGACCACCTCTGAAAAGTCCCTGGCAGAGTTGGGGAATTCTGCCGAGCAGCATGAGGAGTATCCTTGTTGGGTGGATTCTGCAGCAAGGAAAGATTTGGCGGGAACTGGGAAATCATGAGTGGGTGTGTCTTCCAGTGGTGCCCAGAGCTTCCTTGATACAATCTTTTCTATTATTTCAAATTAATTGGCACTGAAAGCTTTAGTGACATATAAATCATTAGCAGAGTGATATAAACACCTTATACACTATACCTACGCAGCTTCATATTTGGAGTCCAGGTGCACTGTGTATTAAAGCTATTTCTCATTGGTCTGCCTGCTGTCATGGTGTCTGTCAGTAATGATGAATGGAAGTAGAAACTTAATTTGTAACAATTCTCTTGCTGATAAGATTGATTGGAAGATACAGATTATTTTATTAGAAAATAGAAATGACTTAAACAATTATGCATGTCTCACTTTTGACATATTGTTGGGATCTGATAGGACAGAGGCAAAAATGAATTCATTTAGTTTCATTGAAAAGATGCTACAGAGTTTTGATTATGTTCTAATTTGAATAGTCCCTTCACTGTTGGTATGGTCTCTTTATCATTTAGGAGATCTCAAAAGAGTTTTGTCTTCTTATCATTAGCATGCATGTGCAACAAAATATTCCTCCGCTTGAATTCCCTAGTTCTAGAATCAAGACTGAAACCAAACATAATACTGGCTTAGCTCTAAGTCTGAACAATGTATCACTGTTTCCTTACAAAGCTGTCTTATACTAAGTCAGACTGCTGGTCCATGTGAATTGTCAGCACTAACCGGCAGCAGCTCTTTGGGGTTTCAGGCAGGATTTTAGGCCCATCTGGATATGCCAGGCATCCAACTGGGACCCTCTGCATGCAGAGAATATGTGCCGCTATGGAGTTAACAGCGCCTGCCATGAAGGTGCTTGAGTAACAGTTTATTCTAGGCTAGGGGTTAGTGGGGGAAAGGGGAGAGGCATTCAGAATGGTCTGCATTCACCCTGTTCTCTGGTCAGACTGCAGAACAACTCAAAGCTGTCTCACTGTAACTAATGCAGAGCCTTGGATGGCACAGTAACCAAGATGATGAAGTCAATTGCTGTGTCCTAGGAAATTGGCTGCATCTCTCCCTCCTTTATTTTCCTTTCTGTCCATCTTGTGGGGCAAGCAGTGCTGCAGCCCAAAGTCTGCTCACTCAGCACTTCCTCTGGTTGAGGCGGGGGTTTTCAAGATCATAGCCGCCCTATCATAATTCTTAAAAATGAGCCTGTATAGTAATATCACCCTTGAAGATTAGATATTAGAACTTTGCTGTATGGGTTCTGCTTTCCTTGTTCCCAAGCACTCTTTCTCTTGCTGTGCTTTTCAGTTTTCAGAAGCATGCTTGTTTGCCTGCAGTAGGAAGCTTCCAATTGCTTAGCTAGTTCTTTATATAGCAACCAGTTATTTTTTCCCAACAGAAAAGGAAATTTAAAGGTCAGGAATAAGATTAGGAGAAGGGATCCTCAAGGAGAAGTGAACTTTTAAGGTACAAGGGAGGAAGACTGACTGACTCTCTATGTCTCTTGCCCCAAAATGTTCCACCTAGAACTGTGGCTGTCCCACGTAACAAGGAAGGTTGGCTGTAGGGCTGAAATGGGACAGGACGAAGAGGTTCAGAGCCATTGACCAAGTTTAGGTAGAGCTGCAGCCCCCAAGTCCAGTCCCTTCTGTGGTTCCTGTTCTGTCTCAATAAATACATTTTATTTTTTATTTTATTTTTTTGTGATGTACAATGGGTTGAAAAATAGAGTGCTCTTCTTTTCTAGGATATTTAGCTGTACCTGTAAAAGAACCCCTTCCACTTCTCTTGCCATTCCACCCATTCCACCCTTTATTCCTCTTTCACCAGACTGGTGAGCAAAATGCGGCTGCACAGCTGAATGTGCAACACCATCTAGTGATGCCCCAATTCAGCTTCATGTTGCTGCACCTTTGCATTTTCATTATGTGATGTATTCCCCGGAGCAACTGAATTCTGTTCATTTTTGAATTGCTTGTGAATATAGCTATTCCTCACATGGTGGTAAACTGGAATAACAGTACTTATTAATACTTTTTATTACCTAATGTAATAAATAGCAACTTCAGACTGATTAGTGAGGCAAATATTAAGTGTGCATTCATTTTTGCAAAAGTTGATATTTGCATCTCTTTATAATATTTTCTAGTAACTTCACAGACAAAAATGGTCAGCTACTCCTTCCTTAATAACAAAATTAACTTTTGTTTAAAATTAAACAGGCAAAATTTGTCTACCTATGTCCCTTGTCTTGTATAAATATATATATAGGTAGGAGCATAGAGAAAAATGTGTTCAATCTGGACTTAGTCATAGCCAGAGTCAACCCACTGAAATTGAAAGGAATTAAATTAGACAGGATTAATGTTAGTTCCATCCATTTTAATAGGTCATCTTCAAGTATGCAGAATTACAGACAGGTGGCATTCAGTTTAAGAGCTTCAGCCATTAAGTGATACTGGAAGGAAACAGAAATAGAAACCATAAATGTGTGTAAGCGAAGTACAGTGATCATTCTTACCAGAATAACTTGGTTATAAAACAGTAATACCTGTATTACCAACTAACACCTGTGTTGGATCCAAACTGAGGTGCATGAAATAGAACTGAAGGAAACAGATTTCCTTGGGCCCTCTGCCTCACAACAGGTTGTTTCATCTTGTGGATGAAAGATTGTGAATGAAGCCCATCATACAAGAAGATGAACATCTAAATTAACTCCTGATGTTGTGAATTATGTTATTAGATACTCTAATAGGGTTGGAGATTTGGGAACAGTGTTGACAGCTGGGCTTGCTGCAAGGTCGGGGACTCTATTTGTGTAATGGAGGTGGGTTTTATTAGTGGGAGCACCTATTTTAGTGGATGCCGCCAATGACCAGCATGCCAGCCAAGACCCGTGAAAAAGAAGGCTTGTGGTCCAGCAGCCACTGTAGTCATTTGCTGGAGTGCTTTTGCTTTAAAGCTGTAGGTGACAATGGAGATTTCTTAAGTTTATGAAATGCTCAGTCTTTTTACTATTTATAAACTGTGGATAATGCACATACATAGGATGGAAGGAATGGCAGGTTCTGCCTTTACCTAAGGGCATTCATGTTAACATCTCAAACAAACATAATACTCAAACAAAACAAACTTTCAAAAGGTTTCTGAGTGTGCACTGTGGTACCTATGCATATATACTAATTTCAGACAATAAAATGAACATGATTAGGTTAGAGGCAGAACTCTTTTTGATAGGATGTTTTTATCATAATAGCTGAAAGGGACTTATTTTGTCTGGAGACCATAGAACTAAAAACAGCTCAACATCTCACTAATTAGAAGATGCGCTATATCTAAGGCATATGCTATTTGTGTATCAACATTGTGCTTAAGTGCATTATTAAGGCTGAAAGCACTGAGATGCCAACCAACTTGCCAGCTGTAATGTAGTTTCGGTAAAATGTGCCTCAAGCAATGCTTTTAAAGGTTGTTTCTGAATCCAGCTTTTACAGAATTTCTACACAGCTATAGAAGTGTTTAGGGGCATACTAATGATGCCACTGAATTCTCAATATTTGACTAATCTAAGGATGTTATTTTCAATAGAAAATATTTAAGTTCACAAAATAATTGAAAGGAAAAGGGTTTCTATTCTCATATCATACTAAATAATGGCAACCTAAGATCTTTGATATTAGTGGAACTGGTGTAAATTCATAGCACTTCTGATAATAGCAGTTGCTTTGATGTATAGTATACACTACTTTTCATGCCTATATTCAAGGCATCAGGAAAGAGCTGCTAGAATGTCTACATTTTCCCAGCTTTAGAACCTGGATTGACAACACATGTTTAACATAAAAAATACTGGACAGTCAGTTAGGAGATTAGTTTAGTGCTGGAAGAAAAGATGATTAATTTGTAAATTCTAAACCTTTGTAGTAGAAGTAGTCATAAGCCAGACAAATTTAAGCACTTGTAAATCCCATTTATTTAAATGGAACATTTAAAAAGTGCACCACTTTTTTAAAATGGCCATATTCCAGAAGCAATTCAGCAAATTGGTTATATGGTAACATGAGGCATTATTATCATCGTGTTATGTGGCAATATCAAAAAACCAAATCAGAGAGAGGACTGGAATTTCTCTAGAAAGAATTCCTGACAACACCACAGAACTAAATTAGAGCTAGAAGCTTCCCTTAAATAATGGTCAAGAGAAACAGGATTTTGTAAGAAAAAGATGGGATTGATTTCACCAAGAAGGAAGATAGTGACTTCTATCAAATTTGGAATTACTTTTTTATTTGGCTGGAGAAACGGGACTTGGTTTTGAGCTAAAGATGTTTTCATGTTATTATAAAAGGATTTTAGTATGATCATAGAATGTTAAAAGATAAGTTGTAAGGGGCTGACCCAGTAAATCTGATGCATGTGATGATTGATATGTGTAGTTTTAGTTTAAAATCTTAATAAAAATTAAAAAAGAACTAAATTAGAGCTAGGGTAATGCTTCCCGCTGTCAGTCTGCATGGATGGATACTGTTCTGTTTTACAGATCCTACACTTTGAACCCCCAAATCATCAAATGTGTGTGTGTGTCTTTCTCTCTGTATGTGAAGTGAGGTGAAGATTTTTTGCAAAATGCCATGCCCCTCAGCCTTTTGATTTCATCCCTTGTTGGAGATGGCATAGAAAGTTGAAAGTGGTATAATAAATAATAACATAAAGTGGTATAATAAAAATATAAATTGGCCCTTCATGGATAAGCATACACACATATTGCAACTAACCTTTTAAAGCTGAAAAACAGTGGCAATAGTGGCATGACATAGGCAAGGGTTTCTCTGTGATATCAACTTAAAATCTCTTTAAAAAACAGTGATGGATTCTCTTGAGTCCTATTGAAATCAACTGCATACACTGTTGTATACCTCCCAGACAGCTTTGGCGATTGAACAGCATAGAAATGAAAGAAATAAAAATAAATACTGATTATTTATTAAAGCAGTGGAACTGACGGGTTTTTTTTTAAGACAAATAGCCCAACTAAGTGTTTTGATAGTCATACTTATAAATGAGGCATTAGTTGACAAATGTATAAAATGATAAAAAATGGTAGATGAACGCACATTGCGTCTTTTATTGGTTTATGTGTAGAAGAAAGTAAAACTGAAAGTATACTGCCAAAAACAGTGAATACAATATTCATTGATAAACCTAACTTTTGTGAAGGTTCAAAGTGCCCAGTTTAGAATCTAAATATAGCTGTAGCCAGTGCTTTTTTTGCGGGGGGAAAAAAAAAGGTGCCGGAACTCACGTCGCCGGCAGTAAGTGCGCGACCACACACACCAATCCCAAGCTGAGCAGCAGCGGAGCAGCATCCCAAGCCGGAGCAGCGCCCTCACTATCTCACTATCAGATAGCAGATAGCAGACACAAAAGCAGCCTGCAGGCACTATGTTAATGATGTTTGCTGCTGATCTGCTACGATTCAAAATCACTTCGTAAAATCCATTGGAAAAAAAGGTGCTGGAACACCGTTCCGGTGCGTTCTATGACAAAAAAAGCCCTGGCTGTAGCTATTCTTTTACTGTGTTAGGAAGGCAGGAGAACTCTTGTTTTGATTATGTTTTCTTCCGTCTAAAAATGAAATCCCATTTCAGTGAAAGCATAGGGAAGTGGCAATCTCTCCTTTGTGAGAAGTTTTATTTTTCATTGTCACCTTGCACTTTTTCTTATGCTAATCATTCACTTTTGGACACAGGTATTCTTGTAAAAGAACAGACTGACAAACCAACTAAATTTTGTTTGTTAGTGACTAAGAAAGCTAAGCTTGAAAAAGCTTGGGGAAGCTAAGTTCCCTGCATACGGTGATAAAAATTCTGCAACCGTAATTTTGGAACACGGTCTTCTAAACCATTCAGTAACAGTAACTTAAAGTAGCTTACCTGCCCCCTCCACACAGACACTCATATGCACACACAGAGAAAATAAGTTTCTATATACGAGTTTCCATATGAACTTGTATGTAGGTCTGCTAACATGGGTTTGATTGTTCTTTGTAGTGTAGCTGGAGCTTCCGTCATGTGCTAGTGTTTTAGGGCGGAGATCTATCAGTCATGAGCAGTGCCCATAACTGGAAAGTTTACTACATAGTAAATTCACTATGTTAATTAGTCTCTTTCTCACACACACGCATACATATATGTTGGGCGTACTGTTTGCACTTCAAATGGGCTGATCATAATTATTTCTCTCTTTTTAAAGAGAAATCTTGCTTTCTCAGTAATGCACTGTGATTTATCTATTTCTTGTAATGTCGGCTTGAATACTCTTGAGGATGCAGCTGGGCTAAGCATAAGCAATGAAATGCTTATGCTGTAATTGGAGCTGTAATTGGACCCAATCACTAGCTTGAGGTCATTATTATTATTGTTTGAGTGCCAATGCCGGGGGCGGGGGCAGGGGCGGGGGCAGGGAATCAATGAAATGTGGCAGCATGCTCCTTTTCAGCACTTCAGTCAGTCAGACTTTCCGTCAAGTTTCTCCATTACTTCATCTTCATTTTTGTTTTCCAGACAGTCACTCAGCATTCCATGTGCGCTGAGAATGTTGAGTATTTGGAAGTTCCCCAGCCCCCTGAGGGCTATGTTTTGCACATCAGCACACCTTGGCTTTCCCAGAACCTGCTCCTCCCTCCCTCTTGTATTGTATCCATGGTGGCATTTTGGTTACATAAGCAGTGGCAGTCACCTGTAACTATTAGGAAAATGATGGAAATGAGTGCAAATCAGAGGACATTCAGTTTCCATATCAAGTTTACACCAAGACCACTCCAAGATCCATAAATTCCCTAGAGCGACTATGCACCCTTCTTAACGAGGACCAGCCTCTGCTTGCAGGGCTGCCAGAGAAAGGGCATTCTTCATTTGTCCTGAACATACTGGGTTAAAAAAAATAACAATTAAGAATTGCTGCTCGTCTTCACTCAATACCTGGGCAGCAGGTGGAAGAGGCAGGCACACAGGTCACCTGGTTGTGATAGTGAGATGTGCTGCATTTCTATTAGTAATTATTGCCCAGTAAGCATAAAAGAATACATGCAGTTTTATGCAGATTGGAACCCTCTTTTGTCCTCTGTTCAGTGATGCAGTTCCTCTTTTTCTGCCATTCATAAGTGACCGCAAGTGGAGGTCCACAGTGGGGAGTTTGTCAGAGATTAGTGGTGGATTTCACGAAGCGTGTACAATAGCATCTCATACGTGGAATGCGTTAACCGGAGCCACAGACACGGTGGGTTGGATCCATGTGAAGCTAGTTGTAAACCATTGGGACTTGTAAAGTCATAGCTATTCAATTGTTCTGTTTATTTCATTGGGCTGCAAATTCAATGAACTTTGTCTGTATCAAACCAAGTAGGATTAGTGGTTATAATAAAAAAAAAAAATATTTGGCTTGTGGGGTTTTTTAAAGTACTGATTTTTTATACAAGGCCATGTTATGTTATAAATACAAGAAAAAGTATCTTACGTAACCTAACAGTGAAGTGAGCCCGTGGGAGGTTGATGTAGTGTGCTATTGAATGAGCCTTTGTGTTGAGCTTTTCTAAATTCACTTTGCTGACAAAATAAATAACAGTAATTCTGCTGGACTTTCTTCTGGGATGGATCTTGAACAGAATGGTTCTCATTTTTCAGGCAAGGGAACATTGTGCCCATTCCATGATAACTGCCTGGGAAGGCTTCACAAAGATACAGTGGATAAATCACATTATCTGCTTTGTTTCAAATGCTAGTTTGTGGCATGACCCACACGGATACAGCACCAAGTATAGTGAAATCCCTGTAGGATGCAATCGTCCCACTTCCCAGCGGTCCCGTCCTCAGGAGATGCATGGGCACGCATGCAGACAGGACAACGGGCACCTAGATAGTAAGCTGAATCTGTAGGGAGGAATTTATAGGCAGCTCTACATTGAAGTGCAAATTGCTGGGAAAAATCATTTACGTATATCTGTCGAGTATTACTGAAAAAAGAATGAAAAAAACATTGTGCTATGGGACCAGTGCAATAGGATTATGGTTCAAAATATATGTGGGGAAATATATTTTCACTCAATTTCCCTTTTATGTCAAAGATTCTAGCTATTGCCGAATCTTTTTTTCATGGGACCTGCCAAAGGAGTTTTGCTTTTCTCTTAATCCCACTTTATAATTTGGAAGTTACCCATCTTAGCACCTGATGTCACAATGTTCCCAACACCCACTCCTGGTAGCCTGGCAACCCACCCACAGGGGACCTGTGATTCACTTTCAGGTCCTGACATACCACTTGAGAACTGCTGACATAAGTTCATGTGTATAACATTAAATGTGCAATGTATTGCCTTATTTGTCTGTAAAGGGCATGCCTCTCATAAGAGTGCTCTTTTTCTCAGATGGCTTTTAGCTTGCAATTAAATGCTGTAAAGTTAGACTTCCTTTGGCAAACAGAAAAGTAATTGCATTGCTGTAAAAATCCAAACAATTAGAGGTAAATGTGAAGATTGGAGGTTTCTTTTTTTCTTTTTTGAGATAGAGAAGCTATCCATTCAAAACTAATAATTATCACCATACCTGTCTGCACAGTCACATCCAACTGAGGGTAATAATATTCTACAACTGAAACAAGAAATTCTTTTCATGATGTATTGTAACTTGTCCCCAAATCACTCAATTACGTCAGTAATTGTATAAAATCCATGATTTTAGACTTGAATCTTCAGAATTTGGCCTTGATTCTACAGAACCACTGGAATGCTAATGACAATATATAAAATATTTGATTCTTAGAAGCCGAACTTCATATCTCAATTTGCCTTATCTCTTGGGTAGTCTTGAGAAAAATACTTTTGGTAGGTTCTGACTATGTATGGAAATTTCAACTGTGAGGATGGTTTATTTTTTTAAATGTAAAGCATACTTATATTTTTACTAAATGGTGGTTTTACAATAAAGTGGGACATGGGTATAATACTTGTGCACAATAAACTTCCTTACCCCCTAATTGCTTGTCTTGCCTTTATTCCATGGAACTATTTGCTGATCCTGCCTGTTTTCATAATTGTTTAAATGCAAAGCACTTGGACAGATTGTCAAAAAGAATTGTATCTGATTACTTGCTCACAACAATTGAGAACTTAGAAGTTCAGTACACAGAACTCTTCCGTAGCTTTTTAAAGCCCTGTAACCCATCCTATAAATGCCTTCCTCATTCTCAAGTAGCAAAAGGACTTAGGAGTGTGTGACGAATCTGTGGGGAAGTGAAAAGCCACTGGGTTTCTTCCGTGCACCTCCCTGGATTCCAGCACTCCATTCACATGCTGGCGCCAGCTGGCTGCAGTGCAAATGGAGCAATCAAAGGAGAGGGGAAGGCACAAAAGCAAAATAGGAAGTAAAGAAGGAGAAAAATAACAGTCCCAGGTGCCAGTGAAAAATACTTACTCCTGTCTTACATGTTTCAGGAATATCCTTTTTCATGGGCTATAAAGGAGCAGACATGCATAAATGTGGCTATTTAGTAAACCATCAGAATATAAATATGAACATACAACGTTCTACTTGTTTATGTTGCTCCAAAGCAGGCAGAAGCAACTAAAAACAGGAAAACAGAGTATACAATATATGTATAAAGTACATATACATTCTACAACTGATGTTTTCAGCAAATGCATTACTAAAATTATATTTTAAAATCATCTTTAAAATATTATATATTATATTTATGTATTTACAAACATCCATTGAGAGAAAGAGGATATAATAGTTAATATTGTGTTTCTATATGCAATAAGAATTATGGTGTATCAAAATTCCCATTAAACAGACATTCCAAAAATAACCATTATAATTTGAAAACACAGTATGACAAAAATAGTCATCTCCATAACTAAATCTCCCTTGCATTATCACATAAATACCTGCATAAAGTATGCTACTTTTACACTGGAATGTTTATAAAATATTGGTGAAATGCCTTGTATGTTTTCTTTTTGCTTCACACTACATATACAGTAAGTCATCCTTACAGAGTGTTGCTTCTCCAAAAAGTTTCATATTTGTTGTTCCTTAAGTTTATCTATAGCTATTGAAGTGTTCTTTTAAATTACCTATGGAGGAAGATGGAAAGGGGGAAGAAGATAAAAAGCCCTATTCAGACTATAACGCTGGAGGCCTCCTATGTCATTCAGTAATTGGCTTATTTTGCCAAAAACTCTGATTGCATTCACGAAAATACTAATACACCCATTACTCAAATGTTCACTGGAAAGTAGTTATTTACTGCCCACAAACTCACCTAAAAACCATCCATTTGTTATACTGAAAGGGACTGTGTCTATGCATTTATAATGTATCAGACTACTGTGCAGGATTACTGATGTGAGTAATCCTGATAAACAAACCTCTACATGATAATGCTCTAAAAAGGGGGAAATCTCCACTGCCTTGTTATTGATCCTGAAAGGAGCTACAGAATTGTTATCAGGTTGACAACAGTGCCTACATTCAGTCCTTAGGAGAGACAGTATTAAGTTTTATAGTCCAAAATTGGTCTCTTCTGAAGAGCAATATATTGTTGGATACGTATAATTTCTCTATAAGCCAGAAGGTGAGTTTGTCTGCAGAGTGCCGTGCTTGCACAAAAATTGACCAAAGAGACTTAGTCTCTTATTCCATATGTTGCTAAAATGTTCACTCATATGTTTCTCAAGTGACTTTTGTGTTTGACACACACATATTTTATCACAGGGACACTTTATTGCATAGACCACATGGGATAAGAGTAACAACAAAGAATTCTTTAACTATATCAGAAGCAGGAAACCAGGTAGAGATGCTGTTGGACTATTAGATAACAATGGAGTTAAAGGATTACTAACAATACAGATAAAAGCATCTTCAGATAAAAGAATCAGAATGACCAGGATATTTAGAGTAAGAACAACAATTCCTGGTGAGCATCTGCATAGAGAAGGCAATAAAGTTTCAGCAATTCAATTATTTCTCCCCCACATGGACATAGTCTCAGTTCAAAGGGGATTTTTTGAAATCTTCCTTCAGTAACGGCTGTTGGGAGAGCATTGAATCTAGCTAAAGATAAAACCCTCCTGAATTTTGGGATCGTTAAGCGACTGAGATATCTGACTGGTTGGAGAAGATGTGCAGAATGGTTCAGGAAGGTGTTTCTGGATAGAATTGGATAATCTGCTTGCAGCTCTAAATCAGTGGCCCACTGTTTAAGTTTTGCTGATGCCCATTCATAACCCTTAGCCATGAAAAACCTTATAATTGCAATTTGGTCTAGATTGCCTGGCTCCAGGAGCTCTGAAAGCTATCAGTCTTAATTAGAGAGACCAGGCCAGCTGGAAAGAAGAGCTTGAGCCAGTAAGAAATGATGTAAATCCAGGCCAAAGTTTCAATTTTAAGAAGATCTGCTTTGTGTTGAAGGACTGTATTCAGGGTGCAGTGAAGTGCTTAAAAGATGGTTCTCAAGAATTGGACTGAACTTTTCCCAAGGGAAGAAAAGACCTGTAGGGTCCAAATTAGTGACAGACAGGAGCTGGGCTCAGATCTTAGCGGTAAAGACTTTAACTGCTGGGGGAATATGCTGTGCACCTTCAGAAAAATAAAAAGTTTGTAAAGCTGACATTGTTTTGTGCATTTAAGATGATGCAGTCAACATGATATTTATGGTTACCTGTGGCATGGAAGACAATTCCCAGATATTTGAAGGATTTAACTTGCTCTAGTAGGTGGTTATTTAGTTGCCAAATGTGTGGCTTAGGGGGCTTGGCAAAAACTACTACTTTGGTTTTAGAACAGTTCATTTCCAAACTTTCTTCTTGGTAATACTCGGCTAGTGCGTGGAGTGCCCTTTTCAGGCCAGTCCGTGTTTGAGAAAGTAGCACAGCATCATCTGCATACAAAAGAACAGTGCCTATTTCTAGCCCAGAGTCTCCAGTTGCTTTAATCCAGGACTGGTCGCAACATGTTTACATGAAGCTGGATCCAGCATAACTCACAGGGTTGACTAGTTTAGCATAATTGAGGGGAGCATTTTAATGCAACTAATATGAAGGCACTAACTTCCTCTGAATTCTGCACATGCCTGTCATTGAACTTAATAACATAAACCCTGTTAAGTCCAGTGAGACTTATTCCCAAGAAACTGTGTATAGAATTGAATTGGGATTAGTGGCTTGGATACTTAGTTTGCTTCCACTAGTGGGCTTGTTCCATGAATGGATTTCAAATCACAGGACACACTCGTTAGAGGAAGGGCAAAATCCACCCTCATGTAAGCTGTTCCGAGACGTTGTAAGCCATCCTGAGATGTTCTGTAGGGGACGGGATAGAAAAGCTTTAAATAAATAAATTTCCCATTCTGCCTGTAGTCCTTGCGTAAACCCCAGTCTGTTCTGAAGGTTGGGCAACTCACTGGAACATTGACAGTGGACTTCTGAGAGAGGGAGAATAACTGAAAATTGCATCTTTCTGCAGATGAAATCATACCCTTAATAAAAAGCCTTCTGTTAAGAGAAGGGATATTTAGGATGTATTTGCCAAAGGGACATTCAAGATCAAGTTACTTTCTCTAACTGCTTTTTTCCCAATCTCTCTTGTACAACTTTTGGAGGAAAACATGACACAAACTTTTATTCTGGATAGCAGACAAAATGAGTCATAGTATCCACTAAGCAAGTAAAAATGGGATTTTGCTAACAAAACCTGAAAGACGGTTATAGGAATTGGAACATTAAATTGCCTGGACCAGTTTTATTTAGCAGCATTAAATATTTCAATGGCACAGAAGAAAGATGTGTGAAAAACAGAAGTGCTCCAAGACATGCTAGAATCTGGAAATAGGTTTAGGTGTTCATTTTGTGTCCTCAAAGTCTGACATTTGATAAAGAGAATTATTCTATACAAATTGTTTTCTCATTGTGCAAGAGATCTTAAGAGAAATTTCCATGTACAGTTCTGCGTTTGTTGTAAAATATTTTTTAACCTGAAATTTATTTTGGATCCCTGTAATAAGAATATTTAAAGCTACAGTTATTGTCTTCCCTGCCATATAATATCTCTATTCTTAATCAGAATATGGAAATAATTGGGAACCATATGTAATATAAGTAGGAATAGTGGCAAGGACTTCGCAGCAGTGCAGCACTGAACTGAAAATTCAGGCGATGCTCACGCCACCTCATTCCCTGGGCTTGTTTTGCTCTGACAGCACAGTACCATGTATGATGCCTGATTAAATTAAATTAAATTAAATTTTTATTTTGTCATAAGCAAGTTTTTCCCATCTTTTCCCTCTCCAGAAAAAACTTCAGACAAAAACTTTAGAATCCCAGTCTTTTATTAGAGTTTTACCTATTGCAAGGCAGCATAAATCAAAGGAGCAGTCTCTTTGAGATGAGGAAGAAGCATTTGCCACCTGAAGAGCTGAGCCCAGACTGAGTCATCTCCTCTTTTTCCCACTTGCAGAAAGATTCTGACTCCACCCTCAGGGTGGCAGCTGCTGCTTTTGAGCTCAATGGCACCTGTTGTCCTCTTGCAGGGTCAAGAAATTCTCCCTCAGTTCCCTCTCCACCCAATTATGAAATCTCTCTCTCCTTTTCCAAGGCCAGCTGGTTCTCACACTCTGAGTATCCTCACTTTGTAATCTGGAAACTGCAAAGTCCTCCTCCTCTGAATATGAGGAATCCATCTGGGGAAGCTGCAGTTTGAAGGCGCTGAGCCCCTTTTCCACACTCATTTGTAATGCATCTCTGTAGTTAGACCTTATGAGACACTCTTGGCCTCCTTCAAGATATCCTGTTTGGACACATGAAAGCCTGCAGAGAAAGACAAGAGTCCGTGACAGAGTAGGCAGTTGGAGTTAGCAAGGAGAGCTGACTTGAAATCAAGGGTCTGGCTACAACAGTTTTGAGGTCTGTCAGGGAAAGCAAAATAATGAATCAGCTACACAATCTGCAGGACTACGGACAGCTCCCAGCAGGCAACTGGTGGCATGACGGCAATAGCAGTGAGTAAGGTCTCATTAGAAACAAATGAATAACTTGCGATTAACCTGGTAGATTAATGAGAATGGATAGTGTCCCTATGGCTGCTTAGAGCAGTGTTTGAGTGATGGGGATGGGGAATCTTCAGGGTTTGCCTTTCCCTCTCCAGGTCACAGGTTCAGTCAGACATGGATTGGGGATCTCACAAGGACACCCTGAGAATACTGCTGGCATTCCAACCATTCCCTTGCTGGTGAACTTACACTTGCTCTGGGTAAATTGGTTGAGAATGTTATCAAAAATAAAATTACAAAGCAAAGAGTAGGAAAAGTTGTGCTAAAAAGAATCCAAAAGGCTTCTCTTTTCACTACCATTTTAGCATTCTTTGAAAGTGTCAATAAATACAGAGAATGGACTGATCCAGTATATATTGTTTACTTGAACTTTCAAAAGGCTTTTGACAAATTTCTTTGCAAAGTCTCCTGAGCACATGAAATAAGAGGAGCGGTCATCTTATGGATCAGCAGTTGCTTTAAGAATAGAAAACAGAGAGTGGGGATATATGGTAATTTCTCTCAATGGAGGGGATGTAAGTGATAGGGTCCTACAGGGATCAGTGCTGGGACCAATGCTTTTCAACTTATACGTAAATGATCTTGAATTAGAAGTGAATACTGAAGCGGCAACTTTGCTGATGACATCAAAGGTTGCACCCAAAGATATTTAGGGTGCTTGAAACAGAAAGAATTAAGATGATCCTAAAGGCTGTCTAGGAGAATGGGCATCAAAATGGCAAGTGTGATTCACTGTAAACAAAAGTAAAGTGTGTACATTGGGGCAACCTGCCCCCTCAAAGCATAAACTAATGGGATTTAAACTAGCATTGACTGACCAAGGATGATATCTTACAGTTATGATGGCCGGGTAAATTAAAATGTTGACCCAGTGTGCAACTGTGTGAAAAAGGTGAACTCCATGTTAGGCATAATTAGGGAAGTAACTGAAAATAAAGCTTCCAGTATCATGCTCCCTTTATACAATTCTGTGGTGTAACCTCACCTAGAATTCTTTATAGAGTTTGGGTCATTGCACCTAAAAAGGGGATATTGTAGAAAATGGGAAACAATGCAGAAAAGGTCTGCTAACATAATCACAGGCCTGGAGAAACTCTCCTATGAGGAAAGGTGAGCATGGTGAGAGATGATCATGTTGGACAGGAAGACAGGAAAATCTGGCATCATCCCATGAAGCTGATTGGTGGGAGATTCAGGACAAATAAATGGAAGTAGTTGGTCACACAGTACATAGTTAAACTATGGAATTCTTTTCCACAAGTTTTACTGATAAGAACCACTTGGATATTTTCGAAGGGGGATTTGATAAATTCACAGAGTAGAATTAGCTGGTACTACTCCTGATGTTCATATTTGTATGCTTCTTTCAGAAGCAGAATGTTTGCCAGTTGCTCAGGAATTCACAGTTGTAAGAGGGTGCTGACATTTTCTTGTACTGTTTGTGGGTTTCCTAATGGTAGTTGGTTGTCCAACATGTGAAGAGAGTGCTGGACTAGATTAACCTTTAGTGATATCCACCATGGCTCTTATGTTTTTATACCCAACACTTTCCCTACTTGGGCTGGCATGTGTGGTATCAGATAATAGTGTTGGGGGTTAGGATAATTGTTCTGGGAGATCCCATTTATTACCACCATCCAAGCAGGATGTATCTAAGGCATATGTGGCTGTGGACAGATCATACCTCTGTAGGAGTGGATTCAGTTGGCACCTTAGCTGCAGCTATATAAACACAACCCTGGACACCAAGACCTGGAAATCCAGGTCCAGGGTCAAGTCAAATTGCAAGGTGGAGTCTTCTGGCAAAGGGTAACCCTCAGAGTGGGAGTTATGGAAGGAGCTGCAACAAAAAACTAGTCCATCAGAAGAAGGGGTTAATCGAATGATCAGTTTTATCTGGATCTTCCTATTATTCAGTGTACTTCTACATTCTTCTATACATGCATAAACGGTCAGCGTGATCTCAAGTGCTCCTATGGTTTTAATTAGGATGCTCCTAATCTGTTTTTCCATTTTATTCTTTTGTTCTGTCTAAAGCTAATTATTTTCCTACATAAGTTTCTGAAAGTCCCATTAATGAAGAAGACCTGGCAAATTTAGCTTTTGTAGCTTTTAATCTTTCTGTTAAAACTAGCTCTTCTATCCCATCAGAAATACAGTACTCTATCTACTTCCCTCTCTTTTTCTGCTTAACAACACAGTCTCATAACCTTTGAGTCATTGTAAGCTCCTCTTTCTATAGTCTCTCTCATGCCTTACACCATGAAAATGCTGGTTCATATGGACACTAACTCCTGTTTTCAAGGACACTTGCAAAGCTTACATGGAGAAGCCACCCAGTAATTTGTAGCTAGATTCTACTCTGGCATGCACTTGCCATAGGGTCCTTGAATGGGAATGTTACTCCATTCCCTTGACAGAACTGCATCAAAGAATTCCCCTTTGAAGTTTTTCCATCATATTGTCATGGAAAGTATTTCTGATGGGTTGCAACAGCCACTTGAACTGGTTACCTACCAGAACAAATTGAGCAAAGGCATTTAAAATGTACTCTTTTGTATTTTCCATGGAAGGTTTTGCTCAGCATGTCTTGTTTAATATCTCATGTTCTACAAGCATTTACTCAACAGTATTTGTTACTGGAAAAAGCAAGGGGGAAGAAAAATTCCTGGCCAATAGAAGACCCCCCTCCTCCCAATAGGTATTCTTTTGTCTTCTTAATCTCCATAGGTTGCAGTTGTAGCTTTTAAGAATAAAAATATTTAAGATAGTGTTTAATATGTAAATACTTATTGAAACGAATGTTTCACATTTTCTGTAATATTCAATTTGCATTAGAAAACACTATAGGAGAAGACAAATACAGAGCCATATGTAATTTAAGAATACTTATGTATTTTTGAACTTCAGCCTGGCAAGTACAGAACAGATAGGAGTTTGCAAATTTATGAGTTTCCTGCAATTAGTATTCTTTTTATACGTTGGTTCATAATTGCTTCATTGCCTGGACACTTTGTCATGAACAACAAACATCAGCAATGCAGACTAAGAAGAGAGCTTGCCAAGGGTATGCAGCAAATACTTTTGGCAACTTGAACTGCTGGGATTGTACTGAAAAGAAATGGCTTGGGTATTCACAATAAAGTAAACAATCTTCATTAAAAATTCCTGACTTTACCCAGATATCAATTGAATCCTACAAAATTAGAAAGGTTGGGAAACTTGGTTCATTGATGAAAACTAAATTTCAGAATTGACACTTGAGAACAGGTTTGTTTGCTTGAAATTCAGTAAGAAACACATAATGTATGCTGAGTATTGGTCTTAGAAAAGCTGGTGCTTTGAAAAACATACAGACAAAATAGCAGGATTCCATGTGCAATTCACTGGGACAAATTTCTGAACCATCTCCTAACATGTTAGAGGTATCAAAACAGCATGTACTGAGTGATTCTCCATTCAGACAGGGAGGAAATTTTGCTAGGTAAAAAAGGGTTAAAAAAGTTAAAATTGCACCCACCAAACAATAACAGTGACATGTTCAAATCCATTACTCCAACTCTCGAGTCAAGTCTTGAGTTGTCTCAAGTCTTTAATTTCAAGTCCAGGTCAAGTCTCAAGTCATCACAAGAGATTTCCAAGTCAAGTCTCTTCTTAAGTCTCAGGAGCCAACTTGAGAGGTGGTGGTGGGGAGTGTGTGGGGTGGGTAGGGGGGTTGTAACCACTCCCCCCATGTTCCCATCTGCACTTCTCTCAGAGATGCCTTGCAGTCCTTTACTTCAACCATGGTTTATTTAAACAAATAGATAAAACCCCTATCCTGCCCCACCCCTGGAAACTCCTTCCCTCCCACCATCTCTGCTCTGCTTGTGCCTGCCTTCCAGGGTATCCTGCTGCAGGTAAGCCATGGAACAACTTGGTTATAAAAAATGTAGAAATCTCAAGTCAAGTTGAGTCACTCACTTGTTGCTGTCAAGCCTGAGTCGAATCGCTCACGTGACTTTGGTTGGACTTGGGAGAGAGTCACATGACTTGAGTACCCAACACTGAACAACAGTAAATGACAGTAAAGTGGCATCCACCAAACATTTTCTTGTTGGCATTCAGTTGAATAACAAATTTGCTACTATGATATGTAGGTGTTAATATAGTGGCAGCATCCTCTGGCTGAATCAGCATGATATTTGTTCAATGAAGTTGTTTGCACTTGTTCAAACACCACCATGGAAGTTATAATTGCAGGTCTTGGAAATCATTCTGCATTATTTTCTGGATAAAATGATAAGTTCATGCTTGTCCCATACAAGCTGAAGTTGGATATCTTGTTATCAGCTCCATAATATCCAATTCCTGGTGAATCAGTGGGAAGTCAGTTGAAAAGATAGTTGCTTCCTGGTGGTGAATGAAAAGATCATTGGTGGAATAATCTCTGCATCATCACTGGCATTGGCAGAATCCCTAATTGCAGAATTTATGACCCATGTTCTGCATTAACATAGGATGCTATCCCCATTGTGTTTGTTGATTCCTCCACTTCTTCAGCATATTTATATCACACCATCCAATAAATGGAAAGCTCACATGAAAAATCAAAACCAGAAAGCTGTTTCCCATTTATGACTAATAGAAAATAATTTTAAAGGCTAAATATAACAATAAACCCCAATAAAACTGGTATGAGTGAAATGCTCAAGTAGAGAAAGCATAGGAAAAGAATATTTTTATTTAGTTTCTAAAGCAAAGCAACACAGGTAGCAGGTGCAAGTCATTGGAAAGGATTTTCAGATGTGAAGCACCATGTCCAAAATGGTCTCTGTCGGGTAGCAGATGATGTGAAAGCAAAGCAGATGCATAGAAAACAACAGTGAGCAATACCGGACCTAAGCATCAGCTGCACAACCTTTAGTCACCTGCCTAACCTCCATAGGCTGGGATGCCTGGAACAGGGCCTTTGATAATCTTGGTGAGTGGTCTTATTCGTGTGGAAGACAGATACTCCAGTCCTGGGCTTGGATGCCAACAGAAATGTCCTAGACTTACTCTTTACAGCATGTAAGATTCTGTGCCTAGACCATCTGCATTTGTTTTTTGTCCTGTAGTTGTCATCAAGCTTTTCTTTCCTGGATAATACTTTTGTAAGTATTTTAAAGAACATTGTTTCCTTTTTCATTTGGCTTCATCTCCTATTTCTGCTGGCTGTGTTCTATCCTGCTTTGTAATCTACAATAAATCAATGCATTTGTAATGTTCTTCCTTCCAAATTTCACAGCCTTTATGAAAAGACTTGGCAAAGATGCCCACCTAATCTACAAAACTCTCTGGTGATCATCTTCCACCTGCTTTCAGATGGCCAGTCCATTTCCATTAGCATTAATAATGCTGTACTGGAATTTGGGTTGGATTCAGGATGTGCCTTCCCTCAGTGAAAGGGCTCCATTTGTGGAGGTTCCGCCACCTGATCTTTGGGGATATTCCCTCGTTTTAACAGCACAGCTTAGCCCATTTAGTAGGCTTTCTTGGTTCTCTGTATAGCATTTTGTGAGGTCTGGAGGGGCTACACCTTTGGAGGGTGACTTCTGCCAGTTCAAATCTGGAAAAAGCTGACACGGCCATCTGTTTACATCATTTAAGGCTATTCAAGAAATTCCATTATCTGTTGCTGCTGCTATTGTTACCTGTGCAATTTTTTTGGTTAGTGGAGTTATTGAAGTATTTAGGACTGTATCTTAAAGGGAAATTGGTTCAACTCATTCTGCAGTAGCATACTCTTTTAAAACTTGAAAACTATCTACATAAAACATTGCTCTCTCCGCAGAGTAGTTGGGATTATGTTGGTTTCTCTGTGGGGTGTTGATGTGAACGACCTTGTGGAAGAAGTTTGGACTCCATGACCTTCTGTTCTTTTCCTCACTCTGAGGTTTGAAGTTCAATTGTTAATAAATAATTGTAACAGAAAACTCAGAAAAAAATGCTGCCTAAATTAAGTGAAAGGAAAGATACTCATGCTGACAGGGTAAGCCTCTGTTTTCATAAAACTGACTGAAGTATATTGAAGCATTGGAAAAGTAATGCATAAAATAGAAGATAATTAAATGCAGAAAGGGGCACAAAATACAGCTATTTATTAATATAGGTACATAAATGTGGCATTGGGAAAATATATTCTACTTTATCTTTAATTGCCACAGTTCTGAAGGATACCAGCAGCTAATTAAAACAACTTATCTAATGTGGATATTTATTCTTTTCAAAATTGGCTTCTTCCATGAAACAATCAGGAACACTTAATAAATAGAAATGGTTGCAAACTCATAAAAGTTTTCTTTGACATAATTCCTAGAGAGATTAGTGTGATGCAAACTGTGTTATTCTGTTGCAATAAAAGCAACATACAGTTTTGTATGACCTTAAAGATTAATTCTGGCATTGATTTGCATGCTCTATAGCCCACTTCATCAAATGCATGAAGTGTTATCCTGCACATATATAGTTGTGCAGACGTGGGGAGACCGAAAATATTGGGAGTAATCAACTTGGCCATTTGCAATGTGCCATTGAGGTAGCTGCAGCATAAGCAATCTCTAGCACAATGCCAACGTTGTATGCCGGAGCAGTGGGCGTTCCTGGGAAAACAGAATCAGCGTGTACTATTGGTCTTGTGGATTAGGTTGAAGTCTGAAGAAATTAAAACGCAGAAAACAGACAATAGTAATACCTGATTAACAGTGACATTCACAACAGTTGCTTGGGGAGCAAACAGACCATGTAGCATAGTTATTGGTTTTATTTTTAAAATGTTGTTGCTATTAAAGCGACGAGAGATAGAAGTTAACCTCTTGTTGAACTGTAATGGAATTGTTTCACATCTATCTTGGAAGTTCTTCTCTACATTCCGATTCCTTCTAACCTCATTGTTTAGAACCCACCTGTCACAGGGTCCTGTGTTTTTTAATAGGCAAAGTTTTCTTTAACATGAGTGATGTACTTGATGAAGGGAGGGAAAATGGTTGCTTGTAGCTGTCAGGTCAGCAATCTTAAATATACATAACCTTTTATTTACTATCTAGGTATTATGCCTACGATCACTTTTTATTTCCAGAACAAATGGGAAGAGTATTTTGACCTTGAACAGAAGCTTATTCACAGGCAGTCTTCAGCTTATGAATGAGTTCCATTCTTGAGAGAATGGAAATTTGTCTTGAAGTTGAATTTGTATGCAAGTCAGATAGTTATCCCTGATTTGTGGGGCTCAGGGGCTCAGGACCCCTGTGAAAATGGAAAAATGGCAGATATCTCAACTTCCTGCCTAAACTCACCTGCACCTCCTCTTTGTAGCAAGAAATGCCAGAGAGATTTCCCTCTCCGGATGGATGGAGCAGGAAGGCCTGCTTTGGAGGTTCCCTTCTCTCGCTTTTCACTTCCTTTCTCTTTATGGTGATGCTTTGGAGGCCGTCCTTCTCTCCACTTTTGCTTCCTCTTTCTCTATGGTGATGGCAATCTTCGCCAGTAATTTTTAAAAATTAATAGGCTTGATGGCAGTTCCTAAGTACAGGTTGTTTGTAACTCAGGCATTAGTAACTTGGGGATTGTCTGTATAGCATTTTTAATAGCGGGCACCTGAGACTGCAGGAAGCTTCTTATAGGCACCAATGCCCAGCTAACATTTTGTTGTGCTAGGTTTTTTGCAGCTGCCTGCAAGATCCACATATATAATGCATGCATTATTTTACAATTTTAATTAGAAATTGTAACAGGTAATTAAAAGTTGTCTCTGACTTTTGGGCATGAGCGAATGCCCTCCAAAATCTCCTGTCCTTGACAACTCCGCTTGGCTCTTCTAAACTCAATGCTATGGCTTTCTTTATAGAAAAGAAATGGGTCCATTTCATGTTTGGTATTCCTCCTCTTCTACATTCAATTTCCCTATGTAGCATCATTGTCTTCTCCAATAAGTCTTACCTTCTCATGATGTACCCAAAGCACAACTGCTCAATTTCATCATTTTTGCTTCCAGGGAAAGGTCTAGCTTGATTTGCTCTAGTTCTTACTCATTTGATCCGGGGTATTCACAAAGCTCCCCTACAGCACCATTTTCGGATGCCTCAATTTTCTTCCTGCCGGCTTTCTTCTATCTCCAGCTTTCATACCCTTACAATGTGATTAGGAATACAATAGTGTAGATCATACAGCTGTGTAATTCTTGTGTAGTCCTGACTTTTGTTTTCCTAACATTCAGCTGCAGTCCTGCTTTTTTGCTTTCTGCTTTCACTTTCATTAGGAATTGTTAAAAATCACTGCTGCTTTCTGCCAGCAAAATGCTGCCACCTGCATACCTTAAATTCTTGGCATCTGCCAGTTTTCACTGCTCCTTCCTCTGATGCCAATCCAGCTTTCCCTCTGATATGTTCTCTGTGCGGATGGAAGAAATAGGGAGATCAAGTACTCTCTAGTTTAACGGGTGCGGGGGAGGTGATGGCTCAGTGCTTCTGAGACACTCAGAAGGCAGCATCTGGTTGGCCAAGGACAGGACCAGAATCTGCCATGCCTCAGGAGTAGTCTTCCGCTTGTGCAGCACCCCTGGGTCTGGGACAGCTGCAGCCCATGACCAAGCCTGCATTGCCATCTGACGACTAAGAGCACTAAGGAAACCCCCATCGGCATGGAAGAGGGGATTCTCCCTCAGTCTGCTGCAGTGCCAAGCGTCAGTTGTTCAAGGGAGGTTTGTGTAAGAGGAGCTTATCACAGCTAGCTCTCCCGAGAAGACCAACTAGGTGTGTGGCCTTTGGGAAGTGTGTGTCAGAGGGATGGTCCTCTAAATATCTGCTCCAGTCCCAACCGCCTTCTGTTCAAGGCTATCCCTTCACCACATGCAGATAGAGCCAAACCAACATAAGGCTTGGAGATGTGGCAGCCCGAGGGTTTCAGCCCTGCTCCCACCCAGTAGTCATCCCTGCAAATTCACTTTGAAAATGACCACCCTGTTTGGTTGTCTTTCCATCACCTTGTTTTGCTGCCTCTATGGAATGGGAGAGGATATGCTCCCAGACGATGGAGGCTTTATATTCTCACTTCCCGTTGCAGATGTGTGCATGTGCACCCATGCATAGTTATCTGCTCGCACCCTTCTGAGTGGAGTGAGAACCACCAGTGGTCTGGCTCAGGATGGACCTTTTGACCTATCAGAGCAGCTGGGGCAGACTTGATGTCCCCATTAGGGTATGCTGGGCCAGCTTCCCACACATGGATATATAAACCCCCCCTGAGCTCAATAGCACCATCATAAGAAAAAGAGATATGCAGTCATTTCCCAAATGAGGAGACCTCTATGTTGCACTTGTTTTATCTAGCTTCCATATAAGGGAAGAAGCATCTTCTGCATGCTCATTCCAAAATTCTGCTTCTTTTCACCCCTAGACTGTCACAAAGCAGGGAGGAGAAATGCTTCTTGGAGTTTCTCATTGACTCTTGCCCAGGCAGCAGTGATAAAGGTTCTGGCTACCCCAATATTCTGTAAAGAGGCATTTTCCTAGCTCTTCTCAGTGCTGCCAATTAAAGACAGACAGAGAGGACGTTTAGCTGCTTACCCAGATGACTCCATTTTCTCCTCATAACCCACCCATGTCTTCACACCACTTCTTCCATCGTCCTCCTGTCACAAAAAATTCCACTGCACGAAAGGAGAAGGCAGAATTGCTGGACAGTCTTCTGGTGGTTGGCACTAGGGGCACCTTCTGCCTGGAAGCCCCCGCAGAATGGAAACTGGCCGATTTCTCGCTGCTGGCTCTTGCTGATGAGAACAGCAACTTTCCCTGCAATCTGATGCAGATGGCAGGAAGGAGGGAGCCAACACATGATGCCTGCAGGCCAAGATATGCAGGGGTATCAGGGAGGGGTGGAGCTGTAATGTTCGTCTTGCATGTTGTTGTTCACTGGTTAGAGAGCCCCGTCAGGTAATTCAGTGGCATATAAATTTAAAAATTAAAAAAATGCTTTTACCTGTAGGAAACCATTCTATTTCTCCAAATTCTGTCCTAACAGCAGCTTCTTGTGCATGATGCAGATTATGCATTAGGACCATCAAGAGGTGAGGCACATTGATTTCTTTCACAACCATCCATTGTTTCTTGTAATCCACGTAGTCTCTGTTGCAGTTTATAAAACATAGACTGATCATTTTGGGAACATCTTTGGTGTGTTCCAGTAACTAATTTATGTTTGCAACATCATCCTAAGTGCCTCCTCCCTTCTGGAATCCAGCTTGAGCTGCACACATTTCTCATGCCATATAGGGTAAAAATCTTTCTTGCAACATCTTGAGCATCACTTTGCTTGCAATGGTCCTACAGTTGCTGTGCTCCTCAGCATCTCCTTTCTTGGGGACTGGAATGTGTATTGGCTGTTTCCACTCTGTGAACTATTGTTTTCTTTCCCAAATATGTTGCATAGACTTGTTGCATACTCATTTTCTGCAGCTTGGAATAATTCTGTAAGTACTCTACTCTGGGTGCTTTATTCCTTCCAAGTGCTTTCAGAGAAGCATCCACTTCGCTTTCTAATACTGCAGTTCTTCCTCATAGGACTTCTCTTCCAAGGAGTCTGTCAACCTGTTATCTTTTCAGTATATTCCTTCTGTAAGGATATTACCTGCAGGCCATCTATTCACACTGTTCCTAACCAATGATTTGATATTTGTGTTTGTTCAACATTGCCATTCTTATCTCTGTGGAAATGGTCTGTTAGAGAGAACCATTTTTCCTACCCCCCTTGACTCATAGAAAGAAATGAGGAAACTTGGCACTTGCAGCTTTTCAAATTCATCACCTGATGAGATATGACAGTCGATGCACCATAGCCTCTGAGAGGACTCTACTGGCAGCCTTTTTGACATATTGCAGCAACACGGCAGCTGTCAGCTTTGTTTTGTAATGCTGTAATTACTAATATTGAAATCCTAAGCACTTTCAGTGGAAAAATTTAAATACTTTCAAAAGGAGAAGTAAATAATATTTTAGAACTTAAGGTGCTCAGTAAACTAGTAGAGCCTCTTTTTAAAATCTGAAGCAGTAAAGCTTTGTTAAAGTGAAGATTAACTATTCAAGTTGGTCTTCCACGGACACAGGAAGGAAGAGTGGGCATGGCAGGAGTTGAGGAAGAAGAAAGGATGCAACAACTTAGGTTATGCTGTTTCAGAAACTTTACATACCGTTTAGAGTCAGGGCTGCCTGAACAATTTGGCCCTGGAGCCAGGCAGAGACCAGGGCAGTGGCTGTGAGAGCACAGGCAGTCAGATCTCCAGTCTCTTGTGGAATTGCTGTGGCTGGTTGTAATCTTGTCTGTTTCTCTTTACTCAGGTAGGGAACAAACTCACATGACAGCCAAGGTGTTAACAACTACGACAACAATTAATTTTGTGCATTGCTCCCCACCTCAAAAAGCAGTCTTGACGTGACTTGCACACACAATAAGGAAATCCATGATCAATATAACAGAAACTAACAATAAATAGTAAACTAAAGAACACATACATTGATTGATAATTTGTTTTCAGTTGAACAAGGCAGAATTATCCCATAGTGGTTTACCCTGGAAATTCCACTATGGCATAATATTAGTATGGCATTCATAGCAATGTTTCTCTATTATATGGATTTAAAATATGTGTGAGACACAGAGACAGAGACGAAAAGAAAAGTCCAGTGAAGGTGGGAAGATTTATTTGCCCATTCCCATGATCTTACTTTACTTTTCTTTTTCTTTTAAATCTACAGATAGGGGGAATGAGTGGCTTAATGAAAGAAATTCAGTTACAACAAGATCTGGGGAATTTGTAGAAAATTGATTTGGGAGTGCATCTTTGTTACTAGTTAGGTTATTAATTTGGGCAATTTTTTAATTTTATTTAGAAATGATTGGGTAATAAATGGAGATAATTCATTATCTGAATTAATTGAAGGGGGATTGAATTGATTTGGAGCAGAATCTGTTGGGAGAATTGGATGGAACTCTTATAAATTAGTGCATGCATATTGTCTATACATTCATGCCTTTGAGCCCTTGCCCCAGTTCTTTGAAGTACTTAGCAACTACCAGTGTTGCTCGCCTTTGAAAACTCTACAAGGTGGGGGTCTGGTCTTTCAGTCCCTGGAATTTTTCTTGTTGAAATGTAGACATTTATTTTACGCATCATTTACCATGTAATATTCGCCTATGTGGTGGGATCCGAGTTTTATTTTTTCCAGAAAATACATGGCAAAGTAACAAGTTCCTTGTGACAAGCTAAGCATTTTTCTAAAATGCTTGGTGAATCTTACAATTGGACCTTAGCTGGAAGCCATAAAAGCAGGATTACTGTCTCAGGTCAATGATCTATTCACTTGTCAGAGGCAGTAATCAAAGATACATGCTGAGAAAAACACTAAGTAGTAATTTACCATACAACTACCTCTCTTTCATCTGCAGTCTTTGACTGTAACATCTAAGTACATTAACCAGAAAGCTACCTTGTCCTTACTGATTATAGCTACAATAGGAATAGATGTTTCAAGAATGAGTCTTCCTGTTTCCACAACTCCAGTAGACCATTTCTACTGCAATATCAGCAAGTATAAGTGGTCAACTGAGTGTTGTGATTTCTCCCTGCCTTGTATTACTTAGCTCTTGTGAAATTGTGCAGCCTTCTTAACCATTGTAAGAGCTAAAGAAGTTGTCCTTTATCGAATTTATCCTTTGAGAACCCATGTGTGGTGGTGAGAGGCTGGACTGGACAGCTGGGAAATCCTGGCTCTGGGCTCTACCCAGCTCACATGTCACTCACTGGTGGTTTTGGACCAGCCACTCACTCTCAGCCTAACCCCCCTCACAGGGTTGTTGTTGTAAGGATAAAATGGAGTTGTGAAAGCTGCCTTCTGTTCTTCTTGAGAGGAAAAATGTCAGGATATACATGCAATATAATAGTAATAATAATAATAATATAGTATAATATGGTTCAAATGATCAATACAAGAGTTTTCACTGCAGCTCACATTATTTGGAAAAACACCTGCAAATTATCTCAATTAAAAAAAAAAAAAAAAGTAAAACCATTATACAACTTCGGCATCCAGATGATTTCATATGTCATCTTGATTCATGCATTCTTGTTGATAATGTGACAAATGCTGAAAACACATAGATTTCTACACATTTCATATGTATGTAAGACCTTCATTCAGATTATTGTATAAATTTATTTATTTATAAATTTATTGTATAAACAAAACTTTTGAAGAAAAATTGGAACCTTATAGTTTTTTTAAAAAAATATTTGTTTATTTATTGGATTTTGATCCTGCCCCCTTAGCCAAACATTTAAAATCTTTATTCTCTGTCTATATAATAATAAAAAGGTAGGTGATCCTTCCAACCCCCAACTTTGGCCTTGGAGATTTATGTTTGTTACCAAGAGGACTTACTTCCTTCATAGTCTCATGAAAACCTGCTATCAATGTCAAACATATTTTTCTTTGGTTATTGGGTATATAACTAAAAGAAAATGAAATCAAGTGATAGAAAACTCAGACCAATGATAGTAGTTACTGAGCTGCTGAAAAACTGAAACAGGAAATATTCATGCTTCAAGCACACAGCTAGAAGCATCTCGTAGCCTATTAAGTGACTGGTCTAGTTCTTGGCACAGAAATTCAGAATCAGTGACCTTGCATAGCAGTACAAATGATTGAATGTAATGTTGTATCAAAAATGGTCTTCTGAAGAATGAACAGTGTATTAGATTTTTTTCATTTTGTTCAGTGCAATACTGAAAACACTTCCCCAGTCCTGCCCTTGTTGTTGCCATTCCTCCCTCCCTTTACATTACCTGCTCTCCAGTTCACGGAGTGCTGTATTTAAAGGGTAATTATTTAATATAAGTAAAATCAGGAAGCAAAAATTGGATGGATAAATAGTTACATGAAAAGAAATAAAAATTACAGCTAAAATATTTTTATGTCATGCATGTTTTCTTTGTGGGCATGCACCATTTCTCCATTGATCATGTTATTCTGCATAGAATTCAGGAAAATCTTCTCATATTAATTAGCATATATTTCCTGTTAGTAATCTGGTATGGTGTACTTTTTCAGAGGCAGCTCAGATCAATAGATTCTGAATCCAAGTATGTATATTTGGGGTTTCCATTATTTGAACTAAGCATAGCCTTACCTTTTCAGTATAACCCTCTGCCAGATTTTATATTCCTAGAATGCATCACATTAAAGCATGTACATCTTTCACACAGAATGAGACTTTCAGGATTGTGTTGCTACTAACTAGGACCTCGAGCCAGCAAGGTGTCATTAATGGGCAAAAGTATGTATGTAAACTGCGATATTATGCAGACATTCCCAAAAAAATGTTCCATTGAACTCAGTGGGCTTTTCTCTTGAGTTGACATATACAGGACTTTCAAAAAAAGTTTAAAATGAATTGACATATCTCTGAAGTGTATGAAAACATAGTTTAATGTTTTAGTAAGCTGAAGAACAGCTTCAGCCATCATCCAAGCCAACACTGAGAGAATAAACGAATTTAAGAATATAATATTGAGTTAAATTTGTAAAACTGCACCATGTCGTCATTTGGTGCATGCTGGAGCAATGTGGATGCTTGGAGATGATCTCACAGAAACAGGATTCAATCTTGTAAAAGATAGTGGCAGCTGGAAAGGACCAGTGGACTTTTTACATAGTTTAGAATAACTGACCAATGTTTTTGTGGAGGGAAGAGAGGCTTCCTTTGCTTCTTTGAGAATGCTTAGGGTAACCAGAGATGAACTTCCAAATATCCTTTCCTTTGTGTAAGCTTAACGTCAGCTGTTATAAACAATTTCTGGAGAGGTAGCAGCGTTAGTCTGTTTTGAAAGTCAACACACTTGTGCTTCATGTCCTGTTGCTTACTAAAGCGTGTCTGAGGCTAAAGCAGACTTTCCCGTAAATCTGTCTCTTGCAACTATGCCTTTTTCATTTTTAATCTAGTGTAGGTACAGAGGGCTCACTATATATCCTAGGATGAGGGGTAGGAAGCTTTTAAGAACCAGATTAGTGTCCCTATACCTACTCTAGAGTAAAATATCCAATGAGACATTGCTGCTTGATATGGGATTAAAACATCTGTTTCAGTCCTCAAGCTACATGTTAAGAACCAAAAATATAAATTTTTAAGCAGCTTAAGTAAGGGGAATTACTATTCTGCCTTCATAGAATTACAAGGCATTGCTCAAGGCTGAGTGAGAACAATACCTTTCATTTATAGATTTAGGTGAAAAGCTACCTGAGATCAGATCTGGCACCGACTTGATACTGGATCTGGAAGAACCCATGGGGCATAGCAAGAGTTTCCCCTCTGTACCATAAGGCACCTTGACCTCCTCACCCAGCAAAAGTCTGGTCATTCTCAGGTGTTTTAAATTCTACCCATGCCAAAAACCCCTTGCATGTAAAGAAACAGTGGGTAGAAATCTGCATTTTGTTTTTCAGTTTTCATTTCAGTGCAATCAGGCTTCCTCATCTCTCAATCTCCCAACATTGATTATTCCTTCTGCTCCCATAATAAGGTTATTTGTATGCTGAACATTTGCCTGTACAGCAACTCCTCATCATACAGTAAGGGACTGAAATGGGGGTCCAAAATCTGTATAGTTCATGCATTGTGTTATGTCATAACCTTCCTTGAAATTATATAAACCCAACAGTCATCAACACAAGTCTGAAATAAAATAAAATGTTTTCTGTAACAGAACGATCATGAAACAGACAAAATTATCAATGCTTTCCACCAACTGCTCTTACGGTGTAATCCCATGCAATTTTGGACATGAAAAGCGATTTTAACTTCCAGCAAGCCCCACCCCATTTCCCATATATATCTGTAGAGTATTGTTCTTTTAGGTGCCAAAAGGCATTCTGAATGCCTTCAGTAAAGGCTTCGATGATGCAATCTGGCCCAGAATATGACTGGAAGGCACTTAGACTAACCACCATATATCAATATTATAAACAAACAAACTCAAAAATGGTAATACAGTAATAACATTTCCCCAAATATATGGATTTTTGTTCTTTAAATATCAATAAACTTTTAGATTAGTTTAGATTGGACAACATTAGATGATAAATTTGAACTATACTAATTTTTGCAAAGCTTAAGCAATAGCTGATCCAGTGTTGATTTTACTGGATATTTCTTGATTTTAGGCTGATCTGAGGGATTCTTAAAGGAAGGACCATAAAAACAACCAACCAACCAATATTCTTTTTGATTGTTTTTTTTACCTTTTTATTGTTTACTGTTCTGGGATCTATTTCAGTGTGGAACAGTTTTTAAATGCAAATAATCTTCATAATAAAATTAACTGTTCAGCCTCTGTCCTTATTTCCCTTATTTACTTTTACACACACACACACACACACACACACACTTGTGAAGGCCTTTGTTTTAGTCATTTGTATCACATAATGATTTAGACTTTAAAGGAATCTGAATAAGTCAGAAGTACTAATTTTACGAAGCAATCTTATGGTTACTAGGAAAGTGTCCAAGGAGCCACAGGATATTTTGGAGTCCCCTTCGCCAGACTGAAGGCACTGCTGAAGCCTCGGGACAGGGAATCCAACACTCCTCCCTCTTCCCTCATGACCCCACAGAAACTACTGCAGTGCCTGTTCCCCAAGGTTGCAGCCATGAACATTTTATTTATTTATTTATTTATTTAGTTATTTATTTATATATGCCGTCCCTTGCTACATAGCCTCGGGACGGCTCACGGGCATAAATAAATAAAACAATTACAATTACAATTAAAACCTGGAAACACACTGGCTGCACAATTAAAATATATAAATATTAAACATTATTAAAATACTGTTTGAATAAAAAGGTCTTGGCCTGGCGCCGAAAAACAAATAATGACCGTGCCAGGCGGACCTCTCTGGGGAGTACATTCCATAGATGGGGCGCCACCGCAGAGAAAGCCCTCCTCCGGGTACTTTTCTTCCTGATCTCTCTCATGGAAGGCTCCTGGAGGAGAGCCTCTGTTGCTAATCTCAAGGGGCAGGAGGGCAAATATGGCCACAGGTGTTCCTTCAGGTATCCGGGTCCCAAGCCGTTAAGGGCTTTATAAGTGATTACCAACACCTTGAACTGAGCCCGGACTTTGATGGGAAGCCAGTGAAGCTGGTAGAGGACTGGGGTTATATGAGAATAACGCCCAGTCCTAGTCAGCAACCTGGCTGCTCTATTTTGCACCATCTGAAGTATCCGGACTGTCTTCAAGGGCAGCCCCACGTAGAATGCGTTATAGAAATCTATCCAGGAAGTAACCAATTCATGCGTCACTGTCACTAGGCAGTCGTCCTCTAGGCAGTCGTCCTCCAGCTGATGGATCAGCTGAAGCTGGTGGAAAGCGCTCCTTGCCACTGCCGACACTTGAGCTTCCAAGGACAGCTCCGGGTCGAGGAGCACTCCCAAGCTGCAGACCCCGTCCTTTAGAGGAAGTGCAACCCCATTCAGGACAAGATCCAAGTCGCCTACTCAGGAGTTCAAACCACCCACCAGCAGGACCTCCGTCTTGTCTGGATTGAGCTTCAGTTTATTGGCCCTCATCCAGCCCAGGGCACGGCCAGGTACCGGTTCAGTACAGCCACTGCCTCACCTGGATTGGTTGAAAAAGAGAGGTAGAGCTGGGTATCATCAGCGTGAGGCTGAACAGGGAAAAGTGATATATTTGCAGATGAGGCAAGTGAACAATGGCAAGTATTTTCCGAATACCCTATCTCCTGCATGGCAGTGACTTAAGATGTTCAATGTCTGTGTGTCTTTTCCAGTTGTTGCCCATAACATGGTGCAAAAACTTAGGACAGTAGTGACAACTTGCTTAGGACACCCAATACGAACTGAAATTGTGCTCCTGCATGATCTTTTAGTGGCTGACACACAGGTGAGCAGGACAGCACAGATAGTTCAGACACGGCTGAACATAGCTCTGAATCAGGTAGGTAGAATCTGCTGTCTCTCTGGCCTACTGCAGCTGGTTTTCTTCAACCAGTGATGGGAGACAACATTATGCTGTTTCAGAGATTTTCGAGTTCTGGGCATTTTTACATAAACTTTAAACACCAAGTTTATTTACATTGCATTTAAAGGGAAGGTTAAAAAAACCCCTTTCATATTTTTTAAAGTTAACTTTCATTTTCATTCCCCTCCACAGTGAAAATTCCTTTAAAAATGATTTTTAAAAAGTCCGTAAGAAGTGTATTTATCATATATAAAATTGCAGTTTTCTCTTTGCATGTGATAATGTGTGATATGTGATGTCTTTCTATTACACATAGTCACAAATGTCTAACTGTGTAACCATTAAGCCATTAGCAAACAAACTTTTCTTCATTTTGTTTTATTTCTAATGTTGCCATATGGAATTGCATGTGTACCTCTCTGCCTGACAGGAGTGGAAAATACTGGCCTCTCTCTCTCTCTCTCACACACACACAGACAGACAGACAGACAGACAGGGACAGTATCCATAGAATATGCTGAGATAATTAAGTCCCCTCCCATGAAGAGGTGTCATTTGGTGACTGGGAATCACGTGATGACTGGGGAGCAGGGTGGCAGAGCTGGTGCTGTCCTCAACAGTGCATGCTCTGCCCAGGTCAGTGGGCAAATGTCTGAAGAGGAGCGCCCATATGTGCAGACTCCTGTTCAGCTGTTCACACTCAAGACATGGAGACCAGCAGGTGGGGCTCACTCAGGCACATGGTGCCACCTAATTCATCATCTGAAATCCTCCATGTCTTGCAAATTGAAAGAAAAAAAAAAACCCCACTGGGGTTCATTTAGAACCGTTTTACATATAGGATCTTTCTATGTTTCTGAAATAGTAACGTAGTAACAACAGTAACAACATAACATAATAGTCTCTGGCTGAGTCTTAAAGTATTCCTTGCAGCAATTGGCTGTGGTGACTTCTACATCCTCCAAGCAGGTGACCACCAAGCCGTCTCCAGTACCTTTACCAGGCCCTAGGAATTCTGGCAGAGGGGGAGTACGATCAGCTCAGGTGCCATCCAATTATTGCAAGGATGAAGATTGAAGATATTTATGGAAACGTATCTCCTTGTATCTATCTACCTATTGTCCAGATCTTGCAATTTGTGTAGCCAAGAAGGAGCAGAAGAGCATGCAACCTTCTTATCAGGGAGTTACTTGCTCAGGCCTTTCATTAGAAGAGGGAGTATTTATCTTTTTATAGTTAAATTGGATCTTGAAGGGACAGAGAGATTTGTGCTTCCCTGTATGACTTGCTTTCACAAGAACGTCTAGTCTCTGAGTTCCTCGTCCACAGACAGAAGGGAAGCCCAGTTAGTGGAAAGACAAAGTACAGTAATAGTCGGGAACAGGACAATGGGAACCAGTGATGCAGGATTTACAAGCCATGAATATATCCAGTACATATCTAGTTGTTTTCCTCACTTACCCTTGCTGCTTTAATTTAGCTTAGCGACCAGATTACTTTGCAGATCAGAATATGGATCATCTAATCCATATAGCCCGAACTGATATCAGTACCTTCTTCAGGAGCACTGCTAGGGCTCTCCACAGGAGTCGTTAGAGCAGACTGTGTTGTGTTGTTGCACTTAATCTCTAGCATACTGTACGCACTGAATTACAGCATCTGGGTTTACCCTTAATTACATGTGTTGTGTTGAGGTTGTGTGTGTGTGTGCGAGAGAGAGAGAGAGGAGAGAGAGAGAGATTGATTTTGTTGTTGTTTTGAAGACATTATATTTTACATTTGTCACTTCGATGCTGCACTGCAAAGTGGTCTGGCAATCTGAATAAAAATAAATAAATTAGGCATCTAGGAGCATAAGGAGACTCAACACAGGGAAGTAAAAGAAGTTAAAGGTCAACTGTCAACCTACCAGTGTTTTATGAGAAGGGCCAGAAAAAAATAAGCTTTTAAAGTGAATTGATCAATTTTAAAGAGTTTGCAATGACAGGCAGTGCCGGCTGCTGCCCACGCACTGGCAGATCCACAGCTTGCAGTTCTTGAGGCAACACAAAATGAGTAGAAACGCTTGTTTTCATAAAAGTAGAGCAAGAGGGAGTTCAGTTGACCTGCCTTGCTGTGGAAATTCGCTTCGGCAGATGGGGCGGCATAGACATTTTCTAAACAAACAAATAAATAAATAAATAAATTCCGGGTTGTTTCTGTATCCTGTCTAGGATGCCCTCGCTTCTTCTTATTCTAGGTGTGAGGCAGCAACAGGATTTGATACTGGTCTATATTCATAATTACATTAAATCACTGAGGGATAATACTTTTATCAGGGCCAAACAAAGCTTACAAAACCATCTGCAACTTTGTCAGACTCTTTTTGAGGCTGGTTGTTGCTTAAATAAATATAGCAAAAAAGAGGCATGATAGAAATGCCCATAACGTAATGTCAAACATGTATACATGTAATTTCATAATTAAAATGAAAACTTTTCTATCCTGGCTCATGAGATTGTGTATATGGGATGTGATCGTGACATATGTGGTGTGTGTGTGTGTGTGTGTGTGTGTCTTAAAAATGTGTATTGCCTCTCCTGAAATCATGCTTGGACCCTGAAGTTCGTAGTCAAGTCAGTGGAGAAATAACCGAAATTACTTCTCCTATTAAGCGTATATTTCCATGATCTGTGGCCTCTGAATAAAAAGCATATGGTTATCATAAACACTAAAACATAGCACTGTGGGTATTGCAATGGTCTACTCCCACTGCCCATCCCAAGGCAACTGCCCCTATCTCTTCCCTCTTAAAATCAGTGTGACTACGTGCCAACCACATACTGACTACATGTGTGGCATCCCACTGCGTCTCCCATGAAATTTGGAGTTTGTGCAGGCTGGTCGTCTTTTCTCTATTTCTGGGGCATGTGTAGAATGGAGCATGATCTGGGAATAACATTTGGAAGGGCCCTCTCCAAATTTGGAAAATCCAGAATGTTCAAATTATCTAGAATTATTCCAAAATTGAATAGACACTCTATTCAACAATTGTTATGTTTAATTGTGCTAAGTACACCTGAGAATTGTTGTTTTAATATGGATTTCCTGGAAATCTTTTGCTATGAAACTTGTGTGGCTAAAAAATAAATGCACCTTTTCCAAAACTGCATCTATTTTTCTTTCTCTTCTCCTTTTCTCTTCTAGAACCTGCACACCATCGTATGACTATCAGCAGCTGGTTGATTATAAATTGATGGTAAGTTTTCAATTGTCTTGATGTCATTGTTTGTATTCATTCAGTGTGTTTCATAATTATCCATGAAGCCATTTAGAAATTAACTGTGGTTAATAAAGCCTAGTTTAATTAATCCAATTTGAAATATGGCTTTTTTTGCTCATGGTACAGCATACAGAAAGTTCACCTGACTATCACTTTGATACTTTTTGGGTACCTAGCAAAGATTCTTTATATTGTGAGGCATTCTACCCCTTTTGTACAGCTAGGTTTAATTGTTGTTTGATAGTGCAGCTAGTTTTATTGATCAGTGTTTAACTGTTTCTGTTGTGTTTTATTATATTGTTGGATTTTTTAGTTACAGGCTCAGTAGCTTATGCTGAAAAGAGAGAGGCAATTAATAGAATGTGTTAGTCTGTCTATCTTTTTAGCACTGCTGTAACATTTATGGCTAACATCTACTGATTATGTATTATTACTATACTGATAGCCTAAGTTTCCGTAATACTGGATGCATTTGCCCGTGCTGGCTCATGGAGGATTGTCATAATATGCTCCTCCCTTCCCATTGCCCCATGAATGGGAAGGGAAAGTGCCATTATGCTGAATGGAAGGCAGGGTAGATCCATGGTCAGGGAAGTGAATGGTGTATCTGTGCATGCCTCCTTTATCTCCTTCCTATTGAATTCAGCCTCCTATCAACACGGTACGGGTTCTCCTGTTCTGCAGAGCCAGTCCCGCCTTTCAGGAAGGTGATGCTACCTGCTTTGGGTGGTACCATGAAGCAGTATAGATGAAGACAGGAATTGGCATCTGAATGGGGTTGACCTTCTGAGACTTCTAAAGTGTTTGTCTTAGCAGGAATGACACCATTAGGGCTCCACTTCAAACAAGGCCATGTCTTGGGCTGGTGGAGCATATCCCATGCACCAAGCTGGAGGGGGAAAGTGTGGAATGGACCTCTGTAAGGTGTGTTCTGATCTTCCCTTGCTTATCTAATTCCTTCTCAGTTTGTTCCCTTGCACCCCCTGGTGGTCAGGAAGAGTTGCACTGGTGGCATATTTGCTGGTGCTTGGGGTTTTATTACAAATCTCAGTTTTACTTCAACTGTGAACATGATAGCATCTCTTCACAAAGTAATATTCATGCACAATTGTATTTATTCCAGAAACAAATACTTGAATGGTTAAGTTCTACCTATTGTATCATATTAGTAAGGAATATGGTGGCACAGTGGGTTAAAGCGCTGAGCCGCTGGGCTGGTTGATCGAAAGATCGACAGTTCAAATCTGCAGTCGGGGTGAGCTCCCGTTGCTTTGTCCCAGCTCCTGCCAACCTTGCAGTTCGAAAGCATACAAATGCAAGTAGATAAGAAGGTACCACTTTGGTGGGCAGGTAACAGCGTTCCGTGCACCTCGGTGTTTAGTCATGCTGGCTACATGACCCCGGAGACTGTCTGCGGACAAACGCTGGCTCCCTCGGCTAGGAAACAGAGATGAGCACTGCCCCCTAGAGTCAGGCATGACTGGACTTTAATGTCAAGGGGAAACCTTTACCTTTTTATTGTACCATATTATACAGTATTTACTGTACTATTAGAACTGTAAACTGAGAAACAAACAGTGGCTTCTTAGAGTTTGTGGGCACTTGTATTCCATCCCGTTTTAAGTGATTAGGTTCATTAGAAATGTCAGATTCAGCAAGCAAGACTGGTGCTATCTCCATTACAGAATTAGGCTCAGGATATTCTGTTGCTTCTGGGGTCTGTGTGTTGGCCAGGTAAGCGCCTTAGCAACTGGGTTATTGTTGTCCTAGTGTACTCGTATGTTACACTGTGCTCAGCATATCTCTTGAGTCCACCTTCCTCAGAACAAAAGCAAACATAGTTTCAGTGAAGCAGTCTCTATGCCAATGGACTATCAAATTAATTCATTTAGGCAGGGATAAAACTTACATTAAACTGTGTCTGGTTAAATCAATCAGTAACAGAGGTAAGAGCACCTTTGCACAGTTAATAACCCCCTCTTTCAAGAGACGCAGCAGGAGTATTTATACTGAATATTGTAGGGATATATTCCACAAACATTTATTCCCTCCACATTATTGTTAAAAAAAAAGGGTTGATACACAACCCCTTAAACCTCTGAGTTAAAAACCTCTGAGTTTCCAATTTGTTCAGTGGATGTTTCTTAGAATTTGCCCATAATTTTCTAAAGGGTGATTTGGATTTGTAAACTCAGGGTAGTAGTGATATTCCTAGAAGTTACAGCTAATCACAGTTCTCCAGTACATATCCACCATTTCTTATGTGGAATATGATTACTCTTGATACTTCTGGTTGTTACTGGAAAATACACGGTAAACAAGCGGCAACTCATTTGCTATTTAAATTGCAAATCATCTCTCAACATCTGTGAATATAATTGGATAAAGCACTACTACTGTCCTTTACCGCTTTAAATCCTCAGGCCGCTGCAGAGTCAACCTTTTACCTTTATTGGTGCAATTAATTTGTATCAAAGTGCCAGTCAGGAATAGTAACACTGTATGTACTAATCACTGACCTCTTTCTTTGAAGCTTGTAGACAGTAAACAGCTTTTCCTGGCTGATAGGATAAGAATTGCTGGAGGTGGGGCAGGGGGGAGGCCAAGGTTTTAGGGTCAGCCATGATCTTGTAATCTTCTTCCCTGGTTCACTGTAAGTTCAGTCAGTCATTGAAAACTCCACATGGGGTTGTCAGGGGTAATAGGCAGAATTATCTACTGAAATTGCTTGCTATATTTTCGAGCAAATCAAAATACCCACTTTCAGCATTTTCAGGAGCAGCAGTTAGAGGCAGGTTTCATCTCAGGTAACAAAAACATTATCTTTTAAAGAATCATGGGCAAAGTAAAGTTAGGTGATCAGAGACAGAAGAGGTGATTCATGGGTGATGAAACAGTTGGCTTCCCACTCAAGAGGGGCGAGGTGAAAGAAGCAGTCGGTCGTCCAAGAGAAGCCAGGAGAGGGTGCCAGAATGCTGATCCAAGCAGTAGGTGGGACACCCTGAGCCCCAGCAGGAGCAAAAGAGAGTTCAGAAGGAAAATAAAAATAAAAGAGGGCAGCAAAAGGACGGCTAGAGGGCACAAGCAAAGAGTTCTGAAGATAGTAGAGGGAAGCATGGAGGATAACATAGGAAGCAGAGCCTTCCTTTCATGGATTTCAAGGAAAACTATGTTTCTTCTACAGAATGTTCTTGTTCCTGATCCATCACTGAAAGTCTAGCCTTTCCAAAGTCCCGGGTTCAACGTAGTTTGCAGCTACAGCTCAATAGAGGAACACAAGTAGTTTTACCGAAAACAATTTTCACTAGAGATTTAAAATAAATGGTGGCTTTCTCAATGTTGTTTTTCTTATGCTTTCATATTTTTCATTATAGAAGGAGACAAGCAATGGACTGCAATGCTGCCAGTTTAATTCATGGTTGTCGTATTTGTTTCCAGGACTAGAATGCAGAACCAAGTAAAGTTTATTAGGCTATTATTCATGCTGGCACTGAAGGGATAATTCATTTTTTCTTGCCAATTTGTCTGTAATAGTTTTTAAAGAGAGAAGAAGTTCAACTTGAAATAGGTATTAGGGTATAGATTTGGCAAAAAAGGGAAAAAATGCTTTGTTTGTCTCAAAAGCAATTCTAGAACTTGGAAAGTGTGTTTCTGCATAATCAGATCACAACTGGTGAAGCTTCAGCCCTTCTTCCCACCATGTTTTCACAAATCTTGATATCAAGGCACAGTTTCCACAGCTGAATGATTTTGGTAGCTCCGGTGTCTGAAAGGCATGCTTATTTGGAAGAACTTGCTGCTGTAAATTTCTTGGAAATTTCTACTGCAGCTACTCACAATGCTGGAGAAACGTGAACATGCTTTCAGACACGAACATTAATGTCCCTCTTTGGTAATGTGAGACCTTGACTTGGTTTGCATGACATGACAACATACCACAAGCAGCAGGTTTTTGTTATGTTGTTCAAGCCCACAGCATCTTCCTCAGGGTGGGTCATTTTTCACAAACAAGCCAAATCAGAAGTGCATGTTGTGTCCTCCAAAGCCAGAAGACTAATTTTATCATGGGTTTATCCCAGTTGACTACAGAGCTGTTTGACGAGAGGAACAAAAACTGGTGCTGCTCATCTTCTTGAATATGATTTTGCTTGCCAGACTTGACAGTCTCGTTTTGCATTGCTTGTAGTCTTTCACTTCTCCCATTACCAAAGTAGTTCTTTCTAACTCATGTGAGCCCATTGCAGGTATCCTGTACTGCAGTCTTGAAAGAGCTTGTTAGCTTGCCAACCTTTGTTGTGTGTACAGTGTTTCCTTTCTCCAACCCTCTACTGCAAGGTGTTTCAAGGATTTCCTTAATGCTATTTCAAACAAAATTACTTGTGCTTTGTTTTTGTCCTCCATATTGTTTAACACAATTTCATATGCAGAACTATTTCATGTTTCAATGGAATAATTCCATTTTGTTGAAATGTTGCCTAAACAATAGAGTGCTAATCTACACTTCCTACCAAATAGCTTTACCTGTGCATGAGAACTGGTTCTCCATCATCTGTCCTCCAGGCTGGGAATAGCTTGACTCAAATCACACATGCAACTCTTTAGAGTCTGCCCTATGCAGAATCTGCAATGATATGGTAGCGATGCTAAACAAGGGGCATCTGTCTGATCTCATAAAGGTGGAAGGCAAGAGAAAGAACAGGTGGAGGGTCTGTGAACTGGGATTCCTTTATTGCATGGATTCTATGGATGTCTGCATTTTGGCTGTACCAATGCCAAGCCAACTATAAATGCACTTCAGGCACTTACAGATGCTGAGAACAAACTCAACGCTGTTCACTCCAAGTTTCAGGGAAAAGCCATGAAGCCTTCTGGAATTGGCTGTTGGCATAATAAGCTAGTCAGTCCTGCTCCCATGCTAAATGGGTACCTCATGCTGGCTTAATTCTCAGTGGCTAGGCGTTTGCTCTTCCACTGTGGCTCATGTACCTGTTCTGGACTCGGGACTTTCTTGCCAAGCAGAAGAACTACCGCCATAGCCATGCTAGGCTTCCAAGTGAGTGTGCATTTGGCCGCTTAAAGATATACCGGTGCTCACTGTACACACATCTGGATGTGGACCATGTACTGGATGAGATGGTTGCTTGCTGCACCTGGCACAACATCTGTAAGTGAAGTGGGCAGATGTGGGCTTTCGGGACAACCCTTGCCATTAAGGACCATGAGCTTAGAACAATGCATTGCCATCCACGAGCAAATGAATGATCTCCCACTGCTGCTTCTGAACCCAGCCTCCAAGACAGCAGCATGGTGGGAAGCTAACACTATCCATGCAGTTATGACTGATGGGATCTGGTCTCATTATGCAGATGCCTGTGCTATGCATAAGCCCTGTGCACCTGTCTGGAAGGACTTGCAATGCCTCTCCCTGGCCCCTGTTATACTTGCTACACTAATGCAGCCATAAGCCCGTATAAACAAGGAGGTGCATTAGAAAGCCTTTTGGAGCAACCTGGAGGGAATCTCAGGTTGGAAGCAACAATGGGAGGGAGGGAGGAAATGAAGGAAGGAAAAATGAAATTAACTTGGCCAAAGACACAAGTGAGAAGGCAGCTAAAAATAAACTGCCATTTATTTATTTATTTATTTATTTATTTATTTATTTATTAAAACATTTTTATGCCGCCCCATTCGCCGAAGGCTCGGGGCGGCTTACAACAATAAATAAAACCAATAAGTTAAAATATACATATAGATAATCATAATAATTTAAAACACACAATATAAAATATTGCCATCAAAAGAGACAGACAAGATGGGGGTTCAGGAGGATGTGAGTGAGAGCTACTTCTGTGGGTGATGACGATGGGTGGGGTGGATGACCTATCCTTGCTGTTCAGGCAGGCAAAATAGCTAATAAAGCACACAGGAAGGCAGGTTAAGGTTTCAGATTTGTAATAAAAAAGCAAGCATAGGCCAGTGCCTGCTGATATAAGGAGCCTGCAAAGGCAAAAGACACCCTAGTCACATTAGAGGACCAATGGAGTGGGGAAACAAGAGAACGCTAGCTGCTGATTCTGTTGCAAAGGCTCCAGGATACATGCAAGGAAGGGGTGGGCAGCCTTAGTCTGAAAGAAGCCACAACAAGCTGCAGAGGAGCTGATTGTCAGCTTCATTGTAGGCAAGCAAGAGAACAACCAACCCACTGCGGGTCGTTGGTGTTCTGGTTTAGCATGACATGCAACCGAACCCATTGATTATAATTAGCTAACTGTATATATAACTTTGCTGGCTTCATAATAATGTATGATGGCATATTTAAAGTCTAACTATCCTCCATACCTACCAAGTTTTATTGTTCACCTATAGTACTTTTTCTTTGAAAATTCAGAACAATGATTTTTGCAAATGTATCACCAAATACATATTAGTGATGGAAACCTAAAACATTATTTTGGATTTTCAAAATGAATATAGATTTACTTAAGTTAAGGAAATGGTTGGCGGTGATCAGTGAGGTGAACTAATATTACTAAATGAGAATCTTCAATAATTGTGGGGTATAGCTTTAATTATGGGTGTGCCCTCAGTGTTGGAATATAGTTGTTTATAATTCATTCTAATCAGTTTTTAATCAGTTGTAATTAAGTGTAAGTTTAAAAAAACCATCAAAACCAAGAACTAAGATTTACTTTCCCTTTCAAAAATCCTGAACATTAAGAAAAGCAACACAGGCACAAGTGTCTGCATGTTACACCTTAGATATGCATCTGATAGATGACATTATTTGTGTATCCTATTTTCTGAGCCTATAAATGCAACCACTCCATATACTAAGTTGGATAACTCTGGATGGAAATAAAGTTAATAGCATTTTACCTTCCCATTTAATTTCATAGATCTGCTGTTTTCAAGACTCAGCTAGGTGTTATAACTCACCTTCTGAATGATGAATTATGGGATCTGGAGATTCCAATTATCTAAAGTCATTTCCCTTATTTTTAATTTGCTGTAATGCAATTTGAATTAGATGTAGTGTTGAAGAACTGACTCCAATTTATGTAACTAATGTAGCAATGCATTAAAACATTCCACTTCGTGATATAACAATTAACAAAGACTCATTCTTTTCATGAAGGCTTGAACTATGTCTGTTGCCTAAGGCCATGCAATTTTGTTGCGGTTCTCTAGCTGTACATATATGGCTTGAAGTTTTTTTTTCCTCCCGTAAATGGATTGTTACTGCAACGTATTTGGAAAAGACTTGGGAAATAAAATTGTTTATCTTTGTGCTGACTTGAATGCCACACTGGATCCAAGACCAAATGAGGTTTCTACTGTTTCAACTGGTCAGGTTTTATATGATCAGCTTCAGCATCTGGGGTCTCAGGAAGGCCTCTTACCTTTGCCTATCATGGCTAATTTGAACAAGTTTAGGGCATGCACAGTGGAATCATCGTGTGTGCGTGTGTGGGTTGAAGGAGAAAATGGTTCCCCTGCTTCTCAAGAAACCCCCACTGGAATCAGAGATTCTTAGTATCTACAACTCAGTCACTAATATCACTTTCTTAAGAAAGGGGCTCAGGAGTTTAATGAAGGTATTGGGTAAATTGCACCCAGTAATTCATTTCCTGAGAGGACCTGTGGCAATTTGTCATTTCAAGAGGGAAGCAAAGGCACAATGTAGGCTCAAAATGGGTTTTTATTAACAGGCTTCAGCTGAAGGATGAAACCACTGCCTTAAAAATAAAGTGGTCTTCACCCCTTTATGGCACAGTTCAACAAACTTTTGTACCCCAGCCATCAGCTCCAGTTGCCACGCTCGAATTGTGAACCTATCCAAAGCTGTCAGTTGGTCAAGTTTCCTTCCTCAAGTTTCAGCCTAACTCAACCTACCTGGGCATTTTAAGTGTTGCATAGCATAGCATAGCATAGCATAGCATAGCATATGACTTGTGCTCATTTTATACTGATAACTGCTGGGCTGGATTTTATCTAACAACTGCAGCATGCCAGACTTTCTTAGAGAAAAATGGATTATTTAGACTCTTTCCAGTATGAGTTCAAGCCTGGTTTTGGAACTGAATCAGCCTTGCTGGCCTGACAATTCACCCTTATCAGACAGGAGGAAAGCAACACAACCCTCTCGATTCATCTTGATTGCTCACTCTTTTATATATACATATACATTCACCAAGTTGCGCCTCTGGACTGACTCTTTGTGGACTGGAATTGTGATTGTCATCCCCTTTTGGGGGGTGTTCGTCAACAAACTACCCAGTGCACAGAGATACATTCTGTGAGAGTTTCATTTGTTGGGTATCCTTTCCTGAAGGGGAAAAAAAAGCTTTTGAAAAGAAAGAGTCTGTTGGTTTGACTGTGTGAAGGCAGGAAAACTTGTCACACAACAGTTTAGCTTCCTGAAATTGGACAAAGCTTTCTTAACGAAGTGGCCACCTTCTATATATTTTGTTGTTGTTTTGTGCTGTCAAGTCATCTTCAACTTATGGCAACCCCATGAGTGAAAGCCTTCCAAAATGTCTTGTCCATGACAGCCCTGCTCAGCTCTTCTAAGTTCATGGCTGTGACTTCCTTTATGGATTCAGTCCGTCTCATATTTGAGCTTCCTTTTCTTCTGCCTTCAACTTTCCCTTGCAAGGTTATCTTCTTCAGTGAGTTTTGCCCTGTTATGATCTGCCCAAAGTACGACAGACCCACTTTCGTAATTTTTGTTTCCAGAGAAAGCTCCATCTTGATTTGATCTAGGACCCACCTGTTTGGCTTTCTGTTGGTCCAGGATATTCACAAAGATATCCTCAAGCACCATGTTTCAAATGCATCATTTTTCTTCCTGCCGGCTTTCACACACATACATAGTGATCAGAAATACAGTAGTATGGATGCTTTTGGACATCTCCAGTGAAATGTCCTTCATGATCTTTTCTAATTGCTTCGGTGCTGCCCTTCCAAGTCTCAGCCTTCAAATTTCTTGGCTGCAGTCTCTCTTTAAATTGATGACCAAGCCAAAATGTGTAACATCTTTCACAATTTCTATTTATTCATTGTTAACAGTAAAGTTCTGTAATTCTTCTGTGGTCATGATTTTTGTTTTCTGAATATTCAGCTGCTGTCTTGCTTTTGTGCTTTCTTCTTTCACTTTTATCAGGAGTTTTTAGAATTCACTGCTGCTTTTTGCTAGTAGAATGGTCTCATCTGCATGTCTTAAATTACTGTTGTGTCTTCCACCAAATTTCACCCCTTCCTCTGATTCTTATCCACCTTTCCTTACGATATGTTCTGTGTAGAAAGAGCAATAAAATGACACCTTTGCCTGTAGGAAACCATTCCGTTTCTCTGTTCTCTGTCCTACATGTAGCTTCTTGTTTGTGCTTAGGAGAACCAAATGCTCAGTCACACCCATTTCTTTCAGGACCTTCCATAGCTTCTCATGATCCACGCAGTCAAAGGCTTTGCTGTCAGTCTATGAAGCATAGACTCATCTTTGGTGAGTTGCAGCAGCCAACACACACATGCAAAATGATTTCTAGTGTTTCTTGCTTTTCAGAATCCAGCTTGAATGTCAGGCGTTTCTCACTTCATACAGGGTAGGATTCTTTGTTGCAACACTTTGACCATTATTTTGCTTGTGTGGGAAGTTACTGAAATAGTCCTATGGTTGCTGTGCTCTTTTTGATCCCCCTTTTTGGGGATTGGAATGTAAATGGAATGCTCCCAGCCTGTGGGCCATTGTTTTTTCCATATTTGTTGGCATATTCCTGCTAGGATTTGGACTGATTCATTTTCTGCAGCTTGGAATATACTATTGGTATAATTACCTACTCAGAGTGTTTTATTCCTTCAAAGTGCTTCCAGACTAGCTTTCACTCAGCTTTTTAATATTGCAAACACTCTTCATAGGATTCCACTTAGAGGAAGTATGTCATCCTTTCATCTCTTCTGTATAGATCTTCTGTATATTGTTTCCACTTTCTTTTTACTTTCTCCTGATCAAATGCTTCCTTGTTTGTCTTTTAGTCTTCCTAATTTAGGCTGAATTTCCCTTTCAGCGTGTACAGTACTGCAATCTTACATTTATTTGAAAAGTTCTGCTCAGCAGTTTGGCAGGAGGGGAAACCATACATGCAGGAGCTTATATGGTTGAAAACTCATGTACACAGGTCATACAGGCAGACCACAAAATCAATGTGAAGTTTACCCTAAAGGTTAATCTGATATAGATGATAGATGCAAAGTAGGAATGTAATGTCGGAAGAGTACATGGTTGTGTTTTCTCATTATAACGTGCTGGTATGTAGCAAGAATTTCAACACTTTCTCTGAAAACAAACTGAACAAATTATTGCAGCATTACAGAATTAATACAGATTTTATTCCAAAAATGGCAGCTTGTCAAAATATTAAACCAAATAGTTAGGACCATATGGTCTCCTCAGCTCTCACAGTGTAGAGAAATCTTAACAGGCTAAATACTGCAGAGAAACACTGGGAGAGGGAAGGAGGGGCAGGTGAGCAGATGGAAAGGCAGAAAATCTGTGAAATGACCCCCAGTTGCTTATGTCTCAGTTTTCTTATTTCATCTACAAACAGCTGAACAAGGACGAGAACAGAAAGAAAAAGTTGTGTTTGTAACATTCCCTTTGCCCTCCCTTTAGGCAGAGGCATTTAAAGACGGGTTTAATCTATTTTTAAAACAAAACATATTCCTCTTTGATGGATGAACAAATTTATTTAGAAATAACTCTTCTGAGCTTCTGAAAATAGTTTGCTAATATTTTTGCTTTTTCTTCAGGAAACAGTTTGATGCAAGAAATGTGTCAGGATATGCATTGGTAAAATGAGCTCTCGCTCATTCTCCCTCCCTTCCAAATTCTCTTCAACATATTATTAATGGCAGTTTATTAATACTGCGAGTGCATGGCAGTTTGTGGGGAGCAGTCGCTTCTGTGGGGGACCGGGGAGTTGACGAATATGCTTGGATCTTGAATACCTTTCCTGTTGGTGGAGGTGGCGGAAAGGTGAATTTTGCCTATTTCCCCTCCTCCTGCAGCAGCAAATCTAGTCATTTACTGGTCATAGCTATCCTTGCATTTTGTATGTTTGTTTGGGTTGTTTTCATTCTCCTGTCCATCATTTTGCCGGCAATACTGGAGTAGATGATCCAAATTAAATTTACGATGAGCTAATTTTTGACAACTATTGGTTTTGCATACTCCCCTCACCCCCAGGCATTCGGTCCTATTGTGGCATTGCTCTAACAGGAAATTTTTTCATGGTGTTCAACTGGAGTCTGTCTTCCTGTACCTTGAGGCAAGCATTCTATGTCCTGAAGTCTGGAATGGTTACGAGATCTTGGTCCTCCTCTGTCAAGCACAAGTACTTGAACAGCAATATTGTATCTTCTGTGTTTTCTTTTCCCACAGCTAAACATGTCCAATTCTTTTAGCTTCTTTTCATAGGGCTTTCTGTCCAGTCCTTAATCATTTGTGTTTCCCTCATCTGGACCTTTCATAGCCTATCTGTATCTTTCTTAAACTGGGGTGCACAGAACTTGATACAGTAATGAAGATGAGGCCTAACCAGAGCTGAGTGGAAGGAAACTAGTGCTTCATGTGATTTGGAAGTGAAACTTCTGTTAATGCATCCCAAAGTAGTGTTTCCCTTTTTGCAGCCACATTGTAAACTTATATTGTGATCTACAACAATTGCAAGTTACTTCCCACTGGCATTATTGTTGAGCCAGGCATCCACCCATCTTATAGAATCATAGAATAGAAGAGTTGGAAGGGGCCATGAAGGCCATCGAGTCCAACCCCCTGTTGTTGCAGGACACCAATTTATATCATCCCCCTCAGATGGCTGTTCAGGTTCTTTTCGAATGTCTCCAATGTGGAAGCACCTACCACCTCTCTAGGCAGCTGGTTCCACTGTCGTATTGCTCTGACCGTGAGGAAGCTTTTCCTGATGTCCAGCCTGAATCTGGGTTGACGCAACTTGATTATTCCATGTCCTACATTCTGGCATCCTCTTTGTGACAGCCTTTGAGGTACTTATAGAGGGATATCATGTCCGCCCTCAGTCTTCTCTTACAAGGCTGAACATGCCCAGTTCCCTCAGTCTCTCCTCATAGGGCAGTGTTTCCAAATCCTGGATCATTTTTGTTGCCCTCCACTGGACCCTTTCTAATTTACCTGCATCTTTCTTAAATCTTGGTGCCCAGAACTGGGCATTGTATTCTAGGTGAGGTCTGACTAGTGAGGAGTATAGAGGAACTACTACTTCTTGTGATTTGGAAGTAATACTTCCATACTAATACTTCCATACTTCTTGTAACTATGCATTTGCTTTCTTTCTCTAGGTACAGATCTAGGCATTTGTCTCTACTGAATTTCATTCTGTTGTTTTCAGCCCAGTGTTCCAACCTATCATGACCACATTGGAATTTGTTTTTATCTTCCAGGATAGTAGCTATCCCTTCCAATATTGTGTTATCTGAAAATCTGGTAAGTATTCCCTGTATCATCTCATCCAATTCATGAATAAAAATATTGAAGAGCACTGTGTCCAGGGCTGAACTCTGCAATACCCTACTCATTATTCCTCCTCAATTTGAGAAGCTGCTTCAATTTGATAAGCACTTTTTAAATTTGATTGTCTAACCAATTGTTAGTTGAGAGTTGTTTCAAAAACCCAACCTTTAGCTAGTTTGCTAATCATGAGATCATGGGGCAACTGGTCAAAAGCTTTGCTGAAGTCAACACATGTTATATCCACAAGCATTCCCACAGTCCACCATGGAAGTTACCTGACCAAAAAACAAGATCAGATTAGTTCAGCAGGATTTATCCTTGACAATGCAGTCGCTGCATTGCTTTTAAGGAATTTGCTGATTGATGGCTTTATCAGCTGCCCCAGAACTTTCCCAGGGATTGATACCAGGCTGACTGGTTTGCAGTTCCTAGGTTCCCCCTTTAAAGATTTTTAAAGATAGGGAAAACATTAGTTCTCCTCTACTCATCTGGCACTCCACTAGTCCTCCATGGTCTCTCAAAGGTAATAGACAGAATTCTGCCAATTTGTTTATTACTCTATGATGTAGCTCATCAGGGACTGGGATTCTGAACTTACGCAATGTAGGTGTCCCTTGATCATTGCCTATCAATCACAAACAGTCTTTAAGCACTTCTGCCTTTTCACATGATCTGTTACCATTTTGCCATCTTCACTGAGCAGCTAAGCCACAATTTCTTTCTTCTGTCTTTTTCTGTGTATGTATCCGAAGAAGGCTTCTTTGTTACTTTAAGCATCCCACTGTAACTGTAGCTCATTCTGATTATTAGACTTCCTGACACCATCTCTGCAATCCTCTGTAGCTTGGGCTTCCTTCCACTTCCTATAAGAGTCCTTTTTGCTTTCAGGTTATCTCTAAGCTTTTTGTGAAGCCACTTCCTCTGTTATCTCCTAGCTTGGTCTTGTTCAAATTGTTTGTAAATGTGCCTTTAGAAACTCCTTTTTAAAAATTTCCACCCACTTTGGATTTCTTTTCTCACTGGAGTAGCTTGTCATAGGACTTCATTTATCATTGTTCTGAGTTTATTAAAATTGACTTTGCCAATGTGCCTTAAACTTAGAATTTAAATGTGCCTTAAACTTAGAATTTGATTCTTAGTAGATATTGAAGTACCCCATTAGTACTACATCACACCTCCTTGAAACACTGGCAATTTTCTTTTCAAAAATTTCTTTCTCATTTTCTCCTTGACTGGGTGGTCAATAGTTTCTTTTATTCATTGCTCCATTTATTTTAATCCAGATGTTCTAAATATGGCTACTAAGCTCATCCTCCTGTATTTCTGTGCAAAGTTATGCATTATTAACATATAGCATGACACCACCTCCCTTTCTGTTCTTCCTATTCTTCTTGAACGAGATATTTCTTTCAATAGATGAATTCCAGTGATGGAACTCCTCCTACCTATCAAGCCGTATTTTCCTCCTGTATTAATTACTCAAGCATGTGCTTTTAGTTTTCCATCATCTATGCATTAGAATATAGACATCAAAGACCATGTGCTTTCTAGTTTAGTTTTCTTCCTACATTTTTGGAAGACCATTACTGGGTCCTATTACAGCTGTTCCCTCTGGTGTGATGTATAAACCTTTGTCTACCCAGAACCTTTGTGTTACCCAGAAGTTTACTTCTTCCTGCCCTATGGGATTCAGTTTAAAGCCCTCCTGATGAATTTCTTGATACTGTGACCAAACACACTCTTTCCAGTCCTTGTGAACTGCAATCCATCCATTGTCAGCAGCCAGTCTTCCAGAAAGTATAGCCTGTGGTCCCAGAATCCAAATCTCTCGGGTTGGTGCCACCTTTGTAGCCAGGCAATTACCTGGAGTATTTGTCCTTCCCTTTCCACCCCTCTTCCAAGTACTGGAAAGATAGATTTTTCTTCCAAAGGAAGGATTGGTTTGGCAAGTCTAGGTGCTGAAAATACATCTGCAAATTTGCAACTCACACCAAGGTTTTGGATTTAGGATTAATCAGTTAGGTATTAAAATTCAGTTTGGGTCCAAAATGCTTCAGTTTGCTCCCTGAAACACTACCTCAGTTTGATTTATTTCTCCTCAATTTCATATCTCACCTTATTGATTGTATGAAGAAATCAGTATAAACTTTGACGCTACAGAGCCAATGTGGGCAGTGGTTAAGAGTGCTTGGCTGCATTCTATCTCCCATTCACTCATGAGGCCAATGAATGACTTTAGGCCATAGGCACTGCCTCTTAATCTAAGTGAGTTGGTTGTTGTGCAGATAAAATGGAGAGGAGAACTCCTAAGTCCCAGTTTGACACTCCAGTCATTAACAGCACCTTGGCCTTCAGTGTGAAATTAAAACTTAATGAAAGGAGGTAATTACAAAGTGACTGAAAGATTGGAGGTAGCTTTTTATGACAAGAACAAGTTTGCTGGAATCTAATACTTGGGTCAGTTTTCTTGACTGGTTCTTTCAAATGCATAGGTGAAAATTCTTCCAAATGTTCAAAGGGAAAGCTAATTCTAAATTGGGAGTTTGCTCATTGCTAATTCTGATCATTCAAGAGACTGTGCAGTAGTCTGGAGGGATTCTTTGTAGGAAGAACAAAGTGGTTAAAATTGCACTCTGGCACTTTTGTCAATTGACAGAAGATATAAAGGAATCCAGATTACTTATTTTGAAGTCTAACCAATTATTTTGCATGCTACATGACCATTTCCAAATGTTTCTCCTGTTAATCTTCTCCATACATTGTGCAACTTGTCACACGGTTACTGAAGAGTGCAGACAATTTTCTCACATACACATCCATTTTTATTCAGTGATCATTAACATATAACTTCCCAGTGGTTAGTTAATCATATTAATTGAATGTGGCTCTGGTGAGTCTCCTGACTTTCAAAGACTTTTCATGAGAGGTTGGAGCAGTGGCAGGAAGGAGCTTCGGAGCCCCACCATTTACATGTAATACAAAGAACTAATAAAAAGAATGATTTTAGGAGATATTTCAGCTTGGGAAGATAGAGAGGTATAGTCTATTAAAGGCTTTGCTGAAGGCTGCAATGCTATCACCTTTGCACAAGCACAACAAAAGCCTCAGGCCAGAAAAGGCTCTTTTATATTCAGATAAGACATGCAATCCAGATGCTTTTAGGGAAATTTGGGTCGCTTAGGGGACATATCTCAGTTTGAAATACTGTATGAAGACCCATCTGGGGAAGGCTTGTTAACAAAAGTTTGTGCAGTTATAAAGGATATACAAAACAGAAGTACCTCAGGATATTAGGAAAAATGGGACAAAGCTCTAGTTATGGTTTTGTCAGCAGAGGTTTGGCAACAGATATGGGTTAACACTGAAATGAATTTAGTGGTACCAAATTATTCTAAATGTGCATACAACTGCAGAGGTGCCAATACATTTTCTAACTGTGCATACAGTTGCAGCCTAAATGGGAATCAGTTTAAAGTAAAATCTGTTTAAAATATTGTATGAAAGATAAAAATGATTAATGGATTAGAACATGACAGATACTAGACATTTGGACAATTAAGAGCAGTTTATTTACATTTCTTATACTGAAAAAAAAATCAAACTGTGCTTTGTTGATATTTTACTGTATGATGACAAAATCACAGGATATACAATATCAGATGATACACAGAGAGCTTTGTTGAACTCTCTGTAGAGGATTGCCTTAGAGAAATGGTTAGTAACTTATTTTTGGTGCCAAAATATTAATAGGTAGCTGCTTGTTGGAGAAAAAAAATGCAGAACTCACTCATTACCAGTTGCATTTTTAAAATACGAGATATTGCCACCATGATGAAACTGACTTCTTATAGTTTTGTGAGAGAAATCAATTATTAGAAAATAAATTAGTTGAAAAGAGAGCCTTGGCTATTGGGTGGTATAAAAATGAAATAAATACAAATACATTTATTTATTTATTTATTTATTTAGGGGCGGCTCACAAACATAAATAAATAACATCCTATAAAACAATATAAATTAAGTTGCCCTGGCCAAATAATAAAATAAATAAATAATATTAACAATTAAAATAACGTTTGAATAAAAAGGTCTTCACCTGGCGCCGAAAAACAAATAACGACGGTGCCAGGCAGACCTCTCTGGGGAGCACATTCCATAGACTGGGCTCCCCAAATACATATATGTGTTGTGTTCTGGAATGATAAATATCAAGATAACACTTATCCATTTTCTCTTCTTTCATTAATATGAAATAGCATGCTAAGGTCTATTTTAGATGGAGTTTATTTTTGTTTGATTTTGTATATTTATGATTTTATAATGCCTTTCAGTTCCAATAAATAAATATGCATACACAGAGGCTTCCCATGGAGTCCATCAAATACTGATTAACATCTTCCCATTTTGGCTGGTCTTTGATTGTGGGACCAAATGACAAGTTACCATGAGATACACCTGTGCCACTGATACCCACCTCCTGAGGAACAGGGTGCAATTGCTTTAGCATTTCCCTTTCCCACAGTCAGCAGCAAACTCAGTGACATGTGATCAAGTGCATTTTAAAGGGACAGTATTACCAGGGAAATGCGGAACCCAGAAACTCTCCATCATGTCTTGTCTGAGGCTGAAGAGCAAAATTTCTTGAGACTTGAACAGAAAAGTATATTCAGATACTTAAGTATATATTAAGAATATAACTGTCTGAACATGAGGGGCTTTTCCTGAAGAGCTGCTAAAAATATACATGTACCAAAGATTTCCACACGCCTATTGTGTCTTCCGGTGATAGGCAGAAGTATTTTGTGTGATACTTACTTTCATCTTTACCTTTTTATTTTCCAGCTTTATTTTAAAAAATGCCTTAAGATATCACTTCTACTGTTGGAAGTAAGATAGCCACGGTTCAGTGCACTTCAGGTCTCTAGGCAGGTGTAACATGGACTGATGTGGCTCTTGGCTATCCTGTTCAAATATCTACAAGGTCAAGGAAGATGAACGAATCATACCTGTGAACTTTATTACCTGCAACTTAGGGACTGAAAGTGATATTTTGTTTTTGTCTTGCTTCATGTTTCTTTTTTATTTGAAGCTCAGATTCATTGGCAAAGTTATATCTACAGCAAATAGAGAAAAAATATATAATTAAAACATGATTCAGATACTTGATACAACATATGCTAAGCATTTGCTGTATTCTGTCCTAAGCACACAATGTGGGGACTGTATTTAAATTAATTGTAGTTCACCCTAGTGAAATGCTTTTCATTCTGTATAATCATCTTTGCCAGAGATGGGAAATGTGATCTTATTGCTATTCCTGGATATTTCAAACATGATACCCTTATGAGGTGCCTCTCTGAATTGGGAATGGGATATACTGCAATGCAATGACAGCAGAGCTACTCTGAGGCTGCCTCCAGACGGTGATGCTTGGGGAATATCATGCAACCCCATAGACTCTCCAGCATGGAGTTCCTCAGAGGTTTGTTCTGTCCTCTGTGCTACTTAACATCTATGTGAAACTGCTGATTGGGTCATCTGGAGTGAGTTGGAGTGAGTTCCCAGCAGCACACTGATGACATGCAGACCTATGTCTCAAGCAGGTAGAGCTAAGGATGTGTCCAACTTGTGCCTGGCTGTTCGATGGTCTGGATTAACCTCAATTCAGACAAGACTCTGTTAGTGGGTGGTTTCTCTGATTAGATGGAGGATGTTCAACCTGTTCTAGCTGGGCCTGCAAACCTGAAGAAGCAGGTTTGTAGCTTGGGGTTTCTCCTCGATCCATCTTTGTCACTTGAGCCTCTGGTGTCCTCGGCAGCATGGAATGCCTTCTACCAGCTTTGGCTGGCAGACAGCTACAATCCTGGCAATGCACTTTAGGTGGGGTTGAGAAGTTTCTGCTTGTGCAAAATGTGACAGATTAATGACTGGCAGGTATGAACAAATAACCCTGGTTCTGACCTACCACTACTGTCTGCCTGTCTGCTTTTGTGCTGAATTCAAGGAGCATGTTTTAACCTATAAAGCCTAACGGGCTTGGAGCCTCAATGCCTGATGGAACACCTCTCCCACCAATCTACTCAGACATCATGCCCAACCTCGGGGCCTTTCTCTGAGTGCCAATTTAAAGGGAGGCTTGGAGGGAAGCAACAAGAGGAAGGTCTTTTTCTGCGGTTCTCCCCATCTATGAAAGGATCACCTGGCAATTCAGTCATCTTTGTCATCCTTTTGGTGTCAGACATCCCTCTCTGTTGACGCTTTTAAAGATATACTTGGATATCTAAGAGCTTGTGAGGGTTACCCATCCCAGAAAAAGTCGCTGGGACCAGGACAACAGAACCCAAGGCCAATAGTAAGGTTCCATAGCAAGTCCGAGTCATACTCACAGAGCAGGCCAAGGTCAGGAAGCAGAAATATGTGTCAGGGCAAGACAAGGATGCAGTCATAAACACGCCAAGCTCAAGGAGGGAGGACAAACAGAGATGCAGGTACCCTGAGGCAGGATAATAGGGCAGGTGCAGCAGCAATGGAGCTATGGCAAACAAGGCAAGGCAAGGCAGCATACTCAGCAAGCTTCAGGCAAGATTCAGGAGCTGAACATAGCTACTCGTAGCAAGAAGACCTGAACTGGTGAGGTAAGCCAGCAAAGCAAGATACAGCAGTGCAGGACATGGCGTGGCAAGGCAGGAACCAGGGGCAGGGGCAGGTTCACTGCTCAGAGAGAGAGAACGAGCGTTGCTGAGGCAACACAGCAAGATGCAGGCGCTACAACAAACAGGAGGTCATGGCTTGCTGATTCTAGCTCTCAAAGGAAGAGCTTGCTCTCATACAGCTGGTCCTAGGGGGGTCCCAGCTGGCGCTCATCAGGAGGCTGAGAGCTGCAGAAGATGGGTGTTCTGGTTTTGGCCACCAGATGGAGCCTCAGAACAGCCCAGATCTGGACACATTTTAACTTTTGTTTTAAAGTGTTGATATTTTTGATGTTTTGTGACGTTTTATTGTATGCTACTGTATTGTTTTTCTGAAATGTAAGCAGCTAGCTATAAATGGAATTAAAGATAAATACGTATCTAATTTGGTAAAGATCCCAGATATGGACTTCTGAGGATGATCTGAGGTTCTGGGTAATACACATGGGAGGAAATGATCCTTCAGGTAGCCTAGCTGTTAAAACTAGTACTTTGTTTTATGCCTAGAAAAATTCTGAAAGTCAGTACAGATGACAAAATGTTGACATAAACTGATTATAAAATCCAGTCCCTGTTAACAATCTTGCTGCTTTGTTTTGGAGCACCTGAAGTTTCCAGACCTTTCAAGTTGCTCTATAGAAAAAAATGGGGCTACTATCTACATCTTTAAAGAACGTGTGTGCTAGGTTTTATTCTAAGTTGCCCTCGGAATTCTTTGAAACTGAAGGCCAAGCTTTGCGTGCTGTGAGTGCTTGCACACAAGGCTTGTGTTGTGTAGTCTTCCTGCCCACTTCACAAATTGGGGAGTGAGTCTTCTTCCTTTTCCTTTTCCTCTTTTCCCTTCCCCTTCTCCTCTATAATATTTGTAGACCATCCCACATCCAAATAGATTACAGAACAGTGAGAAGTAAAACATTTAACCAAGTGGTAATCCCTATATTTTCCTCTCACTTCCTCCTTTCTTCCTTCTTGCCAAAGAAAAGCCATTAAGAAGGGAAAAGATGAAATAGCTACACAATGCCTATTGATTGCTAGTGCTAGGAGTCGTCTATCTGAAAGTCCCTTACATAATTGAAAAAGATATAAAATCCATCACAGTTTCAACATCTTTGTGCAAGGGAATCAAGTACTAATCCTATCCTCATGCAACAGGTATCAGTTGTGAAAATTTCTGAAGTCTAAAAAACAGACGACCCTTGTTAAAAACACCAGATCCTTTTCAGTTATGCAGAAACTCTGTATGATGCCAATGTAAATACTTCAGTGCTCTCTGTTCTTGCTTGCCAGGTGTCCATCTGTGATGGTTAGGGTTAGGGTTGTGTTGTAAGCCGCCCCGAGGCTTCGGCAAGGGGCGGCATAGAAATGTTCTAATAATAATAATAATAATAATAATAATAATAATAATAATAATAATGGTTCACATATAAGAGAATATTCTTCCCGTATTGAGACTTTATTTGGATCTCAAAGATTAAAAGGGCGATGGCCCCATCTGGGTGCATAAGTGGGCTATACTGGAACTAAAAAAAATCACCTTAGACTCTTAACCTTTTATTTTGGTCTCATGCAACATAGTGCTTATTGCTGAGCCCATGTTCATTTATTATTCAAGCTTAGTCCATTTGGAATAATTGACAGAAGGCTGAAATGGGCAGTTGCTGGTTAAACTTCATCATTTGAACCCCTTGGAGGGAGCAGAGCATTTTTGTCCCTGTGTGTGCCCCTCAAGCTGTTCGCTATGTCATCTCCATCATTACTTTTGTTACACGCCTCTACAACTGAATCCCTTTGCTGCCTAACATCCTGCCTTTAGGCCGACTTTTTCCATGATGTGAAATCAATCAATATAGTTTCAGCTGTCTTCACTCTCATGCGCTTGTTCCCAGATTATGAAGTTTTCATGAGCAGTGCTTAGCACGCACTCCATACTCCCCCACCTCTTCTTTGTGCCATCTGAATTGCAGTACAATGTTCGGCTGCATAAATTCTGACGCAGTTCGAATGAATGCAATCATACTATCCAGGTCATGCAACAGATATACAGAAGTGAACCAAAAATCAAATATTACTAAATCAAGTATTACTAAAACAGCATAAAATATATATCCGATTTTGCAACTGGGTTTCTTTTAATAAATAAAGCTGCAAGAGACTGATTATATTATTGATACACGGATGTAGCTGCCACTGGTCTTCATGGGACCTACTTTGCCTTGCCTGGTTGAGAGTGTGTACATCTGTTTCATGGCATTGTTATAAAAGCTTTGCTAAGTTTTATAATAAGTAAATTGCATTCTTTCATAAGCCATTGACATTTGTGCTTAGTTTTGAATACAGGTGGTGTTTGTCTTTGCTAAGAAGAATAAATAAACAGATAACATTCTGGATTTAATGAGGTATTCACAGGTTTTCCCCCTTTGCAGCATATGGGAGAGAAAGTATTTCAGGAAAAAAACAACAGATTTCCACCTAACTTCCAATAAGCTCAATACTCATCTATTACCTTCACTTCAGACACATACTTCCATTGGACTAGTCACTATCTCTTAGGGTACCGTCATTCGCAGGTGAAATGTGAAGGTAAAAAGGAGGAGAGAAGAACTAAGCTTGCTGCCCTCAGTTCCTTGGGGCAAGGTTGGGATGTAAATATAATAAATCTCCTGACCAAGTTTCATTGAATCTCAAAAGATGACTTTGATTGGTGCCATGTTTCTTACGCCTTGTGTGTCCATTTTCTGTAGTACAGGAACTGCAATATCAGTTTCATACCATTGGTCTGTTTAATTCAATCTTGTCTGCACTGATGGCCAGCAATAATTCTAGGTTGCAGAATTTGATGTTGGTGGTGGGGAACCCTGACTTCTTAGGCAATTAAACAGTGAAATTCCAGAGCTTAGGGATGCTAAGATTTGAAGATGCAGAATATTATTTAACTAGAATTCTTCTCCATTCATTATGAATTTGGAATATGTGCATGAAAAGTCAGGTTGGGAGCACTTAATAGCTGTTAGTTAATTCCAGCTTGCCACTATTTTAATTACCTATCCTCAAATACTTGCATGTAAAAATGGACAGAATCTTGAAGTACATTTTATTTAAATATGTCTATTTACAGTATTTGTATGCCACTCTGTAACTGGGAAGTAAAAAAGATAAAACAGATAAGAAAATACAAAAGTACGTTTTTTTTAAAGGGTGACATTAAAAATGTGGCTGTTGAGCTAGAAAGGCCACCCACAAGAATGTCTTCAGCATGCACCGAAAACAGCACAGTATTGGTGGCTTTCTGGCCTCCAGAATTCCATGGCAAAGGGCCACCAAACTGAAGGCTCTTCTGGTGGACCCCAGTAGGTCTGCGTGGAACCACCTGGGAAGAAACCATCCAAAGATCACAGTGACTGGGTAGGATGGGAGAAGGCACCTCTGTCGGGTACCCTGGTCCCAGGATGTTCAGGCTTTTCCATTAGTATTCCACTAGTATGAATAGGTGGCCCATGCTGTTCCTTCAGCAAGGGAGTTAAATGCTGGAAGGGGAGCTTCAACATTAACCAAGCTGCTGCATTCGGCCCTAGCTCCAGCTTCTGGAACAGCCTTAAGGGTAACCCTGTGTAGAGCACATTGCAGTAATCCAAGTTACTGGTGCCTGTATCACTGTGGCTAAGATACCTTTGGCCAGGAGAAACAGCAGCTAGCAAGCAAATTAGAAATGATATAAGGCTGGAGTGGCTTCCTGGTGATTGAAATGCAAGTTTGCTTCATCAGGGCAGCTTGCCCTCACGGTAGCTCTCCTGCCTGTGTTGGTGCTGCACGGAGTAGGAGTACCCTGGTAGGCAGAACCACCCAGGTCAAGTCAGTACCACCCAGGTCATCCACCCTGGAGTCAGTAATACATGTCTGATCAACCTCCACATCCATGATTAAATGATGGCTGGGTGTGGACTTACTGCAAACTAATCTGGAGTTGAGAGGCAAGAGGTCTCAGTGTATGTGCGACTAGCTACATGGGAAGTGTAGAAGGGGAAGAGTGTATAAACACCCACAACCCCCTTTGTTCTGAAGACCTAATCCTGCCATGTCTCCTTCTGCTCTGGGTCCCTGAGCTTCTCACTGTCTCAGTACTTAGGAATTGCCCCCCCATCCAAAAAAAAAAAAAAAAAAAAGAAGTACAAATATACCACCAAAAGCTAGGATTATTTGTATATCCTAGTATATGTATACAGTTGGAAATAATTATTATACTTTAAAAAGAAATACAGTACATCTCACCATTCTGTGGAATATTGCAATCATTTGCCTACTTGTTCTGCCTGCTGGTGCTACTGCTGATGGACAACATTTCTTGCAGTTCATTGCCTTAAAACCAAACAGGAACAGAAAATAGGGGACACCTGGGCACCCTGCCTTGTTTCCATTATTTCATTGCACGCTAAAGTAGTTCACCATCTTCTTTGGTAATAAAACCAATATACCAAACAAAGAGCACATTCTTTAGCTGTGGACCTAAGCTCTGTGCATGCACACACAACACACTCCGCATGCATGCAATGAATTGGAATACAATAGGATCGTATTCTGATTCTCTTCATCCAGTGACAGTCAGACCCACTGGAAAAAAGCAAAGCTTCCTAGAATCTTAAACCTCTGTCTGCTATACCAACACCACACACCCATTTTAGTAATGTAGGCCACTGTTAATATTTATATATTGTATAGTGTTTTATGCAGTGTTTTTGAGGGATAGGACTTACAGTATTGTGAAGCTGTTTCTTGTATAAGCATCTTACACTGACACATAAAAGATTATAAGGTTCCTTCTCTAAAGCTGAAGAATATAACAGCAGCTTCAGAAGAGTCTTGGATATATTAAATTTATACTACCTTTTAATGGGAAAGATATCAAGAATTACAATTGATAAAACCTTTCCTACAACTGATAAAGCCCTGAGCTGGAGAAAATGGGGAGATCTGGTTGAGGATTTATTGGCTGCACTCCAGTTCCCTTCCCTCAGATACATTCAGCAATGAAAAATTGGTCATTCAATATTCAGGAACATGTGCTAGCAAAGTTCCATACTTATATGCTTATGCCCTACTTTTAAATGAATTTAATGTTACTTAGAGCATTTATTGGCTACTTCTCTATTCAAATAATACCCAAAGCAGCTTACAGTAAAAACAATAACTATATAATAGCATCAATAAGGAACAAGCCAAAGTTAACAGCTTACTGATTTCTACATCAGCAAAATGTAAATAAGGTAAAAATTAAGAGATTAGTATAGCAATGAAAGCCAAAGCCAGCATATGTGTATCTTAGGGCACCGTGCAATAGAGATGGAAGTAAACCTCTAAACTCATCTAGGGTAGAGCGAGATGAGCAGTGGAGGTGACCACCACCCCTGCTCTGCGTTTTTGCTAGAGGGCCATTTTTGGCTGTCTAGCAGCATTACATCTCATGGAAGAAGGTAAAGAAGCTGGAATGGCTTTGGGATACTTTGCATCCTCGCTGTTCCAGTCTCCTCCCCTCCCTGCTCCCTCTCCTTCCATGTGAAAGTTATTTACTTTCTGTGCCAGCTGCAAAGACTGGTGGATTTGGGCTCCAATTCCTAGCTTCAAGGTTGGAGCTGAAGATCCGAACTATCCTATGGCCACTCCAACCATTTCTGGGCCATGGGATCATTCCCTTTACCATACGTATCTCAAGCACACACACCAGGATTAACTACGGCACAGTACTGAGAATATTCGTTTACTGCTGCATAACATGTGCAATAGTGTTGAAGCAAAATTGTTTATCAGTACTCTATTGATGGTGTTCTCTGTCTCAGAATAGCTGGAGGGAAGCAAGAATGTTTAAGAAATTTATCATATTTCTCTAATATTGGATGGATGGATGGATGGATGGATGCATAGCTACAGAGGGTGTGTTACGGCATGACTTCTTATGGCAGAGACTAAATTGTAGACTGATTTCCCCTTCCATTGTGGTGGAACAGAGTTCCACGTGGTGTTCCAGTGTGCAAAACCCACATTCAAATCACCATTCAGCTCCAATTTGACCTTGGACATGTCACCATTTTTCAGCTCATTCTATGATGTTTGGAACACAGACATCACAATGCCTTGAGCTGCTTCAAGACAAGTTTCAGTTGCATTACAAATGCAGTACATACAAAAACAAGTTTTTTATTTTCAACTACTATTTTAATTACTTGATGTTTCTGCACAGTTTTAATTTGATATTCCTTAGCAACCCAGAAATTTATTGTGTGCACTGATAGGAGGCATTTACCAGTTAAATGACTATTATGCTGCTATTGTGCTTTATTGTCTGCTTTTCACCCATGCTTCCTCCTCCTGATCTTCCCACACTTGATCATTTAAATTAGGTGTGAAATACCATGTAGGAAGGAGGCATGCTTCTTAAATGGACTGCTCAGTGAAGATGTGGGACCACATGAGGGGCATCAAAACCTAGGCAATGACAAATGCAGCAAGGCAAGTCCAGCCTTGTCTTCCCTAAACTAACCCTTCCCCCTGGCGTTCCTCTAGGCCAGTGGTGCTCAGCAAATGATCTGTGGACCAGCACTGCTCCACGGAAGCTTCCCCTGTGATCTGGGCTGGGGGGGAGCATATTCTGCTTGCCATGGGCCGGTGCAGGGACTGGCCGTGTTCCACCACCTCTTCCTTGGTTAGCTTTGCATTCAGGGGAGAGATGGCTCAGTGGGGGCCAGCTGGAAGCCACACTGAGCCAATTTTGGTATTTTGTTCTTTTGTTGGCATTTTTTGTCACTTGCTTTCACTTGGAAACTAATACACCGAATACTGTATTATATGTAGGGTGCTTTTTGTTTCTGCCCCAGTGGCCCCCGTGGCAGTTTTCCTATTTCCGCTGGTCCCCAGCTGTGGAAAGGTTGAAAACCACTGCTCCAGGCTTCCTCTACCACTACTGGACGCCAGGCATTGCACTGGGGGAGAGAAAGCATGGCAGACACTCATTGCAGCCATGGCAGAACAGCCACTTGGCTCCCAGCCGAGTGCAGCATAATGCCAGTTCAGCCTGCCAAGGGGAACGGAAAGGGCTGGCGGATAGCTGTGGCATCTCTGGGGCCAGGAACTGCCCTGCTTGGAGTCACAACTGGGCACAGGAAGTGGCAGCAACGTTGGAGCGGTGGTTTGGGCAGCGTGGTTCCAGGATGGAAGAGAGCAGCAGCGTGGTTGCTCCACAGATGTACCGGGTTGCTCCACAGATGTACCGGGGCAGTCTTGTTGAGCCATCTGTATTTGAGGTTCGCAATCGGCTGCATTAGCCGAAGGACCGTGCATGTGAGTAGAGAGCTACATTTGCTAAGGATGCTAAGCCCAAATACATTTAACTTTAAAAACTCCTGAGAATACATCCATTTCTTTAATACAGACAGGCTTTTTCTTTAAAGGTTAAGCAACCTGGAAAAGATAATGAGTCAGAAAAGAGCATGAGGAAAAGAATTAATTAAATCACTTAAAATCTTGAGCTATGGCATGTAAGTTAATAAACAAACAACACGAAGTTGATGTTTGCCCTTTTATGTGTCTGTTCCATTTTATCTATTCAGACAGAAGGGAATACAACTGATTGCTGTTCTGTCTTCCATTTTAATTATACTGCGTGATATACCACTTTTCCTCTAACATAAATTGTTCATTCTTCTGCCTAATGTATCCAGAATGGAACTGAGTGCTGCCTTTATAGAAATGGGGACAGAGAGACAAGTAATATGGGCCACTGCAGAGGAGAATGAAGACAAGGGCAAATCAGTGGTTGGATGCCAGGAGACTGTGATCAAGGTTCTTTGTGGAAGTAGAGAGGGAGACAGGAGAGAAAGGAAGAGAATGACGCACTCTCTACATAATGCCAAGCAGTATTGCTCCAGTCACAAGAGGGAATGGGGCTTGGGATGAAGAACTAGAGATGTGAATGCTCAGGAAAAGACCAGCAACAGTGGGAAGGTGAAAGCAGAAAAGTGGAAAAAGCAGAAAAGGTTTCCTTCCAGATTTTGGAATGCTGTTTCCTTCTGCCTGCCCCCCCCCCCCCCCCAGCTTTTCTGTCTCCCTCTGCATTTTTTCCGGGGAGTTTCAGGCCTTCACATCTCCGGGTGGAGCTCTGCAAAGCTGCTGCGTGGCTATAGTTAGTGGGCAGCCATGGACCTGCGCAGCATCGCCTACCCACCTGTCTTGCCACTGCACCCCGCCTGGTGCAAGCAAGAGCAGCAATTCCAGTTTGCCACCGTTTGCTCTGCCGCGCAGGGCTGGCAATTCCAACTGGCACATGCTTGACTGGCTGCCACTGGCACTGTGGCCTCTTCTGTATTTAGACTTAGAACTTAGCCTGTCCATAAGTCTCAGGGTGAGTAATAGCATTTCCTTCCTTCGTTTATGCACACACCAGCCTTGAAGACAGCCTGCTATTATTTTCACAGATAGGAAACAGAGACTGGAAGAGGGTGAGTTACTCAAGCTCACTCATAAGTCCATACCTTAGCTGGAATGGGTAAAGCTGCTGTGCAAAAATCAAATGACTCAAATCCATGTGCTCCTGGTGCACTTGGGGCCACCCAGTCTGAGAGTTGCTTTGCTAGGTCATTGCTTACCCCTAGGCAGTGGTGGAAGTGCTCCTGGGGTGGTAACTGAAGGAATGGAAGGCGTAACTGAGGGAACAAACCCCGAGAGCAATGGGATTCAGTCGCATTTCAGTTCATTTTAAGCATCACACAAATGTCAGCACACTGGGAAGAGCATGGCATAGTGGTCCGAGGGTTGGGCTGGGGCCCGGAAGCTCTCGGTCCTGGTTACTGCTTGGCCATGCATGACTTAGGGCCAGTCACTCACTCTCAGCCTAACCTACTTTGTTGTTGTGAGGATAACATGGAGTGGAAAAGGCTATGTAAGCCGCTTTGGATTGCTTGCGAGACAAAGAAAGGTGGGATATAAATTTAATATCACTGTTGTCATCGTCTTCCACCTGAATGCTGTCGATTTAAATTGTTAAATATGAACCATACTATTTTTGACTATGTGTCTAAGAGAAAATATTCACCATGTACTCCCAGCATGAAGCAAAAAGAATGGGTACATTTTCTTCTCCAAGCAGCAGTTTCATGGAATTATAATGTCATATTTCTTGATAATACGCAAGTACTTGCACTCCTACACATGCCTCCACAGAAATGTAAATTTAGTGAGTCACATTAAAATTACAAAGCTTCAGAGAATTGGAACATTGATTTCTTATTATGCAGCAAAAATAAATTTTATTTTATGTCCTAGAACTTTAAAATCACCGTGAAAATTTAAATCATTTGATTTTGGACTACTGCTATCAAAGCATGACTACACCCCACACCAAATATATAGTAAGAAGGGACATTGAACAATTTAATTATAATTGTACATTACTACATTCAATTCAATCACTGCACTAGTCTGTATGAAAATATTATACCGGTAGGAAACTGTTAGCGAACTGTGGTTGACCCACATATTATATTATGAATGTGGGATTGTTTTCCAGGGGGACTCCGTGGTGGGGCCACACAGCAAGTGTCTGGGTGCTGCATGTGACCCATGGGCTGTCGGTTGTGCATCTCTAAAGCACAGCTCTTGTTTTGCTTTCCCTTACCTGTACTCTGCCCTGGCATTCCTACTAGATGGAGGAGAACTTGATCATGTGGGAAGTCTGAAGGCAGCCCTTCCCAGCTAGGTTTCCTCTTGTTGGCTTCAGTTCAACTTCCTTCATCCCCAGCCAGCATGGCCAGCTTCCAGGGTCCTGGAAACAGTCACCCTAGACGCTCTCTGGCACACTGTCTCGGGCAAGGTTTTTTGGGGTGTAGGCAGAAGATTTTTCCAATGTGCGTAAGTTCCGCAGTGTGTATTGTGAGGACAGGCTGCCTGTGTTCCCCGTCCCCTATCATGGGAATTTCATCTTGACAACCCTCCTATAACGTGTGTCCAGGCACAGGAGGGACTATTGGTTCTCCTTCTAAACATTTTGCTTGTATTATTTCACCATTTCAGATAAACACCTCAGAAAAAGGGTTGTGAAATGGCACAGAGAGGGGGTTTAGCTGAACACTGCACTGTCTATAAAAGTTTTATGTAGTCCAGTATCATACTCCTATTAGCACACACTGCTGTGTGATTTACTAGGGTTTCAGGTGTTTTCAGTAGAAGCTGAAAGCAGCTGCTGCTTGGTTTGTTTTGTTTTTGTTTTTTCTCTCACCATGACAGCTATTTTATTTCTAGCTCTTCTGCTCTGCTCAACAGATTATTTTTCACAAATAGGAGTGGAATTTCTCCAGCCAAGAATGAGACTTTTTATTTTCAATTATCTGGCTTTGAGGTGGAGGATAAAGCTGAAAATTGATGTTTTTCTTGTTCCTATGTTATTTCCTATATTGGATATGTATACATTTGATACATAAAAATAGAATCCAGTACATTCATATTAATTTTCCATGTTATTTTTTGCCAAACCTATTTAGGAATCATTTTATTTATTTATTAAAATATTTTTATGCCGCCCCATTTGCCGAAGCCTCGGGGCGGCTTACAACAATAAATTAAAATAATTATAATCATTAAATTAAAAAATATGAACATTGGATTAAAATACAAAAATGCAATATAAAATAAGCTGCCCTGGCCAGATAAAATCCAATAATATTAACAGTTAAAATGCCGCTTAAATAAAAAGGTCTTTGCCTGGCGCCGAAAAACAAATAACGACAGCGCTAGGCGGATCTCTCTGGGGAGCGCATTCCATAACTTAGGTGCCACCGCAGAGAAAGCCCTCCTCCGAGTACCCACCCTCCTAATTTCTTTCATGGAGGGTTCCCAGAGAAGGGCCTCTCCCGCCGATCTCAAGGGGCAGCTGGGCATATATGGATGTACGCGCTCCTTCAGGTAACCAGGACCCAAGCCGTTTAGGGCTTTATAGGTCATCACCAACACCTTGAATTGGGCCCGGACTTCAATGGGAAGCCAGTGAAGCTGACGGAGAACTGGAGTCATGTAAACATAACGCCCAGTCCCCGTCAGCAGCCTGGCAGCTCTACTTTGAACCAATTGAAGTATCCGGACCGTCTTCAAGGGTAGCCCCACGTAGAGCGCGTTACAGAAGTCAAGACGGGAAGTCACTGTCACGAGGCAGTCGTACTCCAGGTAGGGGCGCAGCTGATGAATCAGCTGAAGCTGGAGGAAGGCGCTCCTCGCCGCTGCTGTCACCTGAGCTTCCAGTGAAAGCTCTGGGTCGAGGAGCACTCCCAAGCTGCGGACCTTGTCCCTAAGAGGGAGTGCAACCCCATTCAGGACAAGGTTCAATTCACCCTCTCCGAAGCCCGATCCGCCAACCAACAGGACCTCCGTCTTGTCTGGATTGAGCTTCAGTTTATAATATTATAATATAATATATTATATTAATATTATAATATTATTAATTCATAATATGAATACTAGGAGAAATTTACTTAGTTATGTATATTTGGCATTTTTAGAAAGCAGACTGTATTGAGAATTATGGCCTGTTCAATGCTATTTATGTTTTCCAAGTATTTCTGATACCCCGCCCAAAGTTAAACTTGATTTCTCTTTGGTTAATTTAATTATGTTTCATTTCCACCTTAATTCAGGATGAATTTTCTGTATTCAGGACCTTCAGTTCTTGTACTCAGCCTGTTTGGTTTGCGGAAAAAAAATCCATTTTTCTTTTTAAATATTAAATATTGATGTGTAGCTTTCTATGTGCTCTGGAACCGGCATTCATTTCAGCTGCCACAGTTCTGCATTCCAAGGAGGGGTAATGAGAAATCCTGTACAGGTTTAGAAAGAGAGAAGACCCACAGCTCCCCGTTTGTCCCATCCTGTATAGCTGGACATTTTTCCCCTGTCTGACTTGTATTGGATTAAGTCTAAAGAGGTTTACGAAATAGAAAATGTGTTTTTTCCATTTCCAATATTTTAGGAGTTCAGGTAAGATACATGAATCAATGTTAACAGATATGTTGACTGCCAGCAAGTTATTTTTTTTTTCTTGCTCACAATTCGGGTCCTTTCCTACATGACAAGAATGATCTTTTTGCAGTTTCTCCCTGCTTCTACTTAATGCTTTCTGTTTTTGTTACATGGCATGAAAATAAGGGCGATGGCACTGGAGCAGGGAATGACATGGTGACATTCCATGCCAGTATGCCCTTAAAAACTGGCATTAAGCGCTTGTCCTGGCTAATTGTATATGTCTCTGTTTGCAAGTTTTCCAAAATCTATTTTTTTATAAAAAATGCATACTTTCATTGAAGAATATTTAAATATGGAGTTTATCTCATCATCTTCAGACAAGAATCCTTGCTTTGGCTCTAACTAGCATTATATTATCTGTGATAATAAAACTGTCGAATAGATGATGATGATGATGATGATGATGCACAAGCTCACTGAACAGAGAAATTGGTTCTGACAGCTGAAATATGCATTAAATCTGAAGGCATTTCTACCCAATACTACTTTGATAGTGATATTGTAAATACTTATGGTGTATAGATTGTGATGATGAGCTGCTTTATGTTGCTGTGAGCTGAACATATAAAATTACTAAATTTGATTAGATTTATGGTAACACACACAAAGAACCTCATAGGTGCACATGGGTATTCACATAAGATTTATGCATCTGGGGTTGTTAAAGCTAAGGCTGGATCCACAAATCTCAACGCAAACCAAACAGCGGTCACGTCTTTCCTCCAAAACATTCTGAATTGTCTCCATTTCACCCTCCTTCTGCTTCCGAAAGGCCATGGATGGGCATGGATGGCCACTGTGGGGCCATTTGTGCCCCCAGACCTACTGCAGCTGCCCCTGCACATAATTCTGCAGAATGGCAGTGGCTGAAAAGAAGCTACAGATTGGTAAATAGATAAAACGTAGCTTGCGAACTAGCTACATTTTATGTACATATCATCACAATGCAGACTGCTAAGTGGCAAAGTTGTTATTATTCCAGTGCTGAACATTTTAGCACCATGGTGATGGCAAAGGTGCAAGGCCTGTGCTGGGACTTCATGCTTGGTGAGTTGCCCCCTCTTGTAATACACAATGAACACTGTATTTCCAGCTCTACAAATGAACACCACTATTGATATCATTCTTCTGTTTAAAAGAATATCTTTTAGGTTTTGCAGCATTGTTTGCTGGCCTAATTCTGAAGAAAGCTGTGAAACTTCTTGCCAATAAATCCAATACTGGCCCTGGAAAAATGAGTGATTATGAAAGTTGATCCTCTTTGTTTATGTTTTGCATGATTAGAGAATATCACTTACTACCTCAATTAGTTGTCTCAAATATTGCATGCTAGCAAATTGGGAGAGTAGGAACTGAGGTTATGCTTCAAATGGGCTAGGAAAGAAATTACAAAGACACTGTCATACAATGTTGGAAGAATGCTGGAGACTTAGGGATACTTTCTGCTCTGAAAAAAGAGGAGGAATGATAATGCTTTCACAACTCCCAAGGTAATAATGGTGTTAATAATAATATTAATAACAACGAGAACAGTATTTTCACTAATTGAGTACACCTTGCAGTGCATAAATTATAACCTGAAAATGATTCCAGTACATGCTGTGGGGTTATATGTATCATTAATTTAATCTTTGCTCAGCCAGTACTTGTAATAACTTGTGCCACATTTTTGTATTCCCATTTTCTATGTCTTATGGTTTTTCTTCAGGTTTGTTTACATTTCTATTACAAATTTCTGTGCTGCCAAATCTCATTTATATTCTGTTGCTATAAAATTCATGAGAATGCTTATAATAGTGTGTTGTGCTGGGCAATGTTGTTTGAAAATATTTCTAGATTTTCAACATTCTCTTCATACATTTTCATTTATATCACTTTTTTCATACCACACTACATATTGGTCAGCACTGAAGGGAGAGATAAGACAGACTGAGTCAATTAGCTACTGTTAGAATGGGTGCCTCTTTGATTTAGGATTCAGATCTCCAACACATTTCTTTTAGGATCTGAGTGTCATGGAAATCAAACAAGTAAAGACTGCAAACAGCAAAAACTGGGACATCTTGCTATTGCAAGCTTTTCAATGTGAAAATACACATTTTCTGGGCAAACTACAGTGTGTCCTACTTTACAGAAGACTCTTTCTTATTTGAAGGACTGTCCAGGAACATAAGAAGTAAGTACAGTGGCTTTGAATTGGCCCAGCAGCTGTTAGCATCTGGATAGAAGACCTGCAGGGCATGCTCCTTTACTGTAGTGATTTATTTTATATCTATTTAAATTATCACAAACATTCTAATTTAGAATAAATTCATATGTACCAGCATAAGAAACTCTTGACTGTTGTTTCCTCCTTCTCTCTTTGGTGATGCATAAGTGCCTATCCTAGCAAAAACCATGTTTCCAAACCAGTATCCATAGGGGGAGCGGATGGGGATTTTCAGAGAAGGTGCCTGTACATGTTCCCTTCTATAATTCCTGATTTCCCCCTACAAATCTCCTCACCCAATTTTCCCCAGGTGGACTAATTTCCAATCTTGCTGGTGAGGGGAGGAGGTTACAAATGGCTTGGACAGCATTTGCAGGGCAGAATGTACAAGAAGAGAAGGGATAAAGTAATTGCCCAGCTGGCAAAAGCTTTCTTCTGCATCAACGTTATGGAGTAACTCCAATTTTTAAAAAGGGATCTAGGGGGAATCTGGGGAATTACAGGCCACTTAGCTTAACATCCATTCTGGGAAAACTGTTTGAAAGCCCTATTAAAGATAGAAGCAGTGAGCACATAGAGGGACAAGCCCTGCTTTAAAAAAATCAGCGTGGCTTCTGCAAGGGGAAGTTCTGTCTCACAAACTTACTGGATTTTTTGAGAGTTTAAATAAGCATGTAGACAGGGGTGATTCAGTAGACATTATTTTCTTGGACTTCCAAAAGGCTTTTGACAAAGTCACTCATCACATTTGCGGCTGAGCAAACGAAACAGTCACGGAATTAAAAAAATAATGATGGTGTCCTCATATGGATCATTACCTGGTTAATAAACAGAAGGTAGAGAATGGTGATTTCTCCCAATGGATTCCCATAGGGATCTGTTTTATGACCAGTGCTTTTCAAAATATTCAGGTATGATCTAGAATTAGGATTAAGTGTGGAAGTGACAAAGTTTGCTGATGACACCAAGCTATTTAGGCTGGTTAAAACCAAAAGGGATTGTGAGATGCTTCAAAGGAATCTTTCCAAGCTGAGAGAATGGACATAAATGTGTTTCAGTGGAAGCAGGTGTAAATTAATGCATGTTTGAGCAAAAAATTCCAACTTCAGGTATAGCCTGATGGTATCCGAACTAGCAGTGACTGAGCAAGAAAGGGATCTTGGGGTAGTGGTGGACAGCTCAGTGAAAATGTCAGCTCGGTGGACAGCTGTTTTGAGAAAGGCAAACACCATGCTTGACATGATTAGGAAAGTAATAGAAAACAGAACTACCAAAATGTAACTCTGGTTATACGAATCTTTGGTTTGACCACACTTAGAATATTGTGTTCCTTTCTGGTCACCTGATCTGGTGGGGGAGGGTGGAGTTACTGTCTTGGAAAATGTACAGAAAGGGGCTGGAGCAGTTCCCATATGAGGAGTGTTTACAACAACTGCAACTGTTAAGCTTAGGAAAAAGGTGTGTAAGGGAAGACATGATAGAGGTGATTATACTAATGCATGGTGTGTAGAAAATGGTGAGGAAGAGATTTTTCTTCCTTTCCCAGAGCACCTGCATCCAGGGTCATCCCATGAAGTTGATTGATGGAAGGTCTGGAGCACTTAAATGGAAGTATTTTTCATAAGAGCATATATTTAAACTATGGAATTTGCCTCCATGGGAGGTGGTGATGGCTGCCAATCTAGATGGCTTTGAAAGGGGATTGGGCAGATTCATGATGGAGGAGGCTATCAGTGGCTACTAGCCTTGCTGGCTGTCTGCTACCTCATTTTCCAGAGGTGGCATGCCTGTGTACACCAGTCACTGTGGAGCCTGGACAGGAGGAGGTCTTGCACTCATCCTGCTTGAGCGATCCTGTGGGCAGCTGGTTTGCCACCATGTACACAGAGTGCTGGACTAGTTGGACCTTTGGCCTGAACCCACGTGACTTTACTTACGTTCTCATGACTCTTCATCTGCTATTTGCTTTGTAACACTAATGCAGAGGCACACCATGGCATCAGCTTTTTTCTTGCTGCCAGCTGCCAGTGGGAAAAACGCTATTATTGGTGGCAACTAATTGGCCACCAGCCTTCCCAAAACACACATATTGGAACATCGTCCTTAAAGAAAGAAAAACAACTTGCAGCCACTACTCTTCCAATAAGCTTCCTGGCCCCAAGCATTTCTAGAATTCCTTCTGACTGCTGATTCTTGTAAGACAAGACTGTTCCCCTTCCTAAAAAACCATTTTTAAGGGTTATGATTACACTCATTTAACTCACTTCACCTCTTGTTTTAAATGCGCATTTAGCAAGAGATATAGATGCAACAAGTGTGTGTGTAAACTCTGGAATGAGTCAGTTATGTTTGCAAGGAAGCTAGAACAACAGAATTTCCTTGGTGAATGTAGATTCAGTGGCAGAAATGGAATAGCTGTCAAAAAGATGCCTGAAAATGAAGCCACCTCCAGTCCCCCCACCCTTATCCAGCCCCCCATGGATAGAGTTCTCTGGCAGCTTGATCAGGGCAGCTCTTCACCTGAGCACTGCCGCCCCAGTGACTGAAGGTGTGTACCTACACCTTCCCTCTAAAGATGCATCGCTCTAAATTCCTGAATGGTGTCCAGGATCCTGTTCTTATCTGTTAAGCCCTTGCCTGCATGCATTTGGGAACACGTTAAAATTGAAACAATTAGTTCCATTTCCATCCAGTCCTTAATGGATGCAGTGCATGTGTACCTAGGCATGGCTTAAGCTCTCAGGGCATTTCAACGTCTTGCTTCCTGTTATTGACCTAGGCCAATCATCAACAAAAAACAAGCATTTACATACTTATGTAGTTCTTATAATTGTGTTCTCAGAGAATTTTTAAAAAACCTGCAGCAAAAATAGGAAAACAAAACCATAGCTCTCAAATCCCATTTCTTTGTAGAATTTTGCATTGTTGTACATAATTGCTAGGCATTTAAATGAATATTTCTTTGTTCTATAGATGTTAATGAATTATTATTTTAAACAGTATTTTCCATTATAATTGAGAATTTCTGCCAAATAAAACAGCACTTGGGACAACAGAGAGGAAGGTGTATATTCTATAGGCCTTTTATGAAGTGAAATAAAACAGATGATTTGCACCCTCCAGGGAAGATCATTAAAATTTAAATGAGCTGGTAAACTAATCCATGGGATTTGAACTACAAAACCTAACAAAATGAGCACCAATTTAACTGAAAGCACAATCCTGATCAGAAATCTTTGCTTCTTTGTCACTTAAAGAACTAATTGCCAACATTTAATTTGGGGGGAAAATAACAATAATAATTATCATCTATTCAGCTTCCTTTGCTTATTAATGGGTCAGCTGAGACAGGCACTTCTCCTATGGATGTTGCTTTTCTTCCACAGAATGAACCTTAAAAGATGAAAGCATCTTGTGGAGATAACATTCAGGGCAATAATGTATATATCAGGACTGTTATTTAAGTAGGCATTTTCAACAAAGGATGAGCCATCCCCCCCTGAGAGATCACCCTTTTTTCATATGTGCTTCTTGGTGTATTGGAGCTATGCTTGTTGTTTCAAACTTCAGTAGAAAATTAGCTTGATGTGACACAGGAAGGTTGAGGAAAGAAAGCAGTGTACAGTTTCAGGCCCATTAACACTAGACTCTCAGAATGGTAATTCAAGCTTCCACACAGTAAGATCTATTTCCTGCAATTCCACCTTGCCTGATGCAGCAGAGAAAGTGGCAACTGTGCTTTGAAAGGTAACTTTTTAATGACATTGTGCTGTGTTTGAAGAGAGCTCTTCCACTCCAGATCTCTGGTAGAAGCTAAAAGCAGTGCCTGAAATAAAGTTGCAGCATCGCTTGCATAGTTAATAGCTAGGCAGTAGAACTCTGATTAGCCTCTCTAGGTAAAATGTGCTGCATATTCCATCCTGGTGTGTGTATTTAAGAGCTAAGGACAAGAGAAGGGACTTGTCTGACATAGATCACCATCTGTCATCCCTTCTTCCTGTCCCACCACATGCACTTCAAATGCCTTCCAGGGAATATACCAATGTCAGTTTATACCAATGAAATGTATATATTTGTGTGCACTTCTCTCTCTCAATCTCTCCATCTCCATGTGTGTGCATGAAAGTGGAGGTTTTTAAAAATGTAAAAAGAGCCGTCCCGGGACATTCGGTAGGGGACGGCATAGAAAAGCTTTTAATAAAGCCTTTTCCTGTATGTGTCCTCCCGCCCCCTAAGATCAGCAGCAGAGACCCTCCTCTGGGAACCCTCTTTGAAAGAGGTCAGGAGGCAGAGTACTCAGAGGAGAGCTTTCTCTGCGGTGGCGTCCCGACTATGGAATGCGCTCTCTAGAGAGGTCCTCCTGGTGCCGTCATTATATGCTTTCCGGCGCCAGGTCAAGACCTTTTTATTTAATCAATATTTTAAAGTTAATTAATTTTAATGGTATAGTTATTTATTTAATTCATTTTAACTATGTTATTTTATACTGTCGTGGTATAGCCAATTTATTTATTTGTATAGGATTGATGGGTTTTAATGTGTGTAAACCACCCAGAGAGCCCTCTGGGCTATTAGGGTGGTATATAAATGCAAACAATAAATAAAATAAATAAAAATAAATAAATAATAAAATAAGAATTAGACATAAACTTCAACAGAAGCAGGCTAACTATCCAAAGGAGTATCCATAGCATGAGGCACCTATGCATCATCCATTCAAAGATTCAACACATTATAAAGTTCTCATTAAATTATGGAAAGTGAGTGTTGACCTTTCTGAGGTTTTGGTTTTAGTCTTTCAGCAGTTGGAAGAACACAGTCTGCACTGAATTCCAGAAAGCAGGTAGTTAACTTAAAGAGCACGTACATCAGTGCTCCTGGTGCTGATACTTTATTCATTTCGGTGCAAGGCCAAACTCTTTTTTATTTTCCCAATATTTTAAGTTTTGATGTTGTTTTCAAGATGGTATATTGTTGCTAATTAATGCTTGATGCTGTGCTTTTACTGCTTTATTGTATTTCCATCCTGAGACTTTCAGTAAAATAAAATAAAATAAAATAAAATAAAATAAAATAAAATAAAATAAAATAAAATTTATTTATTTATTTAAAGTTTTTATATGCTGTCCCCATTGCTACATAGCCTCGGGATGGCTCACATCAACAAATAAATAAAACAATACAATTACAATTAAAACTTGGAAACACAATGGCTGCACAATTAAAACTATAAATATTAAAGATTATTAAAATACTGTTCGAATAAAACGGTCTTAGCCTGGCGCCGAAAAACAAATAACGACGGTGCCAGGTGGACCTCTCTGGGGAGCACATTCCATAGATGGGGTGCCACAGCAGAGAAAGCCCTCCTCCGGGTACTTTGCTTCCCGACATCTCTTACGGAAGGCTCCTGGAGGAGAGCCCCTGCTGCCGATCTCAAGGGGCGGGAGGGCAAATATGGCCACAGGCATTCCTTCAGGTATTTGGGTCCCAAGCCATTAAGAGCTTTATAAGTAATTACCAGCACCTTGAATTGAGCCCGGACTTCAATGGGAAGCCAGTGAAGCTGGTAGAGGACTGGGGTTATATAAGAATAACGCCCAGTCCATGTCAGCAACCTGACTGCTCTATTTTGCAGTATCTGAAGTATCCGGACTGTCTTGAAGGGCAGCCCCATGTAGAGCGCGTTACAGAAATCCAACTGGGAAGCAACCAATGCATGCATCACTGTCGCTAAGCAGTCGTCCTCCAGGTAGGGATGCAGCTGATGGATCAGTCAAAGTGGCACTCCTTGCCACTGCCAACATTTGAACTTCCAAAGTCAGCTCCGGGTCCAGGAGCACTCCCAAGCTGTGGACCCTGTCCTTTAGAGGGAGTGCAACCCCATTCAGGACAAGATCCAAGTCACCTACCCAGGGGTTCGAACCACCTACCAGCAGGACCTCCATTTTGTCTGGATTGAGCTTCAGTTTATTGGCCCTCATCCAGCCCATTACCTCGACCAGGCACCGGTTCAGTACAGCCACTGTCTCACCTGGATTGGTTGAAAAAGAGAGGTAGAGCTGGGTATAATCAGCGTACTGATGATTCCGCAGCCCACACCTCCGGATGACCTCTCCCAGTGGTTTCATGTAGATGTTGAAGAGCAAGAGGGACAGAATAGACCCCTGCGGAACTCCTTGGCATAACTGCCATGGCGCAGAGGTAAAGTCCCCCAGCACCACCTTCTGGAATTGGCCATTGAGGTAGGAGCAGAACCACTGCAAAGCAGTGCCTCCGACCCCCATCCCGCAAGCCTATCCAGAAGGATACCATGGTCGATGGTATCGAAAGCCGCTGAGAGGTCCAGGAGAACCAATAGGGATGCACTCCCCCTGTCTCTCTCCCTGCACAGGTCATCATACAGGGCGACCAAGGCAGATTCAGTACCATACCCGGGTCTGAAGCTGGACTGAAATGGGTCCAGATAATCAGTCTCATCCAATAGAGCTTGGAGTTGTCCCTCCACCACACGTTCCAGCACCTTGCCCAAAAATGGGATGTTGGCCACCAGTCTATAACTGGCGGCCATCTCTGGATCCAGGGACGCCTTCTTTAGGACTGGCCTGACCACCACCTCCTTTAGAGGGGCAGGCACCCGGCCGTCCTTCAAAGAGGCATTGATGACCTCCTGGATCCAGGAACCAATCCCGTGTTTGGCTTTGGATAGTAGCCACGATGGGCAGGGGTCCAGTACACAGGTGGTGGTACGTACTTGTCCAAGCACCTTGTCCACGTCAACAGGCCGCAATAACTGAAACTCATCCAACAATGTGTGACCAGACGGTAACATTGGCACCTCCCCTAAGGAATCTGAGTCACTAGTGGAGTCCAGTTCGTGACGACTCTGAGCTACTTTCTCCTTGAAGTGCTGGGCAAAGTCATCACGGCGGGTTATCGATGGTGGTGCAGGCTCTTTCTTGGGGCCTGGCTGTACCAGCCCCTGTACCACCCAAAAAAGTTCCGCTGGACGGCACTGTGAGGAGGCAATGGAAGTGGAGAAGAATTCCTTCTTCGCTGCCCTCACCGCCACAGCATAGGCCTGATAATGGGCTCTTAAGTGTGTTCGGTCAGATTCATCCCGAGATTTTCTCCACCTACGCTCTAGTTGTCTCCCAACCCGCTTTATCGCCTGTAATTCAGGTGTGTACCAAGGGGATGAACGGGCTCTGCCCGGCGGGAGGGGACGCTTAGGAGCGATCGTGTCAATAGCTCTGGTCATTTCCCCATTCCACAGTTTGACCAGAGCATCAACAGGAGCACCAGCTTTATCAACCGGAAACTCCACCAGAGCTTTCAGGAATCCATCCGGATCCATCCAGCTCTGAGGGCAGACCCACACAATAGGGTCCGCACCCTTACAGAGGGAAAGGCTGCCATCAAACTCAAACCTCATGAGGAAGTGGTCTGACCATGACAGGGGAGTCAGACACAAATTCCTCACCCTCAGATCACCCTCTTTCTGTCCCGCCGAGAAAACCAGGTCCAGCGTGTGTCCACGTTCATGGGTTGGACCAATGAGCGTTTCAATAAAAAGCTTATCCATGCATGGTCCTCCACCCAAACAACTACTGTACTTAAAAGAGGCATAAGCTATATTGTACCACAAACAGGCGCATTTGATAATCCCTTATTAATGGCATCCAATGGACATGAAACAAACATGTTTGATGTAAAAGACATGGCCTGGGATCCATATACACAATCAGATGCAGACACCAAGTCTGTGATTCATTGATTAGGTGAGCAATCCAGTTGCCCATTCAGTTCTTGCTTAAGACCCTATTTATTCTTCAATAATAACCTTTTAGGCATGCAGATGAATTTGCCTTATGCCCTCAATAAGTGTTTCCAGTAATGAAGAAGACTGTAGATGTTAACCTAGTTAATAATAAGCCTTACAATTGCAAGTATTGCCACTTGGCTGTAGTTGACAAATCATATTTAGCTTACAAAATAGAGAAGAGCGAAAACTTAGCATTAGCATAGCACCCACCAATTGATCCACAGGAAAACCTTCTCATTCATCCATGTCCACCACTAAAACATTTTAGCCAGTTTAAAATACGTTCTTCCTATAGTGTCAATTTAACATGATAAATGGATCAAAATGCAATGGACATGAAGTTATACATCACACATCTCTATCAGTTGCAGAAGGAACATATCCCTTCAAATATGCCTAGACCTAGTGACATTTGTTTAGATACAAGAAGGTGCTAAAAGTGACCAAGGATGAAAATCTGATCTAAGTGGAGAAGACCCAAGAGTAGTACAGGTCAACAAAGAAGCCAGTGATATAAAGCAAGAGCCAGAACAGACTAGTTAGTTGTGAGCCTCACTCTCCACCCCAACCTTTGTTTTTCCCTTCCCAGCAAATCAAGAAAAGAGGCTTCTAACTGCAGCCTTTTTACATTAAAGGGGATGAGCTACATCTGGTGTTGTGATACAAAGAAGGTGATGTGAAGGTCATGAGTTCTGATTATGCCAAACTGATTCCAAACTGAATCCCCCTCTTTTCCACCAAATGGAGTTAACTCCATCTTCAGGGAGGTTCCTGCTTCTTGGAGGGTATTCAGTGAGAATGCTGGATGATTGCTAATTTTTTAGCTCTCTTGATCTCTTGTCAGATGAAAGGACTGAATAAGTGATATCTATCCTTCTAGCCCTCTGCCATCCACAGTGTCCCCCCACAAACCAGATGTGGTTACTTTTCACTAGCAGATTGGTTTATTTCAAAGCTTGCTAGCCTTGGCATTTCAGCTAAGAATGCTGACTCCATCTTCCAGTTTAAATTCAGAATTTCAAATATCCACTTGAGAATATTGTATTTTGGGGAAAGCAGGGCCAGTTTCCATCTAGACTGAGGCAAAGGCTTTCTAACTAAACAGCTTTATGATGACAGAGCAGATGGACTGGATTTGTAGTACAAAAGAAGGGCATTGCAGAAGTTAGTAACAAGGGAAACAAGCAAAGTTAGAATAATTGCTGCTAGGGGAATGCAGTTTGATGATAAAACAATTGATTCCAAATGGAATATCCCCCTTTCTCATTCAAACTGAAAAAAAGCAAATTCTTCAAGATGGTCCATCTGTTTCAGGCCAATAACATGGAGCATCTTATACTTTTCTAATACTTCTATTAACCTGAAGACATATTATTGGATTATTGTGTTAAGTCTGCCTCCTCCACATTAGTATTCTCACAGCATTTGAATCTGCCTCAAGCTAGGCAGTCATTGATATGAGGCAGATTGGATCTCTGGATCCACTGGCCTTGGCATGTCAGCTGCAGAATCTGCCCCACCCCATCTGAACCAGAAGTGATACCTACAATCTTTGAAGGTTGTTTTACAGTAGAAATGAACTAATCCCTATAGAACATGTCTTCTTGAAATGAAAGATATATCTTTTCAAAGACAATCATGGCAGGGAGGACCCCATCATGGAATGAAAAATGGACTTTTTTGATAAATATACTTGACAAATATAGATGGAGGAATCCCACATGTAGCATAAACAATCTGATGAATACTGAGTACACTGTCCCTAAAACTCAGCTTTAAAGATGTCCACCAATCCAAATTTCAATCTAACTTGATTGGTTTATTTAGATCAAGCTTGATCATTTTGTTATGTCTTTGGGAGTAATTATTCCCAAATAGATCTAGCTACCGTCAAAAATTCCAATGTGAAATATTAATAATAAAAGTATGAACTGATGTATTCAAGTCTGAATAAACCCATTTTGGCTTTTGAGGAAAAGAAGTTGAAGTTTTACAAACAAACAAAGGTAAAACAAGTTGTGGGAGGGGAGCAAAATGAAAAGTTCCTTCTAGGCAACAGCATCATATTGTGTCTTTTAGGAGTCATGTGTCCCTAACCTAAGGTAAACCAGCTAGGAAGACTAATGGGTAGCATAAAAACACCCCAGCATCTAGTGATTCATTGAGAAAGGACACCAGAACAAGTCTCGGCATCCTGACTGCAGCCACCTCCCAATAATTCAACCAGAAAGCTGCAGTTATGGGTTCGAGGCAACCAGGCCAGCTCAAGGATGCAGCTGTCTATCAATGCTTATGCTGCTTGCTGAAGCATTTTTCCCTTCTTAGTTTTAAAACATTTAATGTTAATGAGCAGGTGCCTGGTTACAGGCAACACTTTTATTAGCTCATTTTAAATTTAAGTTATCCTATAGAATAACTTCATAGTACTTTTCCCAAGTGTTCGTATTCATGATCAGGTTACAAGTGACCCAGGCTTTTCCAGAAAGTGCAGATTCCGGAAAGGCTGCTAGGCTTGTTCTTTTAGGTGGATTTCATTGCCACCATCACCTGTAGGAATGTTGTCCATGGGGTTGTGAAGAGTTGGGCACGACGTTGTGGCTGAACAACAACATTGCCACCATCACCACCACAAAATAAGATTGCAGATTCTTGAGTCATATCCACTGATAGCTTTATTGCCCATGCATGTGCTGAATTCATCTCTTTTAAATCTATCCAACCAGGGATCTTTCACTTGTGGAAGTGAATTGCATAATAACTATCCACTGAGTGAAGAAGTAGCTGAATATAGACTTGGATGGTGCAACTTGGGCTCCTGAATGCGCTGGCTCTCCATGTTTTCTTTTTAGTTCAAAGAGCCCAGAAATCCAAGCAACTGCTTTGCCAGCATGACTTCCCCCTGCTAGAAAATATCCTTATGCACTGGGTTTTTGTTTTGTTTGGGGCTTTGTTTTTTTTGAGCAAACAACTCCTTTTTCTGTCTGGCTTCATTTCAGGGTAAACTATGGAAGGACAAGTATGTTATATTTAAAGCTTCTAGGACTAAGCATTCAACTGGATAACTGTAGTTTATCTGAGAAAGAAAAGTACATTCTCTATTTTTATTCCTTTAACTTTGCATGCTATTTCAGAAGCCACAGAGGGAAAAGCCAGTGTTCTTATTCACTGAATCTTCCAGTGTTCTTTTAGTGACTGCTATTAATAATCTCTGTAATTCTGTCCCCCTCCCTTCTTCTTTGCAGATAAGTTTTCACTGGAAGATCATTACTGGCAGAGTAATAATGGGCCTATTCAGTTGTTAAGGAAAAGAGGCTTGTTATCAAGTGCTAAACTGTTGCTAGAGCCTTTGATTTATTTGTTAATCCTTTGTAGTAAATACTTGTTGTCCTACTTCTGCAAAATAGTTGTGAAGTGAATCATTCTAGTTTCAGGTTTGATTATTTGCATCCAGTGAACTGGAATTTAACTCAGAAATACATAGGATTAAGAAGTGTTGATTATTTGAAATCTGACAAAGCAAAAACAGAGCCATGCTGTTCTGCTAATTAATTTTGTCCTATATCTCACATTTACTATCAAACTTTGAAGTGTTTTTCCCTCTTTCATAAGTTTTAGAATAAACATCCTTAACAAAGTGCTTAGGTGATACTCAAGTCTCCCTGAAACAGAGAAGGATGCTTAATGACAGGTGCTGCATGGGTCAAAGGTATATTCAATAAAAGTAAACAAACATTTAAGGTATCAGGAGTAAGAACTTATATTTATGAATATGTGTTAACATGGGCCAATTCTGCTGCCTCCCACCCCTTCCATGGTGCCAACCCTCCCCCTTCACGGTGCCAGAGTACCAGCAGTCCAGAAATGAGCAGAAGCACCAGTTTCTGAATCAGGGCAGCAGAGCTCAGTTCTGTAAGGTCTCCTCACCTGCCCCATCCCACATGTTTCTGTTGCCGTTACAAAGCACTAACTGTTCTTGTGGCGCTGTTAGTACACAGGCAGGATATGCCGTCTTTAACTCTTTGAGATGTCTCACTTGTTTCCTCTGTAAGGTAAGTAATGTTTAAACAAATATGGTTTAGGTAATTTCACATAGGCCTTGTGCAGATATATTTTCAGTTGCTTAACCAAGCTATGCAATCAAACGCTTCCTATCCCTTCCATCAAAAGTCTCTATCTCCTTGCCTTTCTGTACCAATTCTGAGTCATACTGAAGCACAAGGGAGGTGGATTTGAAATATCTTTGTTTGAATGTAATGATCTTTCTTGTATTGTTTTCAGTTTGTTTTCTGGAAGTTCCATTCATGTTTCATTAACTATTGAGGCATTAGTGTTCTGTTCAATTTGCTTGCTGATTTTGTTTTCACATTGATTACATTGTTTTCACTTTGATTATCTCCTATTGCCAATAATTTAGTGGCATTTTATCCAAATCACATTACAATTCTAGAGGTTGCATTATTTCTCTAAAGTATCTGGATTATTGTAGCATACTCTATGAAAGCTGCCTTTGAAGAAGGCCCAGAAACTTCAGTTGGTCCAAAATAGGGCACCTAGGCTGCTGACAAGGACTGACTGATAAGAACATTTAACCCTAGTCCTTTATCAACCTGATTAGTTACCAGCGGAAATCTGGGCCTAATTCAAAGGTTCAACATTAGTATTTAAAGCGCTGAATGACTTGAGGCCAGGTTATCTAAAGGCACACCTGAGGTCTTTCTCAGAGAGCCTCCTCTGAAGGAAATGAAGAGGGTGGCTATGAGGAGAAGGGCCTTTTTGGTGGTGGCACCCTGACTTTGGAATCAGCTCCCCAAAGAGGTTCACCAGGCACCCTTTCTCTACTCTTTAGCACCCATAATATCTGTCCAATGTTTTAATAGTAATTTTAAAAATAAATTTTATATGCTATTTATTGCATTTTGTGCCACTGTGCCCTTGGCTTAATTTGAATTGTGGCTGCTGAGGGGTTTTATTGTGGGATTTCTAGCATATTTCATTGTTCTTATTTTACCGTTGAAAGTATGTATGTAAGATTCAATACTACTGTGTATATTCTTATTATTGTTTTTGTAAGCTACTCAGAGTACCATTCTGGGTAATGCACAGAGCAAAAGCTTAACAAATAAATTATTAAATATCAATCCTGCAACATTTCAGACAATTAGGCAAAGAAATCCCACTGCATAAGCAATTTAAAGGGAGTTTAGAGGTTATTGGTTTAGCATGACTTTATGCTTCAGAATTGACAGTTTTCGATTACACTTTTGTTGACTGTTCATGGAATCTGCTTCATCTTCAAATAACATTATTGAATGTTCATATATAACTAGTACTTGTTAGGTTAACCTAAGGATTAATTCTATTTACTTATGCTATCTAGAAATGTAAAGATTTCCTTTCTTATGTTGCTGATTTCTACACATTCTCTAAGCACTCTTGGAGACAAAGCAAATTACAAAATTGTGGCAGATTATGCTGAAGTATGCACATTCTCCAGTGGATCTTGGCAACTATGCATAATACCCAGAGAATGCACAAAGCAATGTTGAAATTTACACATGCCATTAGTCTGTTGGAGACTATGCATAATGGCTGAAGAACATGCGCAATTCCCTCTTCAGGAGCAGATTATATACACATTCTCCATGAAGCATGGGAAATGTGTGCAATGGCTGGTTGTGAAACACATGAATCATTCATCTACCTTCATTGCAGAATAAATAGGACAGATGCCTATGCCTAAACTGATGTTTTCATGCAGCAAGTTGGAAGAATTGAGGCAAAAACTAATGACAGAAGATGAAGCTCACAGCCTGTAACCCTAATAAATCACTAGGCCCAGATGGTATCCATCCTAGAGTTCTCAGAGAACTCAAGTGTGGAATGGCTGATCTTCTAAAAAATATAACATGTAACTAAGATCAGCCTCCATCCCAGAAGACTGAATAAGTCCAGTGTAAATCAATGTTGAAAAGGGATCCAGGGGGATCTGGGAATTTACAGGCCAGGGACTATCCATTCCTGGTAACTTGGTTGAAAGCATAATTAAAGATATAGAAGGAAAGATGTAAACAGTGGGGTTCCACAGGGATCTGTACTGGAACCAGTGCTTTTCCACTTGCTCATAAGTAATATGGAATTAGGATGGAGCAGTGAGGTGACTGATGATGCCAAATTATCCTAAAATGGAAAAGGAATACAAAGAGCCTGAAAAGGAGCTCTCTAAGCTGAGAGAATGTTGCAAATGCCAGCAAGTGTGAAGCACTTTGGGGCAAAACATCCAACTATGTGCTGATATGATCTGAGGTCAGGGTGACTGTTGCAGCTTTAGCCCATCTTGGACTGGCTACATGTCTATCCAGTCAGTTCCACTCATATAATTCATTTCTGTGTGATTCATCCTTAAAACCCAAGCAATCCATGCCTGAATCAAGGCTTGATCAGTTGCTAACAGATACGTTGAAAATAAATTAGTGCCAGTATAAATGCAAGCCCTGGGACAATGAAACAAAATAACACGATAACCTGTTGGGGCAGAACACTTCCCACCAGGAATCTAATCATTCCATATAATTTGTTTGGTATATAATGTGATAATTGCAATAACTAATTAGCACACATTAACTACTAGTGTGCCTCCTTGGAGGACATGAGCCAAACAATAGGTCTAACAAATGTTTGATTGTCCCTGATTTTATTCAGACTTATGGAAGTCTGCTAGATGGTGTTTGTTCACAGTACATGGCCCAATACACAGATCATAATATTGGTAGCTGCTGACCAGGTCTTCTGATGATTTGTCAAGGGTGCAAGCAACATGGACAAAACAGACTACAACAGTAGTTCTCAACTCCCTTGAGAAATGGTTGACATGATAAACACTCAAGTTTCTGGTGAGCATGATGCTGTTCCCAAGGGTGGCCAGCTGTGGATAGATTTCTGCATCTGTTTCTGGATTCCCAAGTTCAAAGCAGCCTTCCACACTCGGGGGACATTGTACTGGTCCAAGAGAAAGTGGTCCTTGTAGTAACATAGTTGTTTGCATCAGATGAGATGCTGGAAAGGATCTTGTAGTGTGGTCTACAGGATTCCGATCTGTGGGAACATTGCACCATTGTTCTGACTGATCTTCTAATGCACTCTATTCTGCTGCTTACATAGACACAGAATCTCCTTCTATGATTCTGCAGCATAATATTACAGTAATTAACATTACTGCAAAAAAAAAACAAAAAAAAAACTGAGAGCATGAGGTTGTATATCCATATTCTTTAATATTAGTTCTGCTAATATTATTAACGTTAATGTTAACATTAACACCCCCATCCCTATCCCTAACCCTAACCCACACTTAGCCAGGGAAAGTCTTAAATGAGAAGACTTTTTAGGTCTGTTCCAGGTGAGACACTCAGCCTGCCTTATTCACTTAATTTTTCTGAGGGTCTCATTCTTAAATTGCTCTTATTCTTTAAACAAGCTGTCATTCTTTAAATAGCGGCTGTCATTGTCTGTCAGGTCACAAATTAAAAAGACAATTTTCCAAAGAAAATCTGGCGGATGAAGGTGTGTGAAGTACAGCTCCAGGAGTGTGATATATCCATTTGTCCCAGCCTAGCTATAAAATTGGTTTTCTGTTTAGATGGCTTCAAAAATAGATTGACTTATCAATGGCTCCTGTCCCTCAAGGCTATATGCTACCACCAGAGTCAGAGACCGCATGCCCAGCTACACCAGTAGCTGGTGAACTTAGGTGAGAAGGTGCTGCTGCACTCACTATCTGGTTGTAGTTTTCCTGTGGGTTAGTGAACATTATGATGGACCTTTTGTCTGATCCAACAGGTCTCTCTTAAGTTCTTATGTTCCCCTCTTTTCCAGTGGAATTCTCTGATCAAAAGATGTATACAGGTGTGTGTATCACAGTTTTATTCTCTCTCTCTCTCTCTCTCTCTCTCTCTCTCTCTCTCTCTCTCTCTCTGTGTGTGTGTGTGTGTGTGTGTGTGAGAGAGAGAGAGAGAGAGAGAGAGAATAAAATTAAAATGCATATTAGAACAATTTCTTGCAAAATGTGTATATTAGGAAATAAGTATACAAAGTGCATGGATTAACAGAAATGCATATAAAATGGTTATCCATTTTTCTGTGAACTTTTCAAAGAAAATTTTAAGTTTGGGATGTACTTTAAGACTAGAAACATGAGAAACTGAAAGAAATATTATTATTATTATTATTATTATTATTATTATTATTATTATTATTATTACATTTCTATGCCGCCCCTTGCCAAAGCCTCGGGGCGGCTTACAACACAATAAAATACATTGAAATACAATAGCACATGATAAATTACCATTAAATACAAAAATACAAAAAATACATTGAGTTACAAACATAATATAAAATTAAAATTATCAGTATAAAATAAGTAAATAAATAATATAGGAGGAGAAAAGAGAAGGAAGAAGAAGTTGCCCTGGCCAGATCATATATTTTAACAATTAAAATGATGTTTAAATAAAGAGGCAGCCATTCCTTGTAAACTTGTTATGGGGTTGTTTTATTAAATGCAACTATGTTCTAAGCAAATTCTTCAGCTTGTTCAAGTAACATTTCCGCCAGGTCATGGGAGTCAGACCAACAAAGTTGTCAAGAGTTTGGGAGATGTCCTTGGATCTCCCTGTTTTCTTCACTTAGGAAGGCAAAACCCTCTTTACCATTTCAGAATGGTCTAAAGAAAAGCATACTTTGAAAGTAACTAAAGTAGTTGTAAATTATAAAAAGTAATTTAATGTAATTATAAAACTCCAGAATGGTAAAGGTCTTTCAAGATGTTAGGCTTAATATGCACAGTATGACATTCCAAATGTATTTATACCTAAAGTGAACTTAACTTTCATTTAGCTCGGACATTTCCATATTGATCTTGGCAGAGTTTTATTGTCAAATAAGCATAGCAATTCACTTGGAACGTGTTCCTGTGGCCTGTAGACATAATCTGGGGCAACATGGGGTACTTTGGATTGCGATAACTGAGCTCCATCCTTGGGGCTGGGAATCTGCACTGAAAATGGCGATCTGGCAAAAAGTTAGACTGGCAGGTAGAAGGACATGGAGAGGACCTTCAACACCCATCCCAGTTTGCACAGGATGCTCTGAGCTCAGGAGCTGATAAACACTGAGGACACAACCCAGATTGGCACCCCTGAAGTGCATCAGTAAAAGTACATCCCAGCTGCACCTGGGACTGTACCTGACTATTTACCCAGTAGCCTCCCAAGTCCAAACTGGAAGAAGATCCTGTTCAGACACAATGCGAGATCATCTGGAGGAAAGCAGTACTTGCAGTTTTCAAGCAAATGGCAGGACTTGGATGTGCAGGGAGTATATAATCATGCTGGTATTCACCAGTTTTTCTTCTGAAGTGAAATGAGAGCTGAATACAGACGGATGTTTCCAAGGGGTAACTCTTTCAAGTGTTCATAAAGATATATTGCCCTTCAATGTGCAATCATCAGGATGCTTTACAAATTTAAAATAAAGTAGAAATACCTCAGCAAATTGAGAAAAATATCAGAATAAAACAGCAGTCCTTTCCTGGTAAAAGTGCAGGAAAATAAGAATATCATCAATGTCAAAAAGACATTAAAGTAGGTGGCAGGCAAGTTCCCCTGGGGAGAGAGTTGCTAATAATAAATTCATGTAGTGAGCTGGTCAACTGTATCATACTGCAAAGAATTTTTACCTTCCCAGGTTTCTGAACACATGCGGGTGATAAATAATTCCAAGTATTTCATAGACACTGCGGTCTGGTTACCACTTAGTACACTGTCATCAGTATTCATCTGGCCTGAGCCAGCATGACAATGGTGGTAGTTAACCTATAAAGGGGAAAAAATGTGTGTAATGTTTCAAACCTAGGATGGGAGTGACATCTTACATTGCTGCTTTGACCACAGGCAGGATACAACAGTGCGTCACAAAACAATGCACTATCAGGATCCCACATAACAGTTTGTAGTAGCCATGGTTGTGCTCTCTAGGGGAGAATCGCATTTTCCTAGGTACAAAATGCTGTGCTCTTGAGTTCATTATTTCCGCAGCAAATGTGTTACCTGGAAGGAGGATTGCTAGACAACAAAAGTGCATTTGTCAGAGGTAAAAGTGATTTTGTGATGAGTCAACCCAAGCCTATGATTCTGCTGTGCCGGTGGCTGCTACACCACAGGTGGGTGGACTAGAAAGGTGTTGCGACACAGCCACAAAATTATGAACTTCTGCAGCAGCGTCCAAAATCAAAGAATAATGATAGAAAGCTAACATGGCAGAACAGGAGCGGAGCCCTCCAAATGCTGCAGGGCTGAAAGTTTGTCATCCCTGCCTCAGGTATATTCTGAGGTCACATAATGCAGCCACCTGGCTGAAACCAAGCTGACTTGAGGCTGGGGTGTAAGCTGTTTTGAGCTTCACAATGGAATAAAGGAGGGACAGAACTGGAGTACAAATAAGCAATTTCTGGATTCACTCTGGCTGCTACTCCTGCAGTTGCTGATCTTGTTAAGGGACTCAGTTCTGGTCTGCATTGCATTGGAAGATTTATTGATTTATAAAACTGCACCAATAATCCCAAGTAGGACTCTCTAGTGGGTGTACATTCTTAAAGATGAAAATGTCTTTATCTCTGCACTTCTTGGAGGGCTTCATGGTTGACTACAGAAAGAAAAGAAACATGGAAGAATTTGGAGAATTTCTTTTTTCCATCTCGTCTTGTTAGTGATACTGGCTACATTAATTGGATTCTGTATTGTGCTATTGTAGGGTAATTTAGAAGATGTGCTTATTTTTATAGTTTTTATGAGTATAAACCTCCATAAATTAATATTACATAAATGTATTGCATTATTAATATAAGGTGATAATATATGATACTCACCTTTTTGAAAATAGTAAGTAAAAATATATATGATGGAAAACCTGGGATAGTGCTGAGCAATGGTTACCCATTTCAAGAGACAGTTTGTGGGACTCAGCTTTTTTGAAGAGGGAATGATGGAAAAGAAGGGCTGCCAGCCATCAGCGTTTCTGGCCTTTATGATTCATCACCACTCCTCCATTGTTGGCTCACTCCTCAAGCACATGCTCGTACTAGAGATTGTTAAAGGAGTCATTTGGACAGTACTAATCACTGCTGTGTGCAAATTGTTATATTTTAACTCTGCCCTGCAGCTGCTACTCACTTGTTCCTTGCCAAGACTTTGATTTGACAGACAGACAGACAGACAGACAGACAGACAGAAAGAAAACAAAGAAAAGAGGCTATGAATATTTGGCCAGTGGACAAATGGGTACAAAGGCTACAACGCTTCCAGAGCTAGTTTTTCCCATGGCCTCCACTAGTACCTGGTGGGAAATTGCCTGTATTTCACAGCCAACAGGTACAAACTTTCTGCCTCGTGTATCCTTACTCTGGATCTCCAGTACGGGGAACAATATTAAATCTGCTGAGTGGGGAAGAATAATTTAGGCAGTACATACCAAGCCCTTTCCGACCATTTTGTTCCTTTACAAGATCAACAGAGGCTGAATACATCAGTGTAATGAATTGCTGGCATACCAGTGTTGCTATACTACCATAACTGAATATGGCAGCAGTGTGGGATTAAGCAGTGACTCTATCATAGAATCAGAGAACAGTAGAGCTGGAAGGGACCAGTAAGTTCATCAAGCCCACCCCCATGCTCAAGGCAAGACTCCTTGTTAAAGTAAGATTGAAGACAGATTGTTTTGTAGAGTCGTAAGTCCTTAAAGCACTTAGCATTTATATCATGCTTAAAGCACTAATCGTATATTATTTTTGTAATCCTGTGACATATTATCATTATCATGTCCATATTGCTCAGTGGGTGGGTGGCTTTGAAAGCTAGAAACTTTCTACTGTGTGAACAAGTATTTTGTGTGTGGGGGTTGCTGCACTATTTCAAACTATTCCTTTGTAAAGCATCCCACACTCGTGCAACTAAAATTTGGATAGGACTGTGGATGCTGTTCCACCAGTATGCTTGTAATTATTAAAAATCATTATTTTTTACAATCTTGCCACCTTGTGGTGTGCTTTGGCAATGAAACTGTGGTTAAAATTCCTTTTTGGATAAGATGCATTTTTAAGACAATCTGTAATTGGTCAGTCACAATTTCTTATCAGACCCTTCTGATTAGAAAGGGTATGATTCAGTTTGGTCTATTCTGGCTTTAGCAAGTGGCATTTTCCACAAGTAAAGAACCCTAGAATTGGGTTAGGTTATTTTGCAAACAAAATAAAAATCTAAATGGAAATATATTAAAGAAAATCTAGGCATATACTCTTTGCCATGATGCTATGGTTATTTGTGGGAGGGATTTCTAAATCCTTGTTTTCAATTGACCTTGAAGTCAACCTTTTTTCCTATGCTCAAGACAGTCTACTGATTGTGGAAACCTAAATGGGGTGGGCAGGGCAGGGAGCAGGAAGAAATCAGGCAGCTCCACTGGGGAAACAGTTCCTGTGCTTTCTCTGTAGAGAGGTCATCCAAGTGAACGAGCTGGTGTGCAACATGGCAGTGGCTGCCAGTTGCTTGCAGCATTGATCAACATGGGTATTACCAATGAAACAGAAACAAATTGACTCCTTGCTTGGCTTTTTTCACTGAAGAAGACAAGTGCCGTGCCAGACCCTTGGCCCTCTTCCACATCCTGAGCTCTGAATGAATGAAGTCGGGAAGACTACGCAGCGAGGGATTTGATTTTGGGTTTGGCTTCTCTTTGAGCTTGAATAACACAGTATGTATTGAGATCCCCAGGTCCAAACTCACTGGAAGGATGCCACAGGCATTCTCAGGGCCTTAAAATCCTGACATTTTTCAACTGATCCATATCTTGGAGGGTCTACAGTTTGGCCCAAAATGAATAGGTTGGGCTAGTTTCCCAAAAAGCAATTATGAATTCTGGCAAAGTTCACCAGTCTCTCAAAATGTTTCTTTATTTAGGAAACATGTCAGTTCCCATCAATAGCTATTCATTATTTTTTAAAAATGTATGCCTTATAACTCAATGGCAAATTGGTATTTTTAAGGCAGTTTAGAATGTAGTCATCTTAATGCAAATATTAAAAACAAAAAATAAAAAGCAGGATAGACATTATGCTTTGAAAAGGATTAAACACATTTTAAAGATGCACTTAAGCTTTTTAAATGCACATTTTAAAGAAGCACTTAAGACTTTGAAATAATTGTTTCAATGCCCAGTTTATTTTCATTAAAATGTTCATTTATATTGTCATGTTAGAATGGGGACATTTTTTAATGAAATGTTGCCTATTTCTGTAATTCTCTATTCTTTTTCTTTCTGATAGATTTCAGTGAGAGGCCCAACCCTTGCCTGTAACTTCTACATTTTCATCTCAATATCATGATTGTTTAAAAAAAATTCCTGAAGCAATTAAACAGACCAAATTTTAGGCAAACATGGAAAAGTGAGTCTGTTGTAAAGGCCATTAAAAGGGATGCAGGCACAATGTAACTCCTATCACAAATCTTTATCATTATCATCTTGAAACCCTTTTGGCTGAGGAGCGAGCACAGATGAGCAGAACTGAGTAACAAGCTAAAGCGGCTTTTTTGCATATGGCAAAGGTGAGCAGCAAGCCAGCCAGAACACCTGGGGGGCAGCCTGAAGTGCCAAGCTTCGCAGGGATGCAGGAGCAAGCAGATGGGCCAGTCTCTACCCCAGGTTAAAGCAGCAGAGTTTGGCACAGAGCAGGGAGGGAACCAGAAGACACTCTTCCGTTTGATCGGCTTTCAGAACTCGCTTGCTACCATGACTGGCAGGAATACTCATATTGTTGCATGTGCTGGTAGGTGTGAAATTCTTGGACCTGCCAGAGCAAAACCAGATTAGGTAGGACAAAACAATGGATCGATTGACTGCTCATTTGGAATATGCAAACTGAAATAACAGTTGTCCTTAGAAATTTAGTCATAGCTTTCTCTTCCTCATGTAAGCAAAGATGCATGAAGGCTTGAAGGAAAAAGAAAGGCTCCAGGCTGGATGGGGTGAAATAGGAGTAGGTAGTGTAAGGCATATGAGAACTTTGTGTGTAGAGAAGGGAAAGCGGAGGAATACCTTTCCATTTGTAACCTGTGATATTCTATTAGGCACCTTTGAGCCTGGCGGAATCTGCTAATTTATGGGTGAAGTAGACACTGATTAATGGATAATTAGCTGCAGTGAAACTATTTGACCCAAAGCATCTGCAAGCAACCTTGGAGTCACACCCATCTGCAAGGGCTGCAGAAGAAAACAATTTGCCGGGCCTCACTGAATTTGGCAGGAAGCAAAATGAGAAACACTTTAGATTTTGCTGTCATAGTGCTGACTTGATGCAAGGAGCTGCTGCTTCTACTCTGATTTCTGTGACAGGTGTTCTACATCATGCAGGCTAATCCTAATCCAGAGAGCAGAGCTACACACCATTGTGTTTGTATCAGTCCACCAGTTGATGCTGTTTTGCTATTCTTACTATTAATTTCATTTATATACTGCCCTGTAGCTAGAACTTCTCATTCAAGGTTGGGTGTGTTATCTGAAATGGCTGCAGTGTAAAAGACCACTTTTAATCTTTGGTACTTTCTGTGCTGAATTTCTTCTAACAATTTTTACAATTCTTTTTGCAAAGTTTTGCAAAACGTTTTACAGGTCTCTCTGTACTTCCCTGTGGTGTGCCATAGCTGATGTATATAGACTGGACCCTCTCCACAGTGTTCTGTGCCTCTGATGGAATGGACTTATTGCTTATAAGGTCTTATACCAGAAAAAAATCTGATAGTCTTTAAGATGCCATAGGGCTTGGGTTGTTTTTGCTGCAATATAGAATATGGAAAGGACACCCCTTTCCTTGAAAAATGAAGTATATGATATACCTATATATGGCTTTCTGCAAACAACACCCAGTAGACAGGAATATGGTGCATTAGCTTACACATTTTTATTTACTGTACATTATGGGGAAGGTTGGAAGGGGATTGCAGTGGGGTCAATTTTTGTAGCATCTGATGTTTGATCATGTATTCTTTTCACAGAAGAACAATATGCTGTAACACTACTTACACCAGATACATCATGTGTGGACTGTAGTGTAAGTCCAAATATGGAAGAGAAATCAAATATATTTTCTATGATTCAGATAATGGATATTTTACATAGGCTTTAAAAATAGTTGTTTAAGTGCAAACGGATTTCCATAGGTGAGAATGCCTCTGCGTTATTCATAACGAAAGACCAGAAATGGCAATGATAGTTAGAATCCCATGCTACCATACCTGAGAAACATTCTTGATGTGAAAGTTTGAAGACGTGACCCAGCTAAAAGGGCAAAAGTTCAATTTTCTTGTACTTGAGGCATAATAATCTGAGACTCTGGGATACAGATGATATGTGTGTCTAGGAACTGACTCTGTCCCTCAGTTATTTTGGTGTTATGCTTTGCGTTCCTCTTTTAGAGTTTGCCATCATGCATGCTTTTCTTGTATGTGTGTTTTCTTTCCAGTTTTGACATCAGGATCGAATAAGTATACAAGAAGCTGGTGATGTGACTCCAGTTCCAGATGTATGAGTCTTATTTCTAATAATCATCACTGTGAGTTTCAAATAACATTCTAATTTTTAAAGCATTGTGAATATCCTTGAGAAATAAAAGCTTGACTGATGGAGAGTCAGGCAGATGATAATGGTCTATTAAAATGGTCAAAGGTAGAACTTCTGTCTTCTTCATGAAGCAGCTGCTGAAATCTGTGTCTCTCCCCCCATGCAATATCAGTCTCACCAGTGTTTCTTTGCTTAATGACCTTTATTGTTACATAAGGGTCTCTGAGCATACACTAAGTGAAGTGTTGAACTCTTTCTACCGTTCATTTCCTGAAGATTTCTTTATGAGCCCTTCAGTGTCTCATCCCTGGAGGTGGTGCGCTGTGAAAATGGGCACTCCTCTGCTTCTCCTGCTATTGGTCTTCCCTCTGATGATGACAGCGAGCGATTGGGTCTACCTCTCCAGGGGGCGGGAGCTCTCCATTAAGGGGACTTCCCATTTCAGTGTCTCCTCCCTCAGGCTGTGATTCCTCAGAGTTCCCAGGGTTGGGTTGGCTGATCTTCATGCCTGCCTAGGGCTAATCTCTCGCACTGCTCCCTCCCTTTGGGTCTCAGGACCTTGAACCACAACTGGAGTCTGAGCTGCTTCAAAAACAGGCTCATCCTTGACATAAGAATTGGAATAATCAGCACAACCAGAACCGGAAGCTATTCCTGAGTGTGCCTGAAGTTTGACAGGACATACAGCATGACAGTGCCATTGTTTTCACTGTTGTTTTGAAAGGGTGTTTAAAAACATCAACCTTATATGGTGGTTTAGACTGAAGACTCACAGTATAATGCCTATACAAGTCTATTGAGAAGTCTTACTGAATTCAGTGGGACTTACTGCTAGGTAAATGTGGGGCTGAAAGTGAATGCTCAGTCTGTATGAACTCAGTGGCACTGAATTCAGAGTAGACATTTCTCAGATTGTGCTATAAAAGAAATACATTTTTGCATTTGAGCTAGTACTGCGTTAATACTGAATCATTTAAGGCAAACAGTATAAATCCAGTGAATATAAAATCAGTCCTTAATTACAATTATGCAAATATATCTACCGAACCATTTCTTGCTATTTTTGTTGTAAAAAGGTTTTTGAGTCAATTTGCATTACACAATCAACTTCACTTTCACTGAGCTAGATTCAGATTTGCATGTAGCAGAATGGAGAACTCTCTGCTAATTAGATAAAGCTATGGGGAGAAGTGGGTGTGGGGGGGTATATGCCACTTCCCTTCCTTCTCCAGCCCTCTGTGATCCTGAAAATCTGGTCTAGAAGGGTAAAGGATTCTACAGTAGGGTAGGAGGTGGTCCTGGGAACTAAAGGGGAAGGATCAATTTAGCAAAAATGGCACCTGCCACCACCAGCTGAGGACCTCTACTGGTCTTTGGTTTCCTCCAGAAGTGGAAAGAACCCTTTCTGTTGCAAAGAGACAACTTTGGATTCAATCCCTTGTGTACAGACATTTTAATGACAGTTCTGTCTTATAGGAATGTGTAAGATAAATACTTTAACTAACCTTTCTTTTACAGAAGAATAAGTATTGTGTAATAGTGAGATAATGTTAGTATTTTTGATGAGTTAAATGAAAGTGGTTCCTGCAATTTTTCAAAGAATGAAATTTCTCAATCTCATGACTGACTTAACTCCAATTAATTTCAGCGAATCACCCCTAAGCATGATTAAAACTGGATCAAATCAAATAACCTTGGCTAATAACAATGAAAAGTAAGGTCCTGTCGATTGAAAGGCATTGGACTCAAACATTAACTCAAACATTCAGGTTGTCACATGATGGGAAGAATGAGATTTATAAGGGATTATGTTGATATTGGATTACACAGAAGACACACTAGACACATCCTTGCTACAGAGATGTGTAAAACCTAATATTTATTTTCTTAGATGACAATATGAGGCTTATAAAGGAAACTTTGTTTAATTATGCATTAGACTCTGCTTTTCACATCATCCATAAATTCTTCATAAATTTCACAGTCAGCAGTAGCTGTTGGAGACAAGAAGTAAGAAACAATTTAAATCTGTATTTTACATATCTAGATTATGGCCTGTATCTTATCAGTTTAAAACAGATTCATAAAGTCTGTGCTAGCAGTTTTATTAAGATTATTAAATTAGTGCATCATTTAATATATTACCATTTATTTAATGATTTCTACAGTATTGCTGTAATCTAGTAATACTATGCTAATTTATATTTTTAATGGGTAGTTTAAATTGTAAAAAAAAAAAAAAACTCATACAACCCTCCCCTCCCCCATAGGCCCGAACACAGTTTAGACATTTAGACATTTAAATGCCTGTCTCTGGAATATTAAGGTACACTCAAATCCTGATCCTGTAGTTCTGTATAAAATGCCTTTTGAGGAAGTGAGTTGAGTGAAACAACAACAAAAGATTCTTCTACAATAACAAAAGATTAGGATTCTTCTACTGTGTTTCCTGTCAATTAGAAATCCTAGTAAAACCTGTTAGCTGTCAGATTTCTGGTATACTGACATGAGTTGACATTGCCAGCTCCCTGGGCCAAAAGGAAGTTAGCATTCTGTGAAAACGAGCCATAGGGAGGGCCATGTGCAATTCCTTTTATATGGCTTCTGTTCAGCCTTTGAGAGCAGCAGCAGCAAAATGCTGGTCTAGGTCACTGTTGGCCTTTTATTTACTAGATAAACTCAGCAGAGAGAATTGACCATACTGAGCAGAGCACGGTAGAGCCATTTTCTTTCCTTATGTTGGCGGAAAGTGGAAGAGAGGACATGATCAGGAGTCCACTAGCCTAGAGTTTTGTTCCAGCAGAAGATGCCCATTGCTATCACTTCCTCTTGCAGAGTTATTAAGCCTCCCACATGTCCTGCATGTTGGCTTCACACCACACAATTTGCCTTACTGAAGCCACTGTCCTTTTGCTCTTCCCCACCAAGCACCTTTACTGCTGCAGCTCGCACTTGAACTTGGATTCCCCCGTAGCCGTCCCTCCCATACAGGTGGCACCTACTGCCCCCTGGGGATGTGCACCTGTTTGATTCTGAACTGGATTGTGCAGTGCTATCCCATAGGAGCTTACAGAAGTTTCCCCAATTTTATGCTTCTAGAATGGTAGCTATAAAATATATTTGCACAAGTGGCCAGTTTACATATTTGATGCTTGTTGTTTGGATTTAAAGCGCTCCAAACAGCAGCCCGTAGGCTCGGCAGGAGGAAGACCATATGTGCAGGAGGTGTGCAGGGAGGAATAGCATCAAGACCATCCAGAGTGTCACACGTGTAGGAGGAGATGCTGATGCATGCTGCCTCAGCCTCTCTGTTTCTCTTCGACCGCTGATCTGTGATCTGCATAGTACCACTTCCTCTGTCCTAGCACTATATATGTGCAAGGGCGGTTAGCAAAAGCGGAGTAACTGGACATTGTCATGCACCCTGGAAACAAAGCATGGTTCCTAAACCTAGGCATGTCCCTGAGCAGAAACAATGCAAATATTTTTAGGAGGCTAGAGGCTCCATCTAAACTACTGGAGAATTGCATCCCTGGTGTCGAGAGAATTCCAGTAAAATCCCCTGATCCCCAGCATTTCCACCTGCAGATATTACGGATAGTTTCAGGCACAACTGTGGATTCCACCCAATTCTTTTTAATGTTCTTGGAAGAGACCATGGCTTTTGCCTCCCTTTCTTCCAATCTTTTCTCTTAGCCCAATGCTTCTTTATTGCATGAATATCAATTAACATTATAGTTTCATTCAATAGGAACTGAGTAAAACATTCTCAGTAGAGTTTTCCGTTGCTGACTGTTTTTATTAAGCAGGCTAGGTCAGCATCTAGTTTTTCCTGTCCCTGTCCCTTTTTCATATCCTTTTCCCAGCTTTCTTTTTTCTTGATTACCTTTCCCCAGAGGTAATCAAGTAATCATGGTAGCAAGGCACAGGAACAAAACTTTATCACCTGCAATGGGAAGACAGCAACTGCAGGGGAAATTCAGTGAGAAAACTACCAGCAGCAGAGAGTTAACTTTCCTCCCATCCCTGATAGGGAGAAACGCTCAGCCATGGGATGCCATGTACAGTTTGTGCTGCTGATGCAGCTCACCGCAGCTCACACGGAGGCCAAGAGGCAGCCGGTGCTGATATGGTTCAACACACAGTAACTCTGGACACCTGCCATTTTGATCTAGGAAATGGTTGTTGTGGTTAAATGGGAAAAGCAACAATTCTCCTAGGTACTCTAATATTCTATTTTGCTAGAAGTGGCTATTTTCAGTTTCTTTGTATATTGCTGTTGTCACAGCTCCAGGAAGGAACAATGATTTCCTGCTAGTCCCTTTGCAGGATTCTGCCACTTGGCACAAACTTTGCATTTGACAGCTATGAAGCTGGGTAAGATGAACTACCTAAAATTATTCTGCTGAAATTCTTGAATTTTAAATAAATGTGCTTGCTTTCGGCCTCCTTCAGACCTGCCTATTCTCTGCCATTTAATTTAAAACTAGGCTCGCCGCAGGCGTGGCTTGTCTCCTGTGGGGCCTTGGACTTCTTTCCCCATTGCAAAGCGCTCCTGGGGCCTGCACTGCTGTCAGAATGTCAGCTTTGCAGAAGGGCAGGCTGTAATGTCGAGGGAAGGGCCTTTCATTTGATTCTGTTAGTCATAGCAGGCATCAAACTTCGCATTCAGCGGCTATGAAACGATACGGCTTATAGCGGTACAACAGCATCGCCAGATTTTGAATGATGTCTGTGCCTGTGTGTTTGTATTTGTTCAGCCCCTGGTTTCTCTTCCGGCCTGCAGCATTTTTCCAGTCCTGGCCTGATTGCCTTTTTCGCACCACAGCTAGGTGTCACTTACTCTCTTTTTGAGCCCGGTCGCTGTGGAACGGTTCGCCTTTCTATTACTCTGGAAGCCTCAGGGAAACAGCATGCTGTCTTGTAGGAGATGCGTGATTGACAACAGAAAAGACTTTCCCCGTCCATCTACCTTGACATGGTAGCAAAATGAAAATAAAATCAGTGTGACACAAGCCTACATGCCAAACACATCCCCCCGCCCCGCTTCTGTTATGAATATGGTCCTATACATGCAAGTACATTTCTTTGAATAATTGTTGCCCTGGTCAGGTAATTATGCTTTTATACAGGACACTTGTTTGCATGGTTATGTTCTAAACATTGTAAACCAATACTTAATTTGTTCTTTTTCTAATTATGACAGCATGACTGAACACGTCTCTCTGCATTCTGCCCCGATGTAGTAATACTTGCATCAGGGGTATTTCTTGCATTTTATGCAGTAACACATACCCCAGCTCTGTGGAACTTCGTGTTTCGGATTAGTGCCAACTCTACCGAACTTCACAAACCAGAGAATAGCTCTCATTCCCAATTAGGTTCCCAGGTGCTTTGGTGCAGTTCTCATTTCCCTACCACATTGTCCACCCAGAACAACCTTTCCACGCAGCCCCATCCCACAAGCCTTGCATGATGCACCACAGGCGTAAACATTCCAACAAGAAGAACGGGGAGAGCAGATGGGGCCCTCGTGCAGTTGTCCTGCTTTGTTCATTTCGTTCTTTGCTGCTGTTTCCTACAGGCTACTGGCCAAAAGCGCATCTCGTGTAGCGGATGAGGGTATGCGCTCATTTCTGTTGCTTTGGTTCACTTGGTTTTCATCTCTCAGCCCTTCTGCCCTTGCTTCCTTCTGCCTTCCCTGCCTTAATATTCAAACTAAACAAGCAGGTTTCTGGCTTTAGTAACACATAAGCACATAAGACAGAAAGATTAAGAGTTCTGTCTGTTCCTAGACATTTGAAGTCATATAATGAACTTCCTAATGAATCAGTTGAATTTTTATAGTTATCAATGGACTTACTACATCAATAGAATAGTTTTAGTTGTTTATGGGGTGTGGTATTAATTGGTTTTGTTAGCTGTTTTAATTGTACATTTTAATTAGTTGTAAGTTGTAAATGCGTCTTCTTCATTTAAGAAAGACATCTTAAGTGCTGTTCTAAGTTTGCCAGCAATGTTATATGTTTGTGTATGAGTTGTGAGCAGTGAGGTTGAAGTACAAGGAAATGCAAAATGTTCAGACTGTGGCAATTACATTAAAGCTTAAAGAATTATATGCAAAATCATTGGACAGGCCATCCACAGAAGCAGTGTGAATGATAGTGCAGACGTCCTAAAATTTCTAATTTACCTTTCATGGAATATAGGATACAAACCCATTATTGTTATTAAAAGCAACAGAGGATAGAATTTAATTTTTCAATGTGCTCTCATTCATTTGTTTTGTGCATCTCTTTTCAAGTGATTTTTACAAGAGTGGACAGTGGCAGAATGTCCTGGGAGGTTAAAATGTCCCCATGTCTCACTGGTCCCTAAATATTGCACACTCTGATGTCCTTTTATATCACTGCATGCGGATCAGTCTGCTTTTTTCTATGGAGAATGCTGGCAGATGATAAGCTACATCAGGGGTCTCAAACTCAACCTACCTGCGGGCCGCTGGAAGTAGAGTCTGGGTGAGGCTGGGCCGCATCAAGCGGTGGGGGGGGGGCGCTCATCCCACGTGGCTCCTGGAGGCCGGCGCTTGAAGGCCGCAGGGCCCCTCCCCCGTGCCCCTCCCGGCCCGGCCCGGCAATTGGCCCGCGGGCCGCGAGCTTGAGACCCCTGACCTACGCTAACTAGGTGAAGGCTGTTGTTTTTCTTTTGTTCACCATGTGCTAACTTCTTCAGGTTGGAAATGTTGGTGTGACAGAGAGAGTTGAATAAGGACAGTTTAGTAGAATTTATTTAACATCTATAATGCCCAACATCAGAAGCTGTCTGACTGGTTACGAGAATCCATTAAAACACAGTCTAAAGTGAAGCACACAGAGTAGATGGAGTATATTCAGGGACAAAATATCCAGGGAAAGGTCAACACCTAAATTTGAATATAAGCCCATAGTCAAAGAAATACTTTCGGAAAACCATAACTTTAAGCCTCATAATGTTCTAAGTCACTGTAATGGCAATGCTTTCCTGGTTAATACTCAGCTGCATATCTGAAGGTTTAAATAATCTAGTGGACACATGCATCTCGTGGGGAAGGCAACAGGTTTGCCTCCCAGAATCCATTGTCTTGTTGGCCTGAAGAGAGAGAAATGGTGCTATGTGAGTAGATCAGCAGCCAGTTGCTCTTCTGTTTATCCCTGTTAGTGCCTGGGTTTCTCTTGGTGCCAGATTGCGCTCCAGTGTAATTTGAGAGTTCACTGCTCCCGCACTGCCCATCTGTTCTTTGGGCTGGACAAATGTCCTCAGTTCAGATACTTTCCCATCTGTTCTAGCTCTCCATAGGCAGGCATGCAACAGTTTGTGTCAAGCAGGTAAGGATTGCTTAACACAGCCTCCCCCAATCTGGTACTCTCCGGATGTGTTGGATTACAACTCCCTTTATCCCCAGCTAACGTGTGGATGGGGGTTTCAGCTTGGAAAGCAGCAGGTCAAGAAAGAGTGCCACACGCCCCTAAGCACACTTTCATGATGTTGGTAAAATGTTTCGTGTTTGTCCAATCAATGGGAACCATCGCGCATTCGCACTGTATGTTTGCAGGGGGAAGAGAGCAGGCCCTGTCACCAAGAGACACTGGGTGGTGGTCAGTTTGACAGAGGTACTGGCGTGCATTGCATTGCATTGCGCTAGGGTAGGGGGCAGCACAAAGAGTAGGGCTGATTTGACAGCCTTCCCCAGTAACCAGTCACACCAGCTAATCCCATGAGCTAGAGATCCTTTAAGCTCACGCAAAAATGATTTGTGTCAGTTCTTGTATTATATTCAATACTTGCCATTGTTTGTGTTGAAAAAAGTGTTGAAAAGAGCTGCCTTATTCGTTAGCAGTAATGCAATGAGTAACAGTCCAATTATAAATAAATAACTCTCTAGGAGGAAGTGATTCCTTTTTGTGGTTCTGAAAGTTGCTGAGCAGCACAAATACAAAACCCCAACCACAAAAGAAGGAAACCCAAGGTAAGGCTAGGCACCCATCCAAGTTTATCTGTGAAAGGGCCATAACTCACTGGTAGAGCAGATTCTTTGCATGGATGAAGTCCAGCATTCAATCCCTCAACCTTCCAGTCAAACAGTTCCTGCTCCCTGGTGATAGTCTATGCCTAGCGAGACATTGCTAGTCAATATTGGTCTTAGGAACCAGCCGTCACCACTGTCAAAAGGGAGAAGGATGAGAGGAGAAAACAAGGACAAGTTGAACAGGAAACATTTTTGTTTGTTGAAAAGCTTTTACACTGCAGGAGCAAGCTTAAATACATAGAGGGGGCCTGTTTGAATACCAGCATACATTCTGGCCCTGTGAGGAAGATGCATGAGGAATTTATTGGCTTTCCCCAACACCTGTGAAAGGGTTGTCAATGTTTGTCCGTAACTGTGTTGCTAAGGGCAGAAATGAGACTTACTTTTTGAATCAAAGGCTTGGCATAAAAGATTGGCTTGAAATAACACATGCTTCTATGTATGGCACAAGAAACTGACGTTTCAAATATTTCTTAGAAGAAGCAGTTTAATCTGTACTGTTCTTGATTATATTGAGCTTGAGCTTTCTTAAATCTGGACTAAAATGAAATGTTTTGTAGAACGAACAATATGTAATACTTCCAATTATTGAACTCCACAGCTTTCTGTAAATGTTTATTTCCTTCCAAAAAGTTTTTCCCCAAATAATCATGGCCTTGAAAACTGCCCATTATTTCTAGTTTAGGAGGGAATCACAAAGGCTACTGGTCAAAGTTATCTTCTATCTATGCAGTGCATGTACTCGTTCATTTATCTAAAAGAATGCTAGCTTTGAAACTTTGAGCAACTAAGGCTCAACTGGGCTGGAAGTTCAAAACTGTGTACATTTCCCCCATTAATGTATTTTCTCCCTTTAATGCTTCTCTTTTTGGATTTGCAACCTGCCATTAAGGCTTCATTTCATACAAGCAAGTCAACAAAGATGGAAAGCTAACTGTAGTTACAAGATTTGGAGCTTAGCGGAGACCTGAACAAACCAAGGGCAAAGAAAGAACCATTAAAGAAAATAAATATTAAGAAAACAGGACATCCTTTAAGCATCAATTTCAAAGCTGATTAAATGTTAGCATTGTCAAATGATTAACTGAACAAAACATTGTTAAATGGCAAGTCAGGGGAAAAAATGGGATGCTGCTAAATGTTACCCTTAAGACACCCCCTGTACGCATTCACATACACACAAACACTAACAAACTGCTACCTGGAAGCTGTTTAGATTAATTTTGCAGCAGAAGCAGTTTGTCCATAAAGAAAATTAAAGTGACAGAAAATTAAACACACACGTACACATACAGAGCAGGTGGAAGTTTTAAGGGAAACAGAAAGCAACTTGGGCAAATCCAATTGCAATTAAAAAAAATATATTCTAGGAAACAGCATGCTTTCAGGAGTATAAAAATAAATGTTTCGTATGCTAACCTATTTCCAAACAGAATGACTGCATACACTGTTTCTGCCGCAAGGAGTAGCATGTCTAATTATTTTATTCACTTTAAAGATTTTATAACCTGCCATTCAGCTCTGTGGGCCTTACCAAAGATATGTGAAAGGGATTGTCAGAAATTATAGCAAGCCGGGTGAGTCTGTGGAAAGGTTATTCAGGCTTTTGAGTCTGGCGGGAGAAGCGCTGTCCTGTCAAAGGAGGGTAGAGTGGCATAGTGCGCTCTCTTGGGAAATACGACATTCTGAAACAAAGATAGAGGTTCTCTCTCCTACTCCCTCTCTCTCTTCTTCCCTTCCTCTGTGAAATATTGTTCAGCCCGAGGAGGAAGGAAGAAGGGAGAGATGAACTGGGGGCGAAAAGGGCCACTTTGCTGCTATTGGCCATGGCCACCTCAGTGGCACTCAAATCCCTATGTGTGGGCTTCCCACAGGGAAAACGAGTGATGGCCTGCATAGGCCTTTGGCCTGATTCAGTATGGCTCCTGTCGCTCTTAGGAAAGAAATTACAACTGTGACCTTGAACGAATTTTCAGTATTTTTAAAAACTTCCTTGCAGTTAAACGATGAGAGACAGGCTAAAATCTTCAATTAGTAGGCTCAGCAAAAGAAATCCTGTACCACTTATGCAATACAAATCCTCTGGTGGCAATTACACTAACTAAATGAAACTAACTGGACATGTTTTCTACTCAGCAGTGATTTCGCTGCAAACAATGTCTAGCAGCCCAAGCAGAAGCTTCAGTGTTGTCCCTTGTTTAAGAAAGCACTGTGCATAATTCCAGCTGTGTGTGTCTGTGAGCACGCATTTCAGCATACCAGATAGGAATCCAAAACCAACATTGGTGAGGTATGCACTATTGTTACTTGCTAGACACAGATTGTTTTGTTTGTAATACTAACAATAAAATGTTCGTGAATTAACTAAAAAGATGCATGACTGGGGCAAAGGTATAATTCTCATCAGCCATTTTCTTCTGAATAAATATTTTACTGTTGACTTTTGAAGTAAACACTGAGATCCTCTTATGTTTAGCAAGGAACTGGCTTGGTTATCTGTACAATTTCCCAGCATTTAGCTAGAATAAATGTGCTTTAATGTTGTGAAGGCACCTGCTCTGTTTTTTTCTATGGTTGGGCAAAAGCAGTATGATAGTTCTAGTAGAAAATCACTGAAGTAGGAAACAGTTCTGAATATGAATTGAATTGTTGTTAACTTCATTAGCTATTAAGCATTAGTTCTATCTGGGAAAATCCTAACTTTGATCAGTTAATAGGGATAATTTAATTTTGATTGAGCACTACCAACAGGGGAAAATAGGCAGGGAAAGCTAGTATCTCCTACATCAGTGCTGCTGTTTATCCATGATAACTTTTATTTTGAGCTTAATGGAAGGTATCATGGTGCTTCATGGTAGTGCACCAATTTTGAAAAGGAGTTCAGTACAGTGGGTAGCTCTTATACAGCCCAAAATAAAAGCTGGACTGAATGAGAAACCCCACTCTGAAACTAGAGTCAGTGCTTCCCATGAACCAGTCCCAGACAACACTGACTGGTGAATTGAGCTACTTGGATCAATGCAGCTATCTAACTGTCTTGAGAAAAACAGAATCTTAGTAAATGTACTGAAAGTCAAAGACTATTTTTTATATAACAGTTATCTTTAAAGCCATTCTGGACACAAGAACAAGTTTTTTTAATGAATTGTTCTATTCCTAATTTACTGAATTGGAAAAAATGAGTAGGAAATAGAGGAGAGAACACACACAAAATGGCAATAGCAAAATAATCACTATTTTTGATATTACTTTCATTTGTAAATATATTTTGCAGCAAATACAAAAGGTAAGATGTTGTAATTGTGTAAGAAAGAGAGTGGAAAGATACAAAAGAAGAAAGAAATGATAGCATTTTTCACACCCTGTGTCAGGGAGAAGGGAAGTCTTTTCACATTTTGATGCCTAGATTGGTACCTCGTATCTGCCAACAGAGGCAAACAGATGTTTTACTAAATTCCTGTCAAATTACTTCTTCAGCACCTCATTAACCAAGTAATGTGATCAAATACCGAGGCACAAAGACCGCAGCTCCTGACCAGGAGCTTCTGTAGTTGTAGCAGTGGTCTTTTCAGTCACTGAATCGTGGAGCCCTTTCTAGAGGAATTTATTTTGGAAGGGCAATAAGGCAATAACAGAGCAAGATACTGCTCCTGTTCGCCTGCTTGTTAAGGCATGTCTAAGAAAAAAAAAGGTTGGTAAGTTGGCTTACCTTTCAAGACCTTAGGTTATATTATTAGTATGATATTACATTTCTGTACCACCTGTAGCCAAGCTCTGTGGGCAGGTTCACAGGATTTTAAGTCACCCAACCAGTTATCAGCCGGGCCTGACCCTGCTTAACTTCCAAGATTAGGCAGGATTAGGCACTTCAGTCTATATGGAAGCTATCCCAAGATGGTGTTCCTTCAGGGGAAGAAAACTGGTAGGGGAATAATTTGACTTTTGCCTTGTAGTTTGATCCAAGCCTCCACAGCAGATTTGCATTGCAGAAGAATGGATGGTAAGTGCTGTTGCATGAGCAGGAGTCTTCTGTGAACGGGCTTCTTCTTGACATTGGCTGCAAGCCCTAAATTTCATATTTCAAGCTCAAATGCAGTTTCTATGTAGAATATTCTTAATATTCTACTGGTAAGACAAGAAAAACACTGGTATACAATATTTAAATGGAGTGTATCTTTTATATCTGAGTCCAAGCCAGAAGTCTCAAAGGCTCTATTTGTCCGGATTATTTTTAGAGTGTATACTGGAAACTCCAAGTCATGAAGGCCATACCCTGTAGTTTGGACCCATGCTTCCCTGGGTATTCAATGCTGGCCATCCATGGGGAAATCAGCTTTCAGTCGAGAGCGTCCTCTCTCACTTTCTCTCTCTCATGCACATGCACACACTACTAGAATTTGGGGTCATCCAGTTGAGTGAATTGTGGGAGATTCAGGACAGACAAGGATTCAGACAGTAAAGAATTCTACTGCATTTCCTGCCTTAAGATGTAGTGATGGATACCAATTTGGATGGCCTTAAGAAAGAATTAAATACTTTACTGGAGAATGAAACTGCCTGTGACTGCTAGTCACAACTGCCATATATTACATCCAGAGGCTTCTCAATACTTGTTCGGTAGCATGATTGGGAAGGCACTATTGCACTCATGCCCTGCTTCTGGGTTTCCCACAGGCATCTTGTTGGCTACTCTGAGAACAGGATTATGGTCTTGGTCATTATTCAGTCTGATACTGCATTATATTAGGATGATAGAATATTATATTATATTCTATTGGGAAGGGAAATCCTGCCTTTCTTCATGGAGGAAATGATGCTCTGGTCATGCATCTCTTTAAAAACAGCAACAAGAACATTGACCATGAATGAGGTGTCAGGATCTGTAGAGTGAAGCTGCTGCTGGTGATGTAGTAGGAAGCCTGTTTCATGTTGCAAATACTTGCAGGATTGGTATCATATCCATGAGTGCTTGCAGGATGAAGACCAGCTGTGATCCACAGGAGACTCTATAAAATGTTTCTCAGTTCCACCCAGCAATTCCACCACAACACAACTCTTTGTGGTGTTTGATTAATGTTCCTGATATGGCTTCTGTCTACAGTCATGCAGTGTTTTTACTTGTGTCTTTTTTTTTTGGTGGGATTTAAAAACAAAGCACAGCATTATTTTTAATGTGGTACATCCAGGATATAGAAGCTTTCGGCTCACGTGGGATTCAGGTTCCCTTAGATATCACTGATATAGTACTTCTATATGGTTTTCTGTTGCCTCACCCAAGACCTCGCAAATATACCCGTCATTTTTCTGCTGAAATTTGATTGATTTGCATCTCTTCTTACTGTGACTATATGCCATCTCTCCTTAAGTTCCTACCCTGACTTACTGTCCATGCTTGCTGAATCATGCACAAGTTAATCATTCTTACCTTGGAACCTTTCCATGGCTTTCCCACTCCAAATCTTTTGCTATTATATTCTGACACATCCTCACAAGAGCTATTGATCTGCACCGCTTTCCCTTGTCTCAGGATCTCCTGCTTCCTGAAATGATTTTTGCTCCTTTTATGGAACACCTCCCTAGGAACATCTCCCTTAATAACATCCCATCTCTCATCAATACTAACTTTTTAATGAAGCATTTGGAAAATAATTATTACATTTCTATATTACCCATAGCCGAAGCTCTCTTGGTGGTTCACTGCATTTAAGTCACTCATCTGAATTTCAACAAGGCTTGATCCTGCTTAGGTTCCAAGATAACATAAGCTTAGACATCTCAGGCTATATGGAAGCTGCATCCCAGCATAGTCCCTGCAAAATGGTATTTTCTGTATGGAACTGCATGTTCTCTGAATGAGCAGGAGTATATCTTGGGAGTGATCCTGAGCAGCCTCCATGGCAAGGAGTGTCCTTTTCCAACCTCAGTCAGTTCCAGGGCAGGGATGGTTTTCCCACCACAATGATGCCCTGGTAACTTCAAGGCTGGGCCACTTCCATGCACCTGATGTGGGGCTGCCTGTGAAATTTTCTAGAAGTTGTGGTTCTTGCAGTGTCGAACCTGCAGAGTCGAACACCCTTCATGTACCATATTATAACAGTTTTGAAAGTTGTGCCAATAATCTACCAATCCAGGTTCGAAGACTTCTGCTGATGTGTAAGGCTGTACATGGTTCACATCCTGGCTAGTCAATAAAGTGTCTTCTTACTTTTGTACCTACCTGGATATTACAATCTAGCTGGTCTGTGCTCCTGATGGTGCTACATTTGCTTTGGGTTCAATACATGACAATTTGAGGGTTTCTCTACATGAGGAGTTTAATTTGCTGCTTTACTCAGGCTTCTTCCATTTGCATTGTAGGAGGGAAAAATGCATCATTCACAAGGCTTTCTTTTTTAAGGTGTTTGTATTTCTCTGCCTTTCCATATAACTTATTAATGAACCACAGGATGGCATTGTGAAACAGCTGAACTGTAGTAGACTTACGACTTCTCATGAAGCTTTGGTCCAGATTGTTGCCATTTAACATTCAATTCCAGACTTTCCTTGCTCTAAAAACACCAGCTAAAAGGGCCTGGAAACATGGGAGAGTTTCTGAAGGACAATGATGTTGGGAAGAGACCCCGTGAACTTCTGTGACTGAGGAATTCCAAGAAAAACAATAAATGCCTCTTAAAGAGAAGACCCAAGAGAGGGTGCCCTTGAGACAGGCTTCCTAATTGTGGAACTTCCTTCCCACCTGCAGATGTTCAGTGCCAGCTCTTAAAAGATTGCAGTGCCTACAGAAGGCTTATTTGTTTCCCTAGGCTTTGGTTCTGTGTTGCTTCATCTTGCAAAATGTTATCTGCTTTTTGTCTTTTACGCTGTTTTACTCTTTCATTTACTTTTTTTTCCTTTTCCCCTACAAATGGGTAATTGGTTTTAATCACCACTATAATCATCCACACTCCCAGGTATCTGGCCATCTTCACTGGTTCAGGTGCATGGAGATCGAGAATGTTTAGTCTCCAGTGGACTTGCACCCAAAGATCATCGCCATTGTTTCTTCCCCATTGTTTAGTTTTACATACAATAGTCAATGCTTTTATAAACCAGCTGTCTATATTGCAGGAGACATTGCACTCAAAATTCCCTGCTGGTGTATGCCAGGGTGCTGACATGCCATTGCCATAACAAGCCCCCTTGCCCACTGGATATACTACCAGGGTGGCGGTAGAGCTGAGAAGAAGGATATTTTCCCCGGTACAGTCTGTAGTCCAGCCATTGCTGGGAAAGGGAACATCCCTGCCCAAGAAGTATAAACTAGAGGGAAGGAACGTGGGGTATGTGCAACATATGGACAAGGCATGAGGTCCAAGTGTGCTTAAGACTGGAAATTGAGATGGTTGTTAAGATCACAGTCTGCTGTGGGAGGTGTGAAGCTTTCCTCTCACTTCAGTTCCAAGTGTGAAGTACAACTGCAAGTGTTCTAGCGGGTTCCCACCTATTCTTTCTTTGGAAAATCCAGTGGCAAATGACCACACAGAAAAGAAAGGGACCAATTTACCTCGTTTTCAAGCTTAACGTGAATCTTTTAGCAAATGCCAATGCCCAACATTGTCTTCTATCCACTGAGGCTATGCATTATAGCCAATGAGATATTGAAATGGATAAATTTTCAAAATGTGCTTTCTTGTTTGTGGGCCATTCTATTTTAACAAACTTTTCAAGAGAAGAGGTACATGTTAAGCACTTTAACAAATCTCTGTGGGCAGTACAAAATTACCTTCCAGTATGCTACGTGATTGCCCCAGTTTTAATATTTTTGAAGAGGACTGAACTAAACTATACAAGAACAAAAATTACTACTATAAGACTATCCTCACTACAGAAGATTGCCCTTCTTTACACATTTAATACCCAGTAAGTTCCACTAGACCATGGGACTTTTTTCTGAGTAAACATATTCATGTTTGTAGGCCTTAAATTATTTCAAACATATTCACATTAACCTTCTTATCAGGAAAGATTTTCAGATCTGTAAGACATTCTTGACTGAGATCAAGGCCTCATCAGGATTTATTCATCAGATATCTGAAATGGGGTTAAGGACAGAACACTTATGCAAAATGTAAAATGTATTGTAGGCCAAAAGGCTTAGAATTTTATACCATTCAGCAAATTAGAGAACAATAATAATAACTTTATGATACAGCTGACATATGACTTCATAATCTTATTATTTTTGCTTTATATTTTATTGTGTTTGTCCCTTAAAGCTTAGATTATTATTTTCCATGTATGCACAAAAGATAGTACTTGCAGACTTCATTGTTTTAAAGCCCTTGCCATCTCTTACAGTTGGAGAAGATGAAGAGGCGGTCAGTTTGATTTCATTAAAATTTCAGAAATAAGAGATCAGTCATACTTTTTCTCCAGTGAAACAAGAAGCAAAACAAACCCCACACTGTTATTTTTTAATGTCATGATTACAGATAAGCTTTATTTTTATTGAAAATGGTCAGGACCTATGTTTTTAATTTTGTATATTTCACAACTCCATTTCATTCTGAACCAGAATATTCCACCTAAGATATAACATCAAGCAGAAAAACATTATGAGCCTGATGACACTAAAGTGTCTGAGCATAATTTTATTTTAAGTGGTAACTGTCAGAGAATGACTAACCACTTTGTAGGAAATTCTAGTTCAAGACAAAAACATATCTAGTGAAGACAATCATTCTGTTCTTCCGGTAGCTAACCAGATGCCTACTGGAAGGCCAGAAGAAGGGGTGAGCGCAATTAGTGCCAGCTCCAGGTTTTTCTGGCCTTTTGGCTAAAACACCCTTCTTCAGAGGGGCTGCCTTCTCACCCCCATTAGCACCAAAGGCTTTTGCTCCACTTTGTAGTTTTTTTCATCTTGCTTGCTTGCTTGCTTGCTTGCCAGGCAGAGAACCAGTGAGTCAGGTGACTGTGTCATCTGCTCCTGCTCCTTTTCGCCACATTTGTTAGGTGAAGAGAAATGGCAACACAAGGGTGCTCTCATTGCTGGGCCCCTGCTGGTATGTGGGCACTTGGCCAGTGCCCAACCATCCCTGCCCTTCATGTTAGCAAATTCCATACTTTAACCATGTCCTGGCACTGTGTAAAGAAGTCCTTCATTCCACGTGTCCAGAGTCTCCCTCCATTTCGCTTCCCCTCGGTTGCCAGAGTTATGAGAGGCAGGAGCAATGCCTCTTTGTCGACTCTCTTTAAGCCAGTAGCAAAAGACCTCAGGCTCAGGGGGCAAATCTGCCCTTTTTGGCATCCCAAGCCAGCCCTCTGGGAAAATACAGCTGATACAGAAGATACATTTGAAGATGAAAGGGCCAGTTTATTGTCACAGTGGCATTGCTCTCTACGGACTTGTTATCGCTGCTATTTATGAGCTTCAGAAGAATGGTGGCTGCACAAGCTGTAGCAGAATGAGATACACAAAGGGAGAAAATAAAAGGGAGAAAATAGCCTAGCAATTGTATCCAATGGTTTCTGTTCAATGCTAGTTCAACTATTCATTTCAAAGTTCTAAAGAAGATGGACATGAAATAGGAGGACAGATTGCACTGTGCACATGTTGACTATAATATGTTACACATATAGCAGAATTAATTGGTTATTGAGGCCATTTGTAAACTGCTTTCCAAACTGCAAAAGCCAGGATGTTTCTCATATTTCAGTCATGTAGAGTTCCCTTTTGCCATAGCAGGTTCTGTGATCTAGCAGGTTCATTCTATAACCACATTCATTATAAGGTTCATCAAAACCTTAGAATATGTATCTGGGATTCCTGAATTTGCGCGGAAAATACAGAGCTGTACATATAGGGCATTTTCTAGGCCTTAGAATGAACATGTCTAGTTGGGGGCAGCGCCTGCTGCCATGATCCTGTGCCCCACCATGTGCATTCATAGAGCATGCAGAGAGTATCTGAAAGGGGCTATCCCTGTATTTCTGCAAACATTCTTCTGGCTATGTACCAGTAAGGAGGGCAGAATGCCACTAATAACTGACAGTGTGAAATATAGAGCTGGACTAGTAGTATTGTGCAGGGGAAACTGTCCAAAGACAAGCCATCAACTACTGAGTACATATAATTACATATGTATACTATATTTCTGTCAAAATACTTGCAGCTAACTGCAAAAGGAAACACATTATTTTTTGCCCATTCTTGACTGTTCATAGGATGTTCACTCTTACATCATTGTTTCCTGATATACTTACTACTCTGCAGGTTAAAAACATTGTAAATATTGGCTGAATGCCTAGAATATAATATCAGCTATACATATAAATCTGTAGACTGAACTGGGAAACCTGGAAGAATATTTATTTAATTCGTTCTTTATAGGCTCATTTTTTTCAAACTATTCGTGAACAAAACCTGTATGTGTCAATTCAGAAGGCAGTCCCACTTAAGTTAAGGCAAGCTGCTCCTATGTAAATGTTTATGGGATTGCAGCCCTAACCTCAGTTACAACCTAACCCTTTGAATCTGTTAACACTGAAGTTGGTGTAAGTTCACATAACGGTGATTAAAGCTGAGGGCTGAAGTACAGAAGGTTAATTTTAAATAAATGAATCTGAATTAGGGGAAAAAGAAACTACAACCTGCTTCTTTAATTGGCACAAATAACAGATCCTGAAGGTCATTGTAGATGTTACTCTTTATTTTATTTTAATTTCTGCTGAATCTTTCTATTCATGGAACACATAGTAAAATTACAGAAATAATATACAGTACCAATAAAGCAAAACACATTCTCAAATGACTATACTAAAGCAAGAATGTACAGGCAGCACAAACTAAAACCAACTGCTCAGAAATGGGCATCCATTTTTGATGCCAATTAAATGCACAATTAAAAGTGTGAGGAAACAAGGGAGTGTTAGCCTGGCAAGAATGCACCTTCCTGTTCTCCTTAGGGAAGGAATTTGAAGGCTGGGGTGCCATAACCCTTCTCTTCACCTTGAGCCAGTGCAGTGTAGTGGTCACTGTGCTAGAATGCAGACATGGGAGATCTGGATTCTGGTCCCCATTTGGCTATGAATCTCACTGAGAGAGCCAGTCACTGACTCTCGGCCTAATGTATTTCACAGAGTTGCTGGGAGTATGGTGAGGAGGAGAACTGTTTAAGGTGTTGTGATTTCCTTGCAAGGTGAAGAAAGGTGGGATTTGATGATCATAAACCCATAATGAAAACTTGTCAGGGGGACCCAGTCAAAGCCCTCTGTTGAAGATTTTCAGGGACAGACATATTCATCATGGTACTTTGGTTGCAACAGTCCCAAATTATTGAAGCACCATTCATACATATCAGGCAAATTACTGAACCCTCTTCAGGACCAGAAAACCAATATCCCTAGTAGGAAAATTGCCTATCTCACCAACTGTATCTTTGATTGAAAAAGTATTGATCTGGTTTGAAACAGTTTCAGGCTGGATCTTCTATCCCACTTGCATTGGACAACTTTTAAAAAATATTATGGTCAGGATGGCAATTATTTTTCATAAGACATTTCCACAGTGAATGTGACTAGACCTAAAGTGATAAAAACTTCAAAGTTCTTCCTAGAAATATATGGCTAGTTATTTGCTGGTTGTTCTTCATTAGTTCAGAAACAGATGAGTAATTGCAAGACATTGTGGGCATTGAGAATTGTCCAGTTTAGTTTTTAATGGAACAGTAGTAAATTCAAAGCAAAAATCCGTTGCCAAGAGCTGGAAAGGAGAGAGGTGATGAGAAGAAAGGCCAACAAAGATGAGTTTGCATTAATGGAAGTAGAAGATGGCCAGGGAATAGAAGCAGATGAGGACTAGTGTTGGAAGTGGTATAGGGTAAAAGAGGAAGCAAGAGGGAAGCTTCCTGGGATGGGAGAATGAAAAGCATCAGAGAGGTATGATAATGCATACCAACCAGAAAAGCCAGAAAGAATTTGCAAATAAAAAATTAGGAATCAAGGAGAAGGTTCCCCCAAAGTGTCGAGAGAAGATGAAACAAAAGCAGTTGTACTGCCAAGCTATGAAGTGACCCAGAGCACTGTGCAATGGACATTCTAGGAGGATAGCGCTGGGAGGGATGCAATACCTGACCGAAAGGGAGCTGTATTTTCACAAGCAACAGATGAGGTAATAAATCTGACCAGACTGTGCCACTTTAGGATCTAGGTTCATATGATTGAATGCTCTCTTATACATACAAAAATAAAATCTTCACACATAGCAACCTAGATGTTAGGGAGTGAGATCTAGATTTATTCGTGCTGCAACTAGTTTTGTGTGAAGAGTATTCACTCATTTGAACTCCACTTGCAGCCTGAAGCAGTACTGTCAGGATGCCACTTAAACTTTTTGGAGAACCAAGGGTGCCATGGCTTGCAACCTGCAGAGCAATCTGGACAAACAAGTCTGGGCAAGGTTGTCACCTCTACCAGTACAACTCTTCCTTCTTGACCAGTAGGAGAACTGGAGGCCAAGCGTACAATACAGGATTACTTGCATAGTGGATTACTTCTTAGAAGTCTAGGAACTTTTCTACAGAAGGTATTTATGCTGCATTTGTCTTTCCTTACTCATGGTTGCTTACAAGTTCTTTACCGAATGTTGTGACCCCACAATTTCTGTGATTTATTTTTTAGTACAGTGAAAATGGGGTATCAAATTTTTCTACACAAGATAGTAAATCAATCTCTCTCTCTCTCTCTCTCTCTCTCTCTCTCTCTCTCTCTCTCTCAGAATTAAAATCAGAGTATAAAGAAAATAATTCCTCCCTAGCTTTTGTACTACTTAACCTCTAGGAGGCACTGTGATAGAGCAGCCTAATGCAAATAGACAAGCAAAAATCTGTTTGTTGTTGTTGTTGTTGTTGTTTTTACGATTAAATGCCACATTTTTCCTGCTCTGAGAAAACTTGCAGAAGGTGTGCTTTAGTTACAGGGGCAAAACTAGAGGACCAAGTTGGCATCTCAAGAACCCTGTGAGTAGGGTATGATGACCACACAATCATAATTCGCAGATGACACTAAAACTGGAGCAGTGGCCACAACTGAGGAGCAGGTACTCCAGATCCAAAAGGATCTGGACAGACTATGGAAGTGGACAGGAGACAACAGGATGGCGTTCAATGTGGATAAGTGCAAGGTCTTGCACTTGGGGCATAGGAATAGCTGTCATAAGTACAGGTTAGGTGATAAGTGGCTGGAGAGCAGCACTTGTGAAAGGGACCTCGGTTGACTGCAGGCTAAACATGAGTCAGCAGTGTGATGCGGTGGTCAAGAGGGCAAATGCCACCCTTGGTTGCATAGCCAGAAGTGTGGCTTCTAGATCAAGAGAGGTATTAGTAGCACTCTACACGACTCTGGTGTGCCCGCAACTGGAGTATTGTGCTCAGTTTTGGGCCCCTCATTACAGAAAGGATATAGCCAGGTTGGAGTCAGTGCAGCATAGGGCCACAAGGTTGGTGACCAGTTTGCAGGGCGAGACTGAGGGAACTGGGTCTCTTCAGCCTGGAGAAGAGGAGACTCAGAGGGGATATGTTGCCGACATGCAGGTATGTGAGGGGATGTCACATGGAGATGGGTAGAGACCTGTTCTCCCCTGCAGAGGAAGGCAGGACGTGCTCAAACGGAGCAAAGCTCAGGGAGCCAAGGTTCCGTTTGGATGCCAGGAAGCACTTCCTGACAGTCAGGACTCCGAGGGTGTGGAATGGGCTTCCACGAGAGGTCCCATCAGTGCGGGTGTTCAAGGAGAGGCTGGACGTGCACATGGTGGGCATGTCGTGAGCGGAGCCGGCTGGTGCTGGAGGTCAGACTAGATGGCCCGGGAGATCCCTTCTGACTCGCTCTGTTTTCTGTGTTTCTATGTTTCCATAATTGTGAGTAGGGAATGATGACCACACAATAAATGCCTTGTGTAGAAGACCCTTTTATTTCTGAAAGCAAAAGGAAACATTGTTTCTTCATGTGTATTTGTGCTATTCCACTCTCTGACAGTGCTGCACAGAGGTTATGTAGAAGAAAAGTAGGAAGGGAAATACTTCTTATTTAGTGCAATCTCAATTCTGTGATGAAGCATAAAGTTAGATGCAGCAGATTAACAGGCTTGTGTACAAATGTCGTAGGACATGCTACTGACTTTATTTCTGGCTAGCTGTTCTTGTCACACACACCCAAGAAAACATTAGCAGAGTTTCAGGCAGGGTTCTTTTTAAGCTGCAAATGCAATTAGAGGTACAAGTGCATTGAGGATTTCCATATAATATCACTTTTTTGTGTGTGAGCCGCCCCGAGGCTTTGTGGCGATAGGGGCAGCATAGAAATGTTTTAAATAAATAAATGCATAAATGTGAATAGATTGAATCTGTCATAGTAAAGACAGAGAAAGGATGAATAAATGAAGAATAGAAGTATACTTGTGTATGTCAGTTTCTGGGACCATGTACAGGTGGGTGTGATTGCTTTAATGTTCTGCTCGTGGGCATTTGCTTTGCCTTTGTGTGAACAGAATGCTGGGCTAGACCAAGATTCGGCTTGATATCGATACAACACAGTTTGGCCTATGTTTTAAAGATTTCATGGTTATACTGGGAACAGAAGAACAGACTGCTCCTGGAGCAGAAGAGTGGTTATTTCAGGCCAGAAAGGTTTGTCTGACTGCCACTGCTATAAATTTCACAAGATTATTACATTACCTCTTTATTTCTCATCATGATCCTGTGCATAAAATGTGACCATTTCTCTTCCACAAAGGAATGGAGCCCTTTTGGAAGATGTGTATGTAATCTCATGGATAATTGGAATATTAAGCTGTTGTTTACTGTTGTATTTTACTAGTTGGTACATTTTTAGAAGAATGTTCTTGCAACGGCTTTATTTTTAGCCAGCTCTACAGTTTGACTTAATGAGGCATTAATAACTTATGCATATGAGTAACTAAACAAATGGCTTATAGTCTCTGGTCCATTGGATGGCCTTGTTCTTTTCAAGCTCTTATGAGTACTTTCTGACTTTCTTTCTGATTACCCAGTCCTAAAAGATTCCACATCAGCACTTTATGCATAAGATCTACACAAGGGCAGGTCCTTGCACCGATGCCAATATCTCCAAGTTTTCCATCATAGAACTGGGACTCAGCTCATCATCAATATGACAACCACGGCTGTGCTTTCCTTGTACTTCTACTGAAGCACAGTGGTACTTTTTGTGCGCAGGGGTAAGAGTGGTGAGTGGCGTCATGGCTGTGTCCAATGTAGGCATGGTTGGGCACCTGCCAACTGCCCACAGCCCAGCACAGGTCCATGGACAATCTGTCATCAAGTTGCTTTTCCTCTTGACCGTCGCCAGTCCTTGTTCATTTGCTTTTCACTATGGCCCAGGCAGCAATGATGGTGAGAAGGAAGAGCAGAAGATGCCACTGCCTGCCTGCTTTCTCCCTTCCAAGCAAGCAAGTGGTAGCAACGACGAGAAGAAAGAGTAGGTGAAGCAACAGCAACTGGTTCCAATGCTGATGCTTGATTCACTGGCCCTGGGACCACGAAGGAGTGGCACACTTGAGAATGGCCCACTATAGTGTCCTTTAGGCTCTCTTCTAGGACCTTGTGTATGAGAGGAAGGGAAGAGGAGAACAAGCAAGGGTGTTTTTCTAATGCTAGGATAAGTATCTCTGCAGGATAGTGGAGCAGTTCAAACTGCTTGTTTAATAATGAAGCTAAAGCAGAATCTTCAGGTTGCATGTTCCAAAGCTGAAACTCTAGTACTTCTACAGGTATTATGCACCAACACAAAGGAGACAGAAATGTTTGAAGTGATGTATGTTGGGATAAAAACCAAGAACTACCAAAAATTCCTCATATATGCTGGTGGAGCTGAACTGCTCAATTCAACAGGATCTTGGGCTCAAGCTCAGTAGCCCAGTGATGTTGATTCAGTGTGCAGCGACTGAAATAAGGCAAATTCCAGGAAAGGGGTTGAAAATGAAAGTAGCACTATTCGAATGCCTTTATACAAATCTGTGATGAGATCACTTGGAATACTGCCTGCATGTCTCAAAAACAATGTTGTGGAGTCAGAGAATGTATAGAAAGCACAACCTCAATGGTCCCAGAGTGGAAATATCTTCTCTGGAGTATCTTTCCAATTTGGTGAACTTTTAGTTCAGGAAAAAGGTGAGTAAGGAAATTTCACACCATTCAGTAAACCTACCACTAGCCGGAAATGTGTGAAGTATGTCCTTTCACAACATTTAATTCATGGAATCTAGTGCTACCAGATGAGGTGATGTCCTCTACCTTACATGCCTTTAAAGGTGGATGAGATGGTAACTCATGATAGTCACGATAACTGTATGCAAGTTCCAGATTCAGAGGCACTAAGGCCCTGAATACTAGTGGCCAGGAAACCATGTCTCCTGGTTTTAAGCCCTGCTTTGTGTGCTTCCTCGAGGCGTCTGATTGGGCACTGTGGGATGCAGGATGCTGGAGTAGATGGACTGTTGGTCTCATCTGGCAGGGCTCTTCCTATATTTTGGAGCTGGGTACAAATCAGAGAATGCATCAGTGGGAACTGTGATGGTGAGCAGATCCATCTGTGCTACAGTCCTGATGAAAATCATCCTTCCCCATGAAAGTGCTGTTTGCTCCAGGAGGGAAGCTGCCATTGGGGCCAAGCTAAATGAACAGCTTGCACTCATTTATTATACTGATAGCCTGATTTTCCTCCAGGGAATTCAGAGACATCTATGTAGGGTTTGCAGACAGTGTCCCATGCAATTAATGTCCAGGCCAGCCTTGCTTGACTTACGCAGGATTGCTGCATTATATAGCATTCCAAATGCAGACGATATGCAATATATAGGCAACATTCACACGAAGAAAAGCAAAGAATGCACCAACTTTTGCAGCAGCTGCTTCAGGAGGGTGCTAGGTCTTTGGCACAAGGTCTTTGGCAGGTCCTCCTATGAGCAGCTGTGATTTGATTTTGAAACAGGTAAATGCAGTTTAGGATATTGGATGAGGTTGTTTGATCAATAAAGGCTTTGGACAATAGCAGCGTATGTGGGTGAGCAGTGGTGTTTCACCATGGCTACTCATTACAGGACTGGTTCTACGACTTCAAAAGTCGTGTTGGAAGGAAAAAGAACTAGATACCCTGAATTCAGTAGTCACAGAGATGATGGTGTGCTTTGGCCACCGGGTCAAACCTACCCAGTGTCTGAGTGCTCCCCAACTGCTAGCCTTCTGTTCCTTTTTTCATGCTTCCTGAATTTAGGTCAAACAGCTGGAGGGCAGGGAAGAGAGAAACAGGGGTGCTTGAGCAAGAAAGGGGAGGGACACACTCCCCTTTCTCTTTTTCTCTCTGCTCCCTTTCTGGTCACTTCAGGTAGCATAGAAGAAGCTACTTGAAATAACTGGTGGGCTGCGAGTAAACCGTATGGACACAGAGACATGTAACCTTCTCCTACTCTTTCCATCTTCCCGATTCCTCAAGCAGGGATACCCACATTGCTTGGAGGTGCTCAAGAGAATCAGGCTGAGAAGCAGAAAAGGTGTCCCTCATCTTACACCATGCCATCTGCAAGCAGCAGAAAGCATGGAAGAAAAAGAAGAATGCGGGGAGTTGAAAGAAGAGCAGGCCAGCAGGTAACTTGGGATAGAGGCCTGCCGTTTTCCATTTAAAGAGGTCACTGAGAGAACTAACTGCCCATGGGGATTTAGTTTCCCAAGTACACCAGAAGTTAAATTCCATAGAAAGTCATATCCAATAGAAAGCTGCTATGCTTTTTATTTGTGCTTACCCAGTTATGAAATGTTAAAAAAGTGGGAAGTGTGCAGTACTTACCAAGAGACCGTATCCTGTATGTATTTTCTAATCAAAATACATGTGTCTGCCCTATTTGTATTTCTGCTGAACCAGCTTCTCAAGGAGACTTTCATGGGCTTTGCCTACTGTAATTAAATATTCAGTCCTGCAGCAAATAGAATATTCCTAAGTGTCATGGTTGCTGCATCCTCCGTAGCAGGCTGTCAGACAGTGCGGTTCACTCTGCATTTTAGCAGCAGACTCCCACCTTTCCATGCCTGGAGGGTTTTAAAAGGGAAACTTGGGTTTCTTGCAAGGGCTATGGAGTGGGGGTGATGGGGGTGATGTAAGCCTTAAAGGAAGTTCTGAAGTGAACCAAGCCGTGCCCTTGGGATTACGGCTGTATGGCTTTCAGGGCAAAGGAGTTTGGATTCTTATTTCGGGAGGCATGCCTTGATGGGATTGTGTTTGGTGATGTTAGCTGGCCCCTGTTACCCAGGTGACAGTGGGATGACTCACAGCATCATGATGAAGATAATAACACTGGCAGTTGCGCACAGCACTGGGAGATGGGTTCCCCCTTACTGATGAGACCTGCAACAAGGTTAATAGCTTGATTGTCACGTCGTTGTGATAGAGTGTATTAGTAGCCATACGCTATGCTAGCACTGGGAATACTTGTGTGGAAGCAGTTATTCCAGAATGTCTTTAAGTAATTAATTTAAAAGTCTGCAAAAATTATGCTCATGTTTTGCAGTATTCACTATAGGATTCCAAGCCTCGATGCACTTCCTACATAGCACACAAATGTGTTCTCCAATTACATGTTGGTGAGTTGGTTTTAGTTACTGCAGAGCAGGAGCATATTTTTTAAAGGTTTGCTCGTTTTAAAAAGGGACAAATTGACAAATGCTTCAAATATTTTTTTCCCAAAAAGAGTAATAAAAGCTACCATTTTAATACTTCTCATTTATTATCTTTAGAATGCATTTAGGAGGGGAAATAATGGCCAATAAAGTTTTATAGGACAGATTTGCGGCTCTGGTGCAGCATAAATGTTCAACCCGGCATCCGGGAGGGGAAGCCTGCTGGCACACCCACGTTTGTAGTCTAGCAGAACAGCTGAGGTGGCAACTGGAAGTTAGAGTTTTTAAACCTACTCGGGACATCCCTCCACCGGGAAAACTTTATTCCTGTCTTTGCTTTTAATGTAACTCACTTATCTCCAGGCTCAGCTGAGTGCTGCCACTCAACTCAGTCAGAATCGGAGATTTTCTTAGCAGGGAACACATGTCTGGTATGGTTTCAGTGCAATACAATGTCGCTGCATATGATGTCACAACAAGCATGTCCTCCTTCAGTTTTCTATTTATAAATACAGCTTTCGTTATTTGTAAAAAAAAGTAGCCATCTTCACAAACTTACCTCCTTTTCCCAACTGATTGACAAAGGTGTGATATTCCTTCATTGGAGTTTTAGGCTTTTTTTTTTTTTAGCTTCCATTTTGGTGCACTGCAGTGCAGACTTTGGTTTAACTGGCTGAATTGATATTCTGAGCAGCAAGTAAGCAAGGATGACAGAGCATCCATACGGCTACTCCTATTAGTGCTCAGGGAGGTGCGCGCCGTTGCAATCGCCTGCTCTGTCCAAGATGCAGCCCGGTCACGAAGCACTGCTGTCACTGAAAGACTCTAGAAAAGCTTCCAGCTTAAATCACAGAAATATTTTACGTACTTAAAGGCACAGGCTTCCTCTCAATTTACCTGTTTTGAAAGCTGATGGCATCATTCTCTGTCCAGACTCTGAAGTTAAGAATAGTATCTGAGGGCCCAAAAGTATTTGAGGATGTTAAAAAGATGTCCATGGCAGCAGTTTACATATTTACTTATACCATCAATCCATTAAAAAAGAAATATTTACATCTGTTTTTCTTCCAAGCCTTTCCTTTCCCATGTTATAATTGTAACAAGAATCTGATAAAACCTAAACTTACTGGTAAGCAAAAATTAATACTTTTGTTAGGTTTGGCTTTCTAAGGAAGTATGTCATATCTTTCTCTCCTTTCATCTCAGAAATATTTTGCAGATACTAAAACAAAACATGAAATCTAGGACAGTGTTTTATTTTTCTGTATAATATGATGATTTAAATGTCCCAGCTGCTTACATTCTACAATAAGCTTTTCCAAAGAGGGGAGAAGAGTTGTGCAATGCACTCAGAATTAATAGATACTGGAAATGAAATCATGCTACATTCTCTCTAAAGTGTGGAAACACGTTGCACAAACACACACACGCACACATGCACAAAAGCACTGAACCCTCCTCTAGTCCCAGCACTTTAGTTTTGCAAAGGTTGCTGTTAAAAAGAATAAAATCAAGTTAGAACTGAAATGCACAATCCCGATCGGGTCTGTAGCTGAATTTGCTTTAATCCAAAATCTAGATCGCCGTTAAATGCTGATCTCAAAGAGTCCCTGCAGTCTAGTTATCACTTAGGCAGAGATGCAGGAGCGAATTGGCTTCTCCCCTTCCTCTTGCTCCACCGACACGCGCGCGCTCTCGCGCCCTCCCCTCCCCTCCCCTCCCCTCCGGTGATAGTGATAGAACTTGACAGTCCTTGTCCTTGAAGGTTTCTCCCATAAGTGGCATATTCCTGGTAGTTTGCCATCTTCCGTTTTTGTCATTATCCCAAGGGAAGTATTAAAACCACAAACAACAACATGGTGGTTCAGTCCATTTTCTTCGCCGGGAAAAAGCCTTCCCTTTCGTGCCACGGTGGCTCTTTGCCCTCCTCCCCGCGTCCTCCTCGCGCTCCTGCCCCCTCCCCCGGCTGTCTGCAACGACAAGCCATAAACATCCCCTAGGCTCGCGCTCTCCTCCAGCAAGATGCTCGGTGGGAAGTCTCCGCGCCTTCCCCCCACCTGCTCGGTCTGGATGGTACGGTCTGCAGAGGGACTCCTGTAATGTAGCTCGGTTGATCAATCCCTTACAGATGCCGAACAGTGATTACTCCGCTGTGTCATTAAAATAATTTTGGATTTGTGATGATATCTTAGCCAAGTAAGTAGCTGCATCCAGGGCATGCTGGTTATGCTTCTGCATTTTAGTGATTTAAAAGACAGCATCCCGCTTTCTATTTTGAGATTGTTTGGCAATTTGTATCCCGCGGAGGCAGAAGCGGATGGGAAAATGGTGTGGAGATTTTCGGAGGACTGAGTGATGCATTGCATTTTAGTTCATGTCCTTGTGTCTTTGGAAAGGTAATGAAACTTATACGGAACGTAGCATTTTGTCCTAGAAGAACGGGGCTACACTGATGGACGGCCACTATCGCAGGCAGAAATAAACCAATTATGTGTGTGTGTGCGTGCGCGCGCGCCTATGCAATGCTCTCTATTTAAAAGTCAAAGCAGATTTTCTATACAGCAGATTCTTTTTTTAAAAAACTGCGAAAATGCGTGTGCAGTGTTCTCTTTATTGCTGCTGTAAAATTAGATTAGGATGTGCAAAATCTGCAGAGAGCACTGTATATAGATAGTATATAGAGATTTTCAGTTATAATTTAATGCTAACTATATTGCGTAAAGGCATATATAGGGATATATGGGACATAAGTCTGGGTAGAGCTTAATACTTATTAGTATCTAGCTCAAGGCAAGGATTTAGCATCTTTCCGAATTAAAATGTATTGCTGTGCATGAAGGCAGAGGGGTTTGACATCCTTTTAAAAAGAAAATAAATGAGACATCGTGTTTTTTGAATAGAGCCATTCTCTAAGATACATAAAATAGTTCCGAATATTCCAAATAAATGGAAAGTTCTCACATGAAAAGGATTCTCCAGTGGCGCATGGTAAGGCTTCATCAGCTTAATATATAGTGTACCGATTTAGCAAACATCACAAAAGCACAGGATATTTCCCCTCCAATTATGTAAAGAGAGAGCCTAGCCATCTGATTCCTACTTTAAGAAGTGGTACATCATCTGTCTGATGTGTACCAGGCAGCTGTCAGTCAATCTCTTCTACAGGCTTTGATTTACTTTACGTTGTCCTATGCAAACTTAGCTAGTTGCTTTACACTGAACACTTCCACCTTTGACTTAATAAGATGATTACTTTAGGTGGTCCTGGAACCATGGAAAAGCTAACAGCAGATGCTTTCACCTTTAAGGAAGACAGGCAATGAAGTTGATTTAAGAACTAATTTTGTAAGAACACAGTAAATTCCCCCATTCAAAGAAGATACATGTCGGAATTCCAAGGCTTTATCACGAAAGCTTAGATTAATGTGATCTTTTCATTATGTGCCCATACTTAGGACATTTATGACTAACATCAGCATTCAAGTGATTAGGATACTGAAAGATTTTGTAGATCCAGACCAGTGTCTTTCCTTCTAGAAAGGATTTGTATAATAGTGAACAAGTGCAAGAGGAGAGAGACTGTGCTTATACTGTTTGTAACAAGTAGAGAGCTTTGGAATATCCACATTGTTCTGTTACAGGAGGTTTCTGAGACCAGTATTTCATTTGGAAAAGGTTCTCATCCATATGCATCATTTTGTTTGGCTCTCCCACCTTGCTTGCAAATAATGGCTAGAACTGTGTACCCAGCAGGTCTTTGATCACATTCAGCTTTTACTTTGTTCACCTTGCTTTCATTTGGGTCTGAATGGCTACCTACAAAGAAAGTATGGCATATTTGCTCAGAAGTGTTGGTAAAATGAATAGGGTTTGCAAATAGCATGAGAACCTAGGGGTTCGGGGGAGGTTACACATAGTAATGCAGCATCATTATATTTTCTTTGTGCTTGTATTCCTGTGGAGAATCGATTTTGACCCAGCACATCACAGTTAAATGTAGTTACATTTCTACAGGAGAGATGATAATTCCCTGTGACTTTTCTCAAATAGAAAATGGTTGGCATCTTCTGTAGCTTATGTACATATAAAAGGTTCTATATGTGCATACCGATGCAGTATTTAGGGTAGTTTATTCCCCCCCCCCTCCACTGATAACATGGGGAAAGCATGATAAGATGTTACACTGCTTTTTGAAGTGCTTGCAGGAAAACAATTTCATGCAACATGTTTATAGAAAAACGTTCAGAATCCCCCCATTACCTGTAAAACAGTATTAGAGACCTTCATATATGCGGTGACATTGTGCAGTCACATTATGCCAGGATTTATTTATGCCAAATAAACTCCTCTTTTGCCACAAAATCACCTCTTTTACCGTGTTCCTTGCCCATTTTCCTCATTTTTATCGGGTGAGTTCTTATGCTCATAGCTGCAAATTGCTCTTCTCTCTGGGTAGGGCTATAATTGTTTCAAAGTCTGATGGGACATTATTAAGAAGACATGACCTTGCAAGTACATTCCAACCTTGATGTAAGGCTCATTACACTGCAGTAAAATCCCAGCACCTGATATTTATGTATGTAGTTAAATTAGACAGTAATTTAGGTTACAGTGCTCAGAGATGAGTTGACAAGTGATTAACCCTCCAGTGGTACCTTGCAGTGGAAGTTGCATAATTTCTACTTTTATCTTTAACTGGCAAGGAAGGCCTTCTTTCTTTGGCAGGAGACCCATGTTACTGACATTTCTTTTAAGAACAGACAAGAATGTTAAATACCATGGCATTTCTGCTGGGGCACTAAATATTAAAACCCTGGTAAAAGTGATTAGTTAATAAAGCCATTTTAAGTATTCTTTTTGGGGGTAGGGGGAAGCTTTAGGAAACCAAGACCCTTTACTTATTTGCATTCAATGAACTCAGTGGGACTTCTTTCTGAGTAAACTTGTATAGGATTTGGGCTGTATGTTTGCAAGTCTATTCATATTTACATAAAAAGGGGACTAACCTCTAAGTGAAGATACATAGGATCAGTCTGCAGAGTTGATAATTGGTGATTATCTGTCAACTCTTCTGCTTTGGGCTTGATATTGCAAAGTTGAATGCAGTATCTTTTGAGATCCTAATGCATTATTTTCTTCTTTAGACTACATGATAGCAACACCTAGATCCAAACCAGTCTCACACTTGTTTAATCTTGTATATATTTGAGTTCCAGAGCATATGCTTGCTGCTTGTATCTTTATTATGGCCATCTTTCTTTGAACTGGACGGCTTTCTTTTAGGTTGATGTGAATGTGTATCAGACAAATGTTTCAGCAGCTTTGAGGATGAGCATGGGCATTCCTGGTGCACTGACAGCATGCAGATGATAAGCACAGCTTTGCGTGCTGTGTGGATGCTTCTTTTGGCATAGCACAGTGGCTGGGAATGTGAGACAGCAAAGCAATTTCCACCTTAGTTCTCCTATAAATTCACTAGGTGGCCTTAGCAAGCCATTGTTTTCTCATCTACAATTCAGGCGTGATAGTACTTTCCTTCTCTACAGGATTGTTGTAACATTTACTGAGATGATGTTTGTGAAGGGCATTGAGTACCTGAAAAGTTCATAGAAATGTGGAGTGTGTCTATGTGCATTGGTTTGTGCTTGAGATTTATTAGAACGTAGTATACAGGAAAAAAAGCATTAATATCACTGCCTAGAAGTTATGGTGTGCATTGTACGCTCATTTGTAATATTTGCAAAATGAAGTATATGTTAAAGTGCTCAAATGAAATTCTGAAGGATTGTGTAGTTATTATTGAACTGTATCTAAAGGCTAATAAAGGTACTGCATATGATACAATGTTCTGTTGTGAAGTATATAGATAAATATTCTATATTTAGTGACAATTATTTTAGGCCAGTTTTGAAAATCCTAAACTTCAAAATATGAAGTTTCAAATCCTTATCAACAAAGGATTAGTAAGTTATTGATATATAAAAATAAATTAGATGTTTTCAAATTATGCAATGGGAATTTCTGTCAATAGATTTCATTATGGCAGAGTAGAATTTCAAAAGAAAGCTCTGTTTATATGATTGACCTACTTAGTCCTCCAGAATTTTATTTTGACCCTGTCCATTTCTCACAACTTTAGTAAACCATAGTTCATTTGGCCACAAATCAGTCAAATGTTCTCTCCTTCTATTCCATTCCCTACTTCACATGCTGGCTTCAGCAAAGGTATCCTGTTTTCTTAAATCCCATGATGTCTAAACAGGGAATTGCGGTTAATGGACCAGAAACATGAGAGGATGAGAGGAGGGAAGGGGTAAAAGGAAGAATGTGTTGTAGTCTGCAAGCAAATGCCATGTTTTTGACCTGATTTATCAGACCAAGATTGTGATGTTTGAACAGTGGCTTTTCTGTGTTTGCTAGCAAACCTTTAAGTTGCAATTTTGTATACACTTGCGTGGGAGTTGAATTCAGTGGAACTTACTTCTGACTAAATTTGCATGAGAGTGCAGTGTAAATGAGCTTGCATTTCAGGAAGAAAGGCATTATTTATGCTGAGAGACCTGAGATCTGGATAAACTAGTCAGTTTACAGGGCAACTTAGATGTATTATCTAAACTCTGGAAAGCATTCAGGAATAAATGTGAGGTAGTAATATAGAAACGAAGTGTTGGCAGTACCATTCTGATTAATCTTATTACATGAGTGGAAGATACACACAGTTGCTTTGGAATTCACTCTGTGGTGAATTGCCAAGTTGTCAAAAGGAATACTTACATTAAGAGTGCTTTGGGTTAGTTTGGGGACAGGGTAGGAAGTCCCTTGGCAGCATATGAACAAGACACAGTTTCACTGTTTTTGTTAAGAATACAACACACACACACACACACACACACACACACACACACTGGTCAATTTAATTTAACTTTTTATTGTGTATTTAATAGCTCTATATGAACTACACTGACAAATTACACTAGCATATAGACATCACTTAATATTACATACAATGCTGCACAATCTTTATTTATTCTTGCAATAACCTGCCATTATGAGCTATTATTGCTTTTAGCTTTTGATAGTGAACTGACTAAAAAAATGTCTTGAACCAAAGGTTGTCTAAGGAGATAAAATTTGAGTTTGGGTTTCAGTCTTATGCTGACTTACGCTGGTTTTAACAGATTATCTTGTAAATTGTAGTGCATGCTACACACTACTAATCAGAGACTCAGTAACACTGGAAACAACGAACGTTAGGCCAAGGAAAATGTACAATTGTCTGTCATACCAACCAGTGTGGGACTAAACCATGTTCCTTAAACTTCTGTATTGTCCTTATATAGTTACACTGTAAAGAACAAAGCTGGTCTGTTTCATGGGCAGTTGGAAAGCATGTATTGAGACTAGCAATTCACAGATTCAAAACTCTGTTCATCCATGAAACTCACTGAATTACTTTGGGCCAGTCAGTCAAACTAACATATGGATTGCAGTGAGGAAAAAAAGTGTGAGAACCAGCTGTGCTTCTTAAGGAAAGGTAGGAATAAAAATGGTTATCAATGAATAATGAAGGAGATGCCTACAAACAGATACTTAGACTGTCTGATTACAAAGCAATTTTTATTCACTAACATAGGGAGATGAACTATTTCTTCTTGCACAGTTTCAAGCCCCGTGCTAGTTATCTCCGCCTCCAAACGCTGTATTTCCTTTGTGGTTTTTGCACGCAGGCTGCTTCCCCTGTTCCCACCCACACTGTGCCCTATGCGGCACTTTTCCTGCAGAGGAATAATCTCTGTCTTGGAAAAAGCATGTGCACAGTCACATACGAAAGGGTGCTATGAGAATTTCAGAAGGCTGATTTGTGGAGTGGATGGCCGGCTTCTACGCATGGAAAAAGAATCTCTTGTGCCACTTTTCACCTATGGCTGTGCACACAGAGAGGTTGTCTCTGCCTAGGAAAAGTGCTTTGCATGAAATGACAAACAGATGACCCAAGTCATTTTGATTCCTGAAGTAGAAAATCCAAAAAAAGTTATCTGTTTGTGTTCATTTTTATTATTTTACAATGAATCCTTTTCCTACCTAAGCACACATAGATTGAACCCTAAGGAACTTTAGGGAAGTACTGATCTGTATAGAAAAAGATTTCCCTGTTCCTGTACTGCTACATTATATATTTGCATATGTACACCTTTTGATTACATGTCAATTAACAAAAGCTTAAGGGTTTGTTCCAAAAAGCAAGAGTGTCACCAATTGCATACGCTAAAAATCCATCCATCCTGACATACATTGGTCAAGGCAAACGGGGCTGGCCAATAGGATGCCTCTGACATAATTGTGTCCTTTCTTGGCATATGAAATTAGAATTGTTTTGACACAATGCACATCATCTAATTTGTGATTTTTTAAATCCATTCACAGAATTTGGGCAACTGCTTTTGGGATCCACTTGAGTTTTTGTCATCTGCAAAATTGATACCTCATTCATCCTTTTAATATCTTAATATTGTGGGACATAGTCACAAGCAGGTAATAGATAGCATTTATACGAGTTAAACTATGTAGATCCAAGCTATGATTTGGTTTTGGAAATCCACACTGCTGTTTGAGGAGTGCTTCGTATAGTAAGGGTGTATAAGAATAGACTGGGTGTCCTCAATACCAAGTTACATTTGGAACATGTCTTTCCATTAGAAACTCGCCATCTTTCTTTATCTTTTCTTCCCTTTGGCATGTTCTCTTCCAACACAGTATGGAATTAGAAGGCTACCAGTAAAGAATTTCAAACTATTTTAAGGATATTTAATTCTCCAAAATGTCAGCAGAAAGTATCGGTTTGTGTCAAATCTCAAACTATAAATGTCAAATTTGGAAGCCACTACCATTGTCTTCAGTGCCTTTCATGTCATACTGTGTGTTTCCTACGTTTATTTTATGCACTAATATTGATTCTGCATGATCTATAAATATCCGTATTGATGATTGATCATAGCATACATTGTCAGAATGTAATGCTTTCACATTAGATTCTCAATGAAACAGAATGATTTATATTCCGTACTTTCATTCTTGCCACAAATGTTGCCAATGTCACTCATGTATAATTCAGACAGATAATGTCTATGCTTCATGTTCTTACTATAGAACTATTAAGTTAAAACTAAATACTTTGCATGTATTGTGACTTTGAAAATGCAGGTAATGATCGATTGTCTGCAATGAGATTTTTCAAAATATTCAGAGATGAGTAACATTGAAGCTTTAAAAAGTCAGTGATCAATATTTTGTCTGAAATGCATATACTTTAGGAAATTATATGTGATGGTCCATTGTCAATGTGCATGAAAACATGAATACAAATACTTAATATAGTTTTATTCTAGCTTCTAAGGAACAAATAGTATTAGCGCACTTGAATTAAATAACTACCCTATTTTTCAGAGGCTGTTCATTGCATTGTTTTATAGGCTCTCCCTCCAGTAAGACCAATGGTAGGATTTGCATGGCTCCCTTTTTTTTCTTGTGCCCCTACAGGAATTGAGTGTGACTGTCACAGTCCTGTTATTCAGATTTATGCGTATAAGCCAAAACAAATATGAGAAACTCTGATCCCTGCAGTGTTCCAAGCACCAGGAAATAAGAACTCATCCCAGAAATCCATGACATCAGAAGAGGTGACTCTGTAATGGTGCACTACTTCCTGATAGAAAGATATATCCAAATAAGTTGTCCAGTATGGTGGCAAAGAAGCGTGATTGCCTCGTGCTCTTTCTAGTTATGCCTGCACTGATGGGCTAAAAGACCATGCTTCTCACTCCTTTGGTTCCTGTAGAAACCTTCCCGCTGGCATTTGGGAGATTGCCCCAGGGGCTTCACTCCCATTTCAGGGGCCGCTAGACTGATATCCAGTTTCAGGCAGTGGACCTTCCTCCATCCGCTGCTTCTAAGCATCCTCCCATTGGGAGGGAGGGACACGTGACTCCCTTATGCCCCAGGACTCTTGCAGGGCTCAAAGGTGCTGTGTCCCTCCAGTGGTGCTCTGTGAGCACAGGTTGTAGCAGTACTGAGGTGCTCTAGACTTCAGCCCTGCCCAGTTTGCAGCCCTTGTGTACCAGGTCTAAGCCCTTGGCACCTTTTCCAGGGCTCTGTTATGCTATACTTTTTGAGATGGGATGACACAATTGTCCAAGGTACTCAAAAGTGACTGCCCGTAGATTTGCATAGTGGCTCTGTGATATTGCTCTTCTATTTTTAAAGCCTTTCCTCATAACGAGCTACAATTTAAAAGACATTGTATTTATTTATTTATTAATTAAAACATTTCTATGCCGCCCCTTGCCAAAGCCTCGGGGCGGCTCACAGCACAGAATAAAATACAATAAAATACAAAAATAACAATATAAAACCAACAATATAAAATAAATAACAATATAAAAGAAGTTGCCCTGGCCAGATAAATAAGCAAATATTGTTAACAATTAAAATGACGCTTAAATAAAAAGGTCTTCGCCTGGCGCCAAAAAACAAATAACGACGGCGCCAGGCGGACCTCTCTGGGGAGCGCATTCCATAGATTGGGCGCCACCGCAGAGAAAGCCCTCCTCCGAGTACCTACCCTCCTAATTTCTTTCACAGAGGGTTCCCGGAGAAGGGCCTCTCCCGCAGATCTCAAGGGGCGGCCGGGCATATATGGATGTAAGCGCTCCTTCAGGTAACCAGGACCCAAGCTGTTTGGGGCTTTATAGGTCATCACCATTTTAGCCTGCATAAGTTAAATTGCCAGTGATTTCAATGGATGGACAAGCATTGATTTTCAAAAAAAAATTTAGCCCTCGGTTACTGTGGACAAATCAGCATGCTAGTTTATACATCTGCTTGTATGGCACCTATATGGCACCTCTTGTCAGTGGAAACTGTTAAACGACCCAGGACCTCTCTGTTTCTGGGTGGTTTTCTGTTTCATCTTGACCAGGAACTCCAGCCGGTGTCTCTCTCTCTTCATGTGTTCCTTCACAGTACCCCCAGCTTAGAAAAGAAAATGCCTTGTTTACTATTTCTAGCAAACCAAGCCCAAGTGTTGGACTGTAATCTTTGGAAAATTGTTAGCCAGTGGTAATTAATCAGTAAGAGTCAACTACTTTTTTGCTTGCAGTACATCAAAAATCCATTCATTTGATGTATGCATTTAACATAAATCCTGATAAAAGGCCTTGCTTATTTGAATTCTATTATGACAGAGCTAACCAATATTTTGAAATAGAATGCTATTTTATGCCTTCTGTTGCAACACTGACATTTGTTTGCTGTTCATTGGCATTTGTTTGCTGTATGTGAGTGAGAACTGTTGCTTAAAATAAATGATTTTGAAGTCACAATTCACTTTCATTTGCTTGAGATTTAAGAGTGCTGATCAGTCAAGCAATCACAATTAGTGCCTCTTCATCTCTGTATACTTGGGAGTGCCTTATTCCTTAACAGACAGATACCTTTGAATATCTATTACTTTGATGAATTGAAAATTGAACAATATTGCTGTGCAGTGCCCTCACTTAGCTTTGTTCTTAACAAGCCATCATGTGTTCCAAAGCAAGATGCCAAGATGATTCAATGTTATGCAGAGTTTAGGTGAGGCTTGTAGATAAATTTACTGAAAAATTACTTGCTTAGGTGTTCAGTCAGACCTGGTTTTTGTTTGAGACCTATACAGGCAATAGTGGCAGAAAGGAAAAGATCTGCTATTAGGACTCCCAAGAGTTCTATTGAAGGCTTGGAGAAGGTGAGCTGCAAATGCATTGCAAGCAGAATTCTGGGAGACGGTTTTTTTGAGGAGGCAGTTTAAACTAGAAAATTATGCAGGGGGGAAGTGTTAACACCTAATCCCAGCACCATGTTCCTGAGCAAATCCTTGTTCCCCAGCTGCAATTAATTTTAAGGGAGAGATTATAATTGTGGGTATCATGTACAATGTATACTTTAGCTCTTTGTAGGAAAAATGTCCACAAAATTCCATTGGTAACCCAGAAGAGCTTGGCTTTTGGAAGAAATCATGAACTGCAAGAGAAGGAGTTCATTTCTTATGACTTCTCAACTGGGGAAGCTGAGCTGGTGGTGGCCATAGCTAAGTAGGTTGCCGAACAACCTAGATTGTCCTAGACTTTGGGTTCCTGTGTGGGATTACCTGTTAGAATTGCGGGCATGTTTCCAGGTGATCAGAGCCAATGCTGTGACTTGGTGGCACTCAACAAATGTTTGGTATTTGTGTGAGAATCTTTATAAGTCAAAGGATTTTGGTGTGAAACTGCCCATTGGCTCATTGTCAGCATTTGTACCCAAGATTGTGTTCCCCACCTGTGCTCCAGAAGTTTTAAATCAACACTGTATGGGGATTGAAAGTAATAGTACATTTTGATTTATTATCCAGCTCCTTTTCCTCTTGAAGGAACTCTATGTGGTTTATGTGAATCATCTCGTGTCCATTTCACCCTCACAAGTAGGCTGAGAATCCTACTCAGGGGCCCGAAGTTATCCATAGAGCCTGATATAAGCTTAATGACTGAGTGGGCACCAGAGCTTGGGTTTTTCGAGTTCCAGTCCGGTATTCTAAACACTACACCACACTGGCCTTCTGGCATGTGGGGCCAGGTACTTTTGTAGATAAGTACAGAGAGCAATAATATTGATTTTTATGTCCAAATAAGTATGTAATACTGCCTCAAAGATAAAAAATACTACCAGTCTTTATCTTTCACAAGCTTATCATACATTGTGCCCTATTCTGGATGCAGATTGGTATTCTGGGGAATTAGTAATAGAAAAGATACTTGCATCTCTGGTGTTGAATTGAAGTGCATAGCCCTGCAGTCACTGGTTGAGCAATACTTCACATCTATGGCTGGAAAAATCTTTCCAAACCCTAAGTGCCAAAATATGGATTGTAGGAGGCATTGTTACACTTTTAGGTGTCAGTCCTATGCAAGGATGGAGTGGGTAGAAGGAGTCAACATTCTTTAGTGCCATCTGTTTCAAACATGATTGGGCTAGCAGATATGATAGTGCAGATTACTGCTTTCTTTTAATTTTTGGTATTTTATTGTAAACAAACTAAGTGTTTAGAACAGGAGAAAAAGATTAAAGTGGTGTTTATTGCTCACAAAAGTCCAGGATTTCAATTACCATGAAGAGATAATAGTTCTCCAGTAGGGAAAGCACTCATCCAAACCACATCCTGAAGAAGATTTCACTGCTTTGGCTGCAGGTACTGATCTCAAAAGTCTTTAATAGCTCCTCTGTGTTCACCTTTATTGCTCCCTCTCTTGCTGATTCACTAGTCTGTCTTTGTTCCTTCCTGGCTGGCTACATTCCTAATGGGTTCCACCTGGTTTCCTGCATTAAAGTCTTTCAGCCTTCTTAGCAGACATGAGAACCTTCTCAGTCAGTTTGCTTCTCCCGCAAATAAGCTATATCATATTATCAAGCCAGTGGTGTAGTGATTAAAGTGTTGGACTGGGTCCTTGGAGGTCCAGATTATGGTCCTCACTTAGCCATGAAGCTCACTGGATGATTTTGGCCAGTCACACTGACCCTTGCGCCTTCACTACCTTCAGAGGGTGGTTGTGACAAAAAAAAAAAAAAAACACAAGAGGAAATCATGCAACCCATCTTGGGTTCCTTGCAGATGGGTATGGTGTGATATAAATGTAATAATAAATTAATGAATATAAGAAAGAAAGAAACAAGAAAATAAATAAATATTACATGCAAGAAACACAAACTTCACGGACTATTGAAACCTTTCATAACAAACTACCGCTAGAAGATCAGCATAACTCCAGATAAGGTAATAGAGATATTTAGAGTGTGCTGGTGTTGCTTAGGGGCTTTTCTGTGTAAGATGCCTCATGTTCCCACTCTAGGAATAATTTCCCATTGCCCACAACTGTTTTTTTGCCCCAGGGTACTAAGATTCCCATGTGTGGCGTTCCGTGTGCATTTTGCCAGCTGGGACACCCCTATTTCAGGCGCAGAATCTCTATGCAAATGACTTGTTTCCTCCATGTATCCAGAATGCCTTCAGAAGCATTTTCTGGATTTAGCATGAGAATGTGAATCCAGAAAGAGAAATAATATTTGGGAAAAACAGCAACTTACAAAGAGATGAAGAAAGTCCCCCCAACCCACACACTTTTTATTAAGTCTAAAACATGTATTTTGTGGAATGGATAAAGTAGTCTGCATAATATTAGTGATTTACTGATCTTCCAAATAACTTTGTATATGATATTTTCTAGATTTATATAGTTGTCACAGTCCAAAAGAGAATAAAGGGATAAAGGAGGAAAATGTAACTTAAAGGAAAGGTAGATCACCTTGTACTATACCCTCTGACTTTTAAGTAATTTGTTAATCAGTAAACAAATGAAATACTCACAGGTGCTTAAGCTCAGGACAATTGAAAGTTCAATCTTTATTTTTTAAATAAATAAAATAGGATCAAGTGAGAGCTCAAATTTCTTCTTATAGCTGCATCCCTGTTCTGGCAGCAGTCAGGCTGGGATCCATGAGCAGTGTAATCCTACAGATTGGTAGACATGTTCATGACTCTTAATAACTGGTGTTACAGTTCTGGCTTGATTCCCATCTGTGAAAAATGTACCCATATTGAACATTGGTTTCTGTATTTTGGGGAGGAGCAATCTATAAGACAGCTCAAAACTCCTGTGTGCTGATCTGACTCACACATGAGTACAACCATAGTTGAATATAATATTCAAGCACAGTTTTGATACTTCCATGTAAACAGCATTAAGGCTGCAAAAAGCAATTATTTAGTGCGAGGATGTCAAAATTAAATACTGGTAAAGCTAATGTATACATTATAACATTGTATTACAGACATCAGCTGTATTAATCAATCAAGGCTGGAGAACCTATATATCCCAACTCCCATCAGCCCTCACCAATAGGGTCAGTGATCAGGGATGATGGAAGGATTTCCTAGTCCTGAGGTAGAAACAGAAATAAAGCAGGTTTGTAGGGATGCTTAGAGAATCCTTTCTGGTATCTTGCATTGATGGGCTCTGTTCCCTGCAGGCTGGTGGAAGTGACAGAGGAACAAGCAGTAGCAGCAGCAATACAATCAGTGGCAAGCTTCTTGGAACTGTCATTTTAATTTCCCACTTGCTCTTGAGTGGCATCACCTCAGAGTCACCACAGAAAATTAAACTTGTGGCTTCCATCAGGTGGGGATGACAGGAATTAGTGCAGCAGTGGGTTCTTCTGGGCTGTGGGAAGCCCAGGAGATGCATGAAGGAGCTGGATGCTGGTGTTGGCCTCATACTAACATATAAATATATTACATTTTCTCTGCTGCCACTTCTCATTCTTTTTTTCCTGTCAATCACACCCCTTTTCAATGGAAAATGGTCCTTCACATGTGCCAGTGCTCATCATATTCTTGATATTCATTTATTAGATCTTACAATTACCTTTACAAATAAGTTGACTTTTCCTGCTGGTGCACAAGGACCTTTTCTACATGAGGTATTTTTTGTGCACTTATTCCCTGCTTATGGTTGCTTACAAATTCTGTGAGTTCTTTTGCAGCAGGGAAAATAAAGTATTTCTAAAAGCAAGCAAGCAAATAAAAATCCCTTTTCCACTTGTGTTATTCTGCTCTAGCACTGTTCTGGCACCTAAGGTCTATATAGTGGAAAAGCAGGAAAGGAACTTCTCTTCATGATCACAATTCTGCAGTGAAACTGAATGTAGAAAAGCTCAATACTATCAGGATCAGGGCCTGAATAACTCTGCAAGTGCTCGCAGAACCAGGAGCGTCTTTGTGGACACTTGCAAGGTGCACCTGTGGAGCAACTGTGCAGTGAAACTGGAGACCCTGAAGACCAACATAAAAGGCTTCTGGCACTGCTGCTTCTTGCTACAGCAGCGCAAGTGTGGAGAATTCTTGTGCTCTGGCCCCTGCTTTGCTACAGCTTGGTCTAATTTGCGCCTACCTTGCTCAAGCCCTGCTCCAGTTCATCCCTGCCTTGTTCAAGTCTGTTCCCACCTTGCTCTAGCCAGCACCCTTCCTGTCTTTCCTCTGAGTAGACCCTGCCTTGCTGCAGCCTGCTGCAACCCTTGCATCAATGTCTGTCTGGTAAACTGACTTTGGAACTGTGCTCTGACTCTCTGTGTGTGCCAAACTCGGGCTGTTTCCTCTGAGCCTTTGACCTGGACCTGCTGACATGCCCCAAGCCTCTGGCCCATTGTGGGCTTCAGACTCAGCTCAAACTCGTGCCCAGGACTTGGTGTTCTCCCCCTCCTTGCTGCCGCCCACAGCTGGACCTCACAATCACGATTATCTAATAGAAGAACAAATACTGCTCACGGGGCTACATCTGGAGGTAGCCACTTCCCTTTTAGTGTTTCTAAGCATTTATGCAATGTGTTCCATTGTTATTGCTAATTAGTAAAAATTTGGCATAGTCATTTGAATGGTTAGAAGTACTATGAATGAGTTTGCTGGATTAAAGAGGGAGCAAATTAGATCTTTGAAGGGGAAGCAAACTTTGCAAAGAATGTGTATTTTGGGGAAAGGTTCAACCTCAGTTAGTTTTATTGCTGCTTCACAAAAAATATTTTGTAAGATTTATGAGATACCAAAAGGGCACTACTATGGCAGTAGCCTCAATTTGAAAAAGACATCAATTACATTTGTGGTTTCAAATAGTGTAAAACAATCACAGACTTTAAAATCATGCATAAATAACACTTCTGAAGATTTTTGACCACAGAAATACTACACAGAAGTTTACTTTTCCTTCTTAGTAGCCCTATCAAGAGCATCTGGTTTAATAAACACGGAGCAAGGAATAAAAGGAATACAGAAGCTGGAATCCATTACAGACCTGCCAGTAAAGGAGAAGACAAGAATGAAACTTCTGAAACGCGAATTGCCAGTATTTATTTAAAACATTTGTATCCCATCTATATCCATTACAAGATCTCTAGACAGCTTACTGAGAATAAATACAGTGTTTCAAGGGGGCATGATGCTGTTGTTATAGGGAACTTCAATTTCCCTGATATCTGTTGGGAGACAAATTATGCAAACATGTTTCCTTCAAGAGATTCCTCATGTGTCGCTGATAATGGAAAGCAGAGGAAGGAACAAGAGGAACAGCTCTCCTTGACTTGCTTCTAACCAAGTGGGAAGATCTAGTGTAGGAGTCCTCAAACTGTTTAACCAGGGGGCCGGTTGAAAACTGCCAGTGCTGGCCGCAGGCCGGGAAGGTGGTGCCAGAGGTGCACGCAGGCTGGCATGGGGGCAGGGCTGATGCGTGCAGGTGTGCGTGTGCTGAGGCGGGGTGTGTGGCGAGGGCAGGGAGGTGAGGGGTGGGCGGGCGCACGTGCGTGGTGAAGGGAGGCGAGGCGAGGGCACGAGGTAGCGGCTTGCTCGCTTGGAGACAGTTTTCTCCACGTGGGCAAACCGCTGCCTCCCTGCGTGTGGGGTGAGGTGGGCGGCAGTGTGCGTGCGACGGGTCCAAATGCGCATGGCGGACTGGATCCAGCCCCCGGGGTGTAGTTTGAGGACCCATGATCTAGTGGATAAAGTGGCAGCTATTAGAACTCTGGGAGAAACTGAACATACTTTACTTTCATTCTTGATTCTAAAGGAAGCAAAACCTACATGTAGCCAAACATGTATCCTGGATTTCAAGAAAGCTTAATTTAGTACATGCAGAAAAATTATAAGTAAAGTCCCATAGTAAGTGACTCTAATGAGAAAAAATGTCCAAAAAGGCTGGGAATTTTTAAAAAAGAAAAATTTAAAGGCACAATTACAAACAATTCCAACAAGGAAAAAATGTAGAAGAAGTAGACAGAAGGCCAGACTGTAAAGGAAGAGTACAGGAAGGTATTGCAGGGATGAAGTCCAGAAGGCTAAAGCTAGGAGTAAACTTGAAGCCTTCTTCAAGTATGTCCAAAGTAAAAGACAAAGGAAAGAAATGGGGGTTCAACTTCTCAATGTGGATGGCAAAATGAACACTTCCTTTTCTTTGTCAGTTGTACTCACCTCCTACTTTGGGTCAGCCTTCTACCAAAAGTAGATCCACTATGACCTTCCCTGTAAAGTGCAAACTGAAGTGCAAACTGAAGGAATAGAATAGCAGCTCGAGATTGATAGGTTGAAATTTTTTTTTTTTAGGTTGAATTTTTTATTTAAATAATGGTCAAGGGTCATCTAATTGGGTTGATTGAGTTCAAATCTCCAGGGTCCAATGAACACCATCCTAGAGTCATAAAGGAGCTGGTGGAAGAATTCTCAGAATCACTGTCTGAGAAATCATGGAAAACGGGAAGAACCAGATGACTGGAAAAGGGCAAATGTTCCTATCTTCAAGAAAGGAAAAAGAAGAACCTGGGAATTACATGCCAGTCAGTATGACATCAATCCCTGGGAAAATTCTGGAACAGATGATGAAGCAACTAGTCTGCAAATACCTTGAATACAATGAGGTGATGACTAGAAACCAACATGAAGTTCTCAAGAACAAAACCTGCAGGACTAATCTGATTTAATTTTTTTGATTGCATAACCTCCCTGATGGACTGTGGGAATGCTGTGGACATAATCTCTCTTGACTTGAACAAAGCTTTTGACAGAGCACCTCATGATGTCTGGATAAGCAAACTTGCTAAAAGTATGCTAGATGGAACAATGATCAGGTGAATCCACAATTAGCCATGGGATCAGATCCAAAGAGTGCTCATCAATGGCACCTTCTCAAAATGCTTCCTAGTTCAACATTCTAACCAACCCACCACACTGTTTCTCTTTTGATGGAACATGCCTTCATTTAGTGTATTTCAAATTCACAAGGGAAAATAACATTCCTTGTCCTTTCTTCCGTTATAGGAACAAGAGATTAGAGGGTTTTCCTTCCTTATTTCATGGAACCACTGAATTCCAATAGAAGAAAGTACATAGTGGTGAACTGGAATCAAAGGATTTAAACCAGCGGTCCTCAAACTTTTTCAATAGGGGGCCAGTTGAAAGGCTGCAGTGACCGTCGCGAGCCAGTGAGGTGGGGGTGCAGGCTGGTGAGGTGCTGTTGGGAGCTCGCGAGGCAGCATCGGGCGTTTGGAGATCTCCCAGCGACTCCAAAACCATCTCCAAGCAAGCAAGCCATCACCTCCCCACCCGCACTGCGAGGGAGCGGCAAGGGCGCACATACGGGAGGCAAGCGGCAGCTTGCTCGCTTGGAGACCATCTCCGAGTGAGCAAGCCACTGCCTCCCCACTAGTGTAGCAAGCGCACAGGCGGCGAATGGTGGCGCGGGCCAGATGGGTGGCCATGGCGGGCCGGATCCGTCCTGCGGGCCGTAGTTTGAGTACCCATGATTTAAACAGGATGTTCATGTTCATATATTTCATCAACAAACTTTGTGTTGCAGACATGATCCATATTTAGGAAGAGAAGACTTTTCAGTCTAAGTTCAGATCAGCATATTCTTTCGCTGGCATCATCCACCATATATGAACATAGGACAAGAGAAATATACCAAGACAAATTGTGGGTCCAGCCAGGCCTATACAACACTCTAAAGGTTTCAATCCAAGGCTTTTGAAATGCTGCAACATGCAATCTTTTGAGAAGGAGAAGCCAGGGATTAGGCCATTTTACAGAAAGGACGAATCTACTACCTGTCTTGGACCATATACAGTTCTCTTTTGGCATAAAAAGTACTGGTGTTCTTTGGGGTGTGTTACCAGACGTCGCACATTGGTGGTGTCTGGATAGTTATTAGTCCAGGCTGTGTAAATCAAGACTTGTGAGGCCTTTGAAGGAGGAAACTGTGGGGACTGTGGCAGAATTGTGTGGCAGTGTTGAAGAGCAGATTTTGCCGCTTAGGTCAGAACACCTTTTTAGATCATTTGAGTTCAGGTGTACTGCTAGAAATATGCTTACCAAAACATTCTGAAGCTTTTGATCATATGCTGTGGGAATCCCCAGTGGGAGATTTCCATGGGAAGAAATATTAATTGCAGCCCTAAGGAAAATGTGTAATAGGCCATCCCTGCTGAATACAGAATGTGTATAAAGCCAATTCCAAAATCAAATGCTGCAGAGGAGGAAAACCGTTCCCTGAAGATGAGGTTAGAGAGATGGTACTAAATGGACTGAGAAAGCATTTGCCAAATCTTGGCTGCACTGGGTTCATTCTTCCTAGAAAATCATAGCTGCTTAAATGTTCCTTATTTTAATATTTCTCTTTCCATTTGTAAGAGATCTATTTAGAGGTTTATAGCACAAAGGCATGCTTCATAAGGAAGATGAACAAATCAATAATGAAACTGAAAATGTTTTGGTATTAAAACAAAACTCAGAATGTTGTTGCTGGCAACCTTCTTCTGTCCACCTCATATTAGTGCTATATTTGAGAAAGCTGTCTTGGCCTAGATTTATAGTACAACATTAAAAATTATTCTTTTTATTCATCAGGACTGAAATATGCATTCTGGGAAAGGAACTACTCAGTTTGTATAAAGTTATGTGATAGCCATAGATTTACTGATATGCCAAATAATTTACAATATGGTATCTTTTAGACTTATATTCAGCACAGTTTTCAAAAATTCAAAACTAAATGGGTGAGTTTAGAGGAGAAAATAGCAGTGGTAGATCCTCCTATGTCTTCTACTTTGCAAACTTTGCTAATTGGTAAAACATATGATATAATAAGGAGGGACATACAGTGGGTAATGACGAGAAATTCTCAATTCTCAATGCGCTCCCCAGAGAGGTCCGCCTGGCACCATCGTTATTTGTTTTTTGGCACCAGGCCAAGACCTTTTATTCAGATAATATTTTAACAGTGTTGAATATTTATAGGTTTTAATTGTGCAGCCAGGGTGTTTCTGGGTTTTAATTGTAATTGTTATTTGTATTGCATTTATTTATTTCTGTGAGCCGCCCCGAGCAAGGGGACGGCATATAAAAACTTTAAATAAATAAATAAATAAATAAATAAAGTGCGGCCCATTTTAGATGGAAACAATGTTAAATGTTGATTTAGCCCCTCCCTCCCTCTCTCCCTTCTTTTCTCTTTCTTTTGTTTATATCCTAGCTTTTTTCCTTCCAAAGAACTCAAGTTGATTTAAGTAATTCTCCATCCAGTCTTATCCTCACAACAACAGCCCTATGAGGTAGGTTGGAGTGAAGGTCTGTGACTGGCCCCATGTCACCTGGTGAGCTCCATGGCTGAGTGGGGCCTAGAACCCAGATTTCCAGAATCTCAGTCCCACAGTCCCATCCAGTTCCACACTACACAGCAAATGTTTGCCCTGTGAAATGATCCTTCTTGTTCACGTATTGCTAGACCATGGTTATATAAAAAACAGGCCAATGGGCATACTATCTTCTTTAAAGGATGTATAATAGATTGCTATCTTAATTGCATTAAGAGAGCATTTCTGTATATATATCTGTGCAAGTGAAATCTCACGGAACTTCGTAAGATGTTAAGAGGACATGCCCTTTGACTTCTTCAGGAGAGAATGCAATGGCTTTGGCCAGGGGAGTGGCTGTAGCAATGCATGTGGTTCAGACTGGGACCAGGCTGCAGTGGCTTTGAGCAGCTGCCTCTCAGTTCCTCCCAGCAGTGGCATATATAAACCCTCAGAATGTTCCCCAGGAGGTCCACATTGCAGCATGCGCCAGAGCACCTGCATGGTAGAAGCCAAATACTGTGCACTCTCAAATATGAAGGTGGTTGGGAGAACACCCCTCAGGTCCCACCTGGGTAACCAAATGTGAAACAACCATGTAGGTGTTCTTACTGCTGTTCCCTTTTTAATCCTCACAATTATGGAACACCCTACCATGAGGACGTCTTGATCAGTCACGGACGGCAGGAGATAGTCTACTCCTGGTGGGTTTGCATGGACCTGTTGGCACCTGGACTCCCTTTCTCCCATGGAGGTCAGACACGCAGCTGCTGACATGGTGTTGTTTTTGGTATCTCTGGAAACTACCTTTGTTTCAGCAGTCCTTCCGTGGGCAAACAACTACCTTTTAATGATATTCTGTTTTAATGCAGTGCTGTATTTATGTTGTGTTTTTAATCCTTTTCTTGTTTTAATTGTTGTAGATCATCCCGATAGCTTTTTAGTGGGTAAGACAGTACATAAGTGTTCCATGCTTTGGGTTCCTTGAAAGAATGCGCTCCCTAGAGAGATCCGCCTGGCGCTGTCATTATATGCTTTTCGGTGCCAGGTCAAGACCTTTTTATTTGACCAATATTTTAAAGCTAATTAATTTTAGTTATATATTTATCATTTAATTCATTTTAACCATGTCATTTTATACTCAGTCGTGGTGTAGCCAATTTATTTTGTTTAGGACTGGATATTGTACTTGGGGTTTTAATGTCTGTAAACCACTCAGAGCCCTCTTGGCTATTGTGGTGGTATATAAATGCAGTCAATCAATCAATCAATCAATCAATTGGAAGAAAGGCAGGGTATAAATGTAATAAGAAGCAATGTCACCAGAATAAAACTTATGCATCATGTATACTTCAGTAGTCTGACAATGAACTTTCAGGCATGGGCTTGACACCACCGCTAGAAATAAGGTACGGAAAGCCATTTGGATTATTAAGGGAATTGTTTATTAAGGGAGAATTCCCCATATATTTTGGATTACAACTCCCAAGATACCTGCCCCATTGGCCAGGATGGCTGGGCATATTCTGAGCAGCCGTTGATGTTGCTTGACTGCGACTACTCAGATCAGAAGAAGAAACATGCAGAAGAAAGTTCTATTTCTCACTCTCTGCCTTCCACCACCCCTGTTCACAAGTCAGGATTTAAGCACTGGTAATTTCTCCACTTGGTTCACAGAAATTAAGGATAAATTTACCTTTTTCATTCCAAATGCAGAAGTCTGTGTTCTTGCATCAGAATGCCTCTATCGTGCATCAGGTGCATATGCAGTAATCTTTAATTACAGACTTTAAACCGTTAGATCAGTTATTGCTTTGGGGTGACACCGATAAAACTGCCACCAGAAAGGACAGGAAATTCCTGAGTAACAATTACTTTTCTTTCCATTGAAGCACAGTTCCTAAAACGAAAAAGAAAAGGAAGTCTATCTTTGTTAGATGATGTGAAAAGCCACCCTTGCCTGTAAACTTGGCTCGATTCCTTGCATGGCTTTAGTTTCTAACATTGGCACACTTGTTATATATAAAAATAAGAGGCTTGGCACCCCTTTTTTTAAATTTATTTTTTTATTTACATGTATTTATAGGCTGCCTATAATTGCTAGGGCCTTTGCGATGCTACTCTAGCTGTGCATCCTATGGAGTTCATAACCACATATATGTACAGTTTTCTCTTCACAGCAATATCCAATACAACATTCGACACTAAGATCAGATTATCAGGACCTAGACTTTAAAAGACGGCCATGCAGGCAAAATATTTTGCAGTTCGGGGTCTGCAGTAGCATTAAGGATCTACTGTGATTGTAACACTGTAAAATTCAGCTAATTTTCTTCTCTCTGCATCCTTTCACGTGAACAATCAGCAATAATGCCTTCCTGCACAGGTGTGCACCTTAGATCACACTGCTCATTCGTCTTTATTATACTTTCTGTGAATGCGCAAAGGCTGGCTGTACGTTACCGTGAGCAATTTTGGCCTCTGCTGGATTCATGCTGAGAATGTAGTCTAGCAGGAGCCTAGCATCTTACTGTGTGACCTTGGAGTGACTTACACATGGATAGATATGATCTAGGAGGCATTTTACACTTCGACTTTCGAAGCCTTTTACAAACAAAGGCTTCTGAATAAACTTAGGAGCCATGAGAAAGGGCCTCTAGTTTATTTATGACATTTTTTACATCCCAGTAGATGAAGCTGTTACGACAATTACAACAATAAAATTGTGGACACTGAGCTTAGAGGCTACCAGAGTCTGGATCTGTAACTAGGCTATCCCTGTTCTGTCTAGATTAGGACGAGATATCTGTAATCTGATGCTTATTAATACAACAATTGCTCCTGAATATAGGGTCACCCCTTATATTCTATAATATAACGGGCACACCAGCTATATTCTATTTGGCCAGCCTACTCTTCACAGTTGTGCCACACAATTTCAAAGCCACAAGCTAAGAGCCGAAGTCCAAGGGCTCACTCCTCTATCCCAGGTGACCTTTAAATAATGGCAGGGAAGGAGAGAGAGAGCTTCAGCCTGGTGTATTCTGATGATAAACATCCTCTGTCCATCAGGTTATAGATAAAAAAAAAAAACCCAGATAGTAGGAATAATTGACAGTTCTCACAATAGAAGGATGTAACAGTGAGATCCCCCAAGGATCTGTATTGGGAGGGACCAGTGTGTACAGTCATTCATTGGCTTATAGGAAAGGATGAATGAGGGATGCGGTGGCACAGTGGGTTAAACCACTGAGCTGCTGGGCTGGTTGATCGAAAGGTCCACAGTTCGAATCTGCAGATGGGGTGAGCTCCCGTACTCTGTCCCAGCTCCTGCCAACCTTGCAGTTCGAAAGCATACAAATGTGAGTAGATAAAAAGGTACCACTTTGGTGGGCAGGTAACAGCGTTCCGTGCACTTCGGTGTTTAGTCATGCCGGCCACATGACCACGGAGACTGTCTGGGACAAACGCTGGCTCCCTCGGCTAGGAAACGGAGATGAGCACCGTCAGGCATGACTGGACTTTAATGTCAAGGGGAAACATTTATCTTCACCTGGCAGGAGACCGCGCCCGCGCCCGAGAACCGCACCGCGCCCAAAGACCGCGCCGCGCACGCGCCCGAAGACCGCGCGAAGACTGCGCCGCGCCGCCGACTCCACCGCTACCTGACTGCCCTGCCACGCCCCTGCACGCGTGGCAGGTGTGCCCGGACGGGGTGGGGCGTCGGGTGGCCGGCGGCTACAAAGTGCTGCAGGGGGGAGTGCCGGCGGGAGGAACAACACCTGGCAGGAGACCGCGCCCGCGCCCGAGAACCGCACCGCGCCCAAAGACTGCGCCGCGCACGCGCCCGAAGACCGCGCGAAGACCGCGCCGCGCCGCCGACTCCGCCGCTACCTGACTGCCCTGCCACGCCCCTGCACACGTGGCAGGCGTGCCCGGACGGGGTGGGGCGTCGGGCGGCCGGCGGCTACAAAGCACCAGCAGCGGCCGGGGCCGGCGGCCAAAGGGCGTCGGCCAAAGGGCGGTTTGCCGCCGTTTGGGGGGGCTGTTCGGGGGGGGGCTAGGCTGGCCAGGGGACTTGCTCTTTTGTTGTGGCAGTCCCTTCTGTTGAACGGCCAATTTTAAATGTTTTATAATTTTAAAGTGTTTTAACTTGCTTTTATGGAGTCGTCCCTGGCCATGTTGCCGCCTGAGTTTCCTGGGGAGCGCACTGGCGCCGCCATTGGTGTGGTGATGGGCAATGGACGTAATAGCGGTGGGGGCTTAACGTGTCTGCATAGAAGAAGGAGGGACAGATGGCTGACACCTGTCCCTACTTCTGGTTTTGCTCCCAGCCAGAAGGTGCCAGGGAGTCTTGTCAGTCGCCCCTCGGGCCTGACGGTGCTGTTGTTTAATGCCAGGTCGGCCAATAACAAATCTGCCCTCATCCATGACTTGATTGTGGATGAGGGGGCCGACCTGGCCTGTATAACGGAGACCTGGGCGGGAGAGGGGGGGGATGTTGCCCTCTCTCAATTGTGCCCGCCCGGGTATATGGTCCAGCACTGTTCACGGCCGGAGGGGAGGGGAGGGGGGGTCGCTTTGGTTTACCGGGCCTCCATCACTCTCACGGGACTTCCTGTCCCTTCGAGACCAGGGCTGGAGTGTCTCTACTTGGTGTTGGGCGACCGAGACAGATTGGGGATTCTGTTGGTGTACCGTGCACCCTTCTGCCCAACAGTCTCCCTGCCTGAGCTGACGGAAACGGTCTCGGACCTGGTGTTGAGGACCCCCAGGATGCTGGTCCTGGGGGACTTCAATATCCATGCCGAGGCTAGTTTGACCGGGGCGGCTCAGGACTTCATGGCTTCCATGACGGCCATGGGGCTGTCTCAACATGTCACCGGCCCGACCCATGAACGTGGACACACTCTGGACCTGGTTTTCTCGACGGGGCAGGAAGAGGGTGGTCTGAGGGTGAGGAATTTATGCTTGACTCCCCTGTCATGGTCAGATCACTTCCTAGTGAGGTTTGTGCTCGAGAGCGACATCTCCCTCTGCAAGGGTGCAGACCCGATTGTGTGGGTCCGCCCCCGGAGCCGGATGGATCCAGAAGGATTCCTGAAGGCTCTGGGGGAGTTTCCGGCTGACAAGACGGGTGCTCCTGTCGAGGCTCTGGTTGAACTGTGGAATGGGGAGATGACCAGGGCTGTAGACACGATCGCTCCTAAGCGTCCTCTCCCATCGGGCAGAGCCCGCTCTTCCCCTTGGTACACTCCAGAATTGAGGGCAATGAAGCAGGTTGGGAGACGGCTAGAGCGTAGGTGGAGGAAATCACGTGATGAATCTGACCGAACACACTTAAGAGCCCACTATCGGGCCTATGCTGTGGCGGTGAGGGCGGCAAAAAAGAGACACTTCTCCGCTTCCATTGCCTCCTCACAATGCCGTCCGGCGGAGCTCTTTCGAGTGGTGCAAGGCCTGGTTCACCCAGGGCCAAAGGAAGAGCTGATTCCACCCTCAAAGGCCCGCTGTGACGACTTTGCCGAGCATTTTAGGGAGAAAATCGCTCAGATTCGTCACGAGCTGGATTCCACTATTGATTCAGAGGTTTTAAGGGAGACACCAACGCTACCGTCTGGTCCAGAATTATTGGATGAATTTCAGTTATTGCGGCCCGATGATGTGGACAAGGTGCTTGGACGAGTACGTCCTACCACTTGCCTTCTGGACCCTTGCCCGTCTTGGTTAATAAAGGATTCCAAGCACGGGATTGGAACCTGGATCTTGGAAGTGGTTAACGCTTCTCTGAGGGAGGGTCGGGTGCCTGCTCCTTTAAAGGAGGCGGTAGTCCGACCGGTCCTGAAGAAGGCGTCACTGGATCCAGGGATGGCCGCTAACTATAGACCAGTGGCCAACATCCCGTTTCTGGGCAAGGTGTTAGAGCGAGTGGTGGCGGGACAACTCCAAGCACTCTTGGATGAAACTGATTATCTGGACCCATTTCAGTCCGGCTTCAGACCCGGGTACGGTACTGAATCTGCCTTGGTCGCCCTGTACGATGACCTGTGCAGGGAGAAGGACAGGGGGAGTGCGTCCCTGTTGGTTCTCCTGGACCTCTCAGCGGCTTTCGATACCATCGACCATGGTATCCTTCTGGATAGGCTGGCGGGATTGGGGGTCGGAGGCACCGCTTTGCGGTGGTTCCGCTCCTATCTCAACGACCGATTCCAGAAGGTGGTGTTGGGGGACTATGGCTCTGCGCCATGGCAGCTTTGCCATGGGGTACCGCAGGGTTCCATTTTGTCCCCTTTACTGTTCAATATCTACATGAAACCGCTGGGAGAGGTCATCAGGAGGTGTGGGCTGCGGACCCATCAGTATGCTGATGATACCCAGCTCTACCTCTCGTTTTCCACCAATCCAGGTGAGGCAGTGGCTGTACTGAACCGGTGCCTGGCCGAGGTAATGGGCTGGATGAGGGCCAATAAACTGAAGCTCAATCCAGACAAGACGGAGGTCCTGTTGGTTGGCGGTTCGGGCTTCGGAGAAGGTGACCTGAACCTTGTCCTGAATGGGGTTGCACTCCCTCCTAGGGACAAGGTCCGCAGCTTGGGAGTGCTCCTCGACCCGGAGCTTTCACTTGAAGCTCAGGTGACAACAGCGGCGAGGAGCGCTTTCCTCCAGCTTCGGCTGATTCATCAGCTGCGCCCCTACCTGGAGTACGACTGCCTTGCAACAGTGACTCATGCGCTGGTGACTTCCCGCCTTGACTTCTGTAACGCGCTCTACGTGGGGCTACCCTTGAAGACGGTCCGGATACTTCAATTGGTTCAGAATAGAGCTGCCAGGCTGCTGACGGGGACTGGACGTTATGTTCACATGACACCAGTTCTCCGTCAGCTTCACTGGCTCCCCATTGAAGTCCGGGCCCAATTCAAGGTGTTGGTAATGACCTATAAAGCCCTAAACGGCTTGGGTCCTGGTTACCTGAAGTAGCGCTTACTTCCATATTTGCCCAGTCGCCCCCTGAGATCGGCGGGAGAGGCCCTTCTCCGGGAGCCCTCCGTGAGAGAAATTAGGAGGGTGGCTACTCGGAGAAGGGCTTTCTCAGCGGTGGCGCCTAAGTTATGGAATGCGCTCCCCAGAGAGGTCCGCCTGGCGCCGTCGTTATTTGTTTTTCGGCGCCAGGCTAAGACCTTTTTATTTAAGCAACATTTTAAATGCTAAATACAATTGAATTTTATCTGGCCAGGGCGGCTTATTTTATAATGTGAGTTTTAATTAAGATTATTTTATATGGATTTTAACTTGTTTTATCTATGTTGTAAGCCGCCCCGAGGCTTCGGCGAATGGGGCGGCATAAAAATGTTTTAATAAATAAATAAATAAATAAATAAATCTTTTACCTTTAAAGGACAAATAACATCATTACTAAGTTTGTTGATAATACCAAATTATTCAGAATGATAACAATAAAAGATTATACAAAGTGCCAGAAAGATGTCTTCAGAATGGATAACTGTGAAAGCACTTGTCATGTGATCCACAGTGGAGCAAATATGCTGAGGTCATGTGCACATGAGCAAGCCATGAACGGCCAAGGAAAATCTCATTGGGTTCTGGATGGGTAGCTCAACAGAAGTTTTAACCGGATATGATCCTGCAGCTATTGAAAAGGCAAGTTTTAGGTACAGGATTTATTAGAAAAGGCATAGAACATAAATTTGCCAATCTCATAGTACCTTTATGCAACACTTGGAAAACTGAGTGCAATTCTGGTTGTGACATTTCAAAGGTAGCTACTACTAATTTCCAACAAAAAAATGCAACACTGAAAAATAAAAGTATACACATTTGCACGAAATTGCAAATGATAAGTAATACGTATAGATGTGATTTAGAAATAATGACTAGAATTTACATTTCAGAGAAGGTCAATTAATTTCCAAATCAATTCAACACCCCTTTAATAAATATACTTTCCACTAATTGTAGAGCATCCAAATTACTCCCAAAAAGTTTTAAGTTAATTTATACCCTTCCCAAATTAATAGCTCACTTCACATTACTCCTTATCAGTTTCTCCCAAACACATCCGTACCCACCCAAATCTTGCCTCAATTAAGTATCTCCTCAATTAACCGGCTCATTTTTCTTTTGCCCCAACCCTAAGAGAGAGAGAAGAAAAAGAAGGCTATGGATTTACTTCCTTCACGGGACCATTGCTCCCAGTGCAGGTGTCTGGTTATGGCTGTGGATGGGTATTTTGTGGGAGAATGTTTGGAAAGGCCTGCCCCCGGCATGCATATGTCTGAGCCCTCATCAGTGCAACTGCTAAACAGGAACCTTACCTTGACCCCTCATGAAGTCATCTTGGTGGAAGGCAGTTTCCATCTTCTTTGTTTTCAGAGGTCAGGATCCTGCCTGTACTGTGTTGTGTGGTCTTTCTCAGGGGAGACCTAGAGTCTTTCAGCCTTCTGAATCTGGCTATGGCTATTCATCACTGCTAAAACAGCCTCATTTGGATTGGCTTTTGTATTTGCTTTAATCACAGAAGCATACTAAATGAAATGATGACATTTCCTCTGATTGGATTCTTTATTTATTAGTGCATTGTCTTTAGTTATTTCTTGCATTGTTTGACTTCTTCATCTAGCTTTGAAAAAGAAAAAGGGGCTTCTCTTGTCAGTTCTCAAAATGCAGCTTCACACACAAGCACACATAAGCATGCACTACTTGAGCATGTATCTGAAAGGTTATGCAACAATAGCATATGTTAATCCTAAAATGGCCCAGAGTTAAAACAGCCAAACATGGCCGTTCCTCAAGAAGTTGTCCATGGAGCTGTCATGGACAAGAGTTGGATTAAGAGCAGAGAAACGTTTACTGTTTCCATGCAATTTGCAAAGCTGCTTTATGATAAGAGTCTTCTTGATTGAGCACAAATATCTGCACATGAAATTTAGCACATGGTAGGCATGTCATGAGTGGATCCAGCTGGAACCAGGGGTCAGACTAGATGGCTCAGGAGGCCCCTTCTAATTTGCTCTGTTTATTTAGCTCAGCTCAAAATGTATCTTTTTCTTATTAAAGAAAACAAGGAATCTTACTGAGATTACAGCAAAGTACATTAACTCAGTAGGGCAAACTCGATGGTGATACTGACATCTGCACAGTGTTTGTGTCACTCGCCTTGCTCCATTCTGTGTTGGTAGCCTTGCTACACAGCCCTGCTAAGTAAGAAGTAATTTAGCAAGAAGCTATGAATCATAGTTGATGCTTTTCTTCCCTGACCTTTCCCGTAAGATTTCTTTGAGACAGGAATCCTTTCTCCAATCTTAAATGATGAATGGGCACTCAAATATTGGACCAGCTGTAAGAGTCTGTGCAGCTGAAAGGTTAACAGACAGATCGGATGGCAAGCAAATCGCCTTGTATGTGTCAGAATTTCATTTTGACGGAGTGCAGTGTTCATTCTGGTAAGCTACTGATGTTTACAGAGAAAAAAGAGTTCCCTGAGAACTGAAAATGGATATTACAGAGAAATGTATTAGCCACTTTGCACGTAGAGGGAAAGTATGTAAATTCCTGGGGTTACATTTTAATCTTAATGTTGTATACTATTATCAGCAGAGGACTTACCCGTATTTTTAGATGCGTAGTCTCCTAAGCATGTGATTTGTATACACCTGATACATTATATAAGCCAATCTTCCTTGTATTACTGAAATGGCTTTAAAAAGTGCTCTTTGGTGACAGCTAGGGGTGATGGTACAGGTGATGATGATTATTGTAGTCATGAAATACCACACGTTGTAGTTTTGAAATAGCACATGTGGAATAATAGATGCCATATTCTAGGGCCTTTGAAAACTTAGACATGGCTTGAACAAAACGCAGGCTGTGATCCTGTCTGGGAGCAAGGCCCACGGGAATGCTAAGCAGACATGAGCATGATTGTGCTGCAGGTTGTTTTATGGGAAAGTGACAGAAGTGAGTGACCAGTGGACAAATTTATTTCAGTAGATCGTGACTGTTTTGGTATATACAAGAATGTAAAGTTTCATACTTGCACTTTCTGCGTTATTGAGTAGATGTATGATTTTCTTTTGCATTTGGTTTCAGCTGGGAGAGTGAATTCTAAATTGTTACGTATTTAGAGGTCCTTCACTGCTTCCTTGTTTTCCAAGGAATGCTAATCATGTTTTCTATTGTTTAACTATTCTGTTTCTTGGACCAATACTGGATTTCATCTGGGGCTAGAAGCAAGAGACGGTGGAATGAAGATAAAAAATTCTTGGCAGCCTCTTTTTGTCCAACACCCTCTTAAAAAATGTTGCTGTGCCACAGTTTTGGTTCCAAGATTTGTTGCACAGTGGAAAATTGTACTAGAATGTAAATGATATGTATCATTTTTCCTTTCAAAAGCATAACAAGATAATCCAAAATATTTCACCCGGAGGAGGACTAGTTAAACCACCTTGGGTTCCTTGCAAACAAAACAAAAAGTTGCATACACATGAATATTTTATCAGAAGCTCTACATCATTACAGCATTTGGGAGAACATCATTAAATTAAGGTTCCCATTTATTTGAAGTATGGTGCTCCCAATAAAACAAAACAAAACCATGCATATAGCAAACCAGGACATCATAGAGAAATGGCTGAATAGAAAACATACTTCTGGATTAGAACACAACTGCCATTCAGAAGCAACTCCTGTAGTGAGATGTGGCATTTTGGAGTGCTCCTGTTCGGGTTTGCAGATTTACAGCCAGCCAGTTGTGGTCTCTTGCAGGATGAGAGTATCGGAAGAGCCACGTTGGTTTAGATCCGTGGCCTTTCTAGTTCTGCTCTGCCCTTGGGGATCTCCCAGGAATAAGATGTGAACCCGCCCACTCTTGCTTCCCAGCAGCTGGAGTAACTAAATAGGAAACATGAATGGTAGCCACTGACAGCCTTTTCCTGTACACCCTTTTCTCTCTAGGTGCAGGGAGAGCAAACACTTTACCACATGACTCCACTGGTCTTGGATGGAGGCATCCTAAAGCAGGATAGTTGGTTGAAAAGTGGCCAGGCAAGCACTTTTCTCCTACTTTTATTCCAGCTTTAATAGTCTGTGTTATTGTTTCAGAAGAGAGGGAGTAGGCCTCTTCACTCCATCTATCAAAGCAGGTATTCGCCTTTCTTTAACTTGCTCATTTGCCTTCTGTGTGGGTTATATTTATTAGAATGAGTGCCAGTTGGCTAAATCACCATTACAGTTCTATTACAGTGCTTTAATAGTGGTTTTGTTGTTGTTAGTTGCGAAGTCGTGTCCGACCCATTGCGACCCCATGGACAACATTCCTCCAGGCCTTCCTATCCTCCACCATCCCCTGGAGTCCACTAAAGCTCACACCAACTGCTTCAGTGACTCCATCCAGCCACCTCATCCTCTGCCGTCCCCTCCTTCTTTTGCCATCTATTGTTCCCTGCATTAGGCTTTTCTCCAGGGAGTCCTTCCTTCTCATTAGGTGGCCAAAGTAATTGAGTTTCATCTTCAGGATCTGGCCTTCTAAAGAGCAGTCAGGGTTGATCTCCTCTAGGACTGACCGGTTTGATCGCCTTGCTGTCCAAGGGACTCACAGGAGTCTCCTCCAGCACCACAATTTAAAGGCCTCAATACTTCGGCGCTCAGCCTTCCTTATGGTCCTTCCTTCCTTTCACAACCATATATTTAATAGTGATATCACTAGTCAAATAGTAACAAGTACCTGAAGATTATATACAAAGTATTATTCTGGATTTTTCTACATCACTGCATTTACCGTGGCTTTCCATGGTAAGTGAAACTGCTTGGCACATATAATTATTCCAATATAAATTGGTAATTGCATGGCACATATAATTATTCCAATATCTTTTGGGCTGTATTCCAATATTGCATAACTTGCAATAGAAGGAGTAAATAATGTTGCATGCTTTAATGGGGGCGGCATAAAAATGTTTTAAATAAATAACTAACTAAATAAATAAATAGTTTTACATATCCTATTCGACTGAGAGATTTGTATATAGTAAGATAAGCTATGAAAGGCTCGCTGAGGATTTTATGCTCTCAGACATGGTACATGTTACTTTTCTAGTACTCTTGAGAAGTCTGATTCTAAGCAGCTTGCAGGTTAGAGGAGTTTAGTATTGTTTAAACTCGTAAGCATATTAAAGCTAAGGTAGCCACTCTTCCCAGATGCTTGGTAACCATCTGCAGCAGAATTCAAGGAATTCCCTTTTGAAGTTTTTTCATCTATGTTGGTGCTAGCAGTTGCTATAAATTGCTAGCATTGATATCTGCTATGCTACATGCCAGTAACTTAGCCAATTCTTCCAGTTAAGGGAACTATAGGAGCTATTCATGAGACATGAGTGGTAAATATGATTATGGTATATGAATGCATTTTACTTTTTAATTAAGAAGCTGTGTGTTCAGTATGAAGGATTAGCTGGACTTTGGTAGTGCTTCATTGGGCTTGACATTGATATTGTAATAAGCTTAAGGGGCTCATTCCTGGCCAACACTCGTTATGAAGTCCACTGCCAGGTCAAATAGAGTTGCCAGCTAGGTAAATTGCCTGTAGGACATGTGGGGAGAAGTGTCCTTGATTATCAATATACCTTTTGGAAACCTGGTTGTGTCAGCCTATCTGAAAGTTACCTATTTATCAAGAACTGGGTTTATTTTGGGGAAAGGAGGAGGAAGAGCCCTGCATTTGAATCTCTGCAGTTACTGATGCGATTATGGTAATTTCAATTCCTGTAACCTAAATCAACATCCAAATCGCTTTTGAAAATGGGATTAAAATCCTAAAGCACTAAGGCACTTTATTTTTCAAGGCAAGCATATCCTTCTCCTTGAATATGTGAATGCTGCCCTCTTGCACTATGGGTATGGCTTCTCTGTAATTTTGCTTCAGAAATAGCCAGTTTTTGGTTTGTCATAAACCAAATTTGCAAATTATATTAACTAAAATTAATCAATGGCTAATTATATCTAGTAAGCTAATTTTGAGTTGTCACACATGCAAACGCACAATAGAGTTAGATGCATTCCTATGCAGAAGAAGAAGAAAAAACTATACCATTTTGCATATAACTACAAAACCAATAACCATTTCTTAGACTTCTGTGGAAGAAATTAAACTGGGATAACAGTAAAGGCCAGAGTACAACACAGAATTAAATGTGTTTGCATCCCTGAAAGGGATAGACGTCTACTCAGCATATTTTAGATATAGGATATCTCTTCATATAGAATGTGGAAGTAAATGAGGAAAGGGTTTCTTTTAGTTATGACCCCTGAAGATGTGGAATTGTGCACAAGAAGTTTCTTCAGTTCTAATTTCTGCAGCTCGTGGGAATGGTATTACATGCTTTTTTCTGTCCATTTACTGAGTGTTTCTCAGTAAAACTTTAAACTCATCAGTCTACAGCATGTGGGTGCATGTGAGGTTCTTATAGCTATTCAAGAGAGCATCTGTTCTCTCACAAAACTTATTCAACAACATTAGATAGTAATAGATGCCAGACAGGTAGTTTTTACTTTAATGCCTGATGATTTAATGAAGTTTCTTCCATTTAATTTGTACTTGAAATGCAAAATAGGTAGCATATCTCACTACTCAAATGAAGTGAATGACTCAGTAGATTTATCCCTATCTTTTTTATTTATTTATTTGGCTTCTCCACCCATTAGCCAGGCTGCCTCAGTGCAGTCTTGTCAATTCATTTGACCACTTTGGGAAGTTCTCCAATTCACGCAGGCACATTTTCCCATGTGTAGACTGAATATGAATGAAAGACCTATTCTTAGATTGAGTATGCATGTCACAACATTTGCTTTGAAGTGGTATGCAAGGTCCTATTGTTATAATGCTTATGTATGAGAAAATCTATGGAATACAGTGAGCTGATGGATATGATCAATGTGTATTATCACATTCCATGTAACCCAAGGAAAATGTAGTGCCCCTCCTGCCACAAAATAATTTTTATTTCCCCTTTCCACCCCAAATTCTCAAGCTATGAACAAATTGTCTGGTTACTTTATCCTTAGCCTACAGCTAGACTCTTACTTATTAATTTTTATAGCATATATACGCCACCTTCAGTTATAAATATTTTCAGGACAGTTTCTTTGAGAAGGGCATTATACAAGGATACATGTGCACGGAATGGGCACTTCCTTCCATCATCTTGTATGTCAGGGCAATTTAAAAGAACATCTCCAAAGATATTGGCAACCAAACTGCTTTATGACCCAACTGTGTGGCTAGTTGTTAATATGTTGGAATGGAACTCAGGAGATCTGCTCTCTAGCCCCGTTCAGCCATGGAGCTCACTGGGTCAAATGCTTTCACCTAACCTATCTCACAGTGTAATTATAAGGATAAAATGGAGGAGAGCATAAGAAAATTGTAAGTTGCCTTGAGTTCCTTGCAAGAGGAAGAGGAAGGAATGATTATTTTTCAAGTCCTTTGCAGATTTGTCATTGTCATCAAGATTTGCCCTGTTGGCTCATATATAAACCTGCTCTGTTGTTGTTTATGTTAGTCGCAAAGTCGTGTCCAACCCATCGCGACTCCATGGACAACATTCTTCCAGGCCTTCCTATCCTCCACCATCCCCCGGATTCCACTTAAGCTCACACCCACTGCCCCAGTGACTCCATCCAGCCACCTCATTCTCTACTGTCCCCTTCTTCTTTTGCCATCTATTGTTCCCAGCATTAGGCTCTTTGTCAGGGAGTTCTTTCTTCTCATTAGGTGGCCCAAGTATTTGAGTTTCATCTTCAGTATCTGGCCTTCTAAAGAGCAGTCAGGGTTGATCTCCTCTAGGACTGACTGGTTTGATCGCCTTGCTGTCCAAGGGACTCGCAGGAGTTTCCACCAGCACCACAATTCAAAGGCCTCAATTCTTCGGCACTCAGCCTTCCTTATGGTCCAACTTTCCTAGCCATACACTGCAACTGGGAAAGCCATAGCCTTGACTATACGCACTTTTGTTGGCAGGGTGATGTCTCTGCTTTTTAGTATGCTGTCTAGATTTGCCATAGCTTTCCTCCCCAGGAGCAAGCGTCTTTTAATTTGTTGTTTGCAGTCCCCAACTGCAGTGAACTTAGAGCCCAGGAAAATAAAATCTGTCACTACCTCCATTTCTTCCCCATCTATTTGCCAGGAAGTGAGATGACTGGATGCCATGATCTTAGTTTTCTTAATGTTGATTTTCAAGCCAACTTTTGCACTCTCCTCCTTGGCCCGCATCAAGAGGCTCTTTAGTTCCTCTTCACTTTCTGCCATGAGAGTGGTATCATCTGCATATCTGAGGTTGTTGATATTTCTCCCAGCAATCTTAATTCCAACTGGTGATTCATCTAGGCCCGCCTTTCTCATGATGTGCTCTGCATATAAGTTAAATAGGCAGGGCGACAGTATACAGCCTTGCCGAACTCCTTTCTCAATTTTGAACCAATCAGTGGTTCCGTGCCCAGTTCTCACTGTTGCTTCTTGACCCACATATAAGTTTCTCAAGAGACAAATACGATGGTCAGGTACTCCCATCTCTTTAAGAACTTGCCACAATTTGTTGTGATCCACACAATCAAAGGCTTTAGCATAGTCAATGAAGCAGAAGTAGATGTTTTTCTGGAACTCCCTAGCTTTCTCCATGATCCAGCGTATGTTGGCAATTTGATCACTGGTTCCTTTGCCTCTTCGAAATCCTGCCTGTACTTGTAATCCTGCCTAGCTTGTAGGATTTTGAACATAACTGTGCTAGCATGTGAACTGAGTGCAATGCTGCGGTAGTTTGAACATTCTTTGGCATTGCCCTTCTTTGGGCTCGGAATGTAAACTGACCTTTTCCAATCCTGTAGCCACTGCTGAGTTTTCCAAATTTGCTGGCATATTGCGTGTAGCACTTTAACTGCATCGTCTTTTAGGATTTTGAATAGCTCAGCTGGAATACTCTCACCTCCACTAGCTTTGTTGTTGCTCAGACTTCCTAAGGCCCATTTGACTTCACATTCCAGGATGTCTGGCTCGAGGTCAGTGACCACCCCATCATCGTTATCAGGGACGTTAAGCTCTTTCTTGTATAGTTCTTCTGAGTAATCTTGCCACCTCTTCTTAATCTCTTCTGCCTCTGTTAGGTCTCTGCCATTTTGGTCTTTTATCATGCCCATCTTTGCATAAAACATTCCCTTTTCTTGAAGAGATCTCTGGTCCTCTCTATTCTATTGTTTTCTTCTGTTTCTTTGCACTGTTCATTTAAGAAGGCATTCTTATCTCTTCTAGCTATTCTCTGGAATTCTGCATTCAAATGGGTATATCTTTCCTTTCGCTTCCCTTCTTTCCTCAGCTATTTGTAAAGCTTCCTCAGACAGCCATTTTGCTTTCTTGCATTTCTTTTTCTTTGGGATGGTTTTAGTTGCTACCTCTTGTACAATGTTGCGAACCTCCGTCCATAGTTCTTCAGGCACTCTGTCTATTTGATCTAATTCCTTAAATCTATTTGTCACCTCTACTGTATATTCATCAGGGAGATGATTTAGGTCACACCTGAGTGGCCTAGTGCTTTTTCCTGCTTCACTATGTGAGATGAGTGGCTTGAAATCAGTACAGTCAACAGCTCCTATGCCACTTGTGATTCAAATTCATCACAACTAGTGGTACTATAAAGGATTACTGGGTCATGACCTAAGCATGTAACACTGTATTTTTACCATAGTTTTAGAATAAGCCAGGCCCCACATGGACCCGTGGAGTCTGTTTCCTCAGAAAACCAATCTGGACATGTCAGTTTGGCACTCTTTCCATCATAACTCAGGTGAATTGAATACCTGGAAGGATTCTAACTCAGATGAATGTGTTTCCAGCACTACTCCAGCACTCTAAAGGGACTTAACTGCAACATTTGCCAATAGTGTTGATCTGCCAAATGTATGTTAATCTACTGTTTTTTAACCCCTTGAATTTTATGAAACATAGCAGTGCAGAAACACAGCATGCAAATAATAGAACAAGGCCCTTCATAGCAGCAATGTTATATTCTTTATTAATAACAAATAAGGCTGTTGTTTGAGTAATAATCAATTCAATAAGGAAGTATTGTGGTAATTCTCAGGGCAGGTGTGTTGTCACCTGCTACACTTTGTCCTGCTTTTTCAGATTTCCAGAAGTGGACTGTGGATTGGGCCATGCCCATGCCCAAGGCAACATATGCACAGCCAGCCTTCTGCATGCATCTAATTCATTTGGGTGCTTGGGTATAAATCAGATTGGAGCAAAAATTCTGATTCTGCAAAGGGCAGGTGTAAAATATTTGAAGTCAAGAACATATTCCTATTAATGGAATTACCATTCTTCCATTGTCCGCTATAGTAAGTTTTCATCGAAGCATCCATGCATGGCACAATGCATAGATCGTATTTAAGATGTTTTTGGCAAGGCTTCTTTCTTCATGTCTGTCATCTTCATGTGTATTTTCCCTTTGGGAACTGAAAGACGTGTTGTTCAAATTGCTGATAATGTTTCTGGCATTATTATGTATAGTGTTACGGCATTTTGCCCAATAATTGACTGCTACTCCAAGCTGTCAAACACGGAGTAGCATATAAACAATGAATGTATTTACACTGTTCATTCACACATTCATTAGGTAAGGTTTTATTCATTGTGTGCTTATGATCTTCAGTTTTGAAATGGTCATCAAAGAATTAGTTTATTCATGCAGCACACTGTAAATGGAAGACCCATTTTAAAAGTTCACTGAATCTCATGGTGTTCAACAACTGTTTAATTCAGGGCGAGGTTTAACAATAAACACGCCGTGCACACACTCCTTCTGCACAGTTGGTTTCAGTCAGCCTAGCTGACTGAATGCTAACAACGCCTGTAGATATTTGACATTCTGGACCGGTGAAAGCATTCCAGTGGAAATGACACTAAATTCAAAAACTACATGCAGCATTACAAGCTGATCAAGTTAATACTGAATCAGATAATTATGAATTTTAGTGACATCATTAGCTTGCACAACCAATGTGCAATGTATCACAGACACAGAGCGATTGTATACAAATGACAATCTTTTTTTTTTTTAAAGGTAAGGGAATTTGCTTTCAAGTGAAATATAGTTTTCCTTGCCTTCTTACCAAGTTAGCTTGATGTTTTCCCAAGCATTCATTGTTCGTAAGAACTGGAGACTTGCGTCTGCACTGACTCTGCACTTTGCGTACTTTTGAAGGACACAATGCCATTTTGGCTGTGATAACCGCAGGCTGTATTTACTAGTAAAGCTTAACCTTTTTCTGTCTGCTTTCCATGACACATTGGACACATGCATGTACGTTTTCTGCATAAACCAATGGATATATTAGTTTTATTGAGAAAGAACAAAAAGAGATGCCTAAGAGATGCTTTTACTCATGGAATTTATCCTGAGAGCTGCAGATCTTTCTATGATCCATCCAGTTCTTTGTTTATTTTCAGACATTTCTGTGAGTCTGTTAATGTGGAGTACACCCAGCTTATAATAGAGCTGAACCCCAAATATATTTTGGATTTTATTTGAGCAATAATGATTTGCATATCACAATGCCAAGGCAGCAGCTGCCAGTAATGGATCAAGCGGTCCTTGCCACTGAGTGGCTCTGTGGCACCTGGAAGAGTAAGAGCAGTTCAACAGGTCAGCTGTTGAACTATTGCCCTTCACTTGCCATGAAAGAAAACTCCTGATCCCTTTGATAAGCCTTCTTATAGCTAGGAAAATATATTCAATATGCAGGAGGATTGTTTGTGGTTATGTGTTAATAAAGAGAGAACGCCGATGGAAGGTATAATGCTGCAGATACCTTCATCCTTGAGATACCCTTCTCTTTATTTGTGTATTGCATAAGCAACTGTGTACGGGACTCTGTGCAGAACCTCCGATCCAACCTGCAGGGGATCCCATGTCTGTACCCCCAACAAATAATATTTGATGGTGCCCTACCTTATTTCTCTTATTCTAAAAGGCTGAAATGCTTCTTCTAAGGCTTAGCTACTGGCAGTGAGAGCATTAAGCTGTTATTTTGGTATTTGAACCTGCCCCCTTTACCTTTAATCCCACCTCTTTTGTCTTCAGCCCTTCCTTCCAATGGAATACAGTCCCTACAAGTATCTTGAAATGTGTTTGGCTCTTGGCCTGAAAGTTCTGTATCCCTGTTGTATGCCCAAATGTGGTGATTTTACCAGCTCAGGCACTCATACCATCTCTCATAATACAGGTTAATATTATTTCTAAGTATTATGCTTTACCTTATTTGCTTGTGCTATACAACAATAGCATTTCTATTAGGAATATCTTGCTTTCTTATGTTACTCTCCACCATTGCCAGTGGCAATCCAAAAAAACTATTTTGACTGAAGTAAAACAACCACTGCAGGCTTTATGAAATTATTGTTTCTCTGCAACTCTGGGACCAAAAGCACTAACCTGCAACTGATCCTCCAGACTTCAAGGTGGGCATTTCTTTTCAGTATTTCATACCATATTTTTATAATAGATTGTTGTGATAACCACATTTCCCTGTTTTAAAAGTCTGTATTGTGATGTACTTTCAATCAGATACTTTGTATAAAATTAGCTATTAAGATAAGTGGCCTATTTTTAAATAATAAAAGCCATCTCGTATTCATGTTTGCAATTAGCAGCTTTTTATGTTGCTAATTAATTGTAAGATTACCTCTAATGCAGGGGAGCCTTTGAAAAAGCCTTTCCCAAGAGGTTCCCTCTGGACAGTTGGACTAATACCACACAGTCCCAGCCAGCGTGCAGAGTGCTGGTGTTGTAATCCAAAGCATCTGGAGGGTGCCTTAAATCACCTTAGGACACAGCCTGGTCCTTATGAGAAAATATTAATAATAATGTTGACAGGAGCTATATTTTATCTGCTTGCTAAACTATCAAATAGCACAGATGGTGCCTATTAAAATAGAATACAGTAGCTAGTTGCTGCTCCTTAGTATGGTGATAAATACATTTCCATTAAAACCTAATTACTTTTCTTGATATAATTAAACATTGCAACCTTTCCCCTTTTCAGGGCCATAATCCTAAAAGGCTGCATGCATGTTTCAGGAATACACCTACTTCCACTCTGCCCCCTTTTTAAAAAAAAATCTACATAGAATCTTTCCAGTGCTGTTGAATTCAAGGCAGAAACATTTTTGAAGTGGAAATTGAGCACAAAGCAATACATATACATTAAAGCATTTCATCCCAGCTTCCCAAGCTATTATTTCAAACTTAGGTTGCAGTCCTGTACCTACTTATCTGGGAGTAAGTCCTACTGAGCTCAGCATGTTTCCTGAGTAGACATGTATTGGAATTGAGTGTTCAGTTCTGTTCATTTTTATTATATAGTCACAGACTTGATCGAAGTTATCTGAGTAGTTGAAAGAATAATTCAAATCTGAGTAGAGGGCACCTTTGGAAAATAACTGATGGCTGATTAACCCTTTGATGATATGCACACATAGGGTGACCACTTATTCATAACTAAAGGAGGGACATTGTATCCATTCTTTATCTATAAACTGGATTTGCACCTGTCTGCCCTTTGTTGTTCAGTTGCAAGTTCATGCCCTACTCTTCATGACCCCATGGACAACATTCCTTCGATTCTCCACCATCCCCTGGAGTACACCCAATCCCACACCCACCTTACGATGATTGCATCCAGCTACCTCAACCTCCGTTGTTCCCTTCTTCTTTTGCCTTCAACCATCCCCAGCATCAGGGTCTTTTCCAATGAGTTCTTCCTTCTCATTAGGTAGCGAAAGTATTTGGGTTTCAGTTTTAGTACCTGACCTTCTAAGGAACAGAAAGGGTTTATTTCTTTTAGGATTGACTGATTTGATCTCTTTACAGTCCAAGGGACTCTCAGGAGTCTTTTCCAACACCATAGTCCAAAAGCTTCAATTCTTCAGTGCTCAGCCTTCCTTATGGTCCAGCTCTCACAGCCATACATTGCAACTGGGAAAACCATAGCCTTGACTATATACACTTTTGTCATCAGGGTGATGTCTCTGGTTTTTAGTATGCTGTCTAGATTTGCCATAGTGGATGTTTAAACAAGATCTCTTCTGCTTAAAGTAGGCTGTGTAGCCATCCTACCTGTACACTCCTTAAATCTCATCAAGTATTTATGTTTTTTTCTATTGTTCATTTCCTCCTTTTTTGTATTTTGGTCACAAAATGCATGTGGACTCTGCACAGAAGATGGCCTCTTACAGAATGCCGTAGACATAGGAAGTATTTTACGCGTAAGCTCTACACTTACAGGTGGCTAAACAGGGTCCTCATAGATTGGCTGTGCATTCGTAAAGAGCCCTGCTGTGCATATGGGGAAAGGAATAATAGCCCTTCATGACTCATGCTGTGGCACTGCAGAGAAAAACCTGAGTGGGGGTGAGATGTTCTGAGGCATGAGGGGCTTCTTGAGAGATGGAGATTATTAGAACACTTGTCAGAAGTTCAGTAGGCTGGTACATGGGAGAGGGACTTTTTCTGCGTTGAGATCTGATTTTTCCCCTCTGATTGTAATGCGAGGTCCAGTGTAACTAATTTTATTCAGAGAAGGCTTTGAGCTTAAAATATTATATTTCCAACATAGAAACAGAAACAGAGCAAGTCAGAAGGGGCCTCCTGGGCCATCTAGTTTGACCCCCGGCTCCAGCTGGCTCCGCTCATGACATGCCTACCATGTGCATGTCTAGCCTATCCTTGAACACCTCACTGATGGGGCCTCAACCACCAACATGTAATTCTACTTTTTCTGCCGCCACCTTTTGTTTATTTTTAAGCTCTACATTGTTAAGTTCATTGTACGCTGTTGTGGACATCTCTATGTAATGAAAGGTGTGATCTTAAGTGCTATAATGATAACCAATCCAACACTACTCAAGGGGTGTCAGTAGCAGCCTAGGCCGCAATCCAACCCAAAGGTAAGCCTCTCATGTCCATCAATTCCAGCAGACATAATTCCCATCGAGGTCCCATCTGTGTGGATTTTATTTAGAACTCTCAAAAATGTATCCCTAGATGAGTAATAGCAAGTGAATCTGATCTCCAAACTTTAAACAAACATGCACCTTCTTTTACAGTCTCCTGTAAGTCTACTATCTACCATATTCTTTTGTGCATTTATCTTTTTGCTCACCTTTCAATTTGTCAGGTCTCTGCCAGCATGTTTCAAATGCTCTGTGAAGAGATCAAGTGTGTCACTGGGAAATCATGTCTTGTGTTATCATGCACTCACCAGCCATCATATTTTAAAAAGTCTGTGTCCCTTTGAAGCAGGATTTTGTATCTGTATGTGTTTGGGGAGTCATCCAGTTCTAACGTATTACAATGTGGGATAAGAGTCGTCGTTTAATATGATTAAGTAAATTCACTGTATTTGATAGTCATTTACTATAAATTCTGTCTCTGAATTTACTAACAAAAATGTTACTATTGATCAAGCTAATAGGACTGTTGGATAAATGTGCAATGGATTTAAATGAATTCATACTGCTCTGCAGATCAGCTTTTTCTGAGTTGCAAAGATTCTGTAGACTCGCAGACCAGTTTTTCACTTTTGGTAAGATTTGCACTAATTCGTATCAACCCTTATTTGCATCAGTGTATTAATTATTAGTGTTAGTGCATATTAGTGCTTCTGTGAATTAGCCCAAGCACAATGAAATTTTGTTAAAAAAATAAAACAGCTTTCAATTCCATCACTGAGTAGATGATAGAATATACTGTACCTGGCAGACTGACAATTGACAAAGTATCAAAGGAACCGATTCAATAAAATTTACACACCTCTAATGCTAAGCCTGGAGTATAGTTGTTGCATATTATATTTGAGGTCTTACTGGCAAGTTGCAACAGTCAAAACTAGGCATTCTTCCTTTAGACCATAATTTGTGCATGTTAAGCTTCATTCAGGGAAATATGATTACATGAATATCCTGGTCTCCAGAAATGTATGAAACAAATACCTTAGAACATTCCTGATTAGGAAACTATATGAGCTCCCAAGGTCAAAATTATGCATGGTGCCCAAACTTACTTGTAATATTCACCAAATCATCATGAAATTAGGAATAATATAGTATACTTCCAGAGCCCAAGCATTTTTTTTTAGGGGGGACCGTACCATGTGCCATGATGCTGTCCCATATATGTGGTCTAGTGGCTCCCAAAATAAAAGTTCTTAAAGTAATTCTGAAGTTGCACAGTGGTGCACACTAGTGCATCTCTGCTTGTCTTGCCTCCAAGTAGTCCCCCCTCCCCCTTTTACAAGTTTTGTTTAAGTTATGTCTACTCCAGAAATCTTGCTGACTATGTTGTTAGTATTGGTACTAGTAAATACATCTTCTTAATGTTCTGCAATGTTTTTATTTAAAAGGAAAAATATGGCTTTATATTACACTTTATAAATAGAGACATTCACTTTAAAGTTCTCACTTTTTCACCCTTGACAGTGAAAAATCACAAATTCTCTCTCCAGATTATTTTGAAAAGATTATTTTGGAGTTGCATGAAATCTATATCATATATAAATCTATATCATTATTTTGCACATATATAGCCTCTCTGTTAAAATAATTTTCAACTTCTTTTTATCTGCTTTCCTGCAGGATTGATTGGTGCCCTTTAGCTTCTTTTAGTTTCCATTACATTTCCAGCCACCCAATTTGTATTTATAGCTAGACATGATATCATGCGCGCGCACACGCGCGCGCGCGTGTGTGCGAGAGAGAGAGAGAGAGAGAGAGAGAGAGAGAGAGAGAGAGAGAGAGAGTTAGGCATTTACTTACATGTATCTTTGGCATGGAAGTCCTACCAGCCTTCCTGGTTTCTTCTCCCTGGGAGGTGGTTGAAGCCACAACGGTGAGGGTGTTCAAGGATAGGCTGGACATGCACATGGTGGCATGTCATAAGTGGAGCCGGGGGTTAGACTAGGTGGCCCAGGAGGCTCCTTCTGACTCACTCTGTTTCTATGTTGTCCCTGGCATCAGTGTCCCTGGAATTCTGGTACGTTGTCCCTCTCTCTAGTCTGTGCACAAGGACTGTGGTGACTGATAATTCTGTCTCCTAGGAAAGCACAAATGTCTTTTTTAGACCAAAAGTATGTATTACTTTAAAATATATATAACTAGAGCTATATGTTTTTATTTTTTATTCTAAATTAAGACCAGGGCCCCCAGTCTGGAACAAGAACATAGTTTGAGGGGTAAGCACGGCTTGTTCTAAAGTAAAAAAATAAAATAAATAAATAAATAAATAAATAAATAAATAAATAAGACATAGGTGATACCCAGTTTTTAAAGTAGCTTGCACTTTGGCTCATTCTGACTCCAGAAAATCTCACAAGATTTGGACAAAAATACCTAATTATACTCCTCTCCAGCTTATCCTCTCATCAACAACCCTGTGAGGTAGGTTGGGCTGGGAGTCTGTGACTGGCCCAAAGTCACCCAGGAAGCTCTATGGCGGAACAGGGACTAGAACCAAGATCTCCTCAGTCCCTGTCTCACATTCTTAATGACTGCACCACCCTGGCCAAGAGTAGCCACTTCTCTGGCACAGGCATTTTTACTGTTGTGCAACTTTGTTTTGTCTGTGCCATATGTGAGTGTCTCTAGTTCACTGCCAGAGTTTTGTCTTGCCCCAGGGAAATCCATATCTTGACACATGTAAGACTGGCAGTGGAGCAGGCCTGTCAGATGTGGCTGCCAAGGAGAGCAGTTGGTCGGCAGGTGTGAGGGAAAGGGCCCCTTCTGCCTAGTCTTGTGTCACTAGAGGAAGGCCTTCAGTGACTTCCCCTTGAGCTGTACTTTTTATGGCACCGGTGGTAATGTTAACTGCTGTTGTTTTGGTTTTAGAGCAGGATTGCCGCTTGGCTTCTTTCCCCCCTCCCCACTTAATCCTGATATTATTTGTATTGTATTTCTTTTACCTTGCATGTTGCATTTACTTTGTATCCAAAGAGATGGCCTGAAACATTTCAACTAAAATAATAATATAGTACAAAAGACATTTTTAGCATCAGTTTGAGACTTTGGCCCTTATTTATTTATGCTTATTTGTCCCTGTTCTTAAAGAGATGCTGAATGCCAGACTCTGTTCTCCTCCAAGGATGTCAGCATGTGTGAAATGTTCAGGAATGGAGAGGGAGGCAGTCTTTGGCATGCACAGATTGAGGGGATGGGGAACAGTGGAGAGGCAGTTGTGATTCAGCAGCATAAGAAGCTACTTGTTTGGGGGAGGCATGGCAAAGGATGCAATTACCTACAGTTATATATAAGGAACAAGAGAGCGTCTGTCTGTCTGTCTGTCTGTCTGTCTGTCTTTTTCTTGCTTTCTTGCTTTTATATGCTGCCTTATAGCCCAAAGAGTTTTCTGGGCGGCTTACAATAAAAACCTAACAGTAAAAACAAAGCAATAAATAGTAGAATAAAATCAAATATAATGCTCCTAGTAGAATAGGAGGGTATTAAGGCACTGGTATTATATCTTGGACCATGGTAAAAACATTTTCTTGATCCAAACTAACTTGTCACAATTTCCAAGTAGAAAAAAGGGCAGTGTCAAGAAACAAATCCATCACACACGAACTGTTCTTGATCAGTTCACAAATGCATTGGTACCTGGCACCAACACGAGATGCTCTGTATCTAGAGACGAAGGCCAGGGTCAGGATCCCAGAGACCGCAGGCACCTGAAAAGTCATTTTTGTGCATTTGGGAATCATCTGATTTTCTCTTTAAGCTGCAGCTCCCAATTTAATGGACTGAAAAAATAAATGTCCTTCCTTGTACTCCTAAAATACCCAGTACATATGCAGTCTTTTTGATCCTGAACCATGGTTATATAATATGCTCTGGTTAAACGGTCAGCTGGTCTTTCTGTGTTTCTGATCACTCCACAGTGAAACCTCTCTCTCTCTCTCCCTCTCTCTCTCTCTCTCTCTCTCTCGCTCGCTCGCTCGCTCACTCACTCACTCACTCACTCACTCACTCACTCTAAGAAGCTTTACCAGGGTAGGTTTTCTTGGCTGACTGGGGGTTTTTTTGCTATATGTGATGAGGATCAAAGGAAGGAATCAATGGCACTTTTCCTAAAGAGGATACAGACTGCTTTGAGATGCTTAAAGTAGCATCTGTTAAATCTTCCTAACTTGTTCTTTGCTTCATGATACTCTTCAGAATTAGAACTAGACCTTTCGCCCTGTGCAGCCAGGATGTATAGAGGGCAGCCGGCCACGGGAGAGCTGGCATTCACTTGCATAAGCCATTTGGCTTACTTTGTACCCTAGAATGGTCCATTGTTTTCTGCGTGCATTCTCCAAGGTAGCATGTATTGAAAACCGCGAGAGGGTTGTTTGGATTTGGCAGCCTGGGATTTAAAAAAAAAAAAATCTGCTAGAATGAAGCCACACAGCCAGCCTTACTCAGTCACCCTCACATTATGTGTCCCTTTGTTCTTTGTGCACAACTGCTTCACTGCCTATTTTTTGTTCCCAGGATAGTGAACAGTTAAAAAATTAAGAAGTGGGTGGAGATACAACACTCTCTTTCTAAATAAGTAATGCGTGTCTCATCATAACACAGTGTCATGGCATTTGGAAGGTGCACTCCAAGGTAAGATGCTGTTGTGGCTGTTTAGACGATCTCTTATGCTGTTCATCTGTTTTGTTTGCTCCTGCAATTGCCTCTTTTTGGTTTCTTGATTGTTTAGTTGCAGGGATTCCATAGTCCTAGAGCAAAGAAAGGATGGATGGAACACTGAAGAAAATCATTAATTTTAACAAACAAAAAAAATTCCACTGTTAAGAATAACACCAGAGTAAGGAAAAGACTTTGAATTGCATCTTGAATTGTTGGAAGCTGTTAGTCACTCTGTGTGTGCGTGCACGTGCGCGTGTGTGCCTATAGCTTTGTGGGAAAGTAGCACATTTACCAGTAGAATTAGCAACGTAGAAGAAATGTTTTTTTGAAATACACCATTCAGTGATGCATTTTTAAAGGACCAGTTTTAACTCAGAATAGATATCATTCATTATTAGAATGTTATAATTCTGTATATTAGGCGGTTGGTGAGCTGGTGTCTCTTGTGGTAAGGTGAGGATGGAATTAGTAAAGCCTCCTATTACTGATAGTTCATACTAATAGATTGATAATTAATATGTCACAAGGTTAACACATCCTGAAAATGAAAAATGAAAATAGAAAAGAATATTTTTAATCAACTGTGAACCTTTAAAGCCTGAGTTGTATGGGTTTTGGCAATTCAAGTCCTGCTTTGTATTTACTTATATACTCGTAAAGCCATCTGTGTGTTGGTTCTAGATGGATGCATATTATCTAGATAATACAAATACAAAAGATATATGACAAGTGTGACTGGAAGCAAAAATGTTGCAATTCATTCACTTTTACTAATATGGATGCTCCTGGCCATAGTTCCAGCCAGCCATGCCTTCCTTTGGGGTACTATAGTTTTAGTAGCGCAAACAGGCTAATTCCCATTGCTTGCCCCTGGAATCTTTGTTTTTGTTTTTCTTTTCCCTTTCCAACTGAATACTCAATACTCTTTGGCAACTTAAGGCCACTTAGCACGCTTTACTGGACAAATGTATAGAAGCAACTACTTTATTTTTGAACTAGTCCCATCAATTTTGAGAAAGCTTGCTTTCAGAGTACTGCTTATACCTCAACCCTTGCTGTAAAGTCCATTAAAATTACTGGGGCTTCCTTCCATATACATCCTTTTAGCATAACAGGCTTCAGATGGAACGTGGTGTAAGTTTGACATCCTTTTCCAGTTCATACACATATTAGAATATCAGCCAGTAAAACATTACACCATTTAGCAATGGCCCAGTTTGTGTCTGTGTTCTTGGTAGTCATGGTAATTAGTTTGGAGTCCTAACTATGTGTTTGAAAGGTGTCGTGCAGGTTGCTTTCTTGGATAAGGTCATAGAGGGATGTTTAGCACACCTGAAAGTAACAAGCAGTTCTTGGGAATGATCTATGTATCTCTTCATATAACACCTTAGAGACAGTTTGGTTTTACTTATGTAAGATCAGAAATTGGTCTTTACAGAGGGTTGGGTATGTAGTGCATTTCAAGAGTGTTGTCTCGTGCAAGTTTCATACGGGGGGCAGGTTGCAAGTAATGTGAACCCAGTCTGGAAGTAAGCAACCCATGCAGCACCTGACAGATCATCCTCTCATGGAGACCTGCATCCCAAGGGACCTGGTGGGTAAGGCAGGCTTGCCTCCTCCTCCTCCCACTACACTCACAAATCATAATTTTAACTTGTCACAGCCTTTTCTTCCTTTGCCCTTTTCCCTTTCAGGAATTGCACACAGCAATCTCTGATCTGGCAGCCAACAGCAGCCCCTCCAAGTGCCCAAGCAGAACATCTCTTTTTTCTTTTTTTAAGCACCCCCAATATGCAGAGTTATTCCAATATTTTCTTAACCGGAATTGCACAACTGCAGAGATGCACAGTACGAGTCCAACATTGAGAAGCCTCACCTATCTGACGTCTTCAAGTGTACCTGCTGTCAAAGTGCACCAGGTGCCTACCCTGGACACTGACCCAGGGGGGTTCCAAATAGCCCCCCACCTTGCTTTTGTTTTGACAACTGTCAAGTCAAACACAGCCACTCGGTAAAGGAGGTAGGTGACATTTTTTGCCCTTTGGAGCAAGATCATTAGGGTTCCTAAATGTTCCTTCCAGATCTTAATATCCCTGTTTTTTTCAAGATAGAAATGCTAGAAAAAATGGGGAAATCTACCCACACTTTTCACTAGTACTTGCTTTTCGTGGATGTCAGCAGTAGAGTTTTCTTTGAAAGCATAGACCTAGGTTGAACTAGGTGTGGTATACAGGAAAATATATAGATTTCAGGTGTCCCACAGTGTATATCTGTTGGAACAGTGCCCAGGCAAAGTTTCCCATTTTCTGACTGCAGAACTGCACACTTGACAGTTGCACTAGTCTGAATAAAAATAAATAAAATTAAAAACCCAAATGTTGTGCACATTTGGGGTGCCAAAAACATGTACAGTAGTGACAGCTCCTCCAATGTGCTACATGGGCACTTTAGGAAGGGCTGTCACTGACTCTCAGTTTGGAGATTGATGTTTGTGATCCCTGGAGGAAAAGGGGATAAAGGGCGGAAAAGGTGCAGCAAGTGAAAAAGGACTGTCAAACATGGCAGAAGGAACTGAGTACATGGCAGTTGTGCTTGGGCACTTGTGGGGTGGCTGTCACTGGTGGCAGCCTGGCTGAGATTCGGTTGGTGAGTGGCAAGGTGTTTTTGCTGCTATTGCCAAGCAACTTGCTTGCCACTTCCTGCAGCCTGCAGTGGGATGGGGTGTTGGGAATGGAAGGAGCAGTTATTCTGGGTGTGTGGTCCAAGGTCATGCAGATACAGACTTGTCAAGTGATGAGGGGTCTCAGATCTTGAAAAGGAAGAAACGGAGCAGCTTATCCCAAGGGCACCCTCTCAAGCTGTTAAGGTGGCTGTTGAGAACAGTTGAATTTACAGCTGCAGGGAGAGGGCATGGGAAAAGGCTTTGGCAGCCAGCCAAGCCTGGCTTGACTCTTGACCCCCTGATGCAGCCTTGGGATGGATGGGGCAACCAACTAGAGGGGCTACAGACAGGGAAGAGGCTTGCCCATCTCTGAAAGGGACATTCCAGAGGAAAGCGCCCCAGGGCCACTCAAAAGGGGACTGTTGGGAAGCAGTTGTGGATTGGGTTCAGCAAACTGCTCTGGCCATGCTCAGAGACTCATTCTTTGAACGATGTGCTTACTGGAAGTACTTTGGAGAATAGAGAGCTTCTGCCATAGAACAGTCTGTATTTTGGCAGTGCAAAGGGGAAACCTGGCCCATTAATCTGGGCTCCCATGGTGGCTTGTTGGGAAAATGTAATGCAACACAGTACAAGTCCCCCTTCAGGAAGCAGTCAACGTTGACTAATTACCCATTTTGTGAACAATAGGAGTGCATGTGGGAGGAGCTAACAATTAGTGCAATGTGTGGTCTGAGACTGCCTGCTCCTGTCAGGAATATAATACTGAATTAATCAAATGCAAAATTGAACCACATAGGTAAGTTAAAATGTTCAGTATCTTTAGAGGCAAGCTTAAAGGCATCTTTAAAAATGGGTTGCTTTGCCAATCCCAAACAGGTCAACTTGGAACAAATCCCAGGGAGATCAACAGGACTTACAATCTTATGGTAAACCCTCTTGTGTACATAGTTAACCTTGAGACAGAACTGGGAGGTCTCTTCTTCCTTCTTCTAATCTCAGGCAGACTCAGATGAAAGTTAGGAAGCACAGTTCTTTTATTTAAACATAACCAGTCACAGTACAGCAAGAATGGAAGCAGCATCGTCTTTGAGGTGTGGGAGAAGTATCAGCCCATATAAAGCACTGAATCTACACTGGAACTCTTCCCACCTTCCTTCCCTTTCAGAATATGTTTTGACTCCACCCTCTGGGTGGCTGCTACTGCTTGATGGCTAGATAGTGGGAATGTTCCAGAATGGTCCAAGGAACACTCTCTCAATCTCCTCCTCCACCAGTTTTGAAATGGCTCCCTTCTTTTCTAAGGCTTGCTTGAAAATCTTCACTAGTTAACCCTGAAGCTGCCTGGTGATCTGCTCCCCTTCACCTTCTCAGAATTGCCACTGAAGAGGAGCTGGCTCACTTTTCTTGTGCCACTGATGGGCTTAAAAGCTGCATGTTATAAATCTAGTAAAGTATATGCTAATATACTTTACTATATAATATAATAAATATAATGATATAATATGTGTCTACTTCTGTAAATCAATTGCTACATTTTTGAATTGATCACTTGGCATCCCAGTGACTAAAGGTGTACAATATAGATGGATAGGGAAGGAAAAAACAAATAATTAGTTCAAATTTAAATATCAGAAGTTGAAACTTATTTTTAAAGGTCCTCATATAAACTGATAGAATAATCCCAGATTCCATTGACTCTGGAAAGGCCATTTGTATTGATGCATCAGCATAACATGTGACTTATTTCATGCCCCTCCAGCATGGAAGTGAAGGGGAGCAAGAGATGCCACTACAAAAAGCACAACATGGAGCAACTCTGCCAGACCCGCCCCCAGTTTCCATGGTAGCACCGCTGGCCCTGGTCAATCACCACCTGCAGCACCCAGCAGCCATAGAAGGATCCAATCCACTCAAGAAGATGTGCTCAAGAGCACATCCTTCCAACACATCACTCAATCCATCAGCCATTTTTATTTATGAGCCTCAATAAACTTGTCTACTGCTTAATGATTGCTTAGTGGTTCATGTTAAAATATAGCATAACAATAAGGCAGCACGGATAAAATAATTAAGACATCAAACACATTTGAAAACATCACAGCCCTATAATAATAGAGTCCTTCACATTGAAAGGCTGTGTGAATGGGTGTGTTTTGAAAAGGCATTTAACCTACCACTAGTGAATTCTGCCTCCCAAACCACATGTGGGTGTTTCAAAGTTGGGTGCCACCACTGAGAAGGTTCTTTTGTGCATTCTGTTGACATTCTGACAGCTACTGAATTACCTACAAGACTTTTTCAAAAGATATCACCAGTTGCCAAAGTAGGGAGGATGGTTGGCTAGGTATCCTGGTCCTGAGTTATTTAGGGCTTTGTATGTCAATAGCAAAACCCTGAATATGGCTTGGTAGCTAACAGGGAGCAGGTAGCATTCTTTTAACACAGGTGTAAAAAGTGTATAGTTAAGTGCCCAGCTGAGGAATGATATGGCTTCTGGGAGTTTCTGCAAATTCCTTCACACAGAAATTCATTTACTGCCAGTTACACACACAGCTGTTTAGAGGACTGCACACTGTGACTGCACAACGCCAAGTGGCTGAAGGTGGGAACATGGAGTTCCGTACCCAAATGGCTTCCTTGAGGGGAGACCTGTGGAGACAACACACAGTGCTCCCCAGGGCAGCAGCTCAAGATCAAAAGGAAATGTTTTGCATGATGGAATTTCCAGATTTGAATTCATGGATATCATCCTTTTGGCAGAAGTTTGGGAGGAACTTCCTCACACAGTACATCTAAAAGATTGTAGTCCTTTGGCCAGTTGGGAATGTGGCATTGCCTGGTCCAGTAATTTGATCCCCTCCATGGATCCTCTATTTCTTTTGGTCTAATTTCTCCCCTTCCTCCCCTTTTGTCTGACATGGATGTCGCTGTTATCTTAATAGTTAACACCAAGGTCCAAGTGATATGGTTAGAATTTATAACAACCTACAAGGGTCCTGGGCATCAGTACAGTTTAAACCCCTTCCGTTCCTCACAACTACCATTTTGGAGCACAAGACAGAAAGAGAAGTAAGAAGACATCAACCCACACAGGAACCACATAGGCCCTTGGGCAGGATACCTGCCAAGAGCACACAAAGCCCTTCTAGAAAAAGGGCTCCAGACCCTTCAGGAGGCAAATGTAGAGACCCAAATGAGGCAGCTACAAATACATGTGGAGAGAGACAGCGTCCAGCACCTCACTGCATGGCTGGGTAGCCATTATCCCTCTGAGATTGAGCGCAATGCTAAATCATGGCGCAGTATTGTTCCCTTGAGGGACTCTTCCCCCGAAAGAGAAGGGAGCTCCAACAGACTGTTGAAGACATCACAGCTGAAATGGCTAAGGGATTTTCCCCCCTGTAAAAACTAAATGAAGAAACCCTCTCTACTTTATTCTTAAAGGAAAGTCCATCACCCTTACCCAAAGTTTAGAGATTGCGCTTCCTCAAAGATTGATCCAACCTTGGTGTGTGTGTATGTTTGTACTTTCTCCATGAGAGGGCTAAAAATGTTTGGGCAGAGGACTTCAGTCTAGCACTGATCCATACAGGCCTAGGATAGGTAAGCTCTGGCCTGTGGGCCATCACTGCCTGCCACTGTGGCTCATCCATTCCATGGGTCTTGAGTGAGATCCTGGCACAAGGCGAGAGGGACTGGGAACAATGGAGTCCCCAGCAGGTGCTTCCAGGAACCGGACACACCTGGCTGTGGTGGTGCCACTGCAGTGCGCATTGCTCTTCTCCTGCCTGGAGAGGTAAAGACAAATGGTGCTGGTTGCCACACACCCCTCTCCCAGGAGCTGTCGGTGGCCTGAGCACTGCAACAAGGAAAGGCATCTGGGAAGGCCTGAAACCACTTTTCTCCATTCCATAACTCAGCAGTCCTGATGGGGCCCCCACAAGTGAAGAATGAGCACTGTGTGTCAGGACTGCTGTGGACGAGAAGTTTTGGTTGCTAGAGGGAGGATTGCGCACTCTTGGGAAGCTGCAATAACATGTTTGGGTCCCAGAGATTATGCACCCCTGCTATACCTGCTGACCTTTGAGTAAACCTCACTGAACGCTGTGCAGTTTACTCCTGAGGACACGATTGGATTGGATTGGATTGGATTGGATTGGATTGGATTGGTGTACTCCAGTATTTCTCAGATCCAATGCCGCAGGAGTACATTAGGAAAAAAAACCAGCTTTGGTCCTATTTGAATGCCTCTGCAATCTATTTAATTTAATAAGTATGATGGAATCAATCAAATATATTGAGTAAGTAATATAAATCTTCCTCTTGTTCAAAACAATTCTGGCACAATGCAGCCTAAGTTAACTACTTTACTATCTTCTTAATTTATCTGGAAGAGTCAAATGTTAGCTTATACAACTCTTGTTAGAAATGAATGGGACTTGAAAGTTTTCAGTTTTGGCTTACTGATATCCTTACTGTTTTACATGATACTTATTTGTATGATAATAGATAAAGTCTTTAGAGTTTTATATTATGCATATTTGTTTTTAATAATGATTAATTATGTTTTAAGTTATAATTTAACAAAGTCCTGTCTGTTATGAATAGATGTTATTATATAGTTCACAGCACAGTTTTTCTCCCTGATTTATTACTTTAAATTTCAATAGCAGGAAAGAAAAGTTCCATGGCTATTACTTAGGCTTTGATGTAAATTCTGTTGTTTGTATATGCTAATTGAACACCAGAAATACTTACTTGATTGCAACACAATTAACAGCTTGTTACCAGCTTGTTGTAATGTTGACAGTTTATTAGTGCTGGACATGACATTGCTTGTTAGGCAATGACAGCACGTTACATAATAACCTAGTTATTATTAGCATTACTAACAGGAGTTCACTGATCGTGCACATTTTTGGCTGCAGTCGCCAAATATCTATTGCAGAAGGGGTCAGACCTGTTCAGTGTAGCCCTGCTTCCTGCTCAGCCTCACAGAAGCTGGTGTGATTATCACATTGGATAAAACCAACCTCTGTGCAAAAGGAAGATATGGATAAGTCGTGAGCAAACTGGAGGTATGGAAAAGAGACTGGCAGAACCTTCCCCATACTCACCTAAAGGCTAAAGCGAAAATTACTTTAAGGAGCTCAGTTATTTGTTCTGTTTTAGTCTTAGGTAAGTGCACGAAGTTGGATCCAGTTTGGGACACAGGTACCTTTCCCTACTACTGTGGCCCTGACCTGGATCAGCCCACCCCACCATTTCTGCGTCTTATATGTCCAAGTAGTGATCTGTTTGCTTAATTGGTCACTTTTTGGCACCATAAGCTTCAGATGTGTGTGTTCCAGTCTAGATCAGAGCCACAGTGGGAGTGAAAGTGTTTTCACCAGCTCTCAACTCTTCATACTAGAATTTATTTGTGTATTTATCTATGTAAGCTATCATGTTCTGTCCTCCATAGCCAATTTTGCTCCCAGACTGGTGGACAGGTTAAAAAGTACAATATAATAATAACATAACAATACAATAATAATGCAGTGCAATAACAATACATTTCAGTATTTCACCATCTGAGCAAACTGGACAAAAGCAATAAAATGAATGACAAACAAAAGTAAAAATAAACGAATCATTAAGTAAAGAAACAGCAACCTGGCAAGGTAGGTAAAAACAAGTGTAATAATTTTAAAAATTCATCATTTAACAATTACAATGGAGAACACAAAAATGTGAATAGTCCCAATTGGAACCAGGTCCATTGCTCTTACAGTAGATCACAACTCCCAGACTTTTTAGTAATGCCTGCTCTGGCCCTCAGATGCCCATTGCTGTGTGCCTGGAGAGTGACGGAGGGAGAAATGTGGAGGGAGAGCCCACTGACCAGCGCACAGATGGGGAGAGGAAGGTAGTCTCTTTGCTTGGGAAACATGGGCAAGGTGCACCAGAGGGTCAGGCTGGGGGCCACATTTGGCTCATGGGGGCCCTCAGGGCACTGATCCCATGTGGAGGCAGGGGAGAAAAGTGCAACATCTGCAGAGACTGCACTGAGTGAAAGGCCTAACGTTTTCCCTTTGTATGCTATGATTTCCCTCTGCTGACCACTGAGTTGCCTATTGCAGTCTTTGAAGTCGGCTGTAGCCTAAAGTACCACACTCACAGCAGTTATCATCTGCTCTGACTGCTTGCTATAGTGAATATCCACACCCAGAGTCCATTGGCCCATAAACAAGCTTCCATGTTCAGATAGGCTTCTGTAGGAATTTCCAAGAATATGCAGTTCCATCCATGAATATTGGAGCCGCTCCCATAACACAATAGTCCACCTGTGACTGTGGTGTGTTTTGACTATGCAGACCCCATTTGGGGGTTGTTGCATTGTGCAGGCATGGGTTATATATGGGTTAAACAGCACTGGCATTACCCATGGTCTGTTTTAGGATCGCATCCACTCATTTTACTGTCAAATACCTCACAAGAATTGTGTTTTAGGAATAGTGTAGTATACCATCTGCCAGTATTCCTTGGTTTGTTTCTGGAAATGTGCTAGCAGCAGTAAATCTGGGAATGACAGGTGCTCCATCAAGTTTTTCAAGAGCTACCAGGAGACAATGTGTAACATATTCAAAGGATTCTGCAAGAGATATCTCTGTGTTTCGGTTCACCTGTCTTGCATAAAATTAGAGATAGGCTTCCAGCGTTCAGAAGATGCTCAAGGTTGGTGGAAGGTCACATCTGCAGCCAAGCCATTGGAATTGTTTTCATGACCCAGCAGTTCACTGTGGGAATTGTCCAAAACACTGGATGACACCAGCTTGCCTATGACTAATTTTGGTTCTTAAATTCTGTTGAACACCATTATGGTTTCTTTCAGAAGCTGTTGCTGGTTTTCCATCATTCTTCCTCTCCTCTTTTTCTTTCTTCTCCTTCCTCCCCCTGGATAATTTAAATGGATGATCCTGCACAGTCAGGGATTACATAATGAAGAGGAAGACAATACAGTGCTATTTAGCCAATCAGATTTAGTAACTGCTGATGTTAACTGAAGGTAGGTGAAAGCAGACAGAGTGAGAACAATTGAATTGGATTGAGTAATGGCCCTCCAAAATGGCCTGCACTTCACAGTCCTGCTCAGTTCTTGTAAACTTTTGCTTGTAAACACAAGGCTGTGCCTTCCTTTATGGAATCAGTCCATCTTAGACTTGCTGTTCCTCTTCTTTTGCCTCCCACTTTCTCTAGCATGCTTGGCTTCTCCAGTTGTCTTCTAATGTTGTACCCAAAGTATGACAGCTTCAAGTTTCATCATTTTTGCTTCCAGGGAAACTTCTGGCTTGATTTGATGTAGAAGCCACTTGTTTGTCATCCTGTTGGTACTTTCAAAGCTCTCCTCCAGTGCCATATTTCCTGCCAGCATTCTTCACTGTCCCATCTTTCCCACTTATACACAGTGATAAGAAATACAATAAAGTGGTTGGTCTTGGTCTTGGTCTCCAGTGAAACATCCTTATGCTCCATCATCTTTTCTTAGTTCCTTCACTGCTGCCCTGCCAAGTCTCAGTCTTCTTCTAATTTCTTGACTACAGTTTCTGTTTGAGTTGATGACTGAGCTACAGTATGCAAAATCTTTCACAATTTCTATTCCTTCATTGTTGACTGTAAAATTCTGTAATTCTTCTGTAGCTATAAATTTTTGTTTTCTTGATATTCTGCTGAAGTTCTGCTCTTGCACTTTCTCGTTTCATTTTTATAAGGAGTTATTTCAATTAATTCCTGATCTACGTTGGAATTTCCTTTTGATTTCTTGGATCCTTTGGAAGAGGTCTCCTGCTTTTCTTCTTGTTGCTCCCTTCCAGTTCTTTGCACTGATCATAGTAGCACAGCAGAATCCCCATATCTGCCGGTTCAGTTTCCGTGTTTTAACTTAACCATGGTTGACCTCAGTCAGACGGGGAAGTCATAAAGTGCCCAAGAGAAATTGTAAAGTAAACATTTGTTCTTACCATCCATCCTAGCAACCTCAGCATACCATTTTTTTCTTGCCCTATTAAATCAAGAAAGAACAAATCTTCTATCCATGCAATTGTGAAAGGAAATGTATATAGTTTGCTATTATCTGTGGTTTCAGTCAACCACTGAGGGACTTGGAACCAGTCTCCACAAATATGGGGTTCCTGCTATAGTTCTTTTTGTCCCTAAGGATAGTTTCTGAAAAGTTGCATTAAGGGTTCTGACTCTGTCCCTGTTCCCTTTTGCTTCTCATCCACCCTTTGCAAATGTGAGTGTGTCTACTGTCATCCAGGCTTTTTCGTTCTTATTGCTATGGGAATTGTCTTTTGGCATTCTTCCCTCATGATGTCTCTGGTTCCAGTCCTTAGTTCTTCTGGTTCACGGTACCCCATTTGAGTTGTGTAATGTAAATCTGTTCTTTATGTGAACTTGAAATTCTTTGGGAGCATTATTTATTGGGAGCATAATTTTGGCATTTTGTTCCTGCTAGAGATCTTTTTCAGCTTTACTTTGATTTTTCATATTAAGAGTTCATAATCACTACTGCAATCTGTTCTTGGTCTTGTTTTGGTAGCAAGAATACAGCTTCTCCATCTTGTGCTTCCAGTTACATAGTCTATTTGATTTCTGTGGCAGCCATCTGGGGATGTCCATGTATTCGGTCATCTTATTAGTTACTTAAACTATGTATTTGTGATAAACAGATTTTCATGAGTAATTTTTTACATCATTTCTTACTTTTAGGCTAAATACTCCTACAGCATTTGATTCTGCTTTGTTTCTTGCTTCTGTTTTCCAGGCACTGCTGATTATCAGCGTGTTTTGTTCTGGTGTTTTGTCAATTTACCCTTGAATTCCTACAGAAAAAGTTTTCAATTTCTTCTTTTTCAGTCTCTGTTGATGGAGCATAGGTTTGAATGATGGTTATGTTGATAGGTTTTCCATAAATTCTGACTGATATTATTTGGTCAGATTTTGCATTATAGCCCCTTACTGCCTCAGCATTAGAGCCATTCCAGTTGTTCTGAATTCGTCATTTCCAGAGCAGAACACTTTGTGTTTTACTGATAAAAAATGTCCCATTTCTTTAGTTTGCTTACACCAAGTACTATGATGTTTAACCATTCTATTTCTTTCATTTTCATTTTCCTTTGATTCATACTTCTCACATTCCATTTTACAACGGTATATGTCCTTTTGGGCACCCAGGTTTAAAAGGCATGCTGATAATCTAGAATGGGATCAGAGGAGTGCCACAAAACGATAAAGGCCTGGAAAATAAGTCTTATGATGAGAGGAGAGGCCGGAAGAACTGGGCCTGTTCAGTCTTGCAAAAAGAAGACAAAGAGATGGCATGGCAGCACTCTACAGGTACCTCAACGGCTGTTACAAAGAAGAACGAAAAGACCTCTCCTCACTCATCCAGATTGTAAGACACAGAACAATACACTTAAACTACAGTACACCCGGTGCAGGCTAGACACAGAAGGGATTTCCTGACTGTGAGAGCAGTGTGACAGTGTAATCAGCTACCGAGAGAGGTTGTGTGCTCTTCCACACTGTAATTGTTTAAGAAGCAATTGGACAGTTATTTGATGGGGTTGTGTAAGGGATGCCCTGCCCCAGCAGGGGGTAGGACTCAGTGGCCTTCTTGGTCCCTTCTGACCCAACTTTTCTATGATTCTGTGTTGGGCAGAATCAAATATTCTTTTTGCTTCTGTGCATTTGTATCATTAGTGACAGTGCTCTTCGTACTTGTCTTTTGTTCTTTCCCAGTAGGCAGTTGAATGCCCTCCTACATGGGAGTCTTATCTTCTGGCACTTGTTTCATTTTGAATTGTTTCATCATAGATATTCAGGGTAAGAAAATTCAGAAGTGGTTTACCATTGCATTCTTCTGCTCAGTACTTAGCTTGAACATCACTGTCGCTCTCTGTGAAAGATCCTTCACTAGTGTTGCTTCAACTACCACTACTTCCCAGAAGCTGCCCTTCAGACCTTCATCTACCCATTACCATCAGAGATATCTCTTCTGCTGATGTGACCATTATTCCTGAAGAGAGTGGATGCATCTTAGTCTGGAGTCTCTGCTTTGACCATTCCACCTTGGGTGATCCTGCTAGGAAATTAGCATGGTGAGAGAATCTGGGCTCCTGGCAGCATCACTCTTGGCTTCTTTGACACTCTCAAAGCCCCTTGCTGTGTTCATGTGTGCACCAAAGACAGGACATGCATGCATAGACTTTTATTATGGACAGGTTCTTTAAATATGTTACCTTTTTTAGAATCATGCAGCAACCCATGCCAACAGTATATCAATGAGAAAGAAAAAATGTTGTCAACATAAATTTATAATATTAAGGAAAAAGCAAAGTATAAAATGATTTGCAAAAGAAAGCTCAAAAGTTTGCCTTCCATTGGTTTCAATAGGTCTACTCTAAATATGACTAAATTGAGAACCAACTCAGTTTTTGCTGGGCATTTAAAAAGTGGAGAGTAGGTGAAAGCTGTCCTCTTGAGAACTATCAGATATACCAATATGATCCCATCCCTCTGGAAATGGCCTCAACTCTCCTTGTATGCATGGAAAAGAAATCTGTCCATGCTCAACAAGCTGACAGTATCCCTCTGTACCCAAACAGACCTGGCAAAATGCCTCACACTCTCACTTTAGATACTGTATGTTAGCATGTTGACTGCTCGCTAGTCTGGGCAGCCTAGGATTGATGATGTGCCTGTTTGGAGCAGGTATTCCCATTTATCCAGCTGGTTATAGGGTTCCATGACTATTTGGTACATTTGGACTGTTTGTGGAATATGAGTTCTCTTATCTGTGTTGGGAAATGCCTTGAATTGAAAGAGCACTGGGAAACTGTAGCATTTACAAGATCACCTGTACTGGCTTCAATTCAACTGTGTGGTGACAGGAAGAGCAGAAAGCTGTAACTATCCATTACTTTTGCTTCCACAATTTGTGCACCTTTCTAAATGAACAAACTAGTTCCTGGCCATTCTGTTGTTTTATTTATTTATTAGATATATATCCCGCCTTTTCCTTTTTAAACAACTCAGAGCAGCTTACAGTCCTCCTCTCAGTCTTATCTTCACAACAGCGTCCCTGTGGTTGTGGCTGGCCCAAAGTCACCCAGTTGGCTCCATGGCTGAGTGGAGATTAGAACCCAGACCCCTGAGTCCCAGTTCCGCACTCTTAACCACTGCCCCACACTCGCTTTCTAATTCCTTAAGTTTTGATATTACAAGAGGAATTTCCACCTACTTTGTAGGGCAGTTGGTTGTATTAATCCTAGTGATCCAGTTTAAACAATGCACTGGATCTTGAGTGACAGCAGGGCTAAACAATAGAGAAAATCAGTATTCTTTGGCTTGCTTTTAACTTAAAGTTTGACTCAGTTACAGAAAGAGATAAAGAAGAGTAGTTACTGTGATTTTTGTGACATCGCTTTTTACTGTGCTGAAAGGGAAGGGCAAGAAAATAGAATAATATGCTTTTCTACACTGCAACAATTGCATCTGCATTTTACAAAGCAGAGTGGCTGCAGTGCAGCATACATGTAAAGGAAACACTCTGAAAGGAAATGGAGGTTTTTGCCTGCGTTTTACAATACACGCCCAGGTGAAATGTGTCTACATTCTTCCAAGCGTCCCTGACTATTCTCCTATGCTGTTCCCACAGTTTCTGGTGCAGTCCTGGTGGTTCTCCTTCGTGTGGCTAGGCTGTGTGAGAGCAAAGGGTGTTTGACTTATGGTAGCAAATGGTCTGCAGTGGAGTGCTTGGCTGAAAGTTCCCCTGGATGTGGGCTTTCGTGGCCACCAGTCCCCACTCCTTTGTGCAGAGGGACATATTTTTCTTGAGCTTTCTGTATGATGTACATTGCTAATAGTTGCAGAGGGAAAAGGATTCATTATTTGGCCATTGCAGAGCTTATGATATGGCAAAGGGAAGTGATACCACATTTGCAACACCTGACAGCTCTCTTCAGTTTTGTTGACCATCCTGGGATGCTGGTGATTCTGTGTATTTCTAGTTAGAGTGATAGAATGGAAGTTCAGCATGTTCATATGAGGTCATGTGGCAGATTCTGGGAACGAGTTCTTAGCAAGTCACTTCTTCAGAGTTTGTCTAAGGCCAGGCTGTTTGGCAGGGGCTTTCTTCTTGAGCAACATGCCCTTTGAACCTAGTTCTTGGGATTAGTTCCTCTTTGTGTGTGTGGTGGGTGCAGTGTGAAGCCAGCGTGCGACAGCCCCACAGATTTGCCACTTCATATGAATTTCGAGGGTTGTGCCTGAGCCTTACATACTGATGGGTGTGTGTGGACTGGATGCAGACTTGGTCAGACTCCTATACTTTCTCAGCTTAGTGTGGCGAGAGTGGCATAAGGTGGGGCTGTGTGATTTAGATCTCACCTGGTCATTGTGACTATCCATCCCCTTTGCCAGTCTATAGTTCCACCAACATAGGAAATGGATGTAGGGCTGGAGATTGTTTAGGGTAGAGACTATGCTCTGCCAGCAAGTCCTTGATGCTGCCATTTTTGCACACATGCATCTGCAGAACTCATTCCAACTCAGGTCCGTCTCAGATTGTGAACTCTGTTTTTTCTCACTTGTTTCCCTAAATGTATGCATCAGTTGTGTGGAATTTTTGAAATGTGCATATTTTTCTCCGGCTGGTTACAGAGTTGTTCCTAGGGTTGTTCCCTTAAAGATCAGTTTTGGTTCAATAGCAGTTTTTCCAGAAATGGACATAAAATAAACTAAAATGAAGTGATTGATCCAGGGTGGTGTATCGGTCAAGAATGCTGAATTGAGACTTGGGAGATTCGGCCTCTAATTCCCATTCACTCATGGAACTTAGTGGGTGCCTTTGGTCTACAACTGACTCTCAGCTTGCCTGCCTCATGGGGTTATTGGAGTGGAGAGGAAGAAAAAGTTGTAAGCTACTTTTGGCTCCTTGCAAGAAGAAGAAAGGCAGGATATAATTGTAACAAACTAAAAAGTTTCTGTTAAAAGATAATTTAACTGTGGGATATGTGTGAATATTTATATTATTTAAAATCTATGGATGTGACAGATTAAAGAGATTTTTATTTTACTGATCCTGGAAGTTTTATTTTATTTTATGGATCCAGATTTTCTGCCCAACACTTGATGCTTGCAGCTTTTTTATCATCCTAGTTCTCAGAACCACTGACTCAAACAGTGCACTTGAAAGGAAATTATACCCTACACAGGTAGCTTTGTGTTATACAAAGTTTGAATGCCACAAGATAAAAATAGAAAACTTGAATTTTTTTTTAATGTTGCTGAATAGAAAAGCTGTTGGTCTTATCAAAAAGACTTAATTATAAAATTGATCTATTTTACCCCTAGCTCTTTCCAATCAGGTTTTTTTAAAGGTAGGTATTAGTAATCAATTATTTTAAAAAATTGTTTAAAACAATTCTTCCGGTATATTTTAGTATTAATGAAGGTCTTTGAGACATATGCACACACAACTTGCGTTGCACTGAATTAAACCTATGCATTTCCTTTGCATCACAAAACAAAGGGGAATTATGTACCTTTTGAGAAAGATGCACTTAAGTTCAGACAGGAAAAAAGGACTCTGATTTCCAGCATGGCCCAGCTAACTGTGCTGCAATCTGTAGGCCTTCTTTCTCTTTAAATTTGTATTAGATTGCACCTGTAATCTGTAAAGAAGGTGATACATTCCGGTACATTTCTTGCCACACCAGTCCTTTTTTTTGTTTGTTGTTTTTTTGTTCTGCTGCGTGAAAGCTCTTAGTATCAAATGTGAATATAAAACAGTGGTATGAACCTGTAATAGTTGATGAACGTACAGAATCTGCATTAAATCTGGGACACCATCCCAGAGATGCGATGCGATCTGTATTCATGCAAGATCACCTTTGTCCATCGCAGCAGAACTCCAAACGTGGGAAATACATCACTTTTGGATTGCCATACGTCAACTTGCTAGCATTGCTTGCAATATCTGTGTGTCGTCACCAGCATAAGGATGTCTCAATTCATTTTAGTGCTGAATACATAAGGAGATTTGAACACTTCTCTCCTCAGAATTCAGGACGCTTCATCGGTACCACTCCCTTGGGATGAGATAGTACTGCAGATTTTGGCTGCAGCCCGATCAATGCCTGTAAGCCCCTAACCTTTGTAGAGCAGGACAGCTTCCCGCCTGCGCTTCCCTGATCCTCTTGCTCTGCATTGCCCTAAAAAGCTGCATGGCCCTAAAAGCCCGTCTACTGAAGAACTTCGGAGAGAGGGACCAAGAGGAGGCAGCAGCATCAGATGACTTGTTTTCTGCCATCCCCAGTCATTTTCCCTCCCTATCCCTCTCCTCACCCCTTGCATCTCTTATCTGAGGTCATTGTGCTGATCTTGGAGAGGCAGCTTCCTGCACCAGCTGCTGGGGTTGGAGGGCATCCGAGGACAGATTCTCCCATTTCGGAGGTCAGAGCTCTGCCTCTGACAGTGGAGCTCAGTATTCGGTGTGGGGGGGGCGCTGTAAGATCTACAGATCACAGGGTCGCTCTGGCTGACTGTTTATTGCAAGCATGCTTATTTTTTGTTGTTTGTTAGGGAGCTCTTGTGCTGTATGGTGACTTTCTCCTCACTGCCCAAAAGGCTGTTTTTGTTTTGTAAATTACATGCAGAATTGAGTCTACCTGTTTTTCTGACCAGAACAAAAATGGAAAAAATCTGTGGAACATATATTTGCAAATTTCAGAATCTAGGAATATCTACTGATCTAGTTGGCCTATCTGTTAGTATTAATGAATACAGCTTTAAAGCCAGAAAGTGGGGCATTTCTCTTCCATTCACTGTATACATAGAAAACAGAGCAATATTCCCTTGAAATTTCTGATCCTAATTTCAAACACAAATAGAATGCTTTATGATCAAAGTGGGACAACAATAAAATAGTGAAACACATCTAAGAAAAATCAATAAATTGATTAATTGAATTCTTTGAGTTAAACATTTTGTTAAATTTAGATATATTCAGATGAGATTGTGGAAATGATTTTTTATTGGATTCTCCCCTTCTATATAGTTTGGAATACCTTTCTGCTATTGCAATGTAATTTGTGCTAGTAGAATGATACTACCATTTACAAATTATGTTACACCCTCTCATGATTTAATCTGGCAGGATGTACATAATTAGTGCTGTACCTGCTGAAGTTAGGAAGGTCAGTTGCCATTCTGCATGTGGACCTTTCAGCAGAAGATAAAATATTTGAATAGCTGTAAACATCTATGATAAAGAAATTCCATGTTTTACTTGTGACACCTTTATAGTTTAGTTTCTAACAATTTCCATAAAATACCCAGGCCTTTTTTTCTTCTTCAGATGTTTTTCTGAATGCACTTTCCTGGGAGTAAAATGCATGGATTATATGGGGCATACTTCTGATTAGATAGACTCAGAATGAGAAAGCACATATATGTTTAATATGCTGAAATAATTCGCATTCATCCACTCTTTCGAATTTATAGTATCTTCTGAAACAGAGATGCTGTAAACCTTTTCAGCCTAGAGGTTGAAGAAGCCCTTCAAAGAGGTTAAAAGCCTTAATAGTTACTGCTATTAAGTAAGACTTGGCTTTTAAAAATCTTTAAATGAAGGTTAACATAAATTCTCATGTTCTTCTTTGGCATTGTGTATTTACACAATTAGATTAAATATTTTCACACTGTGTATGCTCTATCATTTTTGTTTGTACCCCTATTTTGTTGAGCTACCTTGAAATAAAACCTTTTGATGTATTGTTCAAGATGCTTAAAATTGGTGTGTTTTTTTCATTTTGCATGTCAGTTTGGTCTAAAGTTAAATGCACGTATTTAAAGCCACATAATCTAGTTTGTTGATTAGTGTACTGTGCATGAAAAATCTATAGTTCCTTTCTGTTGCCTCTCCATCAGAGTTAGATTTTTTCATGATTCCTCTTGTGCAACGTAGGTAACCAACAGCTTTATTCAGGCCTTCCAGACTTGTTTCAGTGAATGGCAATGTACTATAGGTGTCCTTAGTAATACATAATTACAGGAGCTTTTGATAAGGCAAGAACTATTTATTGAATAGCACTATCAACTAACGAAAGCCTGACTGTAATTTGGCTTTACATCCCACTATATCCCAGTGGTTTCCCACTACACGCAGCATAGAGATTGTATGTTAGTATTCCAAGCTACTCCTAGATATTCCTTACTTCTTGGTACTCCCAGTGGCACTGAGGTTCCAGATCATGTTGAACTCCATGTGCATGTATGTAGTACTATTCCCTGAAAAGATTCATGTTGTGTGCATGGCTGTCTGTATTGGATGGGAATTGAAGGACCCTCACTTTTGGCTTCTCTGATACCATGGCAAATCCATGGGTAGATGCAATACCGGTCCTTCAGTGCTGGTATATATAGTTCCAATTAATTTCTGATGAGGAGTATAGCCATTTTGCATTCTGTGATAACTCATTTTTAAAATCTAAATTATCGCTTGATTGTTCAGTTCAATAGTATATTGTTTTCTGAGAAAAATAAACAAACACCACTTGATCTCCTTTGCTTTATTGAAGTGTCAATATTGAGACTACAAGATTAGCATAGGTTTGCAGAACCTGCTTAATTTTCCTTTTATTGGCATCCCCTTGCGTCCTAAAGTGCATCATCTTCCTTCTAAGTACAGCCTGCTGGCAACTGTGACAGAGCAATTTGAGGCAAAAGAAGACAGACTGAGAAGAAATCATTATTTGCTGTACTAGGATAGTGCTTAGAGGCCTCAGCTGAGATGGGAGGTCATTTACTTGACACTTTGGAAATACATCATGACAGACTCCTTTTGCCAAAGAGCTTTCTTCTAAATTGGGCAGAGAAAGAATGAGAGAATCAGGAATCCCTATTTTGTTGTTACAGACCAGGAGAATAGTGGTGGCAGCGCCTCAGTGCTTCATATCTTTATTCACATAATTCTCTGTACAAGCATGGCCGGTAATGGAATGTAAGGCAGCTCCGACTAGTTTTCAGAAATGAAGAAAACATATGGATTGTTTTCTTTCCGTTGCTTTTTATGGCTGAGTGGCGACTTTTAACACATTTATAACAAAAACATAAAAATAAAATGATACAAATTAATACATGAAATTTGAATAACTGCTTAGACTTACACAGTGGTGGCATCCGTCTAATGCTGTCTCTCCTGACCTTGTGTCCCACAGATGTGTTGGGCTAAAGTTCTCGCTGGCAAGGTTGAGAGCTGAAGTCTGACACATCTGGTATGTACGAGGCCGGAGAATGGTAATCCTGTGGCAGGGCTCTCCTGTGTTAAATAGCTGTCCATGGCATGGCACAAACCGGTTCTGAAGCTCCTCTTAGCACAGAGGATGTTTTTGATAATAACAGCCCTCCCTCGACCTCATCCCAATATTGAATGGTAGGTTGGGTTATGGCCTACAGATATATCAAGCTGCTACCCTACAAAATCCCATTAAGGATTCAGCTAGCCAATTGATCAACTCAATATGGCAGCCTAAAAGCAGAGACCCAACACTTTAAGAGGAGGACTAGGATTCATACTCCACATAGGCAAAATGAAATAATTCTATCTGTGTTAGTTTTCTTTGTAGGTAAATCAAAGGAGGAACTTATATCTCTTTCTTTTTTTAATATGCACATTCTAGGGCTTCACTGGTCCAGGTTTTTGGAGACTTGCCAGTGGTTGGTCCCTTGTTTTAAATGCCTTCATTTCTGTGAAGCAATCACACTAATCACCGAGTGAGAGTCTGAAGGTAGCGTTTGTTTCAGTCACAGCAAACTGCTAGGCACATTGGCAGAGTTCCTGGACTTCTCATAAAAGAGATTTCAGGATCAAGTGAAACTTGCATATCTTGTTGCATGAGATTATAAAGCTGCATTATCAGTGGATAATGCTAGTCATGTTCTGCACTTTCGGCATTTTACAATATGCCTCCTGAAAACACAAGAGATGTTATTTCCCTGGGGGTTATGCCATTAAGTGAATCCCAACCATCACACAAACATTAATAAGAGATATGTAGTTCCACAAGTAGACTCTCTGCTTTTTTGTTGGTTAATATTTAATTGAAGGTCAAATAAAATATTTAAAAGGCAAATTATTTTGTTGCATGTGAGAAAACAGAAGCATTGGCTAACACTGGCTGACAAAAATGACACAGTGGTGTTTACAAGGGCTGGAACAAATATTCATACCAAGTGATGGGAATGTCAAGCTAAAGAAATGCTCTTTGGTTTTCTGCACACATGACTACCCTATAGAAAAATATACCATGGAAAAACATGGGATGAGGTTCAGTCCCTTATATACATCAACTTTTGTAGCCGTAGGGAAGAGAAAGTGGTGCGCTGAAAGTATGGTTACGCAGGAGTTCCTTCTCTAATGTAGCAATGTTTCACTTTTGCACAAATGGTTGTGGTGTCTGCATAGCATAGCAGATTTATGACAAACCAATCTCAAGAAAAGAAACTGCTTGGGCTATGTGAATTCAGTCATGCAAAGGTTCCTGTCATAGCTGAAATGAAATGCTAATGAAGAAAGGAACAAAGTCACAACTCAGTTCTATAGCAATATGAAATGTATCTTTGGTTTTTGTCAGATCAAATACTGTTCTGAAACTGCAGGCAGCCTTGTGAAAACCTGCAACAAATTAATCAAATCTAATGAATGTTCAAATAGAGTTCTTGGGTTGTTAATGCTACAGTGACTATTCCAGGTTCTTGTGAGATTTCGTGCTTAGACATTTCCTGCAATGCAAGACTCATTCAGTCCAACAGCTTAATGTTCATGGCAGAAGACCCAAGGCAAAATATTGCTAGCTAAATAAATGTGTAAGAGGAAATCTGTGACCCGGGTCTCCTTTGGGCTCTTCCCCTCTTCACACATCCATATGGATTGGCTCATTCAAGTGGCGATGCTTCATTTGTGGAGAGAGTGTGAAGTCCATTCATTTCTGTGCCCTTTGAACAATCAGAACCTCTCTACAGAACTGTCTCTTGGTGCAAATAGTAGCTTGACGTGGGATGCAGTTTGGATTGGGGAAATGGCACGAAGGGGGAGGGTTAAACGTCTGTCCTCATGTCACTTCCGCAACCAAATTATCAGTTCCATGCGGCTTCTGTGAAATTTTTAAAAATGTAGGTGAGCCCAATCATTGATTCATTTCATTTTCATACTGCCCAATTGCTGCGGTGCTCTGGATGGTTAACAATACAGTGGTACCTTGGCTCACGAACACCTCAGTTCACGACCAAATCAGGTCACGAACAGAAATTTCATAAAAATTTTGCCACAGGTCACGAACTCTGCATCAGGTGATGATCGCGAGCACAGCTGCCTTTCCTCCATCGGCACGATCGTGGTTGTGCTGGGGGCGGGGGGAGATCGCCACGATTGCGCCTATGTTCCCTGCCCGAGTGTGCCCGTCTCCGCCTGCACCCGCGCCTGCCTCTCCCCCAGCGTGCCCACAATCGTGCCCGTTCCCCCCCACACACGATCGCTAGGGAGGGGGAGATGGCTGTGATCTTTGTTGTTCTTTGTCACTTTGCTTCACATTTTTGTGAGTAAAAAAAATAGTTGCAGAACAGATTAACCTTATTTACATTGACTCTTATGGGGAAATTTGACTTGGCTCACGACCAGTTTGGGTCACGACCAGAGTCCTGGAACGGATTAAGTTCATGAGCCAAGGTACCACTGCAGTTAAAACTAAACAAATGTGAAGCGCCTACACACTAATTTAAAAGAATAAAACCATAATAGCAATTGCAATTTCCATGATTCTGCACAAAAACATAGCAGTAGTACAGAATAAAACAGGATATATAAAAATGCAGTTTAAAAGTGAAATACTGGGAAAATTAAAATACTGGTTCTTCATCTGGCACTGAAAAGAAGGTGCCAAGTGCACATCTTTGGAGAGTTCATTCTAAAAATGCTTCTTCCTCATCATGTCTAGTGGAGTGCTTATCACCACGGCCTACTTGCATTATTCTTTTACAGTCATCAGCAGTGGGAGAGGAATCGACAAGTGAAATAACTTAATTACAAACACTGTGAGGCAGTACCATCACTGGGCAAAAACATGGTTAGTAAGATCTGGGTTCTGGATTGAGTGAAATAATTGATTAAATAGCAAACAATCCATGTGTATGCAAAATCTAGCTGATGACTTTTTTCCAGATATCCAGTGGGTTGGACAGGGAGAATAAAATTGCAATAATATTTAACCAAACATGGCTAATCATCCATTATGTACAAGTCATATTAACATTTGAAAAAGTCTGCTTTTCCATTGTACAAAATAGCAAAAGCTTTCCAAAGCTTTATGGGTTTAGCAAGTTATGTTCTGGTGCTAACCCACTTTAAGCAAAACAAAACCCTTTAATCTCCTTTAAATTCTCAATAGTATACTGTAGTAGCTGGCTTCAGCATATTTCTACAGACCTCATTAGTATCTTGATTCTACGGAACATAATTTTACAATGTCTTAAATTGACTGGTTCGTCTCAAAGATCATCCGTGCATACGTCTGAATATTAAAGCTCCTTAAAGCTAGGTATGTTTGTCCCCTTGGGAACTTGCAAAGAAATATTCTGCTCTTGTGCTAAGGGTATCAAGTATGCGGGTGAGTCAGATAACAGGTGGTGCTGAAGGAAAGCAACTTTTCCTATTAGTATGATACGAGTCTCACTGTTTTGCCAAAAGCACTCAGGTGTTCTTATCTTCTTCAGTGGGTTTTTGTTTATCTTCATGGTCTGTCAAAACTGCACTGCTGAATTTATTAAAATATATTCAGGATTGAAAATGAAAATGTCCCTTTTTCAATTTCAACTTTTCTTGCCCTAGAAAATAGTTTCCATAATAGATGAAAGCATAAGTAATAGTGCTCAATTAATTTTTATTACTTCATAGTCTTTATGAGGTCCCCCCTTTTTTTCTTGTTCTTGTCAGATGAAAGATTGATAAAGCAGTCTGAATGAGAGCCCCTACTCGAGGCATATCGAGGCTGTTGGACTAATGGCTTACTTATTAATATTCATGAGCCATCTCATTTAGCTGGTGCTCTTGGGACTTGATTAAAGTAAGGACTGCTGCAATTGCTCCTGAAGCTGGAAAGAGCCTCGTGGGTGACACAGCTAGTTCTGTGAAAATCTGTGGAGCCGGCTGAGGCCACAGTTTTCACACCATCTTTACAGGGCTGTTGTACGCCCTGAGTGGTTGATGGAATGAATTGCACTGCATATGGCTTAGTTCTTTAATGTATGCTTTCTATTTGTTTCTTCAGCTTTGAAGAAGAGATGACCATGTAGATACCAGCAGTCTGGGTGCAGCATAATGGGAAACGGTGAATGGGGTGGAACTGGCTTGCAACCGTGAAGGCGGCCATCTTGTGGATGATTCCCTTTCAGAAGCTCATCCATCACTCACAGCTTCCTCAACTGAAAACATAAAGTGGATTCATTCTACCATTTAGGCTGGAACTTGCATCTCCACCCTTGAAAATTGTGAAGTTGTACATAGCACACAGAGTGGAGCAATACCCCTGGCAACCATGGGTGACTTGACAAACAGCGATTTTTATTCAAAGAACCAAAGAAATGAGGCCAACCATGCAGGAGAGTTTGGGTGCACGCTTCAGGAGCTGCGTTCCCTCATGGAACTTCGAGGAATGGAAGCAGTAGTAAAAATTAAAGAAACATATGGGGACACTGAGGATCTCTGCAGACGCTTGAAAACGTCTCCAATAGAAGGTAAGCAACGGGCATGCTTCATTTTCCCAAGGGATTGAGAGGCTGAGTACTTTGGTACATACAGTGCTATGATCTTTCTTCTCTCATGAACAAGAGTTTATGTTGCTCTGCTAAAAGTTTCTCTGCTTTGCTCTGTTCTGCTCTGCAGGCAGAAGAATGTTGCAATGGGGGAATGGAGCCAAGTGAGACAAATATAGCCACTGTTAAAGCTTGTGTAGTGTGAGAGAATAAGATTAGTACTGCTCTTATAAAGTTGTTAAATATGATAATTTGATTTTAAAGCAGGTTTATTTTTAGAGAAATGCATGAGAAAAACTCTCAATACCATTCTGTTTAATTATCATCCACTTATAATATGGCTTCATGTATCTGCATAGAGTACATAAAGGGCATTCTTTTCCATAATATTCTTCCTATGATTTGGTAACAACACTTTCTCTTTATGTCAGTCTACCTCTGAATTTCGTTTGGATACTTCAAACATTGTCTGTTGGCTGGACAGTCATGCTGTGGGAACTTTCCTCATGAACAACACTGGATCCTTTATCAGCTGGTGTCCCATTTAAGTTACACACAGTGTAGACCTTATTTTAGATGATAAGACAATGTAGAAGCTTCCAAGTAAAGCCTGTTATTTTAATGTTTTAGTGAGAAAAAGCTTTTGTTAGAAAAGTTCTTTTAACAGACCGTTTCACTGACAAATCAGGAAAGGAGAAGTACTACATTTTAGACCTATATACACTGGGATCCTAAGCACCCCATGACACAGGGATAATATCCATATGTCACTGGAATGTTATGTTGTGATGTTAGGTAGACAATACAGGCTATTAATAATAATCGGTTTCCTCAACAAGTGAAAAGACTGGAAACTTGCATCTTCCATTTTGTGTGAAATATCTCATACTTGAGTTCATAAAAGATTAGGGTTTCAGACCAGTCCAAAAAGGGGGCAAAAAGTGCATGAATCAAAGACATCATGTTGTGGGCTATCCTGTGATACTCCCCAAAAATATTTATGGAGCTGTGAGGACTCCTGAAGTACACTTCAGGCCAGCTGGATGCTACAAAATAATACCAACATGAGATCCTCAGTTAAATTGTGACTTGTTTTTATAATTATAAACAGTTCTGAGGCCCAGGGAAAAGGCCATGGAAGTGTATTTGGCTGATTGTTTTTGGCTGAAGCAGTTTGTTGTACCTTCTTAAAATCTGTTCTGGAGATTTGGAAGACACACTAAAGCAAAGCCAGGTGGTTCAGAGGGCTGCAAACTAGAAGAATCTTCCCATTCCTGGAAAGGCCAGTCTGCATCTACCCCCTTTTTTTTGTAATTTGAAGTTTGCTAGTATTCAGTGCATATATCCAATTGGAGCAACAGTGTGTGTATGTACGAAGTTTTGTTCTGTCTATGTATTTATTTTTCTCTGTATCTTAGTTGTAGTCCTATGCATGTTATTTCATTTCATTTATATTCTGCTTCCCCTCCCCCCATCTTGTAATGAACCAAAGGTGCCTGCATAGTCTTCTTGCCCCTGTCCATTTCATCCTCGGAACAACTTTGTGAGTTAGATTGGGCTGAGAGTCAGTGAGTGGTCCGGTGAGATTCATGGCAACGTGTGGACTAGAATCCAGATCCTGAGAGTGCCAGATACCAAACCTGCTCTAGATAGAAAAAAGTCCTATAGCTACCGTGGAAGGAGTTGTAGAATGTTTTTCCGTCTGAACATGCATAGGATTCTGCACTTAGCCACTTTAATCTTCCCAAGGTCACACCCCAACAGAAAAAGAATGCAAATATTAATAAAATCCTATTAAATATAAACAATTAAAATAGTAGAATACCATTAACCTGTGCCGAAGACAAATGTTTGCGCTTAATTTTTTAAACTTTCTTAAAAATAGTCCCAGGCCAAAACAATTACTATAAGCTATCCCCCTCCCTACCCATTTTACTCTGAAGTAGACAGAGTGTTTTTAGTCTGGATCTTAAAAGCCCCTGATCGTCCCCAGTACAGATCCAAATCCAGATCAGGCTCTCTGAACCCACTCTGAATTAAAAGATGCAGATGCTGGATACAGGGGCCCATTTTGGTCTGCAGATGAAGACAGCCATATCTCTGCTATGGTGGAATTTTGTGGAACTGAGAAGGCCTCTTCTCTAGTGTTTATCTTCCATAATGATCTTGGTGGCAGACCAGCAAGCATGGCCTCTGAAGTACAGGCAGTGAAGGGAGTCCTTCCGATAACCTGAATACTTATTTCAGTGCTTTAAAGGTCAAAACCAACCAGGGCAGCTGGTGCACCGTTGATGTAATATGACATGACCAATGAGGACTCCAGTGGCCTCCCTTTTTATCACCTGACATTCCCGAGACATCTTGAAAGGCAGCCCCATTCAGAGCGCAGCACAGCAGCCCAGTCTCCAGGCCGGATAGAACTAAAGCCTGCATAACTGAGAACAGCTCAATTTTTCCTAGAAAGAGGCACAGCTGACATACCAGCTGCAGTTGGTGAAAGAGACTCCTGGCTACTCTGCCACCTGTGCTACTGGAGTCAGCAATGAATGCAGAAGGTGCAAAAATGGCTTTGAAGAAGTGCAACTCCATCCAGGACCAATGCAAGTTGAATCCCTCTCCTAACCCAAAGTACGTCCATCCTGGCTGGCTTCAGCATTGGCTTGTTTGCCCTCATCCATCCCAAAACTGCTTCCAAACACCTATTACAGAATCCCACAGCTTAACTGCAATGAATAGGTAGAAAATGGAAATCGAACTACATATCATTCTGATCCGGTTTAAACAAGAGCTGGACGAAGCTGCTGCTTAGTCTTTAAATTGTACTAGCCATGAATATTCTGTAAGCGGGAGACCCTGTTTTATATGTTCTGTGACTTTACAACAAGTTCCAAGTGCAGAACCAGTGACTCTTGAGATGGTGTGGAAGTCCCATCAGCTACAGCCAACACAGCCAACATTTAGGGACGATGGGAGTCCAGCTGTGTCTGGAGGAATATGGCTTCTGCATCCATAATGCTTATCTCAAAGGCGGGTGGGGGGGAAGAAGTCCTTTATGTCAGAATTGGTTTTGTGGCACATAGATTTTATACTCTGGAAGAGATGTGGCATTGTAATGAACACCATTTCGCATTCATGATAAATGAACATTGGGGCAGGGTACCAGTTGTCTGCCTTGTGATACTATCCAAACATAGCAATATCTTTGAAATGCATAATTTTCTTGGGATGTCCACCTTCTGTAGTTCAAATGCTCAGTTGCATAACACTGTAATAGTTGAAGATGCAGTCATAGTGCATCTTTAGAAGAATTCTGTATTGCATTATTTACGGAAGCGGCAAAGATGAAGAAATATAATCCTGCTTAGCAGCACTGGCTATTCAATTCCATTTGGTCTGTTACACAAAGTCATTCAAAAGTAATCTGTATTTAAAGTAAGAGTTCCAAATTCCTTGTACTCCACAAATGATTGGAGGCATTGATAATTAAACAAGGAATTCCAAATGAGCCTCGGATCATAAGGATTGGTGAATTTTAACTTTGTGAAAGGCTGAAATATTTGTCACACTGAAATCCTTACTTGGCAGGCTCTTGTACTTGGATGCCATATACAACATGAGATTAAAAGGTTAATTATGTCTACTTGAAAATGAAGGAGCAGAAAGAGACACCACTGATACAGTGTGGTTGCACATTCTGAAGAGCAGCTGCAAGAGTAAAAAGTCCTGTTGCATGAACATGGCTCAGAAATTCTGCAGTGGGTGTGCTCCTACACTTCAAAAGCATATCATAGTGGATTACTGCATGAGCTCAGAACCTGTGGAAAGAAGCAGTTGCCGCCTTACTCCTGGAAAAGGAGCAAAAACAGGATCATTTTATTACTTCAGTCAATCAATCAATTAAATATATTTTATACTGCTCAATAGCCTGAAGGCAAGGGATCCTAAATGTGAATGGGATGCAGGAAAATGCTAAGGTAGAAGAAGCAGCGGCAGTTTCAATTACTTGATCTGTTATCGCTTCCCTCTCTATTATTCAATATTTCTGGTAGAGTTAATCTACTGAAGATATTCATCAACTCTCTAATGTGTCTGCTATCTTTAGACTTGGCATGTGATCTTTATTGTTCTCATATTCTGACCGACAGATACGAACACAGCAGAACTCTAGCTTTATTTTTAGTGGTTTTCCTCTAGAAAATGTAGCTTAATCATGTTATTAGAAGACATAGCAGTAGCTCTTTCTCAGTGTATTTGCCCGATTTGTTTCAGAAACTGTTTTTTTTTTTAAATAGACTAAATCCACATTAAAAACAGGTGTTTAAAGTTGTTTACATTTTCTAAGCTTTTGTGGAACTTAAGTGTGGGAGTCCATAAGGATGCTTTCTGCATCCTTTCACTTTAAAATCACGGGACTATTGAATGAGCTAGATGTTCATTCCTTCCTGAAACAGCTATGCCCATGCTTTTCCACCAGTTATTTTCAGCATTTATCTCTCTATCAGCCTTCCCCAACCTGGTGCTGTCCAGATGATTTGGACTACAGCTTCAAGCATTCCTGACCATTGGCCATGGTAGCCGCAGCTGCTAGAACTGGAAGCCCAAACATCTTTGAGAGCACCAGGTTGGAGAAGGTACAGTACTCACATTCAGAGGAATGTTCTGTGATTTATATGCTGAAGATGTTCTCCTGTATCTTTGCAACAGTAGTATAATACACTGTGTCACATACTTCCTTCCCTTAATCATGCTAGGTTTCTCCTGCAGTGTTTTCTGTAAGTACTTGGACTCCTTTTCTCTCTTTCCCAGGGGCTGTTTGTTTTACATACATGCCTTCTCCTCTTGTTTTTGCAAAGCAAGATCCTCCCCTGGGTTGCCACCCTCAAGGCAAGCAAGTTACAAAGGAAAGATGCCATGCCAGCGCCTGGGCACAGTTTGGCCTTCCTCTTCCAGCCAGATCTCATATATCCTTAAAATGGAAGCTCCCCAGGCATGATAATGGGGAGAAAGCAACCCTGTTTATGGGATGCATGTACACGTAGTCCCTCCTGGTGAGGCGCTTCCAGGCTGCTGCTATGCTTTAAGCAGAGAGGCATTGTCCTCCTGGAACTGCATTCTGGTTATATATAAAGGTGAAGGTAAAGGTTTCCCCTTGACATTAAGTCCAGTCATGCCTGACTCTAGGGGGCGATACTCATCTCCATTTCCTAGCCGAGGGAGCCAGCGTTTGTCTGCAGACAGTCTCCGTGGTCATGTAGCCGGCATGACTAAACACCGAAGTGCACAGAATGCTGTTACCTGCCCACCGAAGTGGTACCTTTTTATCTACCTGCATTTGCATGCTTTCGAACTGCAAGGTTGGCAGGAGCTGGGATGGGGCAACGGGAACTCACTCCATTGTGCAGATTCGAACCGGCGACCTTTCGATCAACCAGCCCAGCAGCACAGCGGTTTAAACCACTGCGCCACCTGCAGTCCCTCTGGTTATATATACTGCCATATAATTGGAGCTTCATTAGCCTGGAGAAAAAGTATAGCAGCTACAGTGTTTCTGTGTTCATCTAGTGTTGTTTTGGGGGGAAATACTGACTCAGAGGTTCAAAAAGCTAACCCTCTGCTATCATGCCTGGAATCATGACTAGATGCCCCCCATCTAAACTTCTTTGATGTTGTAATCCTCTGTTGTGCAAAGCTGCTGCAAATATTAGCATACCTAACTTCAACACGTCTACTTGTCCATAAATTGGGTTGAATCTATCATGTACTGATGCTGGAATTGGCAAATGTGGCTCTAGTAGGACAAATAATAATATCAGTTGCTTAATATCCGACATCACTCTTATAGAGTGAGGTTTGTTGCCCAGCATGGACACTGATTGAGATTCCCAGTTAGCTATGAAATTTAAAAGGTGAAGCATGACACTCACTAACTCTCAAGCCTTATGGCACAGGATGAAAAGGGAAGGCTCTGTTTGGAACCCTGAATACCTTGGAGCAAGTGTGGGAACCAAAAGTAAATAGATAAATAAATGAATGAATACTCATGTTCGGGATATGGATGTAGAAGCTTGCTGAGCCAGATGAAAGAGTGGAAATCAAGGTGTTGTGGAAAGTTTAATCTTCAGGTCTAATTCTGTGGAGTATAATGAAGAGTTATTCTCATTTATGTAGGAAAAACATTGTTCACAAACCCAGGAATGAAAAGATTAAACAGAAGCTAGGAGATAGCCAAGGGAACAACTGATTAACAAAGGATTTGAAGGAAGCAAAATCTCTATCTAAGTAATAGTTGAATTACTGAGTGGAGGTGTCACAGTCATCTTCTTTCACACCCATAATGTGGATCAGAACCACAAGCAATCTCCATTTCTGCTGGTGGTTCCTCGCTTCCCAGACATCAGATTCATGCAAAAGGAGGCAAATTGGTAAATTATTATGTATTTCATTTTTATACTGCCTTGTAGCCAAAGCTCTTACAGTGGATAAGGTGGGTTGCGCTCTCCAAAAAGCCATACATAAAATCTCCTCCTGCTCTGAAGTACGTGTGTATCTATGGAGTGGCTGGGAAAGAGCTGAAATCTCACAAAAATAAGGATATGAACCTTCAAATGTAATAGAGAAGCACAGGTATTTCATTGGGCAAAGTGCTTTCAGCTTTGTTAACTCATATAACTTGAAAGCAAGACATGGATTACTTGCCTTTAGATTAGTGATTATTATGTGAACAAAGTTCCCATTGAGGAAATAACAAGCTAAACCCATTGCTGTTTAAGAGGTATTAGATAGCCTGTATTTCTCTTTAAGTGTACCCAAGTGAAAATGAGTTTATCTCAAAGTAAACGAAGTACTTTGAATGGAAAACCCATTGATGCTGCCTAGGTGCAGTGTGTTAATGAAAATGATCAGATCAAGGAAGGTCAGTCTCTTTCCAAAGAGGCTTAATTTACACCTTCCATGATGTCCAAGTATTTGAGTAACTAATTAGGCAAGTTATAGCTCATTGTTATGTGAACTTTTCAGGAGAGTATACTTGAAAAGGCTGGCTGTGATTTTTAGAGATAATATCATAAATGGCCCCTGGAAACAAACACTTTGAAAAGTGTTCCAGCTGCTCCCTGGTGATGGTGCAAATCTATTCAGAAGTGGAAATGTAATTGGATTGCAAATACAAAAGTGTGGGCTTTCCTACAGTGACTCTGAGCTGCATCCCTGTTTTTATTTCCCTTTTTAAAATATGTATAGGTGGTCTTTAAGGCAGCTTCTACCGCAGGTGAAAATAATAAAAGCAGCAGTGGACACCTTAATAGGACTAACTATTAGCAACCAAAAGTTTGAAAACAACAAAACATCTCATAAATAAGAAAAATTCAAATAGATATTTAAATAGCTACCAGCAAAACCATTTCAATTTAGCAGCCTGTAATTTGTTTTTAGAAAGGCCGGGGGAAACATATGTCTCTTTAGGCTTTTCCAGAGGCATATGTTTGATGCACTGTGTATTCTATCACAGTGGAGCCATGGCTGACAATTGTCCTCTGCTTTGTGCTCAGTCGGTCTTCTCCTTTGATCTAACTCTGGACTATGGGGCAGATCACATTACCTTCACCCACACCTAAGTCTGACTGTTCAACAGAGTGTATCACCAAACCAGCCTCTCAGCTTATCACTGTGTCTGCTTGCCTTGCCGTTTCAGTCTAGAATACCAACCCTGCCTTTTCTTCCAGTTCTGGTTCAGCTTCTGAGGAAACAGCTTTGGAACGCTGTACTTTGGGAGAAGAGGGCTTAGTCTCTGCAGGCAGGCTTTCAGTTAACCTGATCACAAATCATTTTAAGGCTAGGAGGTTAAAATGAGCCCTTTAAGTTGTGCTAAAAATTGGTAAGCAGTGCACTTCTGGCCACTGCAGGAATCCTGAATCATCTTTATTCTTGTGGGCCCATCAAAGACCATGTGCAAACCACTTTTGAAGTCTGTTTGCTACCCAAAATAGCTCCATATCTGGATCGTTCACCCTCATCCATTCCAAACCAGACAATGAGTCAAGAATTTCATGGCCTGCCTAGAGCAAGTTGATGGGAACAAGAGGCAAAATGTTTGTCGTACTTCTGTGTTCTCAATGGAGGCATGAGATTAGTATTGCAATCAGAAAGGAGCATGTATTGCTACCTTTTGCCTTTGTTGTTATAGAACGTTTCAGTTGTACTTTGATTACTACTGCATGTCTTATAGTGTACAGATGCACGAGGTAGCAGTGTTCTAGGTCAAGGTCAGGAAGGAATTAGAAAAGACAGCAGTGGGGAGAAATAGTTGCAGGTGGAAGCCTGGACTGGGACAAGTGCATAGTTAAGAAAGGCTTTATTAAATTAATATGCCTTGAAGAGTGGCTTTGAGGAGAAGAAAGGACCTTGAAAAAGAAGCTGTTCCAGGTTCAGGAGGCAGCATTTATTTGTACTTTATTTATTTCATTTTTATGACACAAACCCATTCAGGAACACTCTCATAGTTCTTTGTGCACAGAATGTGGCATTGATCTTCCTTCAGAAGCACTGCTTGACACCCTTAGCGCTGGGCCAACAGGCAGACTGCTCCGCCCTCCCTCATCTGTTGTCATCCAGGACTTAATGATGACCCATCCTCGTTTTGACAACAGTGTGTTTCACTTGTAAGAGAAGGTAAACTGCTTTTGGAGGCTGTGCATGTATTCCTGCAGGATCCTGGTCCAACCAAGGCACCTCACTTTTGATTCAAGCATAGTCAGGAAGCAATAAAACCACCTCTGTGAAAGATAACATGCAGTTTATTGAATTGAGTGACGAGATGTGGATGCAGATGATCAATAAACAAGCACAAGAAAAGGTCACAAAATGTCCCTTCAGTCACAGCATACATAATGCCTGGAACATCAAGTATGATGCTTGGACATTTGAATGCTCTTCATTCAGAGCAAAAAGGCAAACTAGGAAGCCAGAATTCACCCCAGATGCTAGAAGATGCCAGCAGGAGAAAACAGGTTAGGCAAGAGAAGACGCTGCTATCCTAATTAACTTACATGAAAGATCAGGTGTAAGCATTAGTATCTTGGGGAGCAGGTAAGGAGTTACCAGCAGCTGATAGATGGTGATTTGAAGTCCTCAAGAGAGGTTCTTGCCTTGCATTTCTCACAGCAATTCTCACAAGTTCTTCACAGAACTTGAGCTTATCATGGAATTGCTGATTTAAAGGGTTGTACCGAACCCTGCATACAGTTCACACTAACTGCTCATTGCTGTGTCTTCTGGTTATTGATCCCACTACAGAAAGAAATTGAATTATTCTACATCTAAATATTACATCTTGGGGGTTTCTACAGAATGCATGAATAAATACATGACTAACTTTGACTGGGTTGAGGGGTTTGGTGAAACACACACCACTAGCTAGTGAATGGACTTGTGATTCTTTTGCTGTATTGCTTCCAGGGTTCCAAGATAGGCTAGAGAGCTACTGAAGAGAATCAAACTTGAGGGCATAATGAGAAGAGTTCATCAGTAAAGGACAAGCCAGGTGAAGGAGCGGAGAGCATGCTAGAAGTCAAGACCAAAGAAAGCCTGAGGATACAAGAAGATACCAGAGTAGAAGAAGCCCATGGGCAGTGTCCAGTGCTGGTAGATCCCAAGCACATTCCTGTGCTAGCAGGAATACTCATAGGTGCAATGAGCAAGTGGCACTGGCTGGCACAACCCGAAATGCTACCCAGAGTTACCACCTCCACAATCAATGGGAGTAGTCGGCAGAGCTCTCTCCCGTGACCTCCGCTTACTTGACCTCTTCCAGGAGGGTAGTTTGCACTTGTGCTAGCGAGTACTCCTTTGCTGCCATGCCAACAGCTGCCCTGGCTACTGCAAGGTCAGTCTTGCATCCATCCTTGCATCGCTGAGCCAAGGCTTGGCAGGCACGGGTAGCCCTCTTCAGCCCTTCCCTTCCCAGAGGATCAAACGGCCAGCCTGCAGCTGGTGATGCAGGGTAGTGAGCTCACCACGCATTGCAGCTGCACAAAGATCCAGAGACTGTCAGTGGGAGACCTGGCTAAGAGCTGACCCTTTGACGCAAGTGCATTGCTTGCTTTTCAGAAGAACAAATATTCTTTCCAACCTAATGAAACATCCACTTTATGAATGGTAGGTAGATTCTGCCCCCTCCCCCTGGATGATTAAAAAATGGAACTTAACCGCACACTGTGTGCTTGCCTATGTCATGTCTCATTGTTCCATAATTAATTTGGCTTCTCACATGTACGTCATAAATCACACATAGACCATTTCTTTAGATGGGTTTTACACAAATGCATGCTTTTATTTTACTGTAGGCCAGATTCTAAAGGTGTGTATCCAATATTACTATCACAACTCTAATTCGATTCAGTGTGTCTGCTTTAACTAATTTTGGGAACAGCCCAGTATGTTTTCTTTAAGAAGAATGTACTTGTTTTCAGAAAACACACACCCTAAAATGTTGGGGGAAATTGATGAGCAAAAAGGGCTTGATTATTGCATCAAATAGTCTGGCATTCTCTCATGCAAATGTTAATTTATCTTCACAGTGATTTAAGTTTCTTGCTATGTGGTTATTACCTATTTTGTTTCTGGTTTTACCCATGCATGTGCAATATTGTCGAAAGTCAATACTATGTATAGTTCTTTGTTTGTTTGCTATATTTATACCCTGCCTTTCTCCTGCAAGAATCACAAGGCAGCTTACATAATCCAATCCTTCTGCTCCTTTCCCTTTTGTCCCTACAATGACCCTGTGAGATAGGTCAGGCTGAGAAGCATTGACTAGCAGGGGGTGGGGGTGGGGGCAGACTTGCTCACTGGAAGAGCCACATATTTATTTTATTTTATTTATTTATTTAGGGAACTTCTATGCCGTCCCATTCGCCGAAGCCTCGGGGCGGCTCACAAACATAAATAAGTAACATCATATAAAACAATATAATTTAACAGTATAAATTAAGTCACCCTGGCCAAAGAATAAAATAAATAAATAATATTAACAATTAAAATAACATTTGAATAAAAAGCTCTTCACCTGGCACCGAAAAACAAATAACAACGGCGCCAGGCGGACCTCTCTGGGGAGCGCATTCCATAGATTGGGCGCCACCGCAGAGAAAGCCCTCCTCCGAGTACTCACCCTCCTAATTTCCTTCACGGAGGGTTCCTGGAGAAGGGCCTCTCCCACTGATCTCAAGGGGCGGGCGGGCCATACAGTGGAGGTCAGATGTTTGAGAGCCGCAAGTGGGCATCCATGGGTGATGAGGGGCAAGCAGGTGCCTGTGCGTGGCAGCAGTGGGTAGCAAGTGGCACATACCCACAGGTACTCTGGCTAGTGAGCGGCAAACTGCAAAATAAACTCAAAGAGCCACTTGTGGCTACTGAGCCTCAGTTTGGCCATCCCTGGACTAGCCCAGAGTCACCCAGTGAGCTTCATGGCTAGGTGAGGGCTAGAACCTGGCTCTCCTGATTCCCAGCTGAGCACTCTAACAGTGATGCCACACTGGATCTGGAGTTACCTTTCAAGTCCGGGAGCAAACTACTGGGTTATGTTTATCTTCAGGCCTCCTAAATTGCCAAGAAGCCTTAATAAGCAGTAATGATTAGGATTATTTATAGCCTATCATGGACATTATCTCAAAGGCTTTACAGCAAAGCTGCTAGTATATAGGTTTTGACACTATACCAGATTATGGGTTCAGGCACTATACTGGGTTTCATTTCTGGAATGGATAGTATTCTGGGATGTTGTGAGAAGCTTGTGTAAGGTCAGTTATCAAGTTGAGTACTCTAGTTGGATCTCTGCAAGAGAAGGCTAGCCTACCACAGATGGTCTTATGAATCCAGTTCTCCTGCCACATGGGCAAACCTTAAGGTGTACCTCCAAGCCTACTAACAGCAAAGGTGAACATCACCTTCTGTTGTCCTCTCCCTCGTTCCCCACATTGCTTTCAAATGCTAAGGCAGGCATAGGCACTGTCATGATGCTACGGTGTCTGCAACTTCATGGAATCATATGATTGATAGTTTGCTTTCCTACTCTCAGTGTTAGGTGTGCCATCCTAAAGCAACCACAGTCAAAGCTGTTTTCTGAATAAGCCCAACCCAAGTAATAATCTCAGCATGATGAAACAGGAAGGAAAATTAAATTGCCCATTTTCTCATGAACAGTGTGTGAGAACTTTTTTACTGGGCTTTTACTCATTTTCTTATTCTCTGAGCATAGAAATGTGTGTATGTGTGGTTAAAGGAACTCACAGATCCAGGTCCTGATCGAAACAAAAAAGGTTGGTTTGAGAATCACCAGAGGAAACTTCACTGAAGTTCCGTGCACTGAAGTAATTCATTCATAGTCTTATCTATTAACTTTTCTTAGATAAGTTGCAGGGAAGGCACAATTTGCCTAGCTGTTTCATGTGCTTTTGTTTCCATATGCACCTTGGATGTTGACAATGGAGTACAGAAACGTCTTGTACTTTTGCTCATTGTTTATTAACCTTCTGAATTTTCTCTAAGTACAAACAAACTTATTCTGTGGAAGCTGACCGGCTCTTTGCTTTCATTATGTACATCTTAAACTGACGAATGAAGTGTATGCCTTACTATTTATTGCAGAAAACAAAATAATTTTAAGGAGAAGTAGCACACACACTGAGTCATGGACTATTAGAATTATTAAAAGTTAAAATTGTACACTCAGTCCCAGGGTTAAGAATGAGTTCTATTCCTGAGATCATCTTTTAAGTCAAATTTGTGTGTGAGTTGCATCACTTGTATAAAAAAGCATATAAAATGCTTAAGAAACACTTCCATATACACTAAAATAACTTAAACACAATACAGCATTTTAATAACGATAATTATACAGTAATACTAAAGTTATTACTGTAACTACAGGTACTGAAGAGAGAGAGAGAACCTGTATGTATGTGTGTAAATACAGTACAGTTCTTAAAATGATTTAGATAGAAAAATAGTAAAAAGGTTATTAAAGATTAACACTTCTTGATCTAATATTAAGCTTAACATTAACTGGATGATGTTGGAGAAGGGACTCGTTATCCTTTAAAATGGTCCTGATTGCCCATAACTCCATGTGATTTGAAGCACATTGGCTTGGATACCTAGTTTTTCATGAGCATCAAAAACTACTGTAGTTCTGCTGCTGCCACAGAACTAATTCTGACTTTGTGGCTCTCTGCTCTTAACTTCCTTTGCCGCTTTTCCCCTCCCTCCCTCCCTCCCTCCCTCCCTTATCTCACCACCCAGTACTCACTGCCTGCTTCCCATGGGTGCCCACCTGCTGCCTGTAGACACCCACTTAATACTTGACAATGAGGCAGGATGCGATTGTTCATATTGTATTAATTAATTAAATTTGTTTAAAGGCCATCTATTAGCATCACGCTCTCTGGGAAGCCATTACATTGTTCGTAATGTTTGGATGTTTGTAACTGGGGGTCTGGCTATATATCCATTTTCCTGGGAATATACTCTTCTGAGCATACATGTATATGAATATGTTTGCTTCAAGGGGCTGGATTTCCTAAGCTTCCTGCTGCATTCTGCTCTAGTAGGTGTCTTGCACCTTCATTGCCTTAGAGAAGCTCACCTGGTGCCTATGATATTGTAATATGCAGGTTTTCATTTTTCCAGGTCTTTAGATCTGTTTTAGTTAGACATTTTTCTTGCTGATCATTTATTATTGTCATGTGTTTTCTTGTTACTGAATTTTAATATGGTTTTAGTCCTCCTTGCAAGCCACTACAAGAACTCTGTTGTATGGACAAATAAGGACAAATCAGTGAATAAATAAGAAAGGAAGAACCTTATGAAAAAGGCTGAAGAAAAGAGGTCCATTAAGGAAAGTCAACTGCAGCCTCCACAGCTTTCCCTTTTATAAAAGACTCAATTCAAGATTGTCCTTGGTAGACTTGGCAAGAAAGGAGATATTCCAAAATAGTAATGCTCCTGTTTTAACAAAAAACGTTTGACTTAATAGAATAGATCACTTTGCTGGAAGGAGATTTTAGGTACTACAAGCTAGTTTTTAAAGTGAAAAATAACATTTCCAAGCCACACTCTTTTTTGTTTATACAATGCCTATGCAAGGAAATGCCATGTAACTTAGTAGATATTGCTAAGAGAGTTTTGGCCAGAAAAAAGGTCTCAGTCTTCCAGTATGCCTCAGGTCGTGGCTTTTTTCCTGTCTAAAGATGCATACTTGTACCTTTAGTCTATTGTCACAGTAAGTTTTATCAGTGATTTCCAGGGAAGTAGAGAGGGTAAGTGCATAAGGAACTCTAGCTGAGCATTATTAGAAGATTGCCATGTTGCTGAATCATGCCACTAAATATGATTTCTTAGCATCAGCATGTGTAAAGAACTACACAGTAAGCATACCCAGACTTCTGATGATCGAGTGTTAGCTAAATATATGCTTAGCATTATGCTGTACAGTCATGTTTGGAGACGATAGGGTATTAAGGGGAATTTATAATGTGCCACATTAAAGTTTGATGGTGCAGCTATATCAATATTAATAGATCTGTACACAGAAAGAGTAGCTGTTTGTTTGTTTGTTTGTTTGTTTGCTTTAATGGTCTGTTCATGCCTTTTCCTCATCATGTGTCTGGAATGTCTTGTTTACCTGTGGTATATTAGATGACAGAAGGAAAAAAGCCCAGTGTTTTATCTAGTATTAAAATGACCTCCTTTTAGTGGATTACAAAGCATTCACAGATTTCCCTTTTATAGGCTTCCATTTACACAATTACAATTAATGCTGCTTTAAATGGTTGGGTAAGCATAAGAAGCCTTGTAATAACATCTGTGGCACATGAATGTTAAACAGCCATCTTATGAGACTCTTAGCTTCTCAGCTGCTCCCTCAAATCTTTAAAATAATTTGCATGAACTAATGTCAGCAAGTGTCTGAAAGGATTAAAAATAGAGTTTCCTAGTGTGGGTAACTGTTTTAGCATTGGCAGTGTGCGCACACACGGACACACAGAGGTCTCTTAAGGGCAAGTAAAAGGTTTCCCTCCTCCGAACATAAATGTTATTTTTAATTCCTGATGTTAATCCTGTTTAACAATGACATCAGTCCGTGGCATATTTTGTCATGAGATGCTGAGAGTTCTCAAAACTGGCCCAGTTTAGCAGAGGTACTGCTGCTGCTCTCAACACTGATATGATGAGCAGTTTAAAGTTATTGAAGAGATCAATCTATTTGTTTTTGAACAATAGCAACAACATTTTTCCTACATTTTCCTTTTCAGCTATCTTGTCCTTAAGTACATTCCATGCTTAGCAGCTGCCACAGCTGAAATAGAAACATGAGGAGATACACCAAGTATGCTAATGAAATGATGGGGAAGTGTGACTCCATCATTATTAAATTACCTACTTAGGGCAGATGCCCTTGTCCTGCTCCCTATTGGTAACAGTAATGGGGCCAGAAATATGACAGGAGGATGAACATTTGAGGCCTGCTAGATGGATACTGTGCTCTTCTGATGTACTGAACCCCAAATCAAAGGGCTCTTGGCAGCACAAGTAAATGAAATAAAGATGACTCATATCTAAGACCTGTATTTTCTAGCATTTCCTTTGTTAGACAGCTGATTCAGCCTGTACTACCAACCCATGAATTCTATCACCATAATTGTGGAGGTGATGATGAAGCAATAAAACAGATATTTGACAGAAAAATAATGAGAATGGTATGATGGGAGAACCTGGCTCTTAGGGGAGTTAACTCAGCTTTGCCTGAAGTCTTAACCCAGTGTCTTCTTATTTAGAGAGGCTGCCTTTATGGAACATTTGCCAGAACCAGCAGGCAAGTCAAATAAGGACTCTTCTCCAGATTTGCTGGCTTTTGCTACAAGGCAGTGTAAATGAAATTGGCTCAAAAGGCCCCAAAGTGTATGTCTCATAGACTAGTGCCATTCTTCCTGGTGTGGCATGCTGACAGCATGGAGGGCATCCAAGCAACTCCACAGGAATAGCAGCACCTATGCTGACCATATAAGAACAGGGCCTAGGCTAATATTTGTTTTATGTAGCAAAGAGAATTAGATATGTATGTATGTTGCACCAAAACCAGCCAAGAATCTTGTGCAGCATTACAGACTAGCACATGAGTACATTTTCATGGCCCAGAGTGCACTTTATCAAATGCATAGAACTTGGTGGGTAGATACAGAATATCCTGGGTGTGGGAAGAAAAGCTGGAGCTCAGTGGCGGAGCATGTGCTTTGCATGCAGAAGGCGTCAGGTTCAATCCCAGTGTCACCAGGTAGGGCTGGAAGGCTCCTGTCGGAGAGCCCAGAAAGTAGCTGTGTTTAATACTGGGCTAGATGGCCCGATGCTTGAGCTTAATATAAGGCAGCTTCTTATATACAATACCCACATGTCATTCCTAATCTTATGTTGGTGAGGCAAAACACCCTGGTCATATGCAGAGCAGCCCGAGAGGGTGACATACTCCTGATGATGGGTAAGTTGCAAGGTCAATAGCACTGCAAATACTTAATGGCAGACATTTCTTTCTGTAGTTCAGGGTAGGCAGACTTCAGGCTTCTTGGACTAGCTGTTTTGTTCGTTATAGAACCCTGAGGTCCGCTATACAGAGGGCCACAAGAAATGCTCTTGCAATCGAACACAGCAGGGCTAAGCATAATGGATGCATTTATGCCAGAATAAATGTAGAAACATAGAAATCAGAAATCAGTGAGTCAGAAGGGGTTTCCTGGGCCATCTAGTCTGTCCCTTGGCTCTAGCCAGCTCCAATCATGACATGCCTACCTTGTGCATGTCCAGCCTGTCCTTGAACACCCTCACCGATGGGGCTTCAACCACTTCCCGTGGATGTAGAGTGCAATGATAGTGAGTTTAAAATCAAAGCAGCGCAGACTCAGGGTTGTTTTATGTCAGTGTTATTTTTTGCCCTGACGTATCAGGGATATAAATTGGAAGTACGGAATGGAAGGTTGGGGTGTGGAGAAAGATAAATGATAGTTGTGTGTTTCAGAAGTGTTTACTTGGGGACTCCCATAAAATCATGACATACAAGTTTTAAAATTAATGATATCACTGGACTGATGTGCAAAATATGTGAGTGAGAGTTTTCGCCAATTGCCTTTATTATGCAAGCTTTGCCTAAAGCCACAGACAGTGTCCTCTTGGAGCCAAAAGAAAGCAAATTTGCAGACAGGCCTTGCATAACACAGCCCTTTGTAAGGTTCAGTGAGTTCCCTGGTTGGAGCATGAAAGAGAGTTGTCACAACTTTTCATAGAGTTATCTCTCTGGCTTCCTGCCTCTTTGAGTGTCATGTGGCCCTGTTTTGCCCCCTCTTTTCATCTGACACCAAACCCTTGGGTTTCATATTCCCACCCCTTCTTAGAAGCCTGCCATTTGGCTGTCCTACAAAAGATAAGATGGGTTTCCTGCTCCTTGTCTCTGAGATTCTGGCTAGTCTCCTGCTTCCACAGCCTTGGTGCCTCAGCAATTCCTTTCCCCTCCACCTCAGCATATGATCCAGGATCAGCTCCCATCTCTCCTTGGGGCACGTGTGCAAGGGTGACATGTCTAGTGCTTAAACAAAGTGGCCAGGCGAACACAGAAGCAATCAGTAGGAGGCCTGCGTGACAGAGGTTTTCATTTTGGGTTGGTTGTGGGTTGGTTGTTGGTTTGCTTTTACTTGGTTATTGTTAAACTAGTCTGAAACACTTGCCATTCAACTGCAGTTGATCCAGACAGGCAAATTCTGATTTATTTTCTCTGTTCCCGGAGAAGTGCAACATTTGCTAATGAATTCACACTTCACAACCTGCTTTGAACCTCTGTCTCCCTCCTTCCCATGGGCTGTTCTTTAAAATAAAAAGAAAACAACATTTTCTAGAATATTAGACTCCAATAATAGACTCTAATAATACCAGTCGGAAAGGCCAGTTCTGGTATTCACTGTATGTTCATTGCAATGTCATAAGCTATTGGCCACATTGCATGTTAGGGAGCAAGAATTCTGCTTACCGTGTTAAGTAAATGGGAGCCAGATTATTATAAGATGTTGTGCTATTTTTTCCTTTTGTTCTCTTACTATGTGTTGTCTCAGCTATAAGCATGAATTCTTTATCTTTTTTAGCATACTTATTTGCTAAGTGATACTTGCACCATGCATAATTCAGAAGTTCTCTGTTTTCCTGATATTTCCAGCAAGTGGATGACTCGTTATTATTTAACATATTTATGACCACTGGAGAAATATATTATTTATTTATTTATTTATTAAAACATTTCTATGCCGCCCCTTGCCAAGGCCTCGGGGCGGCTTACAACATCGAATACAAAATACATTAAAACAATTATCTCATTGTTGTGCTGTTGTTGTTGTTACATTGCATTTATATCCTGCCTTTTTTCCTCTTATGAGGAACCCAAGGTGGACCCATTTTATCCTCACAACAACAGCCCTGTGAGGTAGGTTAGGCTGAGAGTGAGTGAGCCAAAGTCACCTAGGGAGTTTCATGGCCAAGTGGAGACTAGAATCTAGATCTCCCGAATTACAGGCCAACATTCTCACAACTCTACCACACTGGCTTTCATTATAGCAATTATTTTGCTATATTGTTCTATACTTTGATATATAAAATTACAACAGTTTTGTCACTCCCTTCTGCCCTGCCAGAAAGCATGCAACAGGGCTATAGATAGTTGTATCCTACAACCCCGGAACATTCCGACTCAGGAGGCTAGACAGCCCTGCCTGTTTTTATTTACCAAGGTTTTTGTTAGAAAATGTGCAAGCAATGCCCTCCAACTTTAATTTTAGAATAAACATAGAAACAGATAAACAGATCGAGTCAGAAGGGGTCTCCTAGGCCATCTAGTCTGACCCCTGATTCCAGCAGGCTCCACTCACGGCATGCCCATCATGTGCATGTCCAGCCTATCTTTGATCACCCTCACCGACGGGGCCTCAACCACCTCCCATGGAAGCCCATTCCACACCCTCGGGGTCCTAACTGTCAGAAAGTGCTTCCCGGCATCCAAATTGAACCTTGGTTCCCTGAGCTTTGCTCCATTGGAATGTGTCCTGCCCTCCACTGCAGGGGGGGAAAGGTCATGACCCACCTCTGCATGGCACCCCCTCATATACCTGTATGTCTCTAACAGGTCTCCCCTGAGTCTCCTTCTTTCAAGGCTGAAAAGATCCAATTCTCTCAGTTTCTCCTCATATGGCTTACATGTGAACTAGCCATCATTCTAGTGGCCCTTTGCTGCACTGATTCCAACCCTGCTATATCCCTCTTGTAATGAGGGGCCCAGAACTGAACACAATACTCCAGCTGCGGGGACACCAGAGTTGTATAGAGTGGCAGTAATACCTCTCGATGTAGAAGCCACACTTCTGGCTATGCATCCAAGGATGGCATTCACCCTCTTGGCTGCTGTGTCACACTGCTGGCTCATGTTTAGCCTGTAGTTGACCAACACCCCAAGATCCTTTTCACAAGTGCTGCTCTCCAGCCACTTGTCCCCAAGCTGTACTTATGACACCCACTCCTAAGCACCAAGTGCAAGACTTTGCACTTGTCTGCATTGAACGCCATCCTGTTGTCTCCTGCCCACTTCCATAGTCTTTCCAGATCCTTCTGGATCCAGAGGACCTATTTCTCAGTGGTGACCACCCCCCCTCCCCATTTTAGTATCATCTGCAAGTTTGTCCAGCAGACTTGTAACCCCCTCCTCTAGGTCACCGATGAAAAGATTTAATAGGTTTGGTCCTGGGGGACCCCGCTCATCACTGTCCACCATCCTGTTGATTCCCCACTAATAGTAACCCTCTGCTTTCAGTCCATCATCCACCGGACAGTGCTTTGGTGTATCCCAAAACTCCTCAATTTCTCAACCAGGATATCATGTGGCACTTTGTCAAAGGCCTTGCTGGAATCCAGGTAAACCACATCCACTGCATCCCCTTTGTCCAGCCACCGTAAAACCTTGTCACAGAATTCCACAAGGTTTGCCTGGCAGGACCTGTTTTTGCAGAAACCATGTTGTGTGGCCCCCAACTTCCCTTCCCTATCTAGGGACTCCAGAGCATTTCCTATTATGAGCCTTTCCATTGTCTTTCCCACAATGGATATAAGGCTACCCTGCCTGTAATTCCCCATGTCCCCTCTGTTACCCTTTTTGAAAACTGGGACCACTGATGCCACCCCTCCAGTCTTCTGAAACCTCACCTGTTCTCCACAAGGACTCAGAAATGGAGGCCAGCAGATTATAAAATAAGTGCAGATAAATTATTGTATTTCAGAATTTTATAGACATGATTTATATGTATTTTTAAACCATCTAACACATATTTTTGTGACTGTAGATGTGGACTTAATACCATTTTATAAATGTCCCATGATCCTAAACAATCAGATATTAGGAAATTGTTTTAGAAGAGTCCTGTTCTATTGATAATATTTTGTCATGAAGTTTTGTGTAAAGAAGGTTTTGAGGGTTAAATCATAATATCATAATATAGAAGAAATGGGATCTTTTAACTAAGCCATAGTCCAATTAATGCAATTTGTGATCTAATATATATATGTATGTATGTATGTATGCAAGTTTAGTGCCAAGTAAACCCTTTTCCATCATGTAAAATTTATGCCTCAATTCTTGGCTTTTTATTTTCTAAATATATTTAAATAAAATGTTTCTAGTAGTGAATTTGTTGAAATAATATCTTAATTGGCAAGAATTGACATAATTTGTTTTGCTTTGGTTGTGATATTTTCCCCAAAGAAATTCTGCTAGACGAAGATAACTGTGATTTCTCTCCTTAGAGTGACAATTTCATTATGCAGTAATTCATAGCTGTGTATATATAAAACACTCATCTTATGACATAGTCATTTAAGATTTTCCTTACTATTGTGAAGCCCACAACCTCTTCTGTGAAAACTAAGAATTTGGGTGAATTGTTTCATTGATTAGGTACAGTATTTGGAATCCAGAAAATCCCCATCTGTCATGGTATGTGCTGCAGTTAGCAATTACTAATACATGGTTGTCATCTTTTGATCTTGACAAACATCCATTCGTTGGCAAGTAACAGTTTTTCACATAAGGCTTGAAACTTGTGCTTTCGGGTAGGTTTTCTTTTTAATTGGATGTATTTGCCTCACTCCTGCCAAATGCATTGGAAGGAGAAATGCATGCTAATTGAAGAGTAAATTATTTTGTCATATTCATTTGATAAATATTTGCCCCCACCCCCCAAATTTGGATGAAAATAGTCATATAGGAAAGCTGGTTTAACTTGTTCTTCAACATCCAAAAATTTAAAATTCACATTAGAAAATGCTCAAATGATTTCTTCCCCAAATTACTTGTATGTTTTATTGTTAAACTCATATGGAATAAATGGTCGTACTGTGGTATACTAATGAAGTGTTGTCCAGTTGCAGAGTTGTTTGAACAATGTCACCTTAAGCTTATATGAAAAACACAAGGCACAACTTACTAAGATGTTCCGCACTTAGAAATGCCAGTGATTTCAGTGGCACAACTAAGCACAATTATAACTATCCCACTGAAATGAATGGGACTTTGGCTGGCTTGGCTCAAACTGTGTAATAGTTTCATAAAGAGGTTTTCTGTTGAAGCACTCCACAACTTGGACAACTCATGAAGGTTCCAGTAGATAGACACTGATTGCTTCTTGGCTCTAAATTTTTGTACAATTTATATTGTCCTGCTGGCCACTACCTTCTTTCATGAATAGACATGGGAGCTGGAAAAGAAGAAAGCAAAAGAGGCATGCAAAAGATGGGGGATTGCTGACAGTGAGGTCTGTTGTCTTATCAGTGAGGATCCATGGCATCACAGGATACATGGTGACCACGGTATAATAATAAACATCTAGGCACATTGCTTGTAACTATTTTACTTATGCAATACAGTGGTAGAGAACCGAATCTAGTGCATGATAAAGCACTTTAGCCAAGAGGAGTTTGTCTGGCCACACTGCATTAATGAGAGGAGTTGATGGCAAATTAGGATGCAGTATATGAATACGGATCAGCTCAATTAATTCAATGATCATAGTAGAAAATTAACTATCTTGATCCATCACTTTCATTAAATTTAATGCTGTTTCCGCAATGCTCTCTTTCTTGCGCACAAGGCTTAATAGCAAGCTTGTAACAAGTTTTGTTTGTAACAAGTTTTTCCTTATATCAAACAGCCAATTCCTTAACAGTTTTACAACTATAAATGGAGGTCAATGCTAGTGGATCTGGAGTACCTGCTCCTCAGTTGTAGCCACTGCCCCCATTTTAGTATCCTCTGCAAATTTGACAAGCAGACTTGTTATCCCCTCCTCCAGGTCATTGATGAAAATGTCACTGTCCCATTTTGAACAAGCTGAAGTTTTTGATTTTCAGAGGCAGCTCCATGCATCCATATATGCCCAGCCGCCCCTTGAGATCAGCGGGGGAGGCCCTTCTCCGGGAACCCTCCATGAAAGAAATTAGGAGGGTGGGTACTCGGAGGAGGGCTTTCTCTGCGGTGGCGCCTAAGTTATGGAACGCGCTCCCCAGAGAGGTCCGCCTGGCGCCGTCGTTATTTGTTTTTCGGCGCCAGGCAAAGACCTTTTTATTCAAGCGGCATTTTAACTGTTAACATTATTGGTTTTATCTGGCCAGGGTGGCTTATTTTATACTGTATTGTGGTATTTTAATTTAATATTTATATTTTTAATTTATATTATAATTATTGTGAGCCGCCCCAAGGCTTCGGCGAATGGGGCGGCATAAAAACGTTTAAATAAATAAATAAATAAATAAATAAATAACACATGCAGTAATTTAGGCAAAAGGTTACTGAACATGGATAGCTATAGCTGTGCTATCTAGATAAAGATGTAACTGGTGCATCGACCTAAGTGGTGAAACATATTCCATGCTATGGAGCCCATCTTTGTTGGAAGAACATGCCGAAGCCATGAACCTGGTCCTTTGGGGGAAGGCAGGAACAGGTCTCAAGGCACTCATCCAGGTAGGCAAGCCACTCAGCAACAGTGCCTTCATCTTGTCTGGATTGAGTTGCAGCTTATTGGCCCTTCTCCAGTCTCTTACTATGCCTGGGCACTGATTCAGAGTGGCTGCTGCTTCAGCTGGATTTGATGAAAATGGGACATAGACCTGGGCGTCAGTTTCACACAGATGTTGAGCAGCACGGGAGGCCTGTGGAACCCCATAGTGTGATGGCAAAGACATGGAGTCTGTGGTCTGCCTTGTACTACGAATTCAGATAGTCAGCCTGTCCACCTAACCCTAGAATCAGAATATTGTCCTGGGTGATTTTTTTCCTAAAGAATATGGATACTATTTTAAATAAAGCAGCAAGGGATTTGGCTGAGTTTTCAAATGTCTTAAGAACATTTAGAGTAGGATACCCAACCTTTTCTCAGAGAGATCAAACAATCAATTTATTATAATTTTTATTGCCAAAAATGACCTGGGAAGTATTAAAAAGCATGTCTTTACATCTGCAGCTACTAAATTAATTGCGTTTTAACATAAGCTGATTTTTCAAAGCAGGTAACAAAGATAACACCTGCATAACAGTGCTTGAAATTTAAACCCAACTCTCAGTGTTGGAATTTTTTCATTAGTTTGTTGCAGTGAACTTTAGGCTTTCTATATTCAAGGGATCCTTTCACATGGACCCTTTTCCCAGCAAGTCTGGCATGGTTGTTGTGATGGGTGTATAGCTGGGAGAGCACCAGCAAGATTCATAATCACACTGTGTGATGTCCTTTCTAGAACTCACCTGGTATTCTTTTCTGACTGCACGTTACATAGAAGGATCAGTCACGGTGGGCAAGTGGTCTTTATTGCAGCTTGTCCACAAATACTGTTTTTTATTGAGGAATTGCTATTTAAGCTTCCAGCAATTCCTTAAAATTCTCTGGAACACTGTTTGAGAACCAATGTGCCATCCGCTATGTACTGTCATCCTTTCTGTGAGGATTTCAGAGGAATAGAAAGCAAGATTTCAGTGTATCTTTACAACAACTCTCTGGGGTATGTTTCTTTATCTTTACTGATATTGACACAACCTCAGTCTTCAGTGCAAAAGGGCTGCTGGGTTAAGATGAGCAATAATGACTTGATCTTGGCCATCATGACTGAGCAGGAATGTGAAATATCTGTATGCAGTGTACTAGTGGCTCTGTTAAACTGATTGTCCCTCAATCTGCAAAACACTAACCGTTAAAAACAGTGTTTAACTGTTTTAAAACACTGTGGATGATTGCAGCTGGGATGAGAGACATCTTCAGAAGCTTCTCCATATATCCACTGAAGAGAATGGATTCTTCATCCTGCCATCCTTAGTGTCTATGATACTCTCTCCATATGTTGTTTCAAATGCCATAGCATGGGAAATCACCGAGTGACCTGGCATGGGCACGCCTGGAGTTTGTCAATGCCAGTGACTGCATTCATCTCTTCTAAATTCTAGTACACATGTTTAACAAGAAGCCATTACCAAATGAGTTTGTCTGGTTTGGTATTGCATTTCTTGGTTTGATAAAGGGTTTCACAAGTTAAGAATAAAGGTTTAGAAGGAGAGCAGAGAAAAGTACAAGTCGGCAGAAAATAATTTCTGATACGTACAATGGAAGTCAGTATTTATTTCATGTCCATTTACTTCTAAGTAAATGCCACTATGTGTGTGCATATTTTTGGAGATTTCTCCCTGGTGAATAAACATATGAATTATGCTTTCATTTCTTGTCTTTTATTGACAGAACTTGTCTTCCATTTTATTTTTGTTAGGCAGGAAAATCGCATGGCACAGAATATAATTTATCAGCCATTTTGATTAAAAATATGTATGCAAAACATATCTGGATGCATTAGCCAGCTAGACGTTGCATTATGGAGGTATTCACCTACTTGCAAGTAGAAGAGGAGAGCCAGCATTAGACTGAGATCCCGGGATCTTTGGGTTCTAGTCCCCACATGGCTGTGAAGCTCACTGGGTGACTTTGGGCCAGTCATTCACTCTCAGCCTCACCTACCTCACAGGGTTGTTGTTTTGGTGATAAAATAGACCTGTGTAAGCTGTCTTTGGTTCTTTGGTTCCTCACAAGAGAAAAAAGGGTGGGATATAAATGTAGTGCTATAATAATAATAGGGCAAAAGTGGGGAGGGGAATGTGCTTGTATGTTGTTCTCCATATGCCTTATTGCAGTTTCAAAATGTAGTGCTCTGTAAGTTAATTCAGTTGAGCGCACCTAGAAAGCGGAAGGCTGGGTGTGCGGGGGCACTGCACAAAGGGATTGCACCCCCACCCCCGCCATCCCTAGTCTCCCCAGGGCCGTTCTTATCCTCCTAACCACACTGGAATGAAAGCGGATTTTGGAGTTAGAACAGTTACAGCCCCGTGACTGTGTCATCCCAGCTTTCTTCTCTCATCTTTTGAGTTGCTGGAGTATTGAAGGGGATGGAGGAAGGAGGGTTGTAAGAGAGTATCCGACTGTTGTACAGAGGAGAAAAAAAGAGTAGCTGTACGTTCTAGCAACCAAAAGAAAACTCGTGTGCTGTTCCTTTTCCAGTTCGTTAAGGCAGGCATTTGACAGTGGCGCTTGTCACAGTGACAATGGCAATGACATTCTGCTGCTCTGCGTATTAGGCCTCTCATTCCGAAGTCTGCCTGCTTCACTCTTCAGGATCAGTTGCTACTTCTTTTAACAAGGCAGGCTGCGGGTGACCCTCGACGCACAAGCGTTTTGGTAAGAAGCGTTTTTTCCAAAATCAGCTGTTAAAACGGTATGTTTTCTGGAGTGGCTTCCCACCAGACAGCTGAAGGGAAAAGAAATGATGAAGCACTAAAAAAAAAATTTTTTTTTCTATGATCCTTTATTTCTGTGGGAACGGAAACTATGTTTTGAAGAGCTGGGACAGAATGTCATCACAAGCCACCATGATGTGCTGGCATTGTGAGGAGTCGTACTTTTGCAGCAACATAAATGTTTCACATCGTAAATACTTTGACTCCCTGAGGTTATAGCATCCTCAGCACTGAATGTAAGGTGAACAAACAGGACCTGCAGTTAAAAAGATCCTTAGCATAATAGTGTTATTGGTCATAATTTTCAGTTTTTACATGCTCTCCATCCACCAAAAAGGAGGGGGGAAAATGAGAAAAAGGTGGGGCAGGGGCTGGAGCCTGTTAGGATTTGATTACCAAAATACAGCACACTGATGAGAAACATAAACTGTCCCCACAGAGATGGTTAGAAAGGCATACCAATCAAAGCTCTTATGCTTGAAATTAGTATAAACATCAGTATGCAGAGTTTACATTTATGAAGGTCAAGGGAAACAAAGGTATGGAAACGAAAGTCAATCTGATTTTAAGAACGCGAAAACAAGAGACACTGCAAATGCTTTGCCTGTGATTCTAAGTCTGTTGTCTCTTAACCTTCTGTCCATGCAGAAGAGTTCAGTGTTTTACAACCTGTTTGGTTTTTCTTTGTTATGGCATTTTGTTCCCTGATTCGTGTAACACCAGGCTATGCCAGAAAGCTGTGCTACGGACATCGCATAGACATTCAGATGGAACTCATCTATATCTAATCGGGAAAGTGTCGCCCAGTTGTAACCAGTGGTCAATTACTATCATTCTTCACACATTAGAATGAAGAAGTTTCTCTCCTCATGGAAACTAAGGCCAGACCTTATTTAGCTCCAAAGGAAGCCCTCAGTCCAGCATACCCCTAGAAGAAATTCAGACAAATAGCTTTCATGACCTGTGAATGTATTTTATATATGTGGTTATGAAATGTGACTTGTTTCTGATTGGTGTTGCTGTCAAAACTACATTGCTACATGTTTAGCGATGAGCAAAATCATTGAAATCTTTGATGCCATGAGGAGGAAAAAGGAAACACCATAAGCATTCATTTGCAGAAATTCTGAGAAGCATCAAGTCTTTCTTACAGTTTTCCTTCTTAGTACCAAATCCACTTGGCAGCATATCCAGACCCTACGTACCAGAAATTATTTGGAAATTGCAAAAAAAAAAGTTTCTATAGGACAAAGCCATCTCTTTTCCATCATCCCAACTTGCATCCACTTCCCAACATGCAAGTTCAAGAAGTGGCAAAATATTCTAGGGAAGTTTTTACCCATGTAAACTAGGGATTCAAAACTAGCATTTTGATGAATAACTACAGAACAACCACCACCAGATAGAAATTGAACTGTAGGAACTGCCCATTTATTTTAAAAAGTGTTGCAACTAAAAAATGCCAAAGTAGGTGATAGGAAGAACACATTTATTAAACAAATAAGAAATTGCATGGAGCTCTTAAGATTTGATTTCAAAGCATGAATATTCAGGAAGCTTCTGTTTTCTTGCTTCAGCTTTTCAGCCATGGAGATACATTTTGCTAATGTATAAGGGGTTTGAGTCAGACACAGTTATACTTAAGGGGCCCATTTAAATCAATGAGGTCTGAATTAGTCATGACCGATGTCCAATATTTTAGTACTCTTATTTGATTTTGCTACTTCTTGGCAAGGAAGAAAGAATCCTAAAAATAAATGTTCCCAGGCCCAAATGGTCACAGGACAGATGTGCCCTTGAATTTCCACCAAAAATGTAGGCCTAAAGGCAAGTTTGCCCAGAGGCCTCAAGAGGTGGCCCATATCAGTTGCTGCTAGCTGTGAAGTCACGTCTGACCCTCTGTGACCCCATGGACAACACTCCTCCAGGCCTTCCAGGCCTTGGAGTCCACCCAAGCCCACACCCACCGCCCCAGTGACTCCATCTAGCCACCTCATCCTCTGCCATCCCCTTCCTCTTTTGTCGTCAATTGTACCCAGCATTAGGCTCTTCTCCAGGGAGTCCTTCCTTCTCATTAGGTGGCGACTACAACTAAATTGCATTCCAGCCCTTTGCAATTATCACTTACAAGTAACAGCAAAATAGAAAATGGATTGGACACCATATATCAACTCTAGAATAGAAATGAGAAAAGACATAGTTGCTAAACACAGATTAAATGTAATGTATGTTTTGATCCTAGGATTGCAATTCAAAGCAAACTTGATGGGAAGTAAGCTTCATTGAACCCCATGATATTTACTTGCAAGAAAATATGGTCAGGATTATATTGCATAAGAAATGTATGCAACGTTTACACACTGTGTGGTGTTTTTATTGCTACCACCAAACCTTGATTTTGATATCTTTGCAGAAGTTTGCAGTTCCAACACAGCTGCTGTGTTGAAGTGCAGCTTAGGTTGGCAGGTAGCTAAATCTATATGCCATGTGCCGAAGTCACATTATGTTCTGAAGTGAAATAGAGAACCCAGCTTCCATTAACAATTGCATTATTGCCATTCCACTTTTTAAAAGGACATCATTTCCATGATGCAGAGGGCAGCATTTGGTTTTTAGTTATACAGACGTTAACAAATCTAGCTTTACAATGATGCTGACAACACCATCGGATTAAAGACGTTCAGCACAGCCTGGACAACAGAGCTGCCTGAGTATATATAACATAATTATATGGTCCATTTTCTATCCATTGCTTCTGTGCAAGAAGAGGAAGTTTATAAATGCTGCTCATTGTCAGTGCAAATCTGCAGTGAAGTGAAATTCTGAATGATACATTATAGATGAGTGTACCTGAGGGGGCTGAGATGACTGCTATCAGATCTATGCGATGCTAGAGTTTGAAAAGGATGCCTGGAGAAAAGGAAGTCTTTAATAATTAACCAACCTGTATATGGGATGGGGAGGCAGCACTGGCCTACATACCGCCAGCATTTTCATTTATGTCAAAGGCAGTGCATAGAATGCATGGTAGTTGCAAGTCGCACACACCAGAGGAGGCTGGGGTGTAAATACTCAAACGCTGTTTTGTACCTTCTTGCTTACCCAAGTGCTTTGTATCTCTTTTCTTCTATTCCAGTGGGGTACAGTTCATGCAAGGTGAAGGATATGTTAGTCAACTTTACGAGACCTCAGTGCATAGGGCTCATTATACTACAAGTGACATTCATATTCTCTTCAGAAAATATAGTGGTGCTGATACTGACGTATCTGTGACAAAACTCACTCTGTTGATGGCCCTTTCAGGAAGGAATCACAATACATTATTTCAGTTGCCTCTATGAAAATCTCTCTTGAGGTGCTTTTCCCTGTAATTGTGGATTATTCATTGCAAGATGCCAGCTATATTTTCATCATTTTCACAAAGCATGTACAGCATGGTTTGTAATGGAAATGATGTTGATATTATGATGGTTGGATCTGGATTCTTTGTTGGCTTGGAAACAAATTTTTCCTGAGGAAAAATCTGGATGAATTGTTGGGATTCTCTTAGGCAGAGCTTCCTGTGGATTTCTAAAGTGAAACCTTATTTTTATCTGCTGTGATAACTCCCATCTGGGTTGAGAGCCCTTTTTGTGAGCCCTTCAAAATACTAAAACATTATGTGACAATAAACAACATTGTCATCAGCTTCAGGTAGCACTTAGGGGGCTCAACTAAAGTTTTGGCCTATTTGCCACCTCTGTTGCATTAAGTTGGAGGGTGGATTGTCAGGCATGTAAGGAATGCCAGCATTTGAGCAGCAGATTTTGCTTCTGACCATGCTTGGATTTCACTACTGCTTTTGCTTGTTGTGGCTTTGATCACTTTGAAAAAGAAACATCACTATTTGCCTGGTTCCAGTCCAGTCCCAAATCTAAGTTTTATCCATTTGCTCTTGAAATAACCTCCAGAGGGCCCCCAACCCCCTGGAGCAGATTTGGAGGGTGCCTGAGGTGGTAGCCTCCACTAGCATTATCAGTGTTTAAGCCTACCCTTGATGTGTAGCTCGCTCTTTGAGTGCTTCCTTCACAACACCATGATAGACTTCACCCTTGTGCTGATTCATGCCTTCCTGTCCATGGCTCAGTTTGTGGTCTACATGTGCATGTAGCTTTTTCTTCCTACCTGCCTTTGGCCCTCAGGCATATTCCCCAGCTTGCTCTTACACTGCCTGTGTCTACACTACTTCACTAAGCACTTCCAGGCTTGCCTATAAATGGATGGAGTGGATTCGCCTTTGCAAGCTAATCAGACTTAGGCTGCTTCATGACAGCATTATTCCAATAGAACTTACTGGGAGGGAGGGGATGGTGGCCCATTTCCCCCAAGAGGGCCCTCAGAATACTGCATGGAGCAATGTGGCATTGTTCCCAGGGCATTTTGGGAGAAAACAGGAGTTGCCAGCAGGTGGCTGTCAAAAGGAGGCCCAGCAGGGCCACATTTAAAAACACCCAAAAATCTCTTATAGCCCCTGTTGCTTTAGCCATGATGGGTGAGCAGCCATATGCTTCAGGCCCTGCCCTCACCATATTGTGCCTCTGCTCCCAGCTTGCCCTCTTCTCACCTTTCGCTGCAAGTCCATCGCTCACGAAAATATGTGGCTCGTTTTCTCAAGAGACTTTTTTTTAGTAGGAAACACCAATAAATAGGAGCTGGCAGAAATCCATTAGCCTATTTGTAGACCTTTTTGGAAATTTCATTAACTCTCGTAGACACTGATGGTTTTCTGTTACTATCGTTCCTACTATAGCCTTCCCCTTTTAATAAAAGCATCCCTACCAAGAAGAACTTGACAGTGCAAGAATAACCATGAGAGAGCAGACACAAGGGGGGCAACCTTCTTTGCCAGTTCAACATGGGGGGATTCACTGGGGACTATTGGGGGCAGCATCTTAGCAGCAGTGTGGCAGCAAGTCCCCCCCCCCCCCCACCATATCACCTTCTCTGCTGGTAGAAACAATGGCACAGGTCTCTGTTTCCTGGTGGCCACAATTTCTTCCTTCTTGGGCCATGGCATCAAACATTCAAGAAAAGAAAACTCTGTAGTGGTCACTTCTACCTTCTATTTGGCTTCCCCTAGGCTTATAAAGACCCCCACCCCACCCCACACACATGTATTCACACACACAAGCACTGAATTAGCTTACCAGATTCTCCAGATCTGAATGCCACAGCATATCGGATCAGGAAACTCCACCATCGCCAGCAGAGACCTCATTTTAAACCCATCAATAAATAGCATCTGTATTTCAGCTATTCATTATGTCCCTTATTATTTGCTTTTCTAGCGAACAGTTTAGAATTTAATACTTGAGCAAGCCAGGGAGTGTTGGCACGAGGAAGTGTACTTATGAACATGCCAGAGAGTTGGCATATCATTTGTTTGTAAAAAACCTGTTTCAAATTAATACCGTTCAATTCTGGCAAGTAAACGGATCCCCCCTTTTTTTTAGTCACAGCAGACAACCACGTACCAAACATTAACTTCCCATGGATGTTCCTGATTATTTGAATGTCTAAACAAGTAGCAAGCATAGCTTTATTTACAGATACCAGGGAAGTGGGAGCATTTTCCTCCAATTCTGACAGTTGCTTGCACTGGTGTACGTGCACACCGTAAAAGTGGCAGGTAAATGGTTGCCTGTATTCTCCCACAGTAAGTGAGCTATTAATGCTGTTTTGCTTCTGCAAGAGAATGTGCCACGCATTTCTTCTGCACATGCCCGTTTCGGGTGTTTTGTAGACTTTCCTCTCCTCGGCCATTACAGACTTCTCCCTACAGCCAGGGCAGGGAGTGCCGGCATGGTATCCCTCGCAGCATTCCTGACTGTGGCCGTGCTGGCAGAACCTCAGTGAGAGAAATCCAAAACTTCTGAAGGCCCCCCTTCTGCTCAACATGGTGTTGCACAGCATTTCTGTGTCGCACCATTGCTTGTCATAAAGTCTGTACATTGGCCTAAGATACTCATTTTTCGCCATTCTTTTGCAAAAGCTGCTTCTAGGAGGCGGAGTTTCATCGTGGCATTAGCATGGAAGCCTAGCATACAGCAACTGTGGCTGAAAAATAAGAAGGTACCACCAAGCACAAGAATCCTGGCTCTAAATTACTGTGCAAAAATTACTTTGGATCATTCAAAGGCATGCCTAGCCTGGCCCGAGTTCTGAGGGGGCAACTGAAATGAACATAGACTGTTTTCTGCTGGGAAGAGTTTTGGTTATGAATCAGACTCAGACCTTGGATTTGCAACATTAACAGTCAACTACACTGCAGGACTGCCATACGCTATGGTTGCTTGGCACCCAACCTGTGCTAGGGGTCTCTGTGGGGTAGTTGTGAATTAATCAGAGCTTAACCTGCAGTATTCAATGTGAAATAAACTCCAAGGCTGTCATAAGTTCACTCTCTTGAAGCTACAGCCCTTTGGAAAAATGAAATGTATTTGCTTCAGAATCTGTACTAAAATAGTTATATTTAAATAATATGTCAATAAGAACTAAATTAGAAAAAGCAGGAATACTTCTTGCTGCTGCCTTTGAGAGTTTCAAGGGGTAAAGTTCTGCTCAGTCCTGTCTACATTAAAAAATTGGCTTTGATTTCTGTTAGCAGCTTTCACTTTAAATAATTGGACTATTACCAAAAACTTTGGGGTTACCTCTAGTTTGCTATACCTTTCTCTTGCACATGAATTCTGTTGTTCTGGTTATATAACTGCAGCACTCAGAGGACAAAATCAATGCTATTTATGAAATATTTTAATTGCTGCAACAAGATTTCTGAAAATAGTTGACACTAAAAGAGAGAGGGAGGGAGGGAGAATTCATCCCACCACATTTCTCCCTTCTGATTATTTAGAACATGATTACTATGTTGTTATATGATGAATGAATGCCCTTCAAAATAGCCTGTCCTTTACAGCACTGCTTCAAGTTTTGCAAAATGAAGGCTGGCTTCCTTCTTAGAATCAATCCACTCCATAGAAGCTCTTCCTCTTCTTCCCTAGCATGGTTGTCTTCTCCAATGAGTCTTGACTCCTCGTGAAGTGCCCAAAGTATGATAGTCTCAGTTTCATAATTTTTGCTTCCAGGTAGGTCTTGCTTTCAAGTGTAAGGATGTTTCACTGGAGACCAAGGCAAAGATCATCCACATTAATTGTATTCCTGATCATTATGTATGGGTGGTGTATTTGAAACATGGTGCTGGAGCAGAGTTTTGGACAGGCAGAAAGATGAGCAAGTGAATTCTAGATCAAACAGAACCAGAGTTTTCCCTATATGCAAAAATAATGAAACAGAGGCTGTCATATTTTGGACACATGAGAAGGCAAGACTCACTGGAGAAGACAATCATGCTAGGAAAAACTGAAGACCAAAGAAAAGGAAGGCCAAATGTACGATTGATTAACTCCATGATGAAAGCCACAGTCTTGAATTTTCAAGAGGTGAACAGGGCTGTGATGCCTAGGACATTTTGGAGGGTTCACTGATAGGGTTGCCATAACTTGGAGATGATTGATGGTACAGAACAACAACAACAAAAGTTCTGGCTTGATTTGAACTAGGACCATCTTCATCTTTGTATCAGTTTGGGATATTCACAAAGCTCTTCTCCAGCACCATATTGTTTTTTAATGTTCAGCTGCAGTTTCTCTTTTGCACTTCCTTATTTCACTTTCTTCAGGAGTTGCTTCAATTAATTTCTGCTTCCTGCCAGTAGTATGGTATCATACCAATTTTCACTTCTTCCTCAAATTCTAATCCATGTTTCCTCATAATATGTTCTGCATACAGATTGAACAGATGGGAAGATAAAATGAACCCTTGTCTGATACCTTTGCTGATAGAACACCATTCTGTTTTGCCATAGTCTGCCCTATCAATATTCTTGTCCATTGTTCAGGTGATGATCAAATGCTGGGATGAACAAATGCTGAGACACACTCTTTTCTTAGAACTATCCATAGCTTCTCATGAACCACAAAGTCCAAGACTTACCTGTAGTTTAGTAAGTATGGACTGATTTTCTGAAATCCTTTGCTATATTCCCGTAGTTGACATATATTTACAATTTAATCTTGAGCGTCTTTTGCTTTTCAGAATCCAGCCTGAATTTCAGGCATTTCTTGCTCCATATCGGGTAAAAATCTTTGTTGCAATGTTCAGCATTACTTGCACAGGAAATTAGTGCAATGGTCCCGTAGTTGCTACACTCCTTAACATCTCCTTTTTTTTTGGGATTGGAATGCATACTGAACATTTCCAGTCTGTAGGCCATCGTTTTTCATATTTGTTGGCAAGTGCTTTTTAGTACTAAGAATGATTCAGTCTCTGTAGTTAGGAATCATTGCATTGGTACCGTATTTACTCTAGGCGCTTTATTCCAAGTGCTTTCAGAGCAGGTTTTCCTTTACTTTCTAATATTGCAGGTATTTTCGAATAGGTTCCTCTTCAAAGGAGTCTGTCATCTTTTTATCTTAAGTATAGTTCTTCCACATATTGTTTCCATCTTCTCATCATTTTATCCTGGTTAGGTAGTATGTCCCCCTGTTTGTTTTTCAGCATTCCTAAACTATTTTTGAATTTCCTTTTGATTTCTTGGATATTCTTGACGAGTGCACTTTCATTTCCACTTTTGTTCTACTTTTTTTGGTCACGGTAATCATTCTTTTTGTTTCTGTGTGATTGTAACTTTTCAGCAACTATCAGGATTATGATCCTATTTCTGTCACCTTTTGCTTCTCACCTCTCCTTAGGAAATGCCAGCCACTAGACTTCCTTTCAGCTTTGATCTAGTTGCATCATTAGCAACAGCTGTATTTGTATTTGTCCTATCTCTTCCCCAGTGGATACTTGAGTGCTTTCCAACTTGAGGGTGTCATCTTCTGGCACTCTCTTATTTCATTTTTGATTGTTTATTATAGAGTTTCCAAGGTAGGAAATATTCAGAATTAGTTTATCATTGCCTTCTTCAGCACAGCAAAACCAGAGTTAGCTTGAGCATCATTGCTGTTGTCTGTGAAATATCTTTCATCAGTGTAACCTTCAGCTACTGCTGCCCTTCAAGGGTTTTTCACCGCATCACCATTAGAGGTATCCATTTTTTATGCTGATTTTACTGTTACTCCTGGGCAGGGTGGATGCATCTAAGTCCAGTATCTGTGCTTCGACCATTCTGCCTTGAGTAGTCTTGATAGGAGACCAGACTAGTGAGACACTCTGTCCTCCTGATGACATTTCTTCCAGCTTGTCTAAAACTCTCAGTCCCCCCTCACCATGTTATGGTGTGCATACAAGAGGGAGAATTAATATATAGGTCCTGGAAATTTCCTTTCAGTTACACCTTTCATTTGATAAAAATCAAGTTTCTACTATTACAAAACTACACACACATGCCTGCACACACCGTACTTACCTCAAGTATCTCAGGAGCAGTTGAGTGTGACAGAACATCTGCTGGTAGGACAAGCATGGAGATGAACCAGAGTCCCTTCCTCCTTTTGGCTTCCAGGGCACAATCCTTCACCCTGACTTCCCTGGTCCCCAAATCCCAGGGTCAGATACTGGATTCAGCACACGACAATCCAAGCATTGGGAAGAAGTTCTTTATTTAAAAGGTTAACAAGATAGGGTTGGAGGGTCTAAAAACACTAAGACACACGAGGCACAAGCACACACAGGAGAAGAGGAGCAGGGAAGGGAAATGGGAGAGCAGTGCAAACATTAGTTACAAACAATCCACGCTACCCCAGGCCATGTGGCCTCTTCAGACCTGAAAACAACAACGCTCACCTAACCTAACATTAACACAGAATAAAATACCCACTAAAGTCTTCTCTCATGTAAGAGAACACAGCGTTCTTTGGCAGAGCCTCTGGCAGCGACAGGGAACCTCTCCTTGAAGAGAGCTGCTTGAGCTCCCTTGTTTTATTTCTCTTAGATCTATCAGATAGTTCAAGGGTTGCTGTCTCCTGACATATTCCAGGTGAGAATACTATGCCCTTATTGCCCCCAATCTCCTACTTCATGGGGAGTGTGAATTCTCTTGTCCTTGGTTATAATTTATAGTATCTGATGTTCTGCACTTCCAGTCCTATCTGGCCCTCCCATGGCCTTGGTGTCTCACTCTCCTAGCATCACCACCTGGTTCAGGCAGCCTTTTGTCCAAGCGAGAAAGAGCCTTTCCCTGTGGGTAGAGTCTCAGGCCTTTTTTCGTTACAACAGGTTCATGTTACTAAATCAAATTTACTTCCCGTAAGGCAGAACCTGTCAGGACCTTGGACAGAGCACTGTGTAAAGGGCCAGTTTGAATTCCTCCAGATCTAAGGAATTCAGCAAAGCAGCTTCCAGCCTCCAGGGACAATAAATCACCAGAAAATGGCACTTTCTTAGCCTTTCATCGTCCTGTACCGGGCTGCCAAGACTGGAGAGCACTGGATACTGGTCACTTACAATCCATGTTTTCTCAGTGACAGAACTCTTTAGGCCAGTGGGGGTTTTTTTCAGGTGTTTGGTGCTACACCTTAAAAATTTGAACTTGTACTACCAGTGACGCAGTATGGCAGTGAATAACAACTCCCACAATACACGTACAAGGATTTGTCAACAAGATCTGTCTTCATTCTTTTATCGTCAGTCAGTTCATCCAGAAGTGCCTTTTTGAGAATGTAATTAAATTGCCAGTGGCAATTATAATATTCTCAATGGGTGCATCTGTTGCATATTTTCTTGTGCTAAACAATGAGCATTTTCTAAATGAAATACAGGAGAATTCTGTCTAAATTTACATCTGGTAACAGTGGTTAAGATATAGGTAAAATATTTTAACCCAGCAGTTCTCCCTCAACCTTAAAAAAAATCCTCACTTTCAGCATCGTGCTACCTTTAGAGCAGGGAATACTGTCAGCTATTGGATGGTTTTGAAAATAAATAAATAAAATATTATGCATGCATCTCATTGAGTTCAAAGCTAGGCTGCACCTCAGTATCTTCATGGCGTATAGGCCTGCAGACTATACGGATTCTATTTGCTTTCTACAGCCCATGACACGTTCTGCCCTTATGGTGATGTTACGGCTATTTGGAGCCATCTGTAGTTTTAAAGGACAGAGTGCTATTTTTCAGGACCCAGTACTAAGCAACTGTACTATGTACAGCTGAGAAATGTCCACGCGGATAACCTGGCTGAACAGGCAAGGTAGTTGTAAAAACAGCATTGAACATACTTGCTTATAGTTAAAGCTTTCTTGAATAAAATAGCTTGCCTTTTCTTCCATGTGATCAACTATACTTGAAAACATCATGAACATCTTTGACCATGCCTTCTTCTTCCCTGCCTGCCCTCTGATGCTGAAGTTTCTGTTGCCATTGATAATTAGTCATAAACTGACAATGACGCAAAAAGAGCAAATCTTCCAAAAAGACGAATTAATATTCTTAGATGGTGAGTCTGTTTTTCATAATATTGGAGGAGTGGACCAGTTTGGGAGTTACAATAAGGCCAGGTCTAAAGAATCCCAGCTTATTGAGGTCAAGGAGTACTTGGTGCCTGCTTCCGAATCATCTCAGCTCTACTCCTCCTGCAAGTAGAAGTGGCTTAAACAAGGACCTGCAGTCAGTGGTTTGTTTCATTGAGATTCAGTCCAGGGATTGTGGCCAGTCTCTCTCCCCAAACAAGCCAACAATATTAAGCCAACAACTATGGTTTATGACTCTGACTTGTTTGGGGACTGACAAGAGAAAGTCCCTCATTCATATGAAAGACCAAACCATGGATGGCAGTCTGTGGTTTATTTAATCACTTCCTCTGACAGCATGCCAAGTGTAAGCAATCAGACAGCACTGAACAGAATGCTGGCTTGATTTCAGTAATCCAGGACTGTCTGAAACCTTGACTGATTTTGATGTCTGAACTGGGCCATCTTGTCAGATCTTTTCCCTGAAGGGCTATGTTTCTGTAAGCACAGAATTTTTTAAACGTAGAGTAACATTCCAACATATGGCCCCTGTCCTAGAAGGAATGTACCATGTCCTTTTCCTGAATCTTTCATTGGGCCTAAAATGAGAGCCTGTGCAGTTAGTGCTTGGACTGGGACTTTGGAGATCTGGCAGGAGATAAAACAGGCACAATAACCTAGAATGGGGTATCTAAAATGTCTGGGAGACAAGACACGTCTTTGTGTGGTGCTGAAAAGATAACTGCAGGTGCCAGGAAAACACCTGCATCAGGGGAGCCGGTTGTTGGGATTTGAAGCTTCTTCTGCCCTGCCCTGCCCTGCCTGGGGATGCTGCTGTGAAGAGGGACAGTGAAGAGGTCCCGTACTAGGACCCGAGTCATAAGGTTCTGGTGCAAATGCTGAAAGGGAGACCTCAGCGGACTGATTATCCTGAAGGTGGCAGTGTGGACAGCTGTTTTAATAAGTTGTGGAAAAGTCAGGGTAGGAAAGAGGAGCCCTGGAGGGTTCTTGCCAACAATTATACCTCTTGTACCATTAAAGATTATTAAGGAAGGCGAGGGAAACTGTTTTCCCCAGTTCCCTAAAATAATCCCAGGAAATCACTGTCCAGGATGCTGGGGCCACTGTAGTAGTTTTTTTTTTACTACATTTTTGTTAAAATACATGGGCATTTTGCAAAGACTGGAAAGAAGAGAAAAAGGAATATGACCCTGAGATCCATAGCAGGAATCCTGGAAAAAAGGAGGCTAAAATCTTCTTATGAATAAAGATAATTTGTTACCAGCAAGCTGAATGACTCACTGCCCAAAACTTGGAAGGACTAAAACTCTCTGAAATCTGGAGTAATACATCTGCTGTCCAAATGCACCTTCTTTTTTCAAAGGTTATTATTCAAAATATGTGTGATTCCTTTCCTCCCATTTAAACTCTTTACTATTTGTAAAATAGAATAAGCCTTCTATAAAAGCTTTCCCTGCACTGCTCAACTTTGCCAGCACCGTGGGCATTCCTTGCATTCCTGATCCGGCCTCCAGACTTGCCTCAACTCCTGCCTGCTGCTGACTCAGCTCTTGCCAGGTCCTTTGGTCCTTGTCTTTCCCTTTGGCTGTGCCATGCCTTCTCAGTTTTTGAACTTTGCTTGCTCCTCTGGCCCTTCTGCATGCTGTTAAGACTTCCATCCACTCTGATACTGCTGCTGCAGACACAGACACATAGGCTGATGCCTATGATCAAGACTTAGCACTTATTCCATAAAAGGAATGACACTCTTGAGAAGGCCTTTCTCTTGCAAACCACCCACCTAGCTTCCTTTGGTGGGGACAGTCAGAGGAGGGACCCCAAAAAGAGGGAGCCAAGGATCAGGGTGGATTTGATTTAAATCAAATCAATTTAAATCACTAGTCAGTAAAACTAGATTTAAATCATAGTTTTCCAAATAATTTGCACACTTGCATGCCTTACCTGTAGGTAGAGGAACAACATTAAAATATTCCCAAACTGGGTCTTTTTTACAACCTGCTGCCATTATAGGTTTTCTCCTTCAGGAAACGCATATGATAAACTTCAGTCTGTACACAAAAAGATCCAAATACTTGTGAAGTATTCTGCTCAAAAGGTTTCTCTTTCATTTTTCCTGCTTGCCCTTCCCTTCTCGCACTTAGCTTCTTGTGCACATCTGTTCCATCCCAGCCGTCTTATTCTATTCTATTTTTGAAACTTAGCACTTAAGAGAGAAGGGGTTGATTCTGTGTACATAGATTTGCAAAGGGACAGTGGGATTATGATCTTTTTGTCATCTCTGTATGTTTAGTTTATAACATTATCACTGTGAAGAAGAGGCATGTGATCCCTGCAGACACAAATCCACAGTTTCAAGAACTGTAAAATCAAGCATCTGTGATAATATCTTTTATATAGGAAAAATGCCCAGTGGTCTTATACAAACCTCTGGAAGAGCATGGCATTGTGAATGGATTAATGAAAATCATTTACCAAAACATTAAAAAGTTGCATGAATATACAGCCTCATGCTCATGATTAAAAACCAATCCTTATTTCATGATGAATAACCTTTGGACTATAATATGTATCTTAAATAGACAACTATTTTAGATAGATTTTTTCTTAGAAAGCATTTTATTTTTTTAAAAAAATCCCATTTAAATGTAAAAAATCCAATTAAAATTTACATTTACATTTTAAAAATATTCATTTATATTTTTTAAATCATTGATTTAAGCAAGTGCATGTAGGAGCAGATATCCCTTAATAGCTCAACACTAATACTTTGAATTGGGCTTAGAATTGTACGGGACACCTGTGCTGCTAAGAGCTGGTATCACATGGTCAAATCAGCCAGTCCTCATTAATAACATAACAGCTCCAGTTTGCACTTACTGAAATTTCTGAACTGTCTTCAAAGGTAGCCCTGTGTACAATACATAACAGTAATCTGGGAGGTTACAGGGCATAGATAAATGTTGTGAGCCATTTCTGTCAAAATAGGTTTGTAGCTGGTGTACTGATTTAAGCTTATAAAAAGGTCCTGGTCACCAAGACCCCTGTGCCTCAAGTGGCAGAGATAATCCACTGCTCAGTTACTGATTCAGGATATCAACTTCGAGTTATAGAATAGTAGGGTTGGAAGGGGCCAAGAAGGCCATTGAGTCCAAGCCCTGCTGATTCAGGTCACTAATTTATACCATCCCACTTAGATGACTATCCAGTTTTATCACTTTTCAGTTTTCATCACCTGGGTTTGATGAGAAGGAGGGGTACTGCTCAGTGTCATTATCACCTTAGTCCATATGCCTAGATAACTTTCTCCAGTGGCTTCATGTAGATGTTATATAGCACGGTGGCTAAAATTCTGAAACTCCATGATGTGACTGCTGTGAAACAGAGCAATGATTCCTCAACACTGCTTTCTTGAATTGTGCATCCAAGTAGGAATACAACCAATATAAAACATTGTCTCCAACTCCCAATCCAGATAATTGCTGTGGTTGATGGTATTGAAAGCTTCTGAGAGCTCCAGGAGAACCAACATGCTCACACTTCCTTGGTCCTATGGAATGATCAAGGTGGTTCAAAAAAATGGACCTAAAGCTAGACTGAAATGTCTTTAGTTTAATCCCAGAATGCTTGGAGCTGATGCACCACCATGCACTCAAGTTGCCCAAGAAGAGGATGCTAGCCACTACCCCGTGGTTGCTCTCCATTTCTGTGTCTGGGATCAATTTCTTCAGGAAAGGTCTGATTACTGCATCTTTTAAGCAAGTTGGTACTTTCCCATCTCTCAAAGAGTAATTCATAGCCTTCTAGACCTAACCAGCCATCTCCTCCATGTTAGATGATGTAACAAGCCAAGATGGGTAAGGCAACTGATCAGACTCATCCAGGCATCATGTGAAGCAGTGCTACCTATTGAATGAGGTCAATAGGTAGAACTCATTGTGCTTCAAAATTCATGGTGACCTATGAAGGGAATGTGGCTAAATCATCCGCTGTCTGCATTTGGATTTCTCTGTCAGGATAGCATCTTCTGAATTCTGACTGTGTAAACAGTCTCCCTCTCAAATCTGAAGCAACCCAAACCTAATGTAGGAAATGCTACTGCCGTTTCTTGCCTTTTAAAAAGATGTAATTTGTAAAGATAATCAATTAGCCAAGGAGGTTAATGCACACTCGCATGCAAATGGTAAGGCTGATGACTTAACAATACTCCTCCCACTTTGCAAAATTGCCTTTTATTTAATTAAGACTCTCCAGGAGGCTGACGGTTTCCTCTTGCTGAGAAAACAGCTGTACTGGAACGATGAATCCTCCAAAGAGCTAAATGTATGTATGACTGCTGTGAATCTTGGCAGAACACAGGCAGAGATTCTCTCCGTATCACTAGGAAAACAGCCTTATTTCTTTTGGAGCAGTTTTCTCAGTCATCATCATTGCACTGCCATAATGCCTTTCAATGGAATTTTGATTTGGACATCAGAATTTCCAGTCCCCCCCTAATAATGTTTAAGGGGCAGAACTGGCAATAATGTTAATGCTTAACAGGCTGCATTTTGCAGGAGCATTTAATGACTCCTTGTTTAAGGTAGCAGTTCCCAAACTGTGCTCTGCAGATCCCTAGGGTTCCGCAAAAGCCTCATAGGGGTTCCGTGAAAAATCTCAAAAATTAAATTTAAAACAGATTTTAAAATGAAATCACCTCAGGCAACTTTTCGATTGTCAGCTGGTGACCAAGCAGTAAACAAAAAAAAAAGCATCACATCATTTGGTTCCTGAGACTATTAAGTAGTTTTGGGAATAATCGAAAGAATTCATTTGGAATATTACCATATAATCTTTTTATTCATGTTATATTTAAAATGTTTTCTTTTTGTTTCCAAACCTCCTACGTTATGCAAAACACTCAGGCAATATGAGCAGATGAACGAAGGAAGAACACTGTGGCTTCACAATCCTTAGTAAAAATCAGGGATAGAGTTAGGGTTACATGGGGAAAAAAAGCTTTAAAAAAGTTTCATGACTGAAAAAGTTTGGGAACTGCTGGTCTAAGGTATCCCTGGAAAGTTTGGCTTGGGAAAAGTAAAAATGATGTATGTGGTAGTTAGAATGTAGAACAAAAACTAAGAGATAGTAGCCTTAATGTTGGAGTTGTCTTTCCAAAAAGAGATCTATGGAACAGAATTTGTATTGCTTCTTAAGTTTAAAACAAACGATCTTAGGTTCTATGTTAATTCAGCCATCTAATAGGGAGCAATAAATAACTTCAACTGCAAGTTAATACTTGCAATGACAGCCATTGTCATGTAGTGGCTAAGCCATTGTGGTGTAGTGAGACTAGGACTAGGACTAGGACTAGGAGATCTGGGAGTCCCTGGTCAGCCACAGAGCCAACTGGGTGATTTTGGGCCAGTCACAGACTTTCATCCAACCTACTTCACAGGGTTGTTGTTGTGGGGAGAAGATTGAGAGCTATGGGAGAAAAATTTTGTAAGCCATGTTGACTTCTTTAAAAAGAAAAAAAAGACAGGATATAAATCTAATAAAGAAATACATATTTAAACATTAATACTTCAAAACTAAATGCAAACTAGTGTCATCTTCCAAGTAGTCTCAAAGTCTTCAAATATTAGTACAACACAAGAGGCAATTGTATTTTTAGTCTGCTGTTGATTCACATTTGACTTCTACATCAAGCTGCAAGATTCCTGTAATGAGCTGCCCACCACTACAGTAGCATAATGCCAGAGGAGGTGGACATGGAAGATAAAGTCTCAGCAATCAGTGCCTTCTTTGGTCTTCCACTGTTCACACAAATATGCCAACTAGTTGAAGGACTGTCTGTGCATATTAGCCCATTCAGGCGACTTATAAATCAAGAATAAGACCAAACTAATAAAGCTAAAACTGTGTAGAACCTTGTTTGCCCTATTACATACATTCTTATCTATATCTGCAGTGGCTACCCCATTCTCTTTACTACTGAGGAATTGTGTCTCTATTATCATTGTGAAATATTCCCTGACAATCGTAGACTGTAGATTCTGAGTGTAAGCAGAGGTTTTGCATGTGGTACAGAACAATGTAGAGACAAAGTACACAGAGAAACAAGCAGCAGGGTTACTGGATTAAAGTGCCTTTACAGAAAGAAGTGATCTGTGGAACAAAAGCCTTAGCAAGGTAACTCACTTTGAATGAAAAACAAAAAAGTAAATAGATCAATCAATAAAAATCTATGACTAATCTTAACATAATAGAGCAAAGTCATTGAAATTAGGGTTAATTGAATGTAGGCAATATATTCCACCAATCAGTTAACTCACTGAAGCCATCAGTATTTACAAATATTAGCCTAGAAACTTCAGATTATATTCTCTGTATAACTAGTGAGCACTCTCTTGTGGGTTATTTTATTAGTTTGCAATGCATTCTGCTTTATACAAGTAAAGGGACAGGTACATGATAGATAATAGCAATTGTCATAATATCCATGCAATTGTCCTCTAATTATTAGTAAGCCTTCCATTATGCAATAAGGTTTCCATTATGCAAAACTGGTTCCACAACTATTATTGTTAAGTCATATACTTTTTTGAAGTGCTGTAGAACTGTACATCCTGTGCTCTGCTTAAAACAGTTGGAGTATTTTTAAAAATTTTGTTATGGCTTCAGAGATGATGACTTATTCATAGAGAAGTCTTTTAGATCTGCAGAGAGATGCTAAATTTTTAAAAGCAGTGTATGTGTTAGAAGCTAAATAATTAAGCTCAATGCCTCTTCAGCATTTTATTTCAAATATTAAATATTGCATAAGATATTTTCCCCAGAAGAAACCAAACCCTTCAAGTGCAATGGGATTCATCCAGAAAATGCACCACCATAACACTGGTGTGGAACCCAGTAAGTACAGTAAATAGAAATTTATTTATTTATACATGTATTTATGGGCCTCCTATAACTGCCGAGGCCTTGTACCACAAATTGGAATAATGAAGCCTATACCCTTTGGCATATTCAGCAAGTTGTTGTTGTTTGTCATCTTTAGTTCATCTTCTATAAAATGGGAACAATGCAGTCTGTGTTTTGTTGTGGGTTGCTGTCATAGGTAAGGTATAACTGGAAAATCCTTTGAATAATTTGTTTCAGCATTTGTTAGCTCTCAGAGTAGCTAACAAAACCAAAGGTTGTCTCCTACCTCCTCACTACCAGCCTGCAAAGAGAGAGATAGGGACTGGCCCAAGGTCAACCCATGAGCTTCATAGCAGAATGGGGAAGGGACCTATAAAACACGCTCTTTGTAAAGTGCCATGTACCAAGATAATAATATAATAGCAATGATAATAGTCCAGGCAGTCAGATAGGCAATGGCCATCCTGGCAAACCCTTTGAGGAACCTGGAGGTGAAAGTTTGCTAACCCAACCTTCTTCTCATAGTCAGGGGGCTTGAGGTGATGGAGAAAGGGGGGTCTTGGGGGTCTCGTCATCCTGAAAGCCATTGAATGCAGGGGCATGAGCTGAAGCAGTCAAGGGAACCCTCAGTTTACCTTCATGATATTAAAAAGTTCAGATTGACCCTGGTTGTTCTGATATTTTGCACAAGGGTGGAGACCATAAGGCATACCTGGTTCATTGTTCATTACAGGTCCTTTCTCTTTGTTAATAGCCTGTCACCTTTCTACTCAAATATGGTGTCCAGATTCATATTTCTCTGCAGGTTTTAGAGCTATGAATTGGCTTTGTTGTTCTTTCTGATTCATGAAGCCTTGGAAGCTCTGAGGTTGTGTTAACAATTTCCTAGGTCCTGTTTTCCTGAACCTTAAGCCATTAATCCATATGCTATATTAGTAGCTGGCCTAAGTAATTTAAGGATCGTTCAAATGTGAACCATATGATTTACCCAGGATAATACCCATAGCTTCTGTAATATGCATGCATTTGAAAAGCACAAAGTATCTGCTCATGAGCAGTAGTACAGATCAATTTGACCCCAATGGCTGAGGAAGATATCTGTTTTTAAAAGTCTGTCTGAAATTTCTCCTAGAATGGAAATTAACATTATCCTTTACACTAAAATAGTCACAGATATATCTTTGCACAATTAACACATTACATCGTCTATGGTTTCCTTTAGATGGATGAAATTACAACCACTCAAGCCTATTAAGGGATTAAAAATGAAGGTAATCATAAGCATGTGCACAACCTTTTCCCTTTGTTATGAAAGTATAAACACTCATAGAGGAAATGCAGAGTGTGTTGACAAAAAATAAGTGAAATGATTGATTATAGTCCTATTCTATTTCAATATTGCCTTTCTGAGGCAAACCAAGGCAGTTTACAAAAAGATCAGGAAAAAAAGGAAAAACACAGTCAAGCAATTTCATTTACAAAAGAAAGTACAAATTTTAAAAGCCCAAGTCTGCCTTCTAGACCTTGACAGTCATTTCAATGCCTGAATCCATTTCCAGTCATTAGTGAGCCATACTTTATTCAGGATTGTCCTCAGTGTGGCCACTCCTTCCCAACATTTCTTCTTTTTTCCTTGAGTACTGCATAATTTTGGCTTGTATGTGATTCTTTGGAATATCTGACCCTTTGGAACTTCAGATGATCCAGGAACCAAGAACCTCAACAAGGTGTTCACTTAGGATGTGTGTACGTTGACTCAGGCTGTAGAAGACTGGGAGGGTACCGCATAATGAGATAAAGTATATATTTATGGTATATTGAGTTTATATGGTATATAAACCAGTTAGAGAAAGTATACAATTTGACCTTAAATTAGGTATTAAATTAGCAGTATATACTAAGTTATGTAGCAGTATGATTTGTCTGTTACATGACAACGAATACTTTAATAGTTTGACTTCCCCTTGACATTAAGTCCAGTCATGCCTGACTCTAGGGGGCAGTGCTTATCTCCGTTTCCTAGCCGAGGGAGCCAGCGTTTGTCTACAGAGTCTCCGTGGTCATATGGCCGGCATGACTAAACACCGAGGTTCACAGAACGCTGTTACCTGCCCACCAAAGTGGTACCTTTTTATCTACTTGCATTTGCATGCTTTCGAACTGCAAGGTTGGCAGGAGCTGGCACGGAGCAACAGGAGCTCACCCCGTTGTGCAGATTCGAACCGCCGACCTTTCGATCAATCAGCCCAGTAGCACAGTGGTTTAAACTACTGCGCCACCTGCAGTCCCTTACTAAGTTGTGTAGCAGTATGATTTGTCCATTACATGACAACAAATACTTTAATAGTTTGACTAGTGAATGCTTTAATTGTTTCAAGATCGTTCTTTTCTTACTCTAAGGAGGAAAAGCCACTGAGCAAAAGGATGCGTAAGTTATTTTAGGGTCAAGATTGTATGGGAATATCTTCCCCATGGTGCTTAATCTCTTCCCTGAAAGGAAGGAGAAATTTGCCCACTAAACAGGAACTGTGTAGGCGGTGTATAAATATGTATAGAATGTAGAAGTGAAACCAGTCGTAGCAGGTGGGGGTGGGTGGGTTGAATGAGCTGCAGAAGGAAGGAGGATGAGACAGACTGGGAGCGTAGAGAGGCAAGGATTGAACAGAAGGCCCTGAAACTGTTTTATAAGAAACTGTCTTAATAAAGCATGCTGTTTATACGAATTTGGAAGTTGCTCCTTTCATTACATAAACAGTGTCACATGAAACAAGGGCACAGAAGGAAGGCTGTGAGGAAGTCTAGAAAAAAGAATTACCAAGCCTCCAACAGTGATCAGAACAGTTTGTGAGCAGTATGGAGGACCTACTGTCTCCAGTTGAGTTGGCTTTCAATGCAAACAGCCTGGCATAGCAGAGGAAGCAGTGAAACCAAGAATTCACTTTCTCTACAGAGCTAATATGGTTAAGGAAAAAATAACGGTAAAGTTGTTTTACTATTTAGTCAGAGGAGAAGGCAGGAAGTGAGTGCTGCACTGATTCCAGGGGAACCAGAAACACTAAAACAGAAAACAGAAATGTTTGAGAGTTACTGTGACGCACACACACCACTTGGCCCAGAATCAAAACATTGTGAGATACCAGTTTTTTACCTGAAATCAAGAAGAAGAGGAAAGACTAGAGGCCTCTATTACAGCAATGAAAGCTCTGGCATCCTCAAGTCACTATGGAGATATAAAAGACTGCCTAGTTAGATATAAATGACTCTCCCTAGATTGTGCATGACACACAAGATTCTGCCTCAAGGAACACGCTATTAAGAGAAGTAGATTTAACCCTAGAAAAATATAATCAAATTTCAAGAGCAGTAGGATTGTCTAAAGAAAGAATCAAAACTTATATCAACCATTATATGTACAGAGCAGGTTCCAAGTCCATAAGGGACTTTGGGAAGCAGGAACTTGAGAAACACAAACAATAGGATTTAGTGGAAGTACTGAAGACATTCATATGAAAAATGAAGGACAGATGCTTAGCCTATGTTATGTTATGTTAGTCGTGAAGTCATGCCCGACCCATCACGATCCTATGGACAACATTCCTCCAGGCTCTCCTGTCCTCCATCATCTCCCAGAGTCCCCCTAAGCTCACACCGACTGCTTCAGTGACTCTATCTAGCCACCTCAGCCTCTGCCATCCCCTTCTTTTGCCGTCAATTGTTCCCAGCATTAGGCTCTTCTCCAGGGAGTCCTTCCTTCTCCTTAGGTGGCCAAAGTATTTGAGTTTCATCTTCAGTATCTGGCCTTCTAAAGAGCAGTCAGGGTTGATCTTCTCTAGCACTGACCTGTTTGATCGCCTTGCAGTCCAAGGGACTCGCAGGAGTCGTTCTCCAGCACCACAATTGAAAGGCTTCAATTCTTCGGTGCTCAGCCTTCCGTATGGTCCTGCTTTCATAGCCATACATTGCAACTGGGAAAACCATAGCCTTGACTATACGCACTTTTGTCAACAGAGTGATGTCTCTACTTTTTAGTATGCTGTCTAGATTTGCCATAGCTTTCCTCCCCAGGAGCAAGCATCTTTTAATTTCTTGGTTGCAGTCACCATCTGTGGTGATCTGGGAGCACAAGAAAATAAAACCTGTCACTACCTCCATTTCTTCCCCATCTATTTGCCAGGAAGTGAGAGAACCAGATGCCATGATCTTAGTTTTCTTAATGTTGAGATTCAAGCCAACTTTTGCGCTCTTCTCCTTCACCCGCATCAAGAGGCTCTTTAGTTCCTCTTCACTTTCTGCCATTAGAGTGGTATCATCTGCATATCTGAGGTTGTTGATATTTCTCCCAGCAATCTTAATTCCAACTTGTAATTCATCTAGCCCCGCCTTTCTCGTGATGTGCTCTGCATATAAGTTAAATAGGCAGGGCGACAATATACAGCCTTGCCGAACTCCTTTCCCAATTTTGAACTAATCAGTAGTTTCATGCCCAGTTCTCACTGTTGCTTCTTGACCCTCATACAGGTTTCTCAAGAGACGGGTACTCCCATCTCTTCAAAAACTTGTCACAATTTGCTGTGATCCACACAATCAAAGGCTATAGCGTAGTCAGTGAAGCAGACATAGATGTTTACTGGAACTCCCTAGCTTTCTCCATGATCCAGTGTATGTTGGCAATTTGATCACTGGTTCCTCTGCCTCTTCGAAACCCTGCCTGTACTTCTGGTAGTTCTTGGTCCACATATAGCTGGAGCCTAGCTTGTGGGATTTTGAGCATAACTTTGCTAGCATGTGAAATGAGTGCAGTGGTGCAGTAGTTCAAACATTCTTTGGCACTGGCCTTCTTCTTTTGTCCATGTGTAGAGTCATCTCTTGGGTTGTTGAAAAAGAGCGTTTGCTATGACTAGCGTGTTCTCTTGACAAAATTCTGTCAGCCTTTGCCTTGCTTCATTTTGTATTCCAAGGCCAAACTTGCCTGTTATTCTGGTTATCTTTTGGCTTCCCCCATGATGATAAGGACACCATTTTTGGTGTTATTTCTAGAAGGTGTTGTAGGCCTTCATAGAACCAGTCAACTTCAGCCTCTTCAGCATCAGTGGTTGGGGCATAGACTTGGACTATTGTGATGTTGAATGGTTTGCCTTGGATTCAAACTGAGTTCACTCTGTCATTTTGGAGATTGTATCCCAGTACTGCTTTTCTTACTCTTTTATTGACTATGAAGGCTACTCCATTTCTTCTGAGTGATTCTTGCCCGCAGTAGTATACCTGATGGTCATCTGAATTAAATTCACCCATTCCTGTTCATTTTTGTTCACTAATTCTCAAGATGTCGATGTTCAGTCTTGTCATCTCATGTTTGACCACTTCCAGCTTACTTTGATTCATAGATTTTACATTCCAGGTTCCTGTAGAATACAGATCTTTACAGCATCGGACTTTCCTTTCACCACCAGATACGTACATCCGCAGCTGAGTGTCCTTTCGGCTTTGACCCAGTCGCATCATTCTTTCTGGCTCTACTAGTACTAGCCCTCTGCTCTTCCCCAATAGCACACTGGACACCTTCCGACCTGAGGGCCTCATCTTCTGGCGTCATATCTTTTTGCCTTTTGGTACTGTCCATGGGGTTTTCATGGCAAGAAAACTGGAGTGGGTTGCCATTTCTTTCTCCAGTGGATCACATTTTGTCAGAACTCTCTGCTATGACCTGTCTGTCTTGGGTGGCCCTGCATGGCATAGCTCATAGCTTCATTGTGCTACACAAGCCCCTTTGCCATGGCAAGGCAGTGATCCATGAAGGGGCAAGCCTATGTAGAAGAGTATGAAGGATGTGGGAAGTAGAAGCATTTCAAGGACCAGGATTACAGTGACCCAAATGAGGGAAAATAGTCTATTTGGTGATGAAGGAACAGAAAATTCACAGATGAATTTTAACATACATTTGACATTCACAGCCTCATAGCATATACACATAGCAGGGTGTGCATGGGTATATTAGAGGACGCTAGAATACATGGCAGTATATTTGAGGATGCTGGACTTCTTGAAGGCAAAATGTACACCCCTACTACAACCAGTAGGACCACCAAACTGTAGAATCCCATTAGCCCTGCTGGAGCCACTGAAGAAGGAATTGACAAAGCAACAGAAAAGGCATGAGCAGACCAGTTGAGATAAGTAATGACTCAATCTGTGGCCTCATAGGGGTAAAAATAGCCATCTGACAAAAATCCATCAGACATGTGTCAAGACCACTTAATAGAGCACTCTACCCACTGTCAGCAGTTGCGGATGTTCTACCAGACCTGCCTACACAGTTTGTGATGCCAAGGAGTATGTGGAACTAGAAGAGTCACTCAGCTGCCTGCAAGCTTCAGCACACACTCTGGCAATACTGCTGGTTAAGGGTCATCATGGGGATGAGTTTTTCAGAGGAAGCTGAACCAAACAGAATGACTTCTGGACATCAAGGTTGTTGCTGACAATACTGCTGCCATAGCAGAAGATGATGATAAGAAAGAAGCAATCCAGGATGCCAATTTCTCAGAAGAAATTGGGGGAGAAATACTAAACTGAATGCAGATAAAACACATCTGTGAAGAACAGAAGAATCCTGTACTAAGCATCTGTTGACATAGGAAGGACTAAGAGGAAGAGCCACTATGGAGATGTTCAGCCCCCAGAATGTTAAATCAGTCCAACACCTTATTGGGATGGTTAACTGTCTGTCTAAATTCTGTGTGCATTTGTCCAATGTTTGTGAGCCACTGAGGTTGTGAATGCACAATACTGTAGCCCGGGATGGACTCAGGCTGGGGAAGCATTCAAAACAATGGAAAAATTCAGGAACAAGGCTCTGGTACTGAAGTACTGCAGTTCAGCTGAGCAGCTGATACTGCAGTATGATGCTCTAGAAGGAGGCCTTGAAGCAGCCCTGAGGGCTGAATAAGTGTGATAAGAAAGACAGAGGAATGAATGAATGAATGAATGTGAGGGACTATCTGTCTGGACTGTTGCCGTCTTAACATGAAACAGATAACTATACAAATTGTGCACCTGCACATGCCCCCCCCACACACACACACAAACACAAGCATTGCAAAAAAGAGATGGGTTATGTACACAGTCAGGAAATTCTGTGTTTCCTAACATTATGTTATTGTTACTGCCTGAAGGGCAAACTTAACATTTCTTGTAATGTATTTTGACTGTCTCGTAATGTGAATATAAGAAAACCTGACCAGCCAGGCAGCAGGCTTGTCCAACGACAAGCAAAGTAGCCCAAGCCAGAGCCAAATAAGCCACTGGGGATAAGAATCCAGAGTTGAGAGCCAAGGAAAGAACAGAACTCAAGCCAAATAGGGCAGTGGCTATATTAAGGGTGGAACAAGACTAAACTGTGGACTTGAAGGCAGATGGGATTGAAAGACAAAGTAAGAACACAGTAGGAAATATGGTCTTAAGGGAGGAGGGTCTTACCCTCTTTAGATGGTAGTGTGTATGCCTTCTCTTTTTTCATATCTTTGTGGGTCCTCATGCTCATTCTGAGTAGGATTCTGAATTTCTGCCCCAAAGTCCTCTCCTGACAGCCCCACTGTATGCACATTAATAGTTTTTATGGCCCACCAATTTGAGTGTGCAGTTATTCATAGATGCTTCATATTGTGCCCTGAAGACACTTCCTTCCATGCTTCCCACTTCATTTGACTGACTCACCTGGAGGCACATTGGAATAGACTAGATGGGCCTTGATCCCATCTAGCGAGTAAATTCTTCTCCTGTACTCTTCTTAAATTTGCCCCCAGAATGCCACCACTCTTCTTTAATCGATGCACACATTTCGATGTGGTGGGACAGGCATTCTGATCCTGAAGAAAGCAAATATATGAATGCACAAACCTGTCAGCTGACACTCTCCTCCACTGCACCGTATTGGTAGAAACTGACTGTCTGAAGAGAAGAGGCACTTGGATCTATGGAGGATCTCCACCTGAGCTCCCTGGATTTTCAGGCTGTACCAACTTTCCACATGTCATTAACAGCTGATGATATTCATAATATTAAGACTGTAATACTATGCCCACTTACCTGGGAGTACGGTCTGTTGAACACAGTGTGACTTACTTCTAAGTAGGTGTGTATAGGATTGCACTGCTACTCTTAATACTCTAAAATTTTGTTGGCAGACAGCCCAACTAGAAACAGCACCTTCTTCTGGGGGATATCAACTACAAAGCAATTCAATTCAATTCCAAGGGCAATTAGGTACAGTGGGAAATAAAACAAGATTGTAAGTAATTTTTTGCATTATGATCACCAGGAGTAAAATAAGTAAAGAACAGATAAATGGCTCACTGAAATTGGTTCTTTTGAAAGATATCTTAGAACACTATGGCATAGAAGCAATTAAAATACTTAAAGTAAAGCATTATGTGTCATTAAAAAAGAAGAAAGTAGTCATAACAATGCATTATCTCTAGCCTTTGGGGCCTTTAAATTAATGCCATCAATGGATATTGGAGAAAAAGACACTGTACCTGTTCCATTTTGGATTGTTCAGAACCCCACCACACCCAACCCTTTTCGTTATGTTGACATTGCTATAGGATTCCTGAGGTTGACCCTTGCATGCAGAGAGTTCCCTGTATGATTAATTGTGTGTCATTCTGGTTAGCTTTATGACAGCCAAATGAATGCTGGAAAAGGGTGAGTCACTGCTGTAAAGAGCCTTCTCAAGGACAAGCCAAGGGCACAAAGGAGTGCTTGATAAATATGAGGGTAGCTCATGGACCATGTAAAATGATTCCATTTCAACATTAAGGAGTTCTGCTTTTCAGAGTAAAAGTCATATCAAATCCTTTATCCTTTCTGCGTGATATTCTCCCAAAAGGTGTTCATCGTATACAGTAAGCTGCTAGCTCAATTTTTAAATTTGGATTCAGTGAAGCGCTTCAGAAAATGGTAGGACCCCTTCCATTCACAGGAAGATTGGCAGTTCAATGAAATCTACCATTTCTGGTGCAAAGGAAAGTATGCAATTCTCATACAAGTTCCTCTCACCCCTGGGACAAGGCAAAACTGGCCAAGCCCACCTTAAATGACAAGGAAGTCCCTTAAATCTGGTCATGGAACTGGTGAGTCTAACTTTGTAGATACACAAAAGATTTCTATTAATAAATATTGAAATGCAGGGAGGCCTGTGATAAAATTAGTATCTGGTTCCAAGCAGACTTTTCTCTCTCGACACCTAAAACTGGGACAGCTTCATGCATTGCAATGATAAACATGTGAAGTGTGAATATCATACATATATGTAGCCACATCTTTAAACACCTGGGTGCACATATCTGGTAACCCAGTGTTTCCTGTAACTGTAGCAGAGCTGCTCTGACCTGCCAACTGAAGCAGAGCGCATCAAATGAGAGATGTAATTAAAATATGAAAACACTAGCTTTATTAATAGTAGTGATTATGTATGCATTCCTGCACTTGGTTACAGCCACACAGACACAAGTTCATCTGCTTTAGTGAAATGCCAAGTTCTGCCAGAATTGGTGTGGCTTAAAGGTGTGCAAGAACTTGTACTCTCACTAAACAATCAAGGGAGAGGGAGGAGACTTGAGGGTGCAAACCCCTGTTCACATGTGGATTTTCATACTCACAGGTGGGCAAAATGTGGTCCTCCAGAAATGTCGGCCTACATCTCCCGTGGTCCCTCACCACTGGCTTTGCTGGCTAGGGCTGATGGGATTTCTAGGCCACATCATCTGCAGTGCCACAAGTTGCTACTTTAACAGAATTAATTAGAAAGCCTTCCTCTTAGAGGAAAGCCATTAATCAGATTCACATCAAGACATATCAGTAATATTTTATAAATATTTTGGCAAAATTATTGTTCAGATAGTGGCCTCCTTTCTTGCAGATGATGCAGAGTCAGGCTTGGAGAGTTACATTAATAAAAGATGTTTATCCTTCAGTGATACTGAGACTGTAAATGAATCGTGGCAGTTCAGGTTAAGTAGCACTGTCACTGTATCCTTTGCTTCACTATAGGAACACCACTAAAAAGAATGCTGCATTGCAGCCACTTTTTTAACATTGTGTGAATCTATTTTTAGCATGCTTTAACATTCCATTCATGTAGCAATTCAATTGCCTTTCTATACTATCTAGTAACTGAAATTCTCGGTGTGGAGTTTTTTAAAAAGCCTACAAAGTAAAATAAAGTGAAGTTAGAAGCAGCAGCAGTACGTGACAAAATGAAAAAGGGAATCCATCAGCAGTGCTAAAACAATGCAAAGATCTAAAAACATGAAAAATATTTTTAAAAGAGAAAGTGTCTAGAAAGACATAATGAAAAGGAGGAGATGTGAATGGTTTGGCTTGTGACAGAGCATAAAGCGTGAAAGAAGATACGTGGCACAAAGCTGAATAGAAAGAAGTGATCCCCAAGAGAGCAGACAGGGCTTGCTGGGTCACTCAGGATCATAGCCCAATTCTTTGCAAGGCCAGCATCAAGGGTGGGCACGGTGGGCACTTCCGGAGGTCCCACACCCTACCCGGCTCCACTGACGCGACCCCAGCGGAGTTGTTCTTCTTCTTCACCATTGTGGCCTTGCTCTGGACCAGACGATGGTGAGGAGGAAGAGCACTAGATGCTCCTGCCTACTGGTTTACTGACTCTCTGTCTATCAGGCTAGCAGATGACATGGAGAAAGAAGATGAGGAAGCATAGCAGCTGGTGAAGAGTGGTGATGAAAAGGAAATTCACTGAGGGTGGGGCCCGTGGAGAGTGCTTTTTCCCCAAGTCCCTCCACACCTGGAGCCAGCACTGTTTATGTGTGTTTGCAGAGAAGAAAACCCAGTATATTCACTGAGGTACATTGCAGAGAAGAAAACCCAGTATATTACCTTGCCCTGTAAGGTATGCTTAGAATTGTAGCTTCAGGCAATGCAGCCAAGCCAGGCTTAGTGCCAGGCACATCAGTTTTTCACTGTGGAGACAGTGGAAGGATCCACTGGGCGGGCTTAGGGCAAAGCTTCTGCATATTACCATCATGCAAGACGAGGAAGTGAGCATAATTAGTCCATCACCTTGTTTGGTAGTAAAGAACCCTTTCCATAGTAAAGGTTGTTTGAGCCACCATCCTATGCAGGTCCAAACTGAGGTCCTGCAGCTCCCAGCATTCCCCAGTCATGCAGCTCCTGGAAGCTCCAGTCAGCATAGCCAATGGTGAGGGATGCCCGGAATTCAGAAGATCTACTCTCTTCCTGGTGTGCACTTAAAATAATGCTTCACATATTTTTAATTGGCATTCCTTTCCTACTGTTGTGTATCCCACATGTGCATGCACAGTCACCAAAATTGTTCACTTGTAGTCCAGTTCTTGGGTAATATCTCTATCCTGCATAGATTCTGCACTATTTTGTGCACCAGTTTTGTAGTGGGGCCTCGGAAGGGTCATGCACTCATCTTGTTCTTGTCAAATAATTAGATTCATTGAATTGTGCTTGATAGTTGAAGACGCACGTGTGCGCGCGCGCATGTGTGTGTGTGTGAATGAGAGAAATGAGAGAGATGCATAATTGCTCAATTACTCTTTTGGAAAAGGAGATCCATACACATCATTTTGAAGACAATTTTTCTAAACAGCTTTAAAATATGTTGTACTTACCAGCAGCTGCTCTTGTGAGTGTTTTCCATTTTGAGGAGGGGGGTATGCTCTCTTAAAGTATACAACATAGCAACATGAAATCATTTTGTTTGTATTACTCCAATCTGCTGCCGTGGAGTTGTTTATGGCAGATTTACCATGTAGCATCAAGCACTATTCATCTGATGGAGTTTCTAATGCACTATGCAATAAACTGTTCAGTAGCCAGAAGAAGTACAAGAATAATTAATTATATCATGACTTCTGTTTCTGTGCTAAAAAGAGAGTGATGTGGGAGACTAACAGCAACATTAAAATGTATTGATGCAGTGAATCCCCTGGCTTAAACATGAAAGACATGAGTGAATTTAATATAGTATGTAAAACTACAGGGAACAGTTTAATTCATTCTAAGTAACTGTAATATTTCATCCTCCCCTATAATTTCCAAATAAATTAAAACTGTGTGGATGCTAATAAAATGTTTGCCCTGTTTGCATTCATAAAGAATCTCCCTTTTAAAATATTAACTAAATTATTGCTGTAAGGTTAAAAATAGAATTGATTAATCATAGAAGCTCTGCAGTCTTTGTTGATGCGAGCTTTGGTAATGTCCAGGAAGTTGCATGTTCTTTGGGAGAAAAGGCTAAAATTATAATATTATGTAGAGCATCCTTCTCATGTCCTCCCTCAGGACAGCATATATTATTTTCATTCAGCCCATTATAGCAACTCAGCCATCTTATGGAATTGTTTAGGCCAAGAGATCATGACTGGCCTCCAGTGAGATTCATGGTAAGAAGAGTATTTCTGACCCCTGCTGATCAGGGGTTAGGGCTGGTGCCAGTCCCCTCCACTAATGGAGATGCGTTTTTCTGATGAGGCAGCTTTTGCACCTCAGAGTGCCTGTGGAAAACTCCATGTATGACAATTGCTGGTGGCCTTCTGCTGATCACAGGAACAAGCAGGGCATTCCAGGATCTGGTCAGGGAAAGCCTTGGATCTGTCAAGGGCCACTCATGCCCCTGCTATAATACTGCATTTTTCTGCCTTCACACATTCCAGACAACAGGCCATTCTTTTGCAAATCTTTACTCACCAAAGTATACCCAATATACACAGCCACTTCAGACAGAATCTCTGAGGATGCACAGATTGGTTCGTCCAGCTTCTTCCAGAAACCTTCCTTTTGAGCATGTCTGGGCCCAACCCTTTCAGGAGGGTCATTTTGGAAGTGAGCTCACCTTTCCTTTGTATATCCACCCGCTAGTTGGCTAGTCCTCCTCTCTCAATGCTCATCATGGTGTCAAGAGTCATTCTAGCTTGGTCTGACCCTGAGAGCATCTTTCCCAAGCCTCCACACACGAACCTTCATCTTGGTTATTCTCAGAGCCTGCCTGCGCTCCTGGGCAAGTGCCTCCACTTCTCTCATCTCAAAGCCTGGAGCCGCACATTTCCAAGTCCCCTCTGCCACCCTGGAATGCGGGATGAGTTCAGCATGGGCTGGGAATGTTTGCTGAGAACAACTGTCCTTCTCATTCCCAACAGATGTTGTACTCCAGTTTAAGGCCATCACTGATGAGCTGGAAGAGGTGTGTTTAAACACAGTACATTTTCAAGTATGGCACATGGGGCAGGTGTCTGTGTATGCTCATGTGGAAGAAAAGCATTTCTGCATTGAAGGAGATGGGTGAAATTCCACAGTTACCTTGTATATTCTAAATATGGACTATGTAAGGCCTATATTTAGACTCTCTCCTTTTGTGTACTTTGGCCTTCTCCTTCTACAGGAGGTTGAATTGCCATAATGAATGTTTAGAGTATTTAGGAGGAGGCATTAAAAAGAGTTAAGCAAGTATCCAACTTTTAAAAGGTGAAATAGAAAGCATTGTCTTTCTACCCCCCTTTACTACCGCTAAAGATACCTGAGGGCTACAAGCAGGGCATATGGGAGGTCAAGAAAAGGAATTGAGAACTGTGTGGATGGGCAGCTCCTGAAAGTGGGATACCAGGCTGAATGGACTGTTAGGTCTGGGAAATATGCAGGTTGGAAAGTAAAAATAGTAAGAGGTTGAACATAAATGCTGCTTAATAAAAACTGGTGGGAGACCCACCACATGGATTGAGTGGTATCCAAGGAGAAACACGCCAATTTATCATTCCTAATTTTCTTTCTGGAGCCTCATGCAGGAACTTCTGTATTTTTTTTTCAGTTCATGAATTTATGCAGACTTTTAGTAATTATTTTCCTGCCATATCAATCACTTTTGTTCTTTCAGGTCTTCCTAAGAACATGAAATATATGCAGTAAGATTATTTGTTAAGGATAGTGTAGTATTTTCTGTAAATTTTCTCTACAATGTAACAAACTGAGTTTCTTTTGTCAAGTACTATCCAAGAAATACTTGCCAAGGGAATTGGCCCCTAAACCTTTCTAGAAATAATAATATATTGGGTCCAGTCTTGCCAAACTTAAATGATAAGAATGGAAACCTCATTAGCTATAAATGCTAAATTATTATTTGAAAAAGATTGTTGTACTTTGACATTGTACTTGATATGGGTGTTAAGATACTTGTCAGTCACTATTAAACTATTTATATTTCATTTTTTTATAGGATTGCCCGGCACTGCTGCTGACTTAGATAAAAGAAAGCTAATATATGGGAAAAACTTTATACCTCCGAAGAAGCCAAAAACTTTCATACAGTTAGTCTGGGAAGCATTACAGGATGTGACTCTTATCATTTTGGAAATCGCAGCCATCATATCTCTTGGACTCTCATTTTATCATCCACCTGGAGAGGGAAATGAAGGTAAAACTGTTTTCCGTTACTGTTAATACATATCAGTTGCTTGGCTGCCTTGTTGAGGATCCTAGGGGATATGGTGAGTTTGCTACTTTTAATTCCCCCAGCCTTTGCCATTGTTGCATTTAATTTTCTACTGTTTAGTTCAATTTCTGCTGGCATTGAGACAGCAGTTCACTAGGTCAGGCAACAGAGTTTGCATACTGGCACACTGTGCAAATCATGCCGGTGTGGAAGAAACAAACAGAAGCCTGCCATGAGCAGAGGAATAGAAATTTGTTTCCTTTGCTGGCAGTTGAAACCTGCCATTGCCTAATGTAGCCCAGCAGTGATGCCCAAGGCAGTTGTCCTGCTAAGCAGAGACAGAAGAGGGTCTTGGCTGGCTTCTTGTGCACCATCTGGTTTACCTTTCACAGCCGTAGAGCTGCAACATCTGAAAAAGAAAGGGAGAAAGAAATGGGCCATTGCTTGGTATGTGCTCTGGTCAGGCTGGTCCCTGCTGTGCTTGGTGGCCAATGTATTGTGCTTTAACCATGGCACAAGTAAGTATTTGTGCCACTGTGTCTCCAAGCCAGTGCACAGGAACAGGTGCTCATGGCAAGAAAAGCAGCACTGATGTAGAAAACCATCTTTCTTTCTGGGGTGTAATCCCACTAGTTACTCCTGTATTAAAAGCATAGAGTGACCTTTTGAAAGAGTAATGAGTATTTGGCTGGCTGGTGGTAATGGTTACATAATGTTCCTTTTAGAGATTGTAGGAAGTTTTGGAAGTTTTACAAGATTTTGTAATGGAAAGATCTGCATTAAAATCATTTTGTACTTTCTTCTGAGTCAGTTTCAGTGGTACAGTTGTGATTTTAAAATACTGTGATTTTTAAAAAATGTGATTTTAAAAGGAAATAGCTTAAAAGTAAAATATGTTTAATTTTGCAGCTGTTTTTTCTCAGTTTGTCTCACATAGATTAGATGTTCATGAAACATGCTGCGTAAATAACATTGTTTCATATTTTAATGCCTTGACTATATTTTTCAAGGCTCTATCCATGCATGCTATAAACTCATGCCTAATATATAAGTGTAAATACTTATAAAGTATATTGAGCCCTTTATATAGACGGCAAGGTTTATTTTTGTGCACTAATGCCCTGCTCCCCGAAACAGTTAAGTTCCTTAACATTAGGAAAGTCTTAATAATTAACTCTTAAATGAGAGATGATTCAGATTTTATTTTCTTAAGCAAATGAACAGCTGTAGAGTAACAGTCTGTGATATTTTGCAGATCCCTGTATTTGCAAATAAACAGGTTCCCTGTTTTAAACTCTTGCTTATAAAAGGGGAAGACTTAGAATATATATTATCAAAACGTTTTGGTTGAATGCTACAAACATGTACATTTTTGTCCTTATTGCAGGACATAATAGTTTGTTTCCCATGGGAAACTGCCACATTTCACAACTGACAACTCACGGACTGGGAAATGTGAAAAAGAACTTTCAACATAAGAACTGCCCATGCCTTTTCTTCACCCCTCTAATACATTATCTCACTAAAATATAGTTTTAAATGTTTGATTCTCCATATTCTGACTGAAAATTTTAAGTAATGCTCCATCATGCCTACAGTGAGAGAAATCAAGCGATTATGCTTAGGATGCTAACTATGTTGTTACCCATTGTTAGAAAAGCCTGCTCGGCACAGTAAGCAAGGCAGAAAAGTCTGCCTTAAAAGTAAGTCCCATTGAGTTAAATCATGCCCCTATGTGCTTGCCTTAAAGTAATTGTTGCAGGCATGGTGGTGCCTATTTGAGTACAATGTATGTGGCTGTAATTGTCCAATACTAATGATCTAAACTTTTAGTATTTTATGTTGCATATTTTTACACATATGAGTCCCCTTCGCCATCCCTGTGCCGCTTGTGTATTGTGTAGGGATGGGTACATTTTTCAAACTTGATCTCACTGAGGTTCTTTCTTTTCCACAGCCAACCTTACTCTGCCCCAGTTCCCTTGGAGCTGTTTCTCCCCCTCCTCAGACAGAGAAGTTTCTACATATTTTTGTGCACATTATTTTAAAACATTTATATTTTGTGTTCTTTTTTTCAAATATATTTTAGAAATGTATGAATCTTTTTCACATATTTTCAACATATATGTATATTTGTTTTATTCTGTGGTACCTCAAACTGTGCTTCAGTTCACTTTAGTCAGTCAGGGAGGTGCAAATTAGGTTAGATTGAGGAATTTTTCTTTCAGTACTCACCCGTGCTCATTGAAACACTCATCGCATTCTGGTTTGTTAATGTGTGCCACTATTGTCTAGGATGAAAAAGAACGCAAAATGCATAGCAAAAGTTAAGCATTATAAACTGATTTTAGCAGGTAAGAGCTAAAAGTATGTTTAGCTACACACACACACACACACTTAACTTGGTATAGTTCCCAAACCCCAGCTCCAGATTCTCTTCAATTTCTTTTCTACATCAGTGTCTGTAAATACCCATGTCTGACTCTAGCTTAGGAAAAGGAACATATAAAAGTTAGCTGTGGTTGTAATAAGTAGCCATTGCAAAGGTTATTATTTTTTCAGAGGATCTGGATTCTTTTTTATAATATAATTTTTATTTTGCTGCACAATGTAATCATTCAAACCAATTATAGTGCTACAATAGCTTGATCCTGCTTCTTTGGATAGTCTGATCAGAGTTCACTTTTCCACAGCAACATTTAACTTGTTATTTTATTTATTGTCCTAATACTCCAAATCTTCTTTTTTCACTGTATATATGCTGTTCGTCAAACACTAGCTAAGCAGATTCTTGTAGCAGTTAACATCTTCACTAAATCACTAGGGAACTGATCCTTGATAGCACTCAGGAGAACAGATGTTGGGGTTAATTGTAGCTCATAGCCTGCAATTTCTGTGATGTTGTTCCTTCTATTCTTCCAATTTTCCTTTTCTAGAATACAATACAACCCTAGATGGGCAAAATACTCCTAGCATTAAACCTCCATAAGATATTCATTACTGCTGGAAATATCCTAGACATTCTTGGCCATATATAATAATAAATAATGTTTATTATTTCATAAACATTCAAACACATCTTTGAACAGAGTTTTGCATCTTACTGGGAGTTAACAATCCAAGCTGCTACTAATACTTAAGGTAGCCTTCTCCAACTTGGTACTCTACAGATGTTCAACATCCTCATGTCTGATTCAGGAAAAGAAATTGCTAGGATACTTTGAAACCTGAAGTTCTCTGCAAAGGAGCAACTGAAAGATATGTGCCCATGTTAAATGTAGTTTGCACCGAGCTCTCCTTTGTGAGATCCTTTCCATTACTTTGAATGTCTCTCCCCTCCTAGCACCTTCTTCCTGAGCACATGAGCTTAACCTTGAGTTATGCTCCTGTCGTATTCTCCATGAAAGCAGGAAAGGGTCAGCGGTCTACCTGGGCATCCTTTCCTGCAATCCTGTACACAGTATGAGCAAGTTCCACTAAACTCAGTGAGGTTTGCTTTTGGGGGAAGTATAGAATTGCACTGCCGGTTATTTACATGGGTTCAGAAAAATTGCCGCCCAAACCTGACCACAGGAATTACTGTGGTGAACGAGTGGACATACCATTCTTAGCTCTCGTCATTCTGGTGGCTCCACGATGTCCTTGAGGTAGCTATTCCTGCAGAATGAGCTCAATAAGGAGAGCTTTTATACAGTGGCTCTCTGCAGAAGATAGGCTATTTCAAAACATGACAGATTTAATTGCCTTGCTTTTATCAGGCGTGAGTGGATGATACAATGTGGATTTTTGTTCTATTCTCTGCCTGTGCTGAAGTAGGATGTTGGTAAAAGTGATTGCTTATTTCTTGCTGCTCCTTGTGTTTCTGCCTTTGATGGTGCTGCTGCTGGAGTGCAGCGATGGAGAAAGAGACTGGGCTGAGCCTCAGCACCTATTTGCAGAGCACTGTAGTGGCGTAGCTGTGTTCTGTGTATTTCAGCTCCCTTGTGAATTTGGAGATTCCTTTCTGCTTTCAGAGTCATACTTGTGACTTCTTTTCCAGCAGCACGTTTGTGTGTTTGCTGTTTGTTTATTTATCGGGTTTGCTGAAGCCCAAGGCTAGCGGTTTAATTGATTCTTTTTTCAGTGACACCTGATACATCAGCAAACAGTGAAGGATCGAAGACCTTTCTGTCAGCAGTTATCCTTAGATGAACAAGGACAGGGCAGTTTAAAAGCAAGTCAGTGCTGAAGTGCTTCTTACTTTTTCCAGCCACTTTATAGTGATCGCCCATTGTGATAGATTATACATTTTTCACTACACGCTTTTAGAAGAAGCAAGCTTATTTTTACCTGGTGTGCTTGTATATGTGCGTGTTGTGCGTTATACGCACACACTCATGAATTCATCCATACACTGGACTGAGCTGAAGGGGCCTGATTAGTTTAACTAATGTTATTTGCTTTTAGCCTAACGAACGCCATTTGCTTTCTGTATAACTGCTTGCTTTGGAGAGGAAAAGGGAGAAGGCAAAGCAATGTTGATAAGCGCAGTGAGTGAGAGAAGGCCCCCCACGCAAGGACTGGCATGCAGTGATCACGCTCCACCTGGATGCAGAGAAGGGGCCTTCGCAGGCCGGGCATGCAGTGGACATGCAGGCCCCATGCAGGCCCCGCAGGGGGATTGGTTGAAGGGTCAGGCAGACCCTGAGGGGGGATTGGATAAGGGAACAATGGGGGCGAGATTGAGTGAAAAAGAGAGAGAAAAGCAGGATTGTGTGTGTGTTGCTGCCTGCCTGTGTGTGGGAGCAGTCAGCCGGTGCCTTTGCTCAGCTGAATAAAGGAAACTAAAACGAATCTCCACCTTGCTGAACCTTATTGGGATTTGGTTTAGGGGTCTGTAAGTCACCTGGCTAGCAGGGACACCAACATTTTCTGGCGCACAACGTGGGGCTCGAGGGCTGTGTTGCCCTGCCAGAGAAAGAGCCCCTCTTTCGGGGACTTGGCCTTCGGACGAACTACGGCTGGAAACCGCAGATGCCCCTCGGAGGCCTCAAAGCGCGCTCCCACGTTCCTTTGGTTGGGAGGCCTGGCGGGAGGGGCGGCTGCGGCAGACACGGTCAGTTCAATCCCAACGCCTTTGGAGATTCAGAGGGACTTATGGTTACATTTGAGGCTTTTTGGCGCGCTGGCGTGAGTATATCTGGCTGGGAAATCTGGTTCTGGAAATCTGGTTCTGAGGAAAGAAAAGGGTGGGGGGTTCTGTGCATGTCTTATGTTATGCTCAATCTGGGGAATATCAGGTTCAGGTTCAGGACAACCATTTCAACGAGGGGCATAGGCCGGCCCTGACTCTATGGTGTTTTTAGAGGCAAGAAACTCGTTTGGCTGTCCCTGGAATGGGTAACCAGAACAGTTTGTTGGGAAAAAAAAATCCCCCATATACCCCACCCCACCATGTGCTCTGGAAGTTTCAAGCCAACTTTTGTGCTCTCCCCTTCTTCATGTCTTTTGCTTGTCAGAAACTGGGAACACTGTTTTAATGTCTTGCAAGTTTTCCAGCCTCTTCCATCTGCCTTACAGCCCTCCTAGGTAGGAAAAAAATGTCCTTCTTGTTAGATTGAATAATTGCATTTGAAATCCCGGGGGGGGTGCTGATTGGCAGATGAAAGATGGAAATACATATATGTATGTATGTATGTATGTATGTATGTATACAGTTGAAAATTTGCTGGTAAAGTCTTGGAAATTTGAATGGTTGTGTTTAGCAATTAGCCTGAGCAGTAAAGATTTTTTCTGGATTTTGTGTGTGCCATGTGAGAATGAGAGTGTGCATTTGACAGGAATTCCTTGATTCAAGGGGTGCTTGGTGTGAGTAAGAATTTTAAGAGTTTTAGTAAATGGTGATTTGGTACTTTTTCAAAAAAAAGGGGGGGAAGAAAAGTGAACTTTTGGGGAAAAGAAAAGAAAAAAAAAACAAATGAACAAGAGAGGGATGGTCTTGCTGAGAGCACTCCCATTATTTAAAGAGACAGTAACTGCAGCCTCTTCTCTGGGTTTGGTCTGACCAACTGAATTCAGGGGAATTTGTGCTGGAAAATTTGGATTTCTGGACTCTATGGGCTTGGCTATTCCACAGAGCCAAGAAAAGGGCGGATGCTCTGGCAAGAAGGTACCACCACTTTGTGAGTACTGCAGAAGCAGCACACACAAAGCCTCTGAGCATGTGCAGAGTTCAGAGCACTTTGGGAGGTTGGAGCAGCTCTGTTTTCAGCCACAGATTGAGGGTGGGCTTTCATTAGTTCTCAAAAGATATCTTGATGTCTAAATATATATAAAAGAGGTTCTATAACTGAGGCAAGGCATTTGAGGTTCTGTGAGTGTTCAAAGCTTGTATTGCCTCAGAGAAAAAATTCTGCCTGGGAAGGCATGGGTTAAAACAAAGACGCTTAAGCATCCACAGTGAAGAGGAGCTAGGGGAGGTTCTTTTAAGGAAGAAAAAAATCTTTTTATGAACATAAGCATGTTCATCTAAGTGCTCAAGCATTGATTATTTGTTGAAATGTATGTGAGTTCAGGTTTGTTTGTACTCACTATGGGTTGGTGCATTTTGTCTCTATGTATGTGTCTGCACTGGACAAGTGTGGGGAGAGGATCAGGGCTCTGGGAGCAGAGTTTTAGAGGCACTGCAGGGACTGACAGGACTCCTACAGAGAGGGGCCGGTATCAGGGAGGATGGGAGAAAGGAGGAGGCTGGGGACGCCAAAGAAAGGAAGCAGTGGGAAGGAGTTGAGGTGCATGTACACTAATGCTAAGGAGCAATAAGCAGGAAGAGCTTGAAGCTCTCCTGGGAATAGGAGGGTATGACCTGGTGGGAATCACAGAAACTTGGTGGGATGAAAGGCAAGACTGGAATGTGAACATAGAGGGGTATCATCTTTTTAGAAAGGACAGGAAGGGAAAGACTAATAGAGAGGAGCTGATAGATGGAGTACA